>NC_133665.1:181612087-182212087 GCF_037893015.1 Macrotis lagotis
TATTTATATATTATATATTATTTATAAATATATTTATATTCTCATACATACATGATAAAAATTTCACGTATTTGAATTTGTATGAATAAACACATACTATGCATACATTTGTATCCATAAATATGGCTTCCTCCATTAAATATAAACTCCTTCAGGAAGAGTACTGTTTTATTTCTCCTTTCCTATCCCAAGCCCTGAGACCAGTATCTAGATCACCCAATCAATCAGCCAAAAACCATTTATTTTAGGTTTTTGCAAGGCAAATGGGGTTAAGTGGCTTGCCCAGGACCATACAGCTAGGTCATTATTAAGTGTCTGAGGCTGGATTTGAACTCAGGTCCTCCTGACTCCAGGACCTGTGCTCTATCCACTATACCACTTAACTGCCCCTAACCAACAACCATTTTTAAGTGCTAACTATAGACTATGCCACGGACTAAATTCTGGAGGATATAAAGACAGGCAAAAATAGCCCTTGTTCTCAAGGAATTTATAGTCTACTGGGAGATGCAGTAGCCAAACAGATAAGTAAATAAAAAAATAAACTGAAGAGGGAGAAAGAACTAAGGCCTGAGAGGCTGCTAGGTGGCACGCAGTGAAAAAAGCACCGGCCCTGGAGTCAGGAGTACTGGGTGCAAATCCGGTCTCAGACTCTTAATAATAACTTAGTCGTGTGGCCTTGGGCAAGCCACTTAACCCCATTGCCTTGCAAAAACCTAAAAAAAAAAAAACTAAAGCCTGAAGGGGAACATCATAGGAATCAGAAACCTATTACAGCAAGGGACCTCAGAAGTCAAGTAGTTCAACCCCTTCCTTTTATAAGGAACATGAGCCCAGATGTGAAGTGACTCACCCAATATCTTGTTGGGGCATATGGGGTGTTCAGGAGGACTAGCCTATCTGGTGTGAGGGCTTGCCAAGGCCTTTTCCGGGCTGCTCATCTACTTTTGGCATTCCACCTGCCACCTAACTCTCACCTTGGGCTCCAAGAAGCTAAATATTCACTGTAGCCATACATCAATAGACCATCTTGGCAGAGGGGCTAAATTGGAGTGAAGATAAGTGAAAGACCCAAATCCATTGGTGAGTTAAGGGAGATGTTGACCCCCAAGTGAAGACTTCCCCTGTAGGAATGTGTGGATGAGGACAATTTGTTCCCAGCATTTAAGATGTCAGTCATCCTCTGCCCCTGAGCCATTGCCTGACATCTTGATGTTTGGTCCACCACTGGGCTTCCATGACTCAGAAAAAGAGCAAGGTTGATGGTGCTTTGCAATTCTTTCTTGTTTAAATCTAATTCACACATGAGTCAGGGTCTTACCAATGATTGTAACTGTTCTTGTTTGAAAATGGACAAACAATAGCAACATTATTATTATCCCTGGTGGGATTTGAATCCAGCTGCTTTGAGGCAGTATTTATTCTAAATAGACTACACATGACAAAAGGGCTCATTTTCATTCATTTTTTCAAGAAAGATGGAGGAGGGGGCAGCTAGGTGGCACAGTGGGTAGAGCACTGGCCTTGTAGTCAGGAGTACCTCAGTTCAAATCCAGCCTCAGACTTAATAATTACCTAGCTGTGTGGCCTTGGGCAAGCCACTCAACCCCATTGCCTTGCAAAAACTAAAAAAAAAAAAAAAAAAAAAGATTGCGGAATGTCTGGTAAACATAGAGTCACATAATTTTGTTCCACCACCAAGTGCCTAAAGACTCAAAGCCCAATCCCTCATATATTATTCTAATTTTTTCTATTTGCTTTATCCCCACAATGAATTATTGCACACATTGCTTTTGTTTTGTTTCTGTTTTAAACCCATCAGAGTGCTTCAACAAGTCAGATCTGCACCTGAATTGGCACACAATTTATTGCCTTCTTCTTCCCACTTATTAAAAAGGGAGGGCACTCTACCAATAGACTGTGGATTTCTTATTTATAGTCCCGGGTCTTGCCTCTGGAGCTACTTAACATGGGGAAGGTGTACCGTCTTCCCGATGCCGTCCAGTTGCAACCCTGAAATTTGACTTGTAATTGCCTCTCTGGGATTTCAAACTGTTCTGAGTTGGGCTTTTATGTTCATTCCTGTTTTGCTCAAATCACTCTTTCAGGTCCATGAAATACAGCTGGCTCAATAAAAGTTTGATCAATGCAGAACTGGCGCCACATTGCTTTCTTCCAGAAATGTGCTGACCCGGTGACCACTACTAAGATACAAAAGATTATCTTTGTCAGATGAGAATTTTCAGAATTCAAATAGGTTCTGGTGTTGAGGTTCCAGAGTTGGAACTGAATTCCTCCATCATGAGTTTTTCCTCACTGGACATTTGCAATAAGGATTTCTGGATGTAAAGTTTCAATTACCAGGGAAGAGGATTTGAGTTTTTTAATTGACTTTTAAATACTTGAGTAATTTCGAATTCATTTACATGATCTAGTCATCCCTCCTTCTGCTGTAGAATATGAAACCAATGAACCTTTAGCAGGAAGGTATTTGTTCAGTCCACAAAATATAAGAAATCCAATATGAACATGGATAAATGGGGCAGTTAGGTGGCACAGTGGATAGAGTGCTGAGCCTGGAGTGAAGAAGACTCATCTTTGTGAGCTGAAATCCAGCCTTAGATAATGCCCAGTTCTGTGACACCCATTCCTACAAGGGAAGTCTTCACGTGGGGGTCAACATCTCCTTTAACTCACCAATGGATTTGGGGTTTTTCACTTATCTTCACCCCGATTTAGCCCCTCTGCCAAGATGGTCTATTGATATACGGCTACAGCAAATATTTTGGCTTCTTGGAGCCATAGGTGAGAGTTGGGTAGCAGGTGGAACACCAAAGGTAGATGAGCAGCCGGAAAAGGCCTTGGCAAGCCCTCACTTAATAATGTTTGCCTCTGTTTCTTCATCTGTAAAATGAACTGGAAAAGGAAATAGCAAACTGCTATAGTGTCTGCTAAGAAAACCCAAACTGGAGTCACAAAGAGTGGAACACAACTGAAACAACAGCAAAAGGATAAATAGCAGGCAATGTGAGACAGTGGCTAAAAACAGACCTTGGAGGCAGAAGAACTGGGTTCAGGAAGTCCCACTTCCAACAAAGCCGAGCCATGTTAACTGTAGCGTCTTTATCTTACTTCTCAGTCGGGGGCAAATTTTGAAGGCTGTGTATTACAAATTAGTCAAGGAATTTCATCCAGCAGAGAAGAACTCCAAATTAAACCAAAGCATGGACAACTATTTATAACCGAGAGGCGATTAGAATGCTGCACTTAGTACCAAGACTTGAGTTCAAATTCTGCCTCTGAAACTTATTAGCTATGCAACATAGGTGAATAACTGAGCATTTCTGAGTCTCGGTTTTTCTATCTATAAAATGAGGATGAGAGTAGACATGATTCCCTCACAAGATGGGTTCAAAGTTCAGCTGAGATTATGAATGTAAATAGTTTCATGAGTAATTTATGACTGTGGGCAAGTCGCTGGGCTTCAGCTTCCTTCCCCATTTAGAAAATGACAAAGACACACTAATTAACATTGGAAGTCCCTTCCACTTTGAAATTAGTGATCTTATGATGCTTAAAACACTTTATAAATGTAATTATTAACAAAGTGATGGGAGAATTCAGTCAATGTTTGGGAATCTCCTTCAAAATTTTGTTCCTAATTTTTGTTCAGGTTGTTTGATTTTTATATTTATTTTACTGATGTCAGGAAAGCTCATCTCTAACTTAAAGCACTGAGCTATATCTAGATATGTTGTCTCCCACTTTAGAATATGAGCTTATTGAAGGCAGGGACCCTGGTTTAGCTTTTCTTCTTTGTATTTCCAGTGCTTAGGTCAGAGCCTGGCACTTAACAGAAATTGCATTTTTTTTTCCAGTTCCTAGTGATTGATTCTTTATTCACCTTTTATCTGAAATAGAAGCTTCTTTGCCACATCTCATTTCATTTTTTAAGGATTTTGCAAGGCAAATGGGGTTAAGTGGCTTGCCCAAGGCCACACAGCTAGGTAATTATTAAGTGTCTGAGGCCAGATTTGAACCCAGGTACTCCTGACTCCAGGGCCGGTGCTCTATCCACTGCGCCACCTAGCCACCCCTCATTTTGTGTTTTCACAAAATGTTGATATATTATATAAAAGAGAAGTGTGATGCATCAGCTCAGTAGCCTTGTCAAAAAATGAGGCTTTTGTAGTACAATTTGTTTATAATTCATTAAGGAGATTCATAAGTTCCTATTGATCACTGTCTCATGTTCTAAATATCCACAAATCAATCTTCCACCCTTTGGTGCATTTTCAGATCTGGCTACGTAAATAAAATCAGTTTCAATGGGCCATAGGTTTCAAAGGTCATAGTCTTTCTTCTAAGATGTTGAGCTGTAGTCCTATAAGTACTTCCAGCCACCAATATTGCTCTCTCAGCCCCCATGATTCTCAGTACTTTGAGTTGCTATGAGATATTGCAAACTCAAGCCGGACAAACTGAATGCATTGCCGTCTCTTCTGTTGGGTCTTAATGCTCAGCTAAAAATTCAAATATTTTTCCCTTGGTCGTGGAAACTACTGCAAAAGGAGAATTTGCGGGTTATTTTTCTCTCTGGTATTTCTTTTCTCCCCAAGTAGGGATTGAAGTCCTTCCTTCATTCAGATCTTTAATTCCAGTATAAAAGGGAAGAAGAATGATGTATAGTCCCAATTTGGGGTGGTGGAAGAGAGAGAGAGAGGGAAAAGCTACTTTCCTTATTACTCCTAGGCTCTAATACTTGCTTCCTTTCCACAATCCCCCACTTCCTCTGAGATCTAGTTCTATTAACAGGGCAACTAGGTTCTTAGAAGATGAAGGACATACATTATTAGTTCTAGTAACAAAACACTTAGATTTCATATCACCAGTAAAGGATAATTTACTTTAAAAAACCAAGCATTGTAATGTAAAGGAAATATCCCAAGGTTACTACTCTTGATGGTAGTGCCTTAAGCAATTTACTGTGTATATCCTTAAACCACCGGGGTTGGAAGGTCATGAGTCTATTCTTTGCCCACTCTTTGGGAGAGTTCCATTCCATGGCAGAAGATAATTTAGCACTCAGTGTTTCTTCAAAACCCCCTCAATGGAGATGACTTAGTCACGCCCTACACTTTCTGGGAACATTTCAGAGTGTGATAGGTCTAATTTGGGAGTCAGATAATTACTGGAAATTCTGCCATGGATTTATCACCTTCTGTGGATGGAGTATCCCTGAAATCTGTCTCCCTTTTTGATTTTGAAACAAAACAAGAACAAAGAAGAGCTAAGGAAAGAGGAGCCTCACCATTCCCAAACTCTGGTTGGAGAAACAGAATCAACAAGAATCGTCCTTCTTCATGTACCCAATAGGTTTCTCACCTTAACTCTCTTCTAACCTCTATTCTTCTATTTCATCTTGGCACTGGGTTTCTCCGTCCCTGGCATTCCACAAAATCATCCCTCTAGCCAAAGCACATACTGAAGGCTGCATTACCACCAACCGGGCTTGGCTTTGCTGGACTTGGCAACATTCTACCAAAGCATGACTAGGAAAAGTAATGTGGAAACTTGAGGGCCACATGTGAGTTCACAAGTCCAGCGCTTATTAAATCCAAATGTGCTAAACCACTAGCATAGGCAGACAAAACCAAAACCATCCAAAAATTATATGGTAACGGGTTCTTCTCTTTTGAATATCCTTCCTAGGTTTGGGTTCCTTTAAGCTAGTGGGATAAATCCTGAAATTGTACAGAAGTTTCAAATATGCAAAGCAGCAAACGAGACTGAGCACCTGGAAGAGGCTATGAGTTGACTTCTGAGTTCACAAATAAAAAAATGATAGGTTGGGTCTTCAAAACCCTTTGGAGATGGGATGACCCACCTCCACATAAATATTTTGAAAGCATCACAGACCTACCCCTGGAAGAGATCTCAAAGGGCATAGAATTCAACCTCCTCATTTCAGGATGGGGAAATGAGTTGTTCAAGGTTGTAGAGGTGACGCCAGAGTTGCTGCCTTTTCTACTGTACTATGCATCTTTCCAACATCCTACATCCAAACTAAAGAAAAAAGCTGGTCATCCTAATTAGATACAGTGTGAGTAATACAGTGGATGGGGCACTGGACTGCAACTCAAAATGACCTGTATTCAAATCCTGCCTCAAATACTTACTGACTGAGTAACCCCAGGCAAGTCACTTAATCCCTATCTGCCTCAGTTTCCTCATCTATAAAATGGGGTTAATAATCCCTGCCTTCTAGGATTATTGTGAGGATAAAATGAGATTTTTTAGATAGATTTTTTTTGCAAAACTTAAAGTACTATATAAATGCTATCTATTGTTATGGTTAGTATTATTATTATTATCATCAAAACTCTGCCATTCAAGATAAAAGTTGGAAAACCTTTTTCTTTCAGGTTTTTGCAAGGCAAATGGGTTAAGTGGCTTGCCCAAGGCCACACAGCTAGGTAATTATTAAGTGTCTGAGGTCAGACTTGAACCCAGGTACTCCTGACTCCAGGGCTGGTGCTTTATCCACTGCACCACCTAGCCACCCCGGAAAACCTTTTTTGATGAAATAATGATAACTGACAATAATGGTGAGTGATGATGATGGTGATGCTGATGATGCTGCTGACATTCTTCTGGGTCCCTTTGGTCATGGGCTGTCTTAAAGTCATCCCAAGTTAAAGTAAATTTGAGTTTATCATCTACTCCAAATCATAACTCATAAGCCCCCACCTGTGTTTCTTTTGCCAGACCAACCAGAAGACACCCAAAGTATCGAAGTAAAGGACACCTAACTAAGCAACAAAATAAATATCAGGGGAAACTTCCCCCCCACCCCACACATACAGGAATCATTGCCCCATCGCTTATCGTACTCCATCAAAAGGAAAAGAAATATGAGCGTCCAAGAAACACACATACTGAGGACAACTCATGCTTCTAGTGAATTTCTCCTGAAATACTTCTCTGCCTTCTATGTCAAAGAGGGCTATTTAATGCTGTTTGTGGCCTAGAAAGTAGATGCATTTTCCTGAATTTTGAAGTCTGTGGAGGGAAGTAATATGGAATAATTCTGGACAGTTAGCTGGGGCCAGACAGTGATGGACTTTCACTGCCAAACTGAGAAGTTTGTGTTTTCTCTTAAAGAGAAGTGAAGATTCTCAGGGTATAGAAGTATGTGACTTGGTAAGATCTATTCATTGGAAAGAATTTAAATTTTATATTTTTTTAAATTTTTCTTTCCCTTTGCTCTACCCTAGCATTATCTGAACCATGTAGTATTAAGGAAAGCAAATAGAATGGCCATCAGAAGACTTTCATTCTAGCTTTTGGTGCCACCATTTATCAAATATAAAACTTCAGGCAATATAGCCTTGCCTCAGTTTCCCATTAAGTAAAACGATGAAATGCCTGCTATGTCTTCCTCACAGTATGACTCTGAGATTCTAATGGCATAAGGTGCATAATGGTGCTTTAAAAACTTAAAGCACTATGGAAATAGAAGATGAAGATGCTCTAAGACTAGTCCAGGACCATGCAGCTGCATCTCCCTCCCCAGGGATGGCCCAGCTCTTCCTACAGCTACAAGACAAAGAAAAGCATGAAGGTATAAAGCCAAATACATGTAATGGAAAGGCCAAATATAAAGCAGATTTCTCCTGGATCCAAATGATTGTAAATCTTATCAGAGAACAAATTCCATAGAGAAGCCACAGGCTGGGAATAAACAGAGCGACCAAAGCTTCAATTGTCTGGGTCACTGTGTTCAATATAAAAATAATTTTTTACAAAACCATTCACATCCTCACCAAATAATAGACAGTAAAAACAAAATAAATCAAGAAAGGGCAAAAGAAGATAATCAGTAAGTGTCAGCACCAATATTTGCAGGGACAGCTTCAAAAATCCCCTGTCAATTTGCTACAAAAGCATGGGCCCCCACCCCTTTCTAATCTACACCCAACAGCTCAAAGGTTAAAGAGACTTGGCTGAATTTGTCTTAAGATCTCTCCCCTGTTCCAGTGCAGCCACATATTTGAATTTAATATTTTAAAGGACACTTCAAACAGACTGCACAAAGCCCTGGTACCATCCAGTCCACATTTAATTATTTAATATTTAACTGGGGAGATTTGTAAAAAACCCTGAAGTATTGCTGGCTGCCAACCAGGTTTGCAGAGGGAACCATTCGCTAACAATGAAGAGAAAGAACCCTCCCCACCCCCAAAATGTGAAGTTGTCAGGGACCCTGGTGACCCAGGCAAAAACTTGGGCCAATGAGTAAGAACAGAAGAGTTCAATTGCCTTTAAAAAGATATTTTTGTGTGGTGATTAGTATAACCATAGAGATTCTGCAGGTCCTACTCTGAACTCCCATTCTTACTGGCTACTTTGGTCCTCAAAAAAGAGTAGATATGGATTGAGGGTTTCTCATTGCAATTACTCTCCCTAGACAGTCCTTTGAAGATAGATAGCTATGGACTATGAGGGTCCTTGTACCAATTCCCACTTGCACTGGTCAGTACTATTCCCAGAATAAGATTCCTTTCCCTCTTTCCCCCCAGGGTTCTCAATGTACCCTTGGGAGCTGGGGGTTTCTTTCTAATGATATTAGCTCAAGTCCCCATTCCAGGGTGTTCTGCCCAATATCAAACATCACTGACTAACAAATAATCAGTGATTAATTTGCTATATAGCAAACACAACAATAGAAGTACAGTCCACCCCCCCCCCCCCAATCAGAAGACACAATCTCTTACATACCACTTTGGTCCCTGGGAATAGTGGGCTCAAACTTAGTGATCACTGCAAAGCACTCACTCCACCAAGTCTGCTTCAGAGTGAAAGATAGAGACAGTTGGAGTCTCTCCCTTGTATGTGGAAGCCAATTTGCCATTGTTGATTGGATCAACCAGGTGGCTCAGGGCTTTACTCTTCACTGGACTCAGCTGCTTACAAACCCCAGAAAGCATTCCAGTTCTTGTACTCCTGGCATTATCTCAAGCTTTTCTTTTCTTTTCTCTTTTGCTTTCCTCCATGTCATTTGTTTTTAAATTCATTTTTTTCAATAAACACAGATCTATTTTTGCTTCCATCTCATCCCTTCCCTCATTGGAAAAAACAAAAACCTCATAACACATATGTGGAATAAAAAATTCTTTGCATGGAACAGAAGCCACAACAGGACTCTGAGCTCATTATTTTATGTCAACTTGAGAAGGGAAATTAAGAGGTCCATTGTTCCCACCTGGAGTTACAACAGCATTGGCCTCCTCACTTGGATGAAGCCAGGTGAGAAAGAGCTGTCTTTTCCTGCACATGCCATTCTAGTTTAGTACTATCTTCCACAAGATAAGTGGTAAGCAGAATAGAAACATTAGAGAAGGCCACTAGGACGTGATCTAAAGTAGAGATCCAGATTTCTTCATTCCACATTATCAGTCACTCCCCAAAACGGACTCACTGAGTGTTGGTGCTACCATTGCTTATTTCTCTATTATGTAATTTTTGTAGATATTAATCTTATTGAGGCAGTAAAGTTAAGGAAATATCAAAAGTAAGATGATTTCTCTAAATACATCCAAGTTGAAAATATCCAACCTGGATTCAAACAGGTTTGGCCTGTTTTGTTTTGTTTGAAAACCCTTATTTTCCCCTAATGGCCTGGTTTTTAGGGACTGTCCCTCAAATCTCTTTACCTTCTCTTCTAGGAATCCCCTTAATATGAGATCAAAGATAAGGTTCAAGTTAGGTGTGGCACCTCTGTTTTAAAAAAAATTGAGAATTTCTTGGTGAAAAAAGTTATGGGGATGGACATCACTGACATGATCTAGCCACAGCAAGATTCATTCAAGAATCTTTGAAGAGTTGTCACCCAGAAGAATTATTTCTCAGTTTGAATCCAGAAAATGGGGTTAATAGCAACAGGCATAAATTCAGAGAAGCCATTTTTAAACTTGATTTCAGGAAAGGATTGATCACCATTAAAGGTATCCAAAATTGAAAGGGCAACTAGTTGGCTCAGTTTATAGAGCACTGAGTTTGGGGTCAGGAAGACTTGAGTTCAAATCAAACCTTACTAGCTGGGTGACCTTGGGCAAGACAATTAACTTTGTTTGCCTCAGTTTCCTTATCTGTAAAATGAGCTTGAGAAGTAAATGATAAGCCATTCCATTATCTTTGCCAAGAAAACTCTAAATGGGGTCCACAAAATATCAGACATGATTGAAAGATGACTGAACAATAACAAAGGAGAAAGGACTGCCTTGGGAGATAGTAGATTCCCTCTCATTACTTAACAGGTAGGTTGTAGAGGGATTTTTTGGTTCAGTTACAGATTGCACTTCTTGGTCTTCTATCTCAGAAAGTATTCCATTCCATGAATTTTCCATATTGCTACTAGTAACCAAAATTTCCCAAAATGTTAGCATAAAAAGGTTTGTAAAACTGTAAAAAAAAAATAGCACATTTGAATTTACAAGAAAAAATACATCTCAAATTTCATTAAAGCTAGGAAGATGTAAAATTTTCACTTTAAATACCTGGAGTTGGGGGGAACCAATAAATTTTACTTTCATAGCACGCAATTTGCTAATGACTTTTTTTTGTTTATTTTTTTCCTGGGGAAATGTTGAAGATTGAGTCCCTTAGATATTGAATCAAAAATATTTTTTATATTTTAAATTCATGTATTTGTCCAGTTCCATAAATTTAATTAGATTATGCCAGTACAGCCTGAGACCTGCCGGGTTACAAATTGATCCTTTCACTGTATGGTGCTAAAGAAGACTTTTCCTGGAGGCAGAAGCAAGATGGTGGAATCAAGACAGAAACTTGCCAGAGCTCTCCCCCACAACCCCTTTGAACAGCTTTAAATAAATATAAAACAATTCCTGGAGTGGCAGAACCCACAAAAGGACAGGGTGGAATAATTTTCCAGTCAAAGATAATTCAGAAGACTGGCAGGAAAGGTCTTTTACTACAAGGTGAAAGTGTTCAGGCTGCATCAACACACACCATGTTTTGACCTGATACAACCATTTATAAAGCTATATGGAACTATACCCGAAGGGCTATAAAACCATGCATACCCTTTGACCTAGTAATACCACTACTAGGTTGGTATCCAAAAAGAGATTAAAAACAAAAAAGAAAAGGACCTATGTGTGCATATATATATATATATATATATATATAGTATTTATTTTATTATATTATATATTGTATATATTATAATATATTCTAATAGCTTTTTTCTGGTAGATGTCCATCAGTTGGGAAATGGATGAACTAATTATGGTATGTAATTGTGGTGGAATATCATTGTTATTTTAGAAATGATGGGCAGTATATTCTCAGAAACCCCTAAAAAGACTTTGAGAAGCTGGTACAAAGAGACATGTACCGTGTATGAAGTAACAGCAATATTGTAAGATCATTAGCTATGAAAAACTTAATTTTGCTTAGCAATAAAATGATCCAAGAGAACTCTGAAGGACTTATGCTGAAAAATGCTATCTCTCCCCAGAGAAAGGACTGGTGTCTGAATACAGTGAAGCATATCTTTTTGCTCTATTTTTCTTGACTTTTTTGGTATATGTTTTCCTTCATAACATGGATGGAAATATGTTTTGCATGATTACACATGTCTAACTCCTATTGAATTGCTAGCTTTCTCAATGAAGGCTATGGGAAGGGAGGAAAGGAGA
Organism: Macrotis lagotis; assembly: GCF_037893015.1. Lineage (NCBI taxonomy): Eukaryota > Metazoa > Chordata > Mammalia > Peramelemorphia > Peramelidae > Macrotis > Macrotis lagotis. The sequence goes on from NC_133665.1 coordinate 181,623,814, forward strand.
AAATTTGGAACTCAAAGTTTTAAAATTGAATATTGAAAAATGTTTTTTCATATCATTGGAGAAAAATAAAATACTAAAACAAAATGAATAAAAAAGACTTTTTCCATACTTTCCTATTGAAATAAAAATGTAAAATCTACCATCTCACCATCAAACATAAAGGAGGGAAAGGAAAAAGATGGAGGAAAAAACTCAAATGAACTTTGTCACAGTTATCTTCCAATCTCACCAGTACTCAATCACCTTCCTCAACAGTTTTAACACATTTCTTTTCATCCCATCTCCTCCCTTAACCCTTAGTGACTTTAACATACATATTTACAACTGTTCCCACACCTATGGAAAAAGAAATGATCAACATTTTGGCCAATTATGGGTAGCTGTCAGTCATGAGAGAAAGTGGGGTCAGTGATAGAAAGGGCGCCCAATGATGTTGGGTCATCAGGAGGGAGCCAGGTCTCAGTGTGGGTCAGATGGGAAAAGGAAGTTGAGAAAGAAGTTCCAAATGAAGTAAGTTCCAGAGGGTGCAGTAGAAGAGATGAACAGATCTGGAGTGAGAGTTTGGTGGGGGGGAGGAATGAAATGGGTGAGGACGTTAATAGGGCTGGGGTAGCGAGGTGTTGCAGTGGATAGAGCACCAGCCCTGGAGTCAGGAGTAGCTGAATTCAAATCCAGCCTCAGACACTTAATAATGACCTAGCTGTGTGGCCTTGGGCAAGTCACTTAACCCTATTACCTTGCAAAATCCTACCTAAAAAAAAATAGGGCTAAGGAGAGGCATTGATTCTTTGGTCATGGGGATAGCATTCAGTTGCACAGAGATGGGGAGAGTAAGGAGGAGTGGGATTATGCTGTTAGGGAATAAATCCAGGGAGAATATCAGTGAGTTAATCTGAAGAAAACAATTAAGAAGGCTTGACCTTGTGATAAAGGGTGTTGTTGTGTTACAGGAGGAGTACCAGGAGGAGGATGTATATTTTAGCAGGGATGTGTAGTGAGGCAACTGCAGGTGAAGCAGAGCTGTGCCTCCCCTCTGACTGGGACTGAGTTGAATGCATAGGGGCAACTAGATGGTGCAGTAGATGGAGCACCAGCCCTGGAGTCAGGAGGAGCTGAGTGCAAATCTGGCCTCAGACACTTAATAATTACCTAGCAGTATGACCTTGGACAAGTCACTTAACTCTAATGCCTTCCACAAACAAAACAAAAAAAGATTTGAGTGCATAAATTAAAGTGGTGCTGGTTATATATACTCAACTCTTTGCAATGTGAGGTGAGGCTCTGTCCCACCTGTTGCCCATCACCACACATCTCTGATTTAGCTATCTGAAAGTTTAGACAAGAAGTAAGAGCTAGAGTATTCTAGAAACTGAGTGACCCCTAATCCTAGTGTGACTCAGTAGCCTATGTAAAGGATTAAGATGGTGGAGGAGAAGAGAAGACAGAGCAAGAAAGAATGAGTCTATCAGACAGCCTTCTGTGGCAGGGGTCTGGGGGAGGGATGGGGGGAAATTGTAGAATTCAAAGCCTTGCAAAAAACGATGGGTACATATTGCTACTATAGATAATTGGAAAACAAATAAAATGTTAAAAATAAAAAAGAATTTAAAAAGAACAAAGGAGAAAACCATGAAAAAGAAAAATATAAAACTAATTTTTAAAATGTGAAAAAAAAGAATGAGTCGATGAAGGAGAAGGCAGAGAGGAAGAAGGAAAAGGAGGAGAAGAAATTTAAATCAATTCATGAGCATTTATTAAGTGCACACTATATCTGCCACTCTGTACTGGATGCTGAGGACATGTTTGTTTGTTTGTTTGTTTTTTTAACAAAAACTGTCTCTGCCCTCAATGACGTACCAACGCTTCCCGAGAAGTCGCAGTCTGCTCCTCTAAGGCTTCTTTCAACATCTCAGTCAACTTGCAAGCTGCCATATCCCTCTTTGGTCATGACTGTAAGTGTTGTCTCCTGTCTTGAGTTCAGGGACTATCTTCACTTTTATATTTGTACCTTTAGAACCCAGAACTTACTGAGCCTCTACCAGAAGGCAGCGAGGTGACTCAGTGGATACAGTCAGGGAAACCTGAGTTCAAATCTGATTTCGGAAACTTATTAGCTGTATTACCTTGGGCAAGTCACTTAATCTTTGCCTTACTTAAACCACTGGAAAAGGAAATGGCAAATCATTCCATTATCCTTACCAAGAAAATCTCATGGGCAGTAGGGATCTATTACACATTTTAAAAAGTGTACTTTCTTTCTTCTTTATTTCTTACCTTCCTACTTTTCTTTCTTTGTACATGAGAAACTTCCTTTTCTCCCTTCCTTTCTCCTTTCCTCAGTTCTTCCTCTCTTACCTTCCTCCCTTCTTTCCTACTTTCCCTCTTTCTCTCTTTCTTTCTTTCTTTCTTTCTTTCTTTCTTTCTTTCTTTCTTTCTTCCTTTCTTTTTTCTTTTTTACTCTTTCCTTCCTCCCTTCCTTCCTCCCTCCCTCCCTCCCTCCCTTCCTTCCTTCCTCCTTCCTTCCTTCCTTCCTTCCTTCCTCCCTCCCTTCCTCCCTCCCTTCCTTCCTCCTTCCTTCCTTCCTTTTTCTTTCTCCAGGATGCTCCAAGCTTTACCCTCTGTCCTGTCTTTTCCCTCACCCCTTTTACCTTCCTCCCAGCCCATTCCCTCATTATCTTGGTTTGTAAGTACTAGTGCTTTGTTATCCATCCTCCACACCGAATCTTTTGCAAAGTATCCATTAGACATAAAGAATTTTTTTAAAAAGTAGAATCAGTCCAAGAGGTAAACTACATATTTACACCAAAAGTTCTGCAAATCTCTTTTTTAAAAAATGTATTGTTTATTTATTTTTAACATCCATATTTTAAAATTTTTGAGTTCCAGATTCTCTCCCTCCTATTTTTCGCCCACCTATTGAGAAAGCAAGCAATATGATATCAATTATACTTGTGGAATCATGCAAAACAGTTCCATATTAGCCATGTTGCAAAAAAAGGCAAGAAAAATGAAGTGGAAAAAAATCTGCTTCAATCTGCTCTCCGAGTTCACCTGTTCTCTCTGGAGATGGATAGCATTTCTCACCTTGGGTTCTTTGGACTCGTCCTGATCTGAAGAGCTAAGACCTTTCACAGTTGATCATTGTTACCATATTACTATTACTGCTCTCTTTGTTCTGCCCACTTTACTTTGCATCCGTTTCCATAAGTCATCCCAAGTTTTTCTTGAACTATCCCTCCTCATCTTTTTTTTATAGCACAATAGTATTCCAACACAATCGTAGACTATAACTTGTTTGCCTTTCCCCCAATTCGTGGACATCCATCCCCTCAATTTTCAACTCTTTGCCACCACAAAAAGAGTTACTATAAATATATTTTTTAAATTTTTTTTCATTATTCCAACTACATGCAATGATTCAACATTCATTTTTTGGTAAGATTTTGAGTTCCACATATTTCTTCCTTTCTCCCTCCCCTTAATACTGAGTAATTTGATATAGGTTATATCTATGTTAAATTTATTTCCATATGAGTCATGTTGTGAAAGAAGAATCAGAACGATGGAGAACAAAAAATCATCAGAGGGCAAAAAAAGCACAAATTTCTAAGACAGAAAAATAGTATGCTTTGGGTCTGCAGGTTGTAAATGATTTTGTACATATAGGGACTTTTCCATTTTCTTTGAACTCCAGGATATTTCTGGGTCAAAGTTGGATAGTCCTTTGGGCATAGTTTCAAATTGTTCTCCAGAATGGGTGGACCTGTTTACAAGCCCAGCAAGAATGCAGTAGTGTTCTGTTTTTCCACATCCCTTCCATCATTTGTCATTTTCCTTTTCTTTGGCAAATACTTCTTAATAAATTAAATTTAAACAAATAAATGAACTCACTAAAAACCCTCAGAAGGAGTTAGGAACTGAAAAGATGTGGGTCTCTACACAGTCAGCAATCACTAAAGACAGCTTCTGAAGATATCTCTTAAGAGGTGGTAAAATAAGAAATAGGCTACATAGGCTTAACAAAATGGAATTAACTGCTATTCAAACTGGATTTTCAAGTATGTAAAGAAAAGATGTGGAATTAGAAAGTGTGGCTGCCTTCACCAAGCGAATGTATGGGCTCCAAAATCAGGTGGAGAAAGAGGCATCTTGTGGTGGCAGAGACCTGCAAAGACCAACAAGAGAAAACGATGTTAGATGAAGAAAAAGGAAAAGAGAAAACAAGCATTCTTCAAGGATGACCTACATGTTGGGTTTACTGATAAAAAGGAAAATCCACTTTTTCTCCCTCTCTCCCAATGTAATCCAGCCTTTGGGACCAGGATGCAGACCATGAGGCCTCCTTAGACCAAACCATCCTACTGTCATCCCCTTTTCACTTCATGCTGCTACTTTGATAAGGCTGTCATTTTGCCAGTTGGGGTATTGCCTTTCAACTTCCATTCTCACCATACTCCAGGCCTTCTTACTCAACATGTTTCCCTATGTGTCCTTCATAGTGCTACCCAATGGACCTTTCTCTTGTTCTTCGATTGTCTTAAGCACAATGTGCCTTTCTAGTTACTGATCTGACACCTTTCCTCCTTGCTACCTGGTCCTCCCATCTCCTTTTCCTTAACCACATCCACTCGGGTATTATTAGTGCCCATTTTAGGAAGATAGATTACATTTCCCTAAGGCAGGGGGGGTCATGCCTTAACCTTAATTGTAACCATCACAATGTCTGATTCTGTGCTGTGAATAGCATTGTCATTCCAGGGATATTAAGTCAACCAGGTTTAACTATTTAAGAAAAACATTCCTTCTGCCTGCTACCAAGAGGCCACATACACATGGACATTCAAGTCCCTTTGATAGACGTTCTTTGATTTAAAAAAAAAAGGTGAGTTATAGTGACAAACAATCAACTTGAAGTTCATTTATCTGGGTTCAAATCTTGTCTCTGCCATGTGCTGTGTGACCTTGAGACTGTCTCTGAGTTTATCTCCTCATCTGTCTGATACAATCTTCCCAGTGCCTGCCCTCCAGGTATTCAGAGGCTCCACTACCCTCCAAGGGCCCCAGAAAAGTCCAAAGGGATACTGGATAACACACTTGACCCGCTTAGACCTTAGCAGCCCTTCAACCCTGCTTCCTCTTAGCTTCCTCTTGACTTTCCTTTTCTTCATAAAAACAGAAGCATTCTGCAGCAAAGTGCTGAACTTTGGAGCTCAGAGTCACAGCCCGCCTCAAGCACCAAAGAGTGGCTTTTTTTCCTTCTAGAGCTCATAATGTGATAATTAAATTGCTAACAGGCACCTTAGTGATGGCATTTGTTGGATGGCACCTTTCTGCTGGGGCTTCATCCCGGCAAGCACAGGGATCAGCCCTCGCTTCCGCTGTTGGGTTTTTTTTTTCTTTCCTCCCTTATATTTTTTTTCTTCAATGAGTACATTAAATTTTTATGTGGAGTGAAATGGGACAGGACTTGTTTCCCATCCACTGCACAATGATTTATTACCCCAAAAAGACCGCAGAACTAATTAGCAGAGTAATTAATTAATATAAATTTGCATATTTGCATTTGCAATTAGTGCAGCCGACTGATTAGTTTGAAAATGGGAAGTTTGACTCATTAGATGTTAGTGTCTGCTGGACTGGAAAGCAGCTGCCAGATGAGGCGAGGAAGGGGAGAATCAGCCTGTGTTTCTTTTGTTAAGAGAGCAGCCGATGGATGCACTAGGGTATCCAAGGGAAGACAGCAGAGTTGGCTATTTTCAAAAATAATCCAAATAAATTATTTTCTGCCTTTACTGATAGTCAATGTTCCCCGGCCTTTTTTTTTAATGTTGGCCTACGGCAAGTTCCTCCAACAACCAAACCCTGAAATCTAACCCTACTCTTTAAACTGAGGCTCGGTCTGTTCCTTTTAATGGCAGAGGTATCATTCACACAACCCCTGTTGTTTATGAGGAAAACAGCAAGGCTCCCCTGTTTTTCTATTCCAAAGATTTTCTTACAAGTCTTGACCCAACTGCTAGGTCAAAATGGGCCATGAGGAAAAAATGGGCCATGAAGAATCTTAGTGGCCCCCAAGAGACTTGGGGATCAGAGTGTCTTGAAACCCCTCTCGTTTTGCTCCCAGTTGGTGAGTGAACCACTGGGGCCCCAGAACACTGTGGAATCATTGGGGTTTCCAGAGAGGCCCCTTCCATCACTGCAGAATGCAAAGATGATGCGAATGTAAATCAAACTGTGTTTCCTGGACTTTGAAGGCCTCTAGTAAAATGGGAGACTTACCTCATTGTTCTGCAGAGTCTGGAAGGAGGGAAATGAAAGGAAACAGAATCTCAACCTTCCCAGAAAGCTCTCACTGTCTTCATTTCCTATAAACAGAAGAAGCCCCTCTTGGGTTAAAAGTTCTAACGAGTTTTAAACCAAACAGGGCCCCATGGCTTGGCCTTTCTTTGTCTCCTCAAGGCTTAGCATATAGGAAGGACTTAATACATTTTCCTTGTCTGGCTCACTTATAAAATTGAGAGGCCTAGGTTCCTGAAATTGCAGATGGAAAACTAGAATACGCCTGAGAAATCATACACTCCAACCTTTTCATTGTATACATACGGAATCTGAAGGCCAGAGCGGATTCCGGTTATGAGATGGCAGGGACCTCAGAGACCATGGAGCTGTTTTCTAGAAAAGGAATTTGAGGCCCAGAGAGCTTTAGTGGCCTGTGTATGGATGCATAAGAAGGACATATTCATCTGTCTTGGTTTCCCCCACACCTAACAAGGAGGCTTGAAGCTATTTTGTATTTGCAAACCTTTGAACTCCTCGTTATCAGGAGCACTCCTAACTTTTTTCCTTAGAAAATTGTCTAGGGCAGGTAGGTGGCACAGTGGATAGAGCGCCGGCCCTGGAGTCAGGATAACCTGAGTTCAAATCCAGCCTCAGACACTTAATAATTACCTAACTGTGTGACCTTGGGCAAGTCACTTAACCCCATTGCCTTGCAAAAAAAGAAAAGAAAATTTTCTGGGACAAGGTGGACTTGGCCAAGGCCATATTCTAGTAGAGATGAGAGTGGGAGATTAAATCCAGGTCTTCAGGCTCTAAGAAGACCTGGTTAAACCTATGATGCACCATGAAATATGCTAAGTTCTGGGAATATAAAGAAAAATGAAGATAGTTGCTGATCTCAAGGAGCCCACAGTCTAATGGGAGAGACAAGAAGCCAACAGTTGTGTACAAACAAAAGATCTACTGTACAGGAAATTTTGAGTTTATTAACAGAGGAAAGACTCAGGAATGAAAGGGCTCATGGAAAGGCCTCTTAGAGGGGGTGGAGATCTTAATTCCAACTTGAAGGAAGAAAGGTAAGCTAAGAGACAGAGATGAGGAAGGAGAGGGTACTAGGCAGGAGGCCAGCCCCTACAGATATGTCGTTGATAGAAAGTGTGTGTTTAAGGAATAATATGGAAACCCATATCACTAGATCATTGAGTATATGGGCAGCATGAAGATGGACAAAGAATAAAGAGGTAGAGGAGGACAGGTTATAAAGGGCCTTGAATGCCAAATAGGGGGTTTTATATCTAAGCCTGAAAATGCTCTGGAGCCATATTGAGTAGAGTTGACAATGTCAAATGTAGACCACAGGAGGGTCACTTCCTATGGGCACTAGGTGGTGCAGCAGATAGAGCACCAGCCCTGGAGTCAGGAGGACCTGAGTTCAAATCCGGCCTCAGACACTTAATAATTACCTAGCTGTGTGGTCTTGGGCAAGCCACTTAACCCCACTGCCTTGCAAAAACCTAAAAATTTTTTTAAAAAAAAACTGAATGAAGCATGGACTATAGCAAAGAAAGATTTGTGACAGGAAGATCCAACATCAATCTATTGTAATTGTTCAGAATGAATGAATCACACAACAGCAGAATGGTGTCAGAAGAGAGGAAGGAACGAGTGAGAGAAGTGTTGCAGAGGCAGAATCAATGGGATTTGGCAACAGCTTGGGAATGAGGGGTGAGAGGGCAAGGAATTGTGGTGATTAGGAAGTATTGGCAGAATCAAATGGTAAACGGAAAGAGATTTGTTTAGGGTTTTTTAAATGCTATTTCTGAAAACAAATGGAAGCATAAGCTTTTCTCTTGATATGTTTGCCGATGGCTCATTTGTTTTAATAAAGAAGTTTTTAAAATAGAGCCTAGGATTCCAATCCTTGAACTACTGTTGCAGGGACAGAATTTCTATTTAATGTGTTCATTCATTTCTTACACATAGTAAATAGAAATTCTAAAATCCACTGCTTAACTCCAAAATTGATTTCATCACAGGTCAACTCAGGGTCTCCATCTGCTTGGAGGCATTCTTTTAACCTCTTTATTTCATTGTTTTGGCAAAGGTAATGCATTTATAATTCTGAGAGATATTAGAGGGTTTTCAGGTATATGTGGAGGGTTGAGACTTGGATGGCCTGGGTCTAAAATGAACAGCTCGAAAGGTTTGCCGTTGGCTACTGGGGAGAGTTGTATTCTTGACGAGATCAGACACAAACAAGGAAAGATCTGATGTCATGACTTTATCAATATTACAAAAGAAAGGAAGAAAAGAACATTCAAAACATCCAGAAGCAAATATGTAGGGAATTCATATTCCAAAAGAGACTTAGAGAGTGAGCTACCAAGGAGCTAACATTATATTATCTAGGAAGACCAAATGTAATATATATATATATATACTATATCATATTAATTAGAATATATTATGTATATATAAAACATATATATACATAATAAATTCAAAATTAATTCAATGTAGTTAAGGAGGGGAGGAATTCATAAGTTGAAAGTAGGAGAAGGGATCAAAAAAGACTTCATGGAGAAGGCGGTCCTGAGAAATGAAAGCAATAAAGGATTCTGTAATACAGAGGTGAGTAGGAAATATAGTTCAGACATGGCGAAAGTCCAGGAAAATGTATGGTGTCAGATGGGAATGGTGCATATGTGGAATAACAAGGAAGATTTGGCTAGACTGGAGTAAAAGTTATAATGAGGTTGGAAAGATATCTTGGAGAAAGATTGTGAAGTCCATTAAAGTTTATTGTGTCCTAGAGGCAACAAGGAGTCACTGGATTTTATAGGATAGGAAAATGACACAATCAGATCTGTGCCTACAGAAAAATCTCCTAGGTAGAATGGGGAGAGGAGAGATTTGAGGCAAGGAAATTAATTAAGAGTCAACTCAAACAGTGTTATGCTCAATTTTTTTTTAACAAAATAAAGTGAGTTACTCTTCTTACTTAAGGGGAAAAATAAAGTTTGAAACAAAACAAATCTGCATCTTATTTTCAGAATTCTGAATCATACTTTTAATTGGCTGTTTTGGCTTCCTTAAAAGAGCTGAAATAATAGAGATGTAGAAAATCTTGAAAAATTGAACTGCAAAATGGCTCAATATTTTGATATTTCTATGTAGCATTTAAAGGTATGACTCTGTTTATAAAGAAATAAAGTCTATTTCAATCAGTTAATCATTGGTAAAGGCAGTATGGCCTAGTAGGTGGAGATTTGAACTTAGAGCCAAGAAGGCCTGGGTTCAACTTTAAATTGGAGATTTCCAGTGTTAAAGAACCAATTAGCCCACACTTTAGACAGCTTTAACTGTGAGTAATTTTTCATTTTTTTCTGACATCAAGCCTAAATTTGTCTCTCATAAAAGTTAAATATGAGGTAAGAAGACTAATTAGAAGTCTACCTAAATAATGTCTTATTCAGAATTTTTCAACTTCCCCACATGGTTCCTTTGACTTTCTTTCTGGATCAGATAGAAAAAAAAAGTAGAATTATTTTTTCAATGTGGCTTTTCTTTGATTATTTAAAATCGAATAGTATGGACCCCTAAGCTTCCCCTTTTCTGAGTAGAGAATCTCTAGTTCTTTAACTGATCCACATATTAAATGGTCTTACATTTGGGCTTACAAATAGGCTTAGAGCTAAGCCACTCCTTCACTATGTCCTTTCTAGTTTATTGAAATCTTTTTTTTTTTTAGGTTTTTGCAAGGCAGTGGGGTTAAGTGGCTTGCCCAAGGCCACACAGCTAGGTAATCATTACATGTTCGGATTTGAACCCAGGTACTCTTGACTCCAAGGCTGGTGCTTTATCCACTATGCCACCTAGCTGTCCCTACTGAAATCTTTTGTTGTTATTGAATCACTTCAGTTGTGTCCAATTCTGCATGACCCCTTGGGGTTTTCTTGGCAAAGATACTGGAGTGATTTGTCATTTCCTTCTTTAGTCCATTTTGCAGATGAGAAAACTGAAGCAAATAGTTAAGGGACTTTCTCAGGATCACATACACCTGGCACATACAATTAAGTGCATTCCAGGTCTATGCACTCAACCCTCCAAAATAAGAGTGAGGCAATAGCTCTGCCTTACTCCCACCCCCTCACCCAGGTACCTGTCCTGGAAAAAAGTCCATTTCTATAGACTTCAGTTTTCTCATCTCTAAAATGAGAGGGTTGAATTAGATGACGTCTAAGAGTCTTGTTTATAAACCTAGGATTGATGTCCTCTAGCGCACATTCCTGATCGCACAACACTTTGGTTGGGAAAACGGGTTTTTGGTTCATTTTCTAACTTTAAGGGGCTGAACAGTCTCATTCTCCCTATTTGAATTCAGAAAGAAAATTGTTACTCCCTCAATTCCCCAAGGTAACTGAGTAAGGTAAACCTGAATCCAATATATCCAAATATAACTTTGTGAAGCTCAGAACAGTTATTCAGGAAACTCCTTCACAAAAACAGCACCCTCTAGACTCTGCAGTATTACTGGTGAATTTATATAAAATCAAGTCTCCCCTAAATTGGCAGCAGCTGAACCTCATCAGCTGAATCTTATTATCACAAAAGATTTCACAGCTGCATAAAACCTAAGGAATAAAAACAGGGGCTCCTCATCCTTTTTATCATTCTATACTTCCCTTAATCTAGGATTCCATGAAAGTTGGTGATGAACACCAAAACTTCAGGCCCACCCATGGACTTTGACCATGACCCAGTTATAACTCTAATAATGTTATGATAAAAAAAAAAGAATGGTTCACTTATTTCTGCCACTGATTAAGAAAAAAAGAAATTTGGGGGGCTTCACAGATCATATAAATTCAGAATATGTTTATATTTGCTAATCTGAATCTTAGATATGAAACAGAGGAGATCATGAAGGGTTCAAAGACTGTTTCCTTAATACAATATTTCAGTCAAAGGCAGTTAGAAGGCACAGTGAATAGGACACGGGATCTGGAGTCAGAGAAACTGAGTTCAAATTCACCCTGAACACTTAATAGCCATGAGATCTAGGCAAGTCACTAAAAATTATTGTTCCTGGTGGTAGTCAATAGTTTCAGTCCTATTTGACTCTTCATGACCCTGTTTGGAGTTTTCTTGCCAAAGATACTGGAGCAGTTAGCCATTTCCTTCTCCAGCTCATTTTACAGACAAGGAATTCTGACAAACAGGGCTAAGTGACTTGCCCAGGGTCTAACAGCTAGTAAGTGGCTGTGACTAGACTGAAACTCATAAAGATGAGTCTCCTGACTCCAATCCCAAACTCTGTCCACAGTTCCTCCTAGCTATCCTAAACTAAACCTTGATCTGCCTCAGTTTCCACATAGTAGCTACTGTAATAATAGCAGCTCCTTCCCAGGATGATTGCAAAGGTAAAATGATGTAATGTTGGTATGTATATTCAGTAATATAACCTAAAGCACTAGATAAAATCTTAGCCTTCATTATTTTACTAGAACCTTTCCTATTTCTTACATATAATCAAGTTCAGAAATAGAAAAAATATTTGTCTGCCTGCTTTTTATTTTTATTCATAGTATTCTAATCCAGATCAGCAGTATTGTTCCTAGATTTCTACTGTTCTCCAATAAGATTTACCAATGAGTCTATAATCTGAATCAATGTTCTGCTTGGCTGCCATCTTTTGCTGCTCAGCAAGTTAAGTCCAGTGTTGCTGACGAGGTATTTTTAGGCTCTTTGCCTCTCCTCATTATGGCAATTGATCCACATCCTTTACATTTCTGTATAAAAGCATGGTAATTGGTGTTAATTTATTTTCTTCCATCCATAGCCCATTTTCAGCATCAATAAGTTATTTTAAGATGTCAAGGTGAAGTTATTTTCATCACATGCCACATTTTTCTTGATTTTTCTCTTAGTACAGAATCAATTTTAAGCTTTGCTCGAATAAGTCAGTGGTCTGACTGCACAAACACAGCTTATTCAAGAATATCTACCATTAATAACAATTCATTTCTAGTCTATTAAAATATAATCATTTCAGGGATGTAACTGGCAAGAAGACAACCAAAAAATGAAAGATAGGAAAGATCTGCAAAGATCAACTATTATCAACTGTTCTTATTGTATAGATAGAATTATTACTGAGCGGAATAATGATGGGAAAGGTACATGGGATAGAGCAAGTGTATCCAATGGAGATTTATCTGACAGCAATACAATTGTGAGAGAGTGATTATCAAAGTTTTTGAAAGATACCTAAAACATTGGGGAAAATATTGCATCTCATTAATGCAGAATATAAAACAATACAGCAATATAATAATACCCTTTATATGCCATTTCATGGATCCATATATAATATGTATGTTCACTCGTTTTTTTCTCAGTCACGTCTGCTTCTTCATGATGTTATTTTGAGGTTTGGGGGGGGCAAAAATAGTGGAATGGTTTGCCATTTCCTTCTCCAGCTCCTTTTGCAGATAAGACAACTTAGGCCAACGGGGCAAAGTGACTTGTTTAGAGTAACACAGCTATTAAGTGTCTGAGGCAAGATTAGACCTCAAAAAGAGTAATCTTCCTGACCCCAGGCTCAGCACTCTATCTACTGTGGCACATAGCTGCCCATAATATACATATATATATACATATATATATATATTAATGAGAATGATCTAAAGCTATGTGATACTGTGGATAAAATGCTGTACCTGGAAATAGGAAGATCTGGGTTTAAATCTAGCCCCAGAAACTTACTAGTTTTGTGTCTGTGGGCAAATCATCAAACCTCTATTTGCTTCAGTTTCCTCTTCTATAAAATGGGAATAATTGTGACTACCAGAATTGTGACTATCAAATGAAATAATGTGACTGACACATAATAAGTGTTCATAAAAACATTCACTATTGTTATTATTATTATTATTACTGTTAATTGAAAACAATCCTGGAGAAGGCTATTAATAGGGAACAAGCAGACTCTTCTTGCAAGCAACGTTACCCAAGAGAAAACATATTTACTATGACACAATTGACTAAAAAAGGAAAGGGCACAAAATCTCATCAAATTTGTTATTTGTTGACTATGAGAAAGTTTTTACTCTGGCAGAGCAAAATGTCATTTTAACAGCCTCTCCGGAAAGTTGCATCCCTTGTAGACATCTAAATTATATAAGATTCCTTGAATTCTATCACAACAGATAACCTTGCTTAATGAATCACTAATCATTAATATCAAAGCAAGACATAAAGCAGGGAGACATCTGTTCATCACAGGTGTTCACCACTATCATGGAGATCCAGGCCTCAATCCAAGACAAGGGAGATTGCTTCTAGATGATGAGGTCCTTCAGAAGTTCCTGTTGTAGATGACTTTGTGCTAAATGAACTCAAACCCAGGAACTATGGGCTCCTGAATGAGTTCCATAATGATGTAAAAGAATTTGACTTAACCATCCAAGTTGTAAAAAAAAAAAAGTGAATGAAGGATAACTATTTTCCAGGATATAATATGAACTTAGATGGACATCTTAGACAAATTCAACAAATGGACAATGAAGTAAATGCAAAATTAAAGAAGTATAGAAACATAGACTGGATCGCCTTTGGGAAACTAGGAGGATCTTTTAAAATGACTTCAAATTGCCAGTATTACATGATCCTGAATCATAAAACATCCTCTCTCTCTCTCTCTCTCTCTCTCTCTCTCTCTCTCTCTCTCTCTCTCTCCCTCGCCCTCTCCCTCCCTGTCTTTCTGTGTCTCTCTTTCTCTCTGTCTCTGTCTGTCTCTCTGAAGAATTAAAAGTAAACATCACTCAGATGATAATTAAAAGACACATGATGGAGATATGCAGACTGTTACATAATTAAACAAGGAATAACAAAGAAGATTCAGAATAATTGGAATTTAAATGGTTGAAACAGTAAAACCTAGGAAAGGGCAGCTCTATGGTAAGAATGAAGGATAATCATTGTAGAGTGCATGGATTCTACTAATGTCATTATAAACATCAAGAGAAAGTGAAAAAGATTTCCATCACATGGGGTCAATCTCCTTGTGTAATTATGAGAAGACATGGCCAGAAGCTACATGTGCAGATAGGGATGAATTTCAACTTGAAACATTGGAGGAACTAGGTACATTGTTAAGATTATGGAACCATTTTGTTTTTCAATAAGAAAGAAGAGATGTACAGTTGTGCTAATATAAAAATCTTTTATATGGACTTCCAGTGAACAAGGTACAGCAAGAGAGTTAGCTCTGCCAAGATTTTTTTTTAATAATTGAAGATAATTCAGAATTTCAGATATCTATGATGACCAGATCTCCCTGACTTCACATTTCATACCATGCATCACATGACATTCCACATGGATTATTGATTTCAACATAGGACAGAACTATAAAAATGAAAAAGATTAGAATAATTTAGATATCTCAGTTGTGCTTGAAACATATTTTCATTTATTAAATGTATAGCAGTAATTGTGGAGAATAATATAGAAGTCCTTAATCATATAAAAATATAAAATTTTACATATAAAACCATAATCAAGGAAAAAGAAAATTAAACTGGGAAAATCTTTAGGGCAAATAGGACATAAAGACTTAAGATCTAAAATTTATAAGAAACATAAAAGTACTCAAAGACATGTTACTATTCCATTAAATAAAATGGTCATGGCTTATGAATGGAAACGTTTACAAGAAAAGGAACTGAGATTGAAAATAATCACTAAAGAAGTGTTTTACCTCTCTACAAGTCAGGAAAATGCAAAGTAAAATAACTTTTAGGGACCAACCCATTCTCATCAAAATGGTAAAAATAGTTTAAAATTATAAAACTCAATTTTTGCCTGATTTTTAAAGAGACTATGCATTATATCATGATGGTGGAATTTCAAAATGGTGTAATCTTTCTTTTTCTTGTTTTTTTGTTTTTTTAATTTTTGCAAGGCAATGGGGTTAAGTGGCTTGCTCAAGGCCACACAGCTAGGTAATTTTAAGTGTTTGAGGCCGGATTTCTATATAGCTATTTAACACTATACTTCTAAAGTATTTTGTAAAGTATGGTCTTTGATTCAATGATGGCGATATGACTCCCAGACAATATAATATAAAGAAAAACAAAGGGCTACAAGAACAAAGGTTATGGCTATGCTGTTTCTCATTGCAGAAAAATGGAAAAGCTCGAAAGGCCCAACAACTGGAAGAGGACTACATAAACCAGAGATTAATAATGTAATAGAATATGGTAAAAAATCACAAGTATGAGGAATACAAAATGACAAAGACAGACTCATGGGAAAGAGTGTGAGGCCTAGGAATAGTAAGAAAATGTATTCTAACTATGACCATATGAAAGGGAAAATATGTCTACATTAATCCAAATAGAAAAAATGAAAAAGTAAAGTAACAGAAACGTTGCTAGCCAAAAGTCATAATATATTCAGCTTCCAATGACCATAGCATTTTTGGTTTCTATTTAAAATTCAGATAATAGAATGCCATCCCCTCAAAAAAAAGGGCCGCAATAATTTAAAAACTCTTTACTGTTGTTTTGTGTTTTCTTTATAAAGAATCCTTCCAGATAATTAGTTCATTAGGTGAATTAAAACCCTTTGCTATTTTAGTAAAATCCATTCCAGGCTTTTAGTATATTAAAATGGAAGGCATTCAGGAATGTGCAGCCCTAACCTTCCAGCCATCCCACATCTCTATGTATTATGTTCCTTCTAAATATGCCCCGATAGGAGAGCCCATTATGATGATGTCTATGGAACTTTAGCATTGAAAATCGTGTTTTGTGTATTCATCCCCTCTCCATCTTTCACAAACTATAAGGCTTAATAGCGATTAACACTAGACCACAGCACTTTCAAATTAGTGATAGCCCTGCCAATTCTAATTGGTATTCTAATTAGCCCGACCAATTCGACTAATTAAGAACATTAAACTTTTTAACAAAGGAGATCTTGCTTTGTATGTTGTGTAATGGAATTTAAAGGGGGGGGGGTGCTGGTATAGAAAAAATAAGACAAAATTCCCAATATAGAGATAGATTGGGAGGAAAGATTGGAGGTGCCCAAACTCCAGAGGGTTTGCAAGGTGAACTTTCCATGTTTGGCCTATTATTTGATCTATTGTGAGCTATAACCTTCTTTACATTCTGGGAAATCAAAAGGAAGGGGTCACCATTATAGGTTAATTATGATCCAGTTTCCACCATTCCACCCCCCCATCTTCTTATCCCTAGCTTCCTTCAAGTTTCCTTCAGTGCAGCTTCCAAAAAGAGGCGTACTACTCCCCATTATTTTAATATATTTATAATTATATGGATATTTGTGTGTAAATATATGTCTAGCTAGATGCATAAATGCACACACATATGTGGAAATGTATGTTGTGTTGTACAGGTGTGCATGTATGCTTATGTTTCTCCCAGCAGAACAGAAGGACTTTCAGGGCAGAGGTGGTTCTTGGATAGGTGACTCCAATTCTAGGGCTTTTTGCAGGGCTCAGACAGCTCTCAATAGATACTTGTAAAAAGAATGGAGGCTCCTACACATGGCATTTGTAAGGTGATGTTAAAAACAAGTCTGTACTCTCCAGTTTCAGAATGATCTCATATCATCAGTCATGCAACTATATCGACAGCCTGCCATGTCAGTTGTGGTTGGAGACGTTCTGCTGTCTAGCTTTCATTCTCTATACAATTTTCAAATTAAGCCACACAGAGCAGTGTGGATTTTGAGCCAGAGGACCTTAGTTCAAATCCTGGCTCAGTTAATGTCTTCCCTCCTGTGAATAATTCAGTAAACAGTTATTCATGGTCTATTGTGTATTAGGCAAAATACTAAGAACCAGGAATAGAAAGGCAAAAAAAGAAAGAACCCCTGACCTGAAAAAGCAAAACTTCAAAGTATAATCATTTGTTTTCCTAATCCAAACATCCAACCCTAGAACTCTTTGAGAGCAATAACCTCAGTTTCTAATGTGATCAGCAGCACATCCTAAGAAATCGTCCCATTGAGAAATGACCTCTGACTCTAGGTCACCCAATATTTTAAAAAGTGCCTCCCACTTGCACTGGTTTGATTCATTACAATGAAAAAATTATTTTCTTTCAATTTACAAATGCTAGAGCAAAAGCTTGCTATTCACCAGGGCAAATAACACAACCGCTATGTCAATGATTTGAACACATCGTTGCCGCTCTGTGTCTGCTTCTATGTCCTTGACATAGAGTCATCATTTCTAAACTTTCCCAACCAAGATAATCCATTGTATCACTTCAGGTCTGGATCTAGGCTACTTTTGAGCCTTTGGTGGTCATTCTCCTAGGCCTTCCCTCCTTCATCCTGACCCACTTCAAAAATGATCTGTGAATCTATACTTTTATATGTGGTTTTATAATTTTTCCATATTCATCTGACGCATGCATGTCTGATGTGAATGTCATACATCCATTTATAAAAATGGGGTGCAAATCACTCCTACCGCATTTAGCCCAGATACATCTATTAGATCGGAATATATTTCAATTGAATCAATCAATTGAGCCATGTAAATGTGATCTAAACTTTAGATTAAGTATAAAAAGTCTTTGGATGAACTGGACATGGCAGGAGAGAAGGTAGAAAAATGATTTTCAATGTCTGGGGTTCTCCTGCCACAGTCATCCAGGAAAGGGAGGCACCCACTGGGATAGCAGCAGCTCAGGCCAGATGGTACTCAAGGACTGAGGTTCTTCTCTTTTTTTTTTTTTTTAGTTTTTGCAAGGCACTGGGGTGAAGTGGCTTGCTCAAGGCCACACAGCTAGGTCATTATGAAGTGTCTGAATCCAGATTTGAACTCAGATCCTCCTGACTCCAGGGCCGGTGCTCTAGCTACTGTACCACCTAGCCACCCTAAAGAACTAGGGTTCTTGAGCATTTCTGTTTCATGCCTTTCTTCTTGGCAATCTGACACAGTCTAATGACTCCTCCAAATAAGGATTTTTTTGGTTTGGTAAAATCGAACATTATTGATACTTAACAGATAGTATATCTGACATTCCTATATCATTTTAAGATTGGAAAGGACAGAACATATGTCTCAAAGCACCCCTGATGCTATTTTGCACATCAGGAAACTGAGACTCAAAAAAAAGAGGAATCACTTGCCATGTATCATACTGTTAGGAAATGTTTGAGTTGGACTTTGAAATCAAGTTTTCCTCATTGTCAGTAGTGTTTTTGCCCACTGTACTGCCTAATAGCTCTGTTTGGGGTTTTTATGTCCTGTTTTCCCCCAATTATATCAAAACAGTTGTTTAACATGTTGGGCTTTTTAAAGATTTGAGTTGCAAATTCTATTCCTCCACTCCTCTCTTCTTTCCCCCTTCTGTGAGGTTATAGGTTATACACATGTGATCATATAAAATATTTCCAAACCAATGTTTTTAAACAATTGAAGAAAATGAAGTATTCCAGTTAAAAGTGAGGAAAATAGGGGCAGATAGGTGGCGCAGTGGATAGAGCACCAGCCTTGGAATCAGGAGGACCTGAGTTCAAATCCGGCCTCAGACACTTCATAATGACCTAGTTGTGTGGCCTTAGGCAAGTCACTTAACCCCATTGCCTTGCAAAATCCTAAAAAAAGTGAGGAAAATATTAAGATGTAGTTTTCTCTATTTAAATTCATAGTCCCCCTGAAATCTACCCAGGGATATAAGAACCATCAGTTCATAAATCTCAGATTGAAGCCCTGCTCTAAGACATGGTCCCTGGGAAAGATGGCAGAACAAGTAATAATAATAGTAATAGTAATCATCATAATAATGTTTATCCTTCATTTTCAAAGAAGCCCCTGATATTGTGGAGGTGATGCCATGACAAGCACATGAATTGGATCTGAGAGGGGAAGGCTGTGCTTGGTCATTAGCCTCACTTTCTCCTCCAGAGCCATCTGGGTCCAATGGCCAGATATGAATCAAGATGACAGGAGATGACCCTGGTGGCAAGGCAGTCAGAGTTTCGTGACTTATTCAAGGTGGCACAGCTAGTAAGTGTCATTGTCTGAGGCTGGATTAGAACTCTGTCCTCCTGACTCCAAGGCTAGTGCTCTATCCACTGTGCCACCTAGCTGCCCTGGCAGAACAAATGTTGAGATTATGGAGGTGGTGATCAGAGAAGGGAAAGGAAATTGGCATGAGCTCATTGACTTCAGTTTTAGGTCATCCCTTTTGCCACTGCCTTCTCATTTCCCCTGCCCCCCCCCCCCCACTGCCACAAAGTCTGGAATGCATATTCTCTTCATCTGACTGTGCTTATCATCTAACTTTCTTCTTAAGGCTCAGATCAGACTACCCAGAAAAACACATTATTTCCTTCCTCAAACTTTTCTAAATCATTTTTTCCCTTTCTCTTATTTGACCCATCAGAAACAAGATCTTAGACTTTTGAACAGTGACTTTCAGGTGCACTCAGGGACCAGTTCAAGAATTCCTCACTTCTACTGGTTCATCTCTTGTAAATTTTCTATCATTAGATTCAAAGGCAGTCGAATACACAGGTCCTGAAATTTTCTCAGAAATTACTCACATTACCAAAACTCTCTCTAAGCAGCTCAGCTTTACCTTGGAATAAACTGAAAAAGTCTATCATTATATAGACTAGTTTTACTCCTGAATACAAAATTCCACATTTGTAGGTTTAATCAAAGCTGATCTTAGTGACAATGGAATTTATTATCATTATCAAATAACAGAAACAAAAATAAAAATTTAAGCAAGTCCAAAAACATAAGGCAGCAATAGTGCTAAGCATCAAGCTCACCTGTCCAGGAAAACATTAAGGGAGGTTGCCTGGACTTCTCATTGACTATTACTAGCTGTCACAACTGACTAGGTCAGTCTACTCCTCTCATACACAACTATCCTCTCTTGTCACTAGTTTGTATACTCATATATTTGTGTTGCAATGTAACCTTCTCCCATAGCACCCCTAAAAGTTTGGAGACGAATCCTTTCTTCAAGACTACTGGCTGGACAATTTGGGGCTCTCTGCAATGGAGAATACCATCTATATCCAGAGAAAGAACTAAGGAGTTTGAACAAAGACCAAGGACTATTCCCTTTAATTTAAGGAAAAAACCTGATATCATCTGATCTTGCTATCTCTTATATTATGTTTCTTCCATAAGGATATGATTTCTCTCTCATCACACTCAATTTGGATCAATGTAAAACCATGGAAACAATGTAAAGACCAGCAAATTGCCTTCTGTGGGGGGTGAGGGGAGGGAAGGAAGATTAGGGGGAAAATTGTAAAACTCAAAATAAATAAAATCTTTTAAAAAACTCATTGAAAGAAAAAAAAATACAACTGGCACCAAAACATAGAGTTCTCCTAAAGTTGAGTGCTCTTCAGATGCCTATTGTTTGGCTCAAAAATTCTCTGTCTTCCAGTAAAGTCTGCCAGAATCTCGAGGATTCCATTAGAAGAAAATCATTGGAGCCAACATCTCTGTGATTATGGCTCATGAACTACATGTGTTTTCCACGTTTTCCTACACATGCTATATCCTATCTGAGATACATTTGTCCCCCGCCCCCTTGTATCCACGCTATATCCCATCTGAAAGGTCTAAATACTTCAAGGCCAAGGACAGTTGGCCGGCTCTCTTTTTGTCCCCAGAACCTCATGCCAATGATTTGTACATAATAATCATTTGATAAATGAGGAACTAAATTAAAGGGGATATATAACATAACCAAGCAGTGATATTAATAGAAGAAAACATAAATGTCAGTAGATGATGACAAATAGCAGATTACATGTGTTTGAAGTCATACTCCTGCTTTTCAACAGGTGTATGTCATTACTGAAATGATAATAAATAAAGATTGCAATGCATTCTGCATCTTTTAAGTCATCTTTAAGTCTATAAATAGAATTTATGACAACTATTTCTATGGAATCAAAAATATGCTGAAGTTTGTGTGTCTATGTATTTGATTAGTGAGGCATGAAAAATAAATGTCACTATTCTCATTTACCAAAAAAAAAAAAAATAGATTTGCTTCAGTCTTGAATCTGTGATTTCTTGGATGTACAGAATTCTACTTGTGGGAACTCCACAGATGAACGACTCATCTGCATGTTGATCTCAGAGAGTTGGCTGGAGCCACTGAGAGATTAAGTGGATGAGGAATACCCATGACCACAAAGATCTTCCTACCCTTATGATTGACATTGAGAGAGTGGATAAGCAGTGGCTCTGATGTAAAAAAGACTTGGGTTCAAACCCTATCTCACAGGAGTATTACCTGTGGGTCCTTTGGAAAGTCACTTGATCTTACCTCAACTATAAAATGATGGGGTTGGACTCTATGGGCTCTATGGTTTTTGCAACCATATCAAGAAAATCATTTTTAATGGACAAAAGGATTCTGAGGATGAAAATGTACTTCTTTATTGCCAGTATTTTCCAATCAAACTCACTAGGCAGGTAGAATGTACAAACATGATGGAAGCACTGCCTGGCCAGAGCACAGGGCTGAGAGTCTACAACCCACTAATAGCTTGTGGAATCCTGAGCACCAAGACACTGTCCTTCTAAACTGCAGTTTCCTTGCATGGAAATGAAACAGTTTGCATTAGAAAATCTATCCGGTACTTTTTGATTCTCTCTGAGTGGTACCATTTTAAATTAACTAGGACATAGAAAAAGGAGACCCAGAGCCAGAGGTGAGACATGCCAATCTTACCCAATATGTAGGCACTCTTCCCTCCCTGCCATTTATCACCCCTTCTTTTTGCTCTTGTTTATACCAAAGGAGCCTGTAACAGCCCAGAAAGAGAAGGCTTCCATTCCCTTTACCCACATTGGGTGATATTATTTAACTGATCAGCCAGATAAGGCTTTGAGACATGCTGCATATTGTCATTGACTGATAGAGTGAACCCAAATTATATTAACTTTAAGGGAGAAAGCACTCAGCTTGGAGTCAGAAGACCTGGGCTCAAATCCCAGCTCCATTATTCAAAAATTGTATTACTATGGGAAAATCATTTTTACACCTCTAAGCCTCAGGTTTTCCTTCTGTAAAATGAGAGCTTTAGACTTAACAAAGTCTAATAATGTCCCCTTCACTTCTATAGCAATGATCCCATGATTCTTAGGGTTCTAGAATTATATGTGTGTTGCAGAAACCAGTGAAAATGTCCATAACTAATGAGAGATTTTTTTCCTCGTTAAGTAATAAGAAATTCCTACAAAACATTTCAGATATGATAAAGGCTTTTTATAGAATGGAAGGTATCTTAGAGTGGTGGACAGTTCCCCCATTAACACAATAGGGACAGAAATTGAACCATGCACTGGTTGTGTTTGTTGTTTAATGAAATTTCCCTTATTCACAGCATAGTCAGGTAGGACCCATTCTTTCAAGAAATGCTTCATGTGTGGTATTTGGAACCCGAGTTCTTCCTTCATTATGATCAAATGCATTGGTCTAAGAAAATCTATATAAGACAACGTATCTTACCATGGCTTTTCCAAAGAAATTCAATAGGGGGGAAAATGTCACAGCACACTTTTCTATTTGAAAAAGAGCCTTTCTGAGCTCCAAGTCCAACCACCTGAAGTTGATGTGTTTGGTGCATGGGGAGGAGCATAAAGGCTTATTTTCTCCTGAGTGCACAAAGGATAGATGAGCCCAACAGCCATTAGCATTAATGGGACTTACTCACCTACAGTAAATGACCTGTTGTTCACTGATGGACCCCATGGTGTTCAGAAAATTGCTCATTCACCCCATTGTCCTAACCTTAATATTTGAAGGGTGACTAGAGTCATTCTCTTTTCATGGGTTTTTTTCCCCTTTGGGAAACTTGAAGGGGCAAAAGGAATACTCCATTTAGTCAAGTGCCCAACCTCAGTGGACCTCCAAGAGGAGGAGAAAAATGATTTTTAATGGACAGTATACAATAATGTGAAATTACCAAATGCTAGAAGGAAGTTGAGCTCCTGCGTCTTGAAACAACTGACCATGGTCCTGGAAAACAGGTGATGAGACCCCCTTTCCCTTCCTTTGGTCAGAGAGGCGAGAACTCTGGGAGAGCAGAAGGCTTGTCTTCAAGACCCTTATATAGTCACTGCTTCCGTTTTTCTTCTTTATAAGAGAGGGTTTGATTCCCTGAGTGAGATGTTCAGGGAAGGGGGAATGTGTCTAGAAACTACTGTAATTTCTTAAGGTATCATTAAATTAATTTTCAAGGCTTCTTGTCTATGTGAGCTGTGATGACATTTTTAACTCTTTCTCACTTAATAAAGCAAAAGTTAACGCATATATCCTGAACCAATGTGTTTTCTTGCTTGCTGCCTAATAACATTATGGTTTTCAAGGGGACTTGTCAGCTCAGACCAGCTTTGTGGGACAAGAATTAAAAAGAAATGAACCGCCATTTTGCCAAGAGCTATTTTTGGCTTAAGGGTGGTGTTTTTATTATTATTTCATATTATCTATTTATATTATATATTATATTATTATAAAGTCTCTTTAATTTGGGTTCTTTTCATTAATGCTTATATCTTTTCCTATAATAGGAATTAACTGGGGAAAATGCATGTTCAGTGACTCTTCAGAAAAATTCACATGAATATTGTTACTTCCATTTCCTTCTGTATTTTAATGTAACCCTTCGGTTAGTTCCCCTTTGGACATAAAGGACCTTAGATATATTCTCTTTTTAAATACTATTTTATTTTTCCCCAATTAAATATAAAAACAATTTTAATGTGTATTTTAAAGTTTTGAATTCCAAACTCTATACCTTCCCCTGCCAGAGGTGACAAGAAATCGGGTCTAGTTTATACAAGTGTGATCACGTAAAACACATCTCCGCATGAAGGAAAAAGGAAAAAGAAAAAGGAAGGAAGGAAGGAAGGAGGAAGGGACAGAGGAAGGGAGGATGGAAGGAAGAAGGAAAGAAGGAAAGAAGGAAGGAAGAAGGAAGGAAGGAAGGAAGGGAGGGAGGGATACAAAACAGAAAGAGAGAACAAGATAGAAAGAAAGAAAGAAAGAAAGAAAGAAAGAAAGAAAGAAAGAAAGAAAGAAAAGAAAGAAAGGAAGGAAGGAAGGAAGGAAGGAAGAAGAAAGAAAGAAAGAAAGAAAGAAAGAAAGAAAGAAAAAGAAAGAGAGAGAGAGAGAACTAGAAAGAAAGAAGTAAGAAAGAAAAAAGAGTAAGAAAGAAAGTAGGTAGGAAGAAAAAGAGAAAGAAAGAAAGGGACAAGGGAAGAAAGAAAGCAAGAAAGAAAGAGAAGGAAAAAGAAAGGGGACAGCTAGGTCACACAGTGGATGGAGCACCAGCCCTGGAGGTAAGAGGACCTGAGTTTACATTCAAGCCTCAGACACTTAATAATGGCTTAGCTGTGTGACCTTGTCCAAGTCACTTAAACCCCATTTTGCTTTACAAAAAACAAAATGAAAGAGAGAGAGAGAGAGAGAGAGAGAGAGAGAGAGAGAGAGAGAGAGAGAGAGAAATACTTCAATGTGTATACAGATCAGATATCATCGCTTCTTCCTCTGGAGGCAGATAGCATATTTTCCATCATGAGTCCTCTGGAATAATCTTGGATCTCTGTATTGCTGAGAACAGCTAAATCATCATACAAAATTCCTGTTACTGTGTATAATGTTCTCCTGGTTCTGTCTACTTCACTCTGCATCAGCTCACATCAGTGTTTCCAGAACAGGAATCCTGTTCATCATTTTTATAGCACAATATTATTCCATTACAATCAAATACCTCACCTTGTTCTACCATTCCCCAGTTGATGAATGTGCCCTTAATTTCCAATTCTCAGCCATCATAAAAAGAGCTAATTTTTGTGCAAGTAGGTCTTTCCCTTTTCTTTGATCTCTTTGTGATAAAGACCTAGTAGTAGTAATACTTCAAAGAATATGCAGAGTTTTCTAGCCCTCTGGGCACAGCTCCAAATAGATCTCCAGAATGGTCGGACCAGTTGGACCAGTACACAACTCCACCAACAAAGCATTATTGTCTCAGTTTATCCGCATCCCTTCCAACGTTTATCATTTTCCCCTAGGATGTGCTAGAGTAGATATCTCATTTTTCTGGCTTATTTTCCCCACCCATCCAGAAGAGTTGGGAAATTCAGAATCTGGAAACTCCAAAGTGTAGTCATTAGCTTTTCCACTCCTCACGTGGCTCCAAATTATCTACAAGTAAATAAAAGATGACAAAACTCATATCTGGAATCCTCTAAGTGAACTCAAAGTAACAAGATTCCTACACTTTCTCACTTCTATCTCTGGTCCCCACCTGTCTCTGAAGCATCAGGATAATGCAAATCACCCATGGCTATTTCCCAAAAGATCTGGGAAAAAGAGAAAGGAGGAGGTGTTATACTTTCTGCTCTTTGTCCAAAGCTTTGATTTCTGTGGTTTAGGGAACTCCCAGTGTAGAAAATCCCTCTAGCAATGCAAATCAACACCTGTTCTACTACTTACAAACTTGGAGAATTTCTTAGATCATATAAATTTCCTGGAGTCTAGCAAATAGTATTGTCAAACATGAGGCCTGAACTCAAATCTCCCTGACTTCAAAGACAGCTCTCTATCCACCGCACTATGCTATCTCCTCCAAAACACACACACACACACACACACACACACACACACACACACACACAAACACACAATTTATAATTCCCCTAACATTGCACTCATGTATCAAAACAATTCAATAACACAAACCTATGAGCTTTTGCCTTTCTATCTAAGCCAAAATGCCTTTATCTTATCACATATAACTATTCCTCCATGATCTGATATGATTTCAATTGAATTCAGCTTCACATTACCATTTGTCTCCTTTATAAAGTACTATATTAAGTCCAGTGCAGATAGATGTTACAGTGGACAGAGCATCAGGCCTGGAGAGAGAGGATGATTCTTCTTCCTGAGTTCAAATCTGGCCTCAGACACTTCCAAGCTGTATGACCCTGGACAAATCACTTAACTGTGTTTGCCTCAGTTTCCTTACCTGTAAAATGAGCTGAACAAGGAAACAGCAAACCACTCCAGTATCTTTGTCAAGAAAACTTCGAATGGGGTCATGAATTGTCTGATGTGATTAGAAAAATGACTGAACAAAATGTTGTGCCCTAGATAATCCACAATAAAAGGGAAATGGTAACTTCCCAGGTTTAACGGTCAGTTGGGAGATGAAGCATTATACACATGTATACAAAAATCCTTAGAGAGAGGATGAAGGTTAACAAGTTGAAATATGATGTACTAGTCCAGAATACATTCCTTTTAGATAGCGAAAGATCATACTTATTGGGATGGGGGGGGGTCCATATTCCTTAGGAGTAGCCTAATGCATGGTTACAATAAGAGTTAACTAGATGAGTTCAGCCCCAGAGTGCCAACATTTAAGGGCAATGAAAAGTACTTTTTACTCCATTTGGAGTTTTCTTGGCAAAGATATTGGAGTGGTTTGCCATTTCCTTCTCCAGCACATTGTGTAGATGAATTGAGGCAAACAGGTTTTAAGTGACTTGTCCAGGGTCCCACAGCTAGGAAGTGTCTGAGACTGGATTTGAACCCATGGAGATGACTCTCCTTGATTCAAAGCCCAGTACTTTATCTCCACACACAAGATCAGTCCCTGACTCTTTTAGAAGTTGCTACGGATTCCCCAACAATGGTCTTCTGATTTCTGAACCTCTTTCTCCCAATATTGGGGTGATTTGATGGGGCCTTTTCCCATATGGAACCTTCTATCACAAATTAAACGTCTCTCCAACATCTCCCCTCCCACTCCAACTCAACTGAAGTCATCTTCCTGGCCAAAATAGGTGATGTTTTCCCTAGAGCAGTAGGTGATGCAGTGAATAGAGCAAATGCATTGAAGACAGGAGTTTGAAACTGGTCTCAGACAGCTGTGTGACTTTGGGTAAGTCACTTAACTCTGATTGTCTCCCATCCAGTTGTCCTGATTCATATCTGGCCACTGGACCCAAATGACTTTGGAGGAGAAAGTGAGGCTGATGACCTAGCACAGCATCCCCCCCCCACTCAAAGCCAGTGTACATGCTTGTCATGGCATCACCACCCTGGTGTTGTAGTCTTTTTCAAAAATGAAGGATAAACATTATCGGGTGGTGTTTTCCCTTAGCAGTGGAATGACTCTTGGGGAAATCTTTGAATTTTCCAAACGAACATTGTCTACAGCTGATGAGCTACCTTGGAAACATTTGAGAGCGCTTTCTATGACCACTAGTGTTATCCCTTCCAGTCGTACCATCACCAGAACATAGGTAGTCTAGGAGGAAACTAAGGAACCAATCTTAAACTTAGGGATGAATCACTGAATGAAAACAAATTATTAAGTTTCTTCTCCATGCAAAATTATAGTAGAATATGATAAGCTCCTTGGGGGCAGAAATAGTTTTATTTTTTATTTTATATCCCCAAAATATACTAAATATTTATTCATTGATTGAGAAAATCCACTCCAGGGAATATTCTAGATTTAAATGTTCTAAAACAGTAAAATGTTCCCTTTTTTAATTCTCCCCAGTAAAAAAGGAGGTATTCTGGGCAGCAAAGTGACTCAAAAATGCCACACTCCCAAGAGAAGCTAGATCTTGTCATTTATTATGACAGTTAGCCATAATGAAATCCAGTTCAAGTGAAAGTTTGCTGAGATTTAGGTGCAATAATTTTGCCCCAGAACTGTGTCTGCTGAGAAGGAGCTGGGAGGGAAATGATGGATTCAGCTTTCACATGTGCGGAGAATAGCATTATACATTCTCAATCCCAAGCAAAAATGCTGAAGGCATTTGCCATTTCCTTCTTTAACACATTTTGCAGATAAGGAAACTGAGGCAAACAGGCCCAGGATCACACAGCTAGGCAATACATGAGATTGAATTGGAGCTCAGGAAGAGGAATCTTTCTGACTCCAGGTCACACATTCTAACCCACATCAAAAACAACAGCAGGCCACATGCATCATCAATGAAAGGTTCTTCGGTTCTTATCAAGGTCGTCATTGGTGTTGAATCAAATAGAGGTAACGTGCTGAGAAGTCAGAGCTACTTTCAACAGAGCATGGAAACGTATTTAGCCCAGTTTTGTTCAGTCGGGTTCAGATCCCCAGATTGTCCATCAAGGCCAGTAAAAACTCCTTGAGTAGGAAGGCAAAATAGTGGTGATAATCTTACAGTAGCTCATCTCTGTATGCTGTGTTTAGGGAGGGAAGCAGCTAGATTCGGGGTCAAAAGACCTGGTTTGGGGCAGCTAGGTGGTGCAGTGGATAGAGCACCAACCCTGGAGTCAGGAGGACCTGAGTTCAAATCCTGCCTCATTCACTTAATCATTACCTAGCTGTGTGGCCTTGGGCAAGCCACTTCACTCCATTGCCTTACAAAAACTAAAAAAAAAAAAAAAAAAAAAAAAAAAAAGGCCTAGGTTTGACTTTCAGCTCTGTCTCCTGTGTGACCTTGGATACATCGTTTTCCTTCTCTGGACCTCAGATTAGGGGACAAACTCAGGTCCAATAGAAAATAAACAAATATAATAGCAAACACTTTTTTAAATTCTCATTTGAACCTCATGCGCTAAGTAGAGAATTATTAACCCTATTTTATAGGTAAGAAAATTGAGACTCAAGTGGTTAAATGACTTGTCCAGGTATTCAGTGTCTAAGATAGAAATCAAATGGAGGACTTCATAACATTAGTTCAGTGATCTATTCACTGTGTCAGCTGCCCAAGAAGGTATGTGAACTCAAGAGGTCTTCATGATTCATGGCCATTGCTCCTCCTGCCATATTAAATTTCAGATTGGCCAGTGGTAATAATAATATTAATAATAAAAATAATGTTTGTCCTTCATTTTTGAAGGAGACCATTATATCAAGAAAGTGATGCCATGAAAAGCACGTGAATTGGATTTGAGTGAGGGAGTGCTGCGCAATGTCACCAGTCTTACATTCTCCTCCAGAGCCACCTGGGTCCAGTGGCCAGACATAAATGAGGATGACTGGACATGGCCCTGGAAGAGAGGGAATCAAGGTTACGTGACATGCCCAAGGTCACTTGGTGGGATTCGAACTCCTGTCCTCCTGACTTCAAAGTCAGTACACCACCTAGCCGGCCTAGTGGCGTGCCATGATTGTATAGTGGTTAGTACTCTGCCTTGTGGTCACAGCAACCTTGGTTTCAAATCTGAGTCATGGCAAGTCGGTTAAAGAAAATAAAGGTCAGTGGATAAGCTTTCAGAAAACAGCTAATATATTCCAGAAACTAGGCTAGCACCTAAGATCACAGGACATTACATTTTCCTTGGAAATAAGGGCAAAGTCATGGCAAGTTCTAAGATAAATGAATATAGGTTATATAGCAATTAAATGCAAGTTATTATAAAATTAAATACAAAAGATTTTGAAAAAATACTAGCAAGCAGGGGTATCAAGAAAGGTCTCCTCTAGATAGGAGCTTATATGTGACACGAAGAGCACAGTTATCATGTTGAAGCAACTCCAAGTTTCATCATTGACAGATGAGAAAGAAATGTGTTGTCCCAATGAGGGCTGCCTGAGCTCTAGCGACTCTGAAAAAGCAAAGACAAGTTACCCAAATAGCTCCCAGGTGCCAGCCTGTGCCAGATCCCTCCAGGGATATGGAACATCACCTGGTCGAGATTGAAATATGCATCTTTGGATTTGAACATGCCATCTGACAGACTTGGTAGAAACCAATCATCCCTGACATTCAATGTTTTCAAGGATTTATTGACAATTCTGCAGATGTCTCTAAGGCAGTCCAATAAGAGAGCCATGATGCTCCGAGTAATTATGAAATCCCCAAGGTGCACTGGAAAATGTATTGACTATCATTTGACTAATCAATAACAATTTTTCAAAGGCTTAATCTATGCATGATATTATACTGAGGGTGGGAAGGAGAAGCAGATCTTCCTGTGGCAACATTTTCTCTCTCTGGAAGCTACTTTGCGTAAACATTTTATTTACTTATGGATTAAATGTTCCAAGTAGAGGACAGAACCACTTTTAGTGGTGGTGCTGGTGATGGTGGTGGTCTTTGTGTCCCAACCATCTCGTTCAGTTCTAGGGGTTTCATATACAGGTGTGGAATTTAGTAGAAGCAAACACCAAGTTCAATTCCAGGTGCTTCATAAATAACTGTTGATTGGTAGATGCGAACACCTAGCTCCATTCTAGGTACTTCATAAATAGTTGTTGAAGTTAGTAGAAGCAAATGGCTAACTCATTTCCAGTTGTTTCATAAAATTGAGGGTGAATTTTGAATTTATTTGCTATCTCAGTTCTAGGTGTTTCATAAATGGTTGTTGAAATTAGGTGAAACAAATCAAATGGATTGAAATTGAACTGGACAGAATAAATATGAGACGTGGGCCTTTACCTTCTCCATAAAAACCTAAATGATTGTCTCATTGGGCCATGGAAGTAATCCTGGATCCTTGAAGGCTATTCAAATGGAACCACAAGTTCAGGGAGATTATGCCAAATTGAAAAAATTTCAAAATGGTCCTAATAAAATCAATGAGTCAACATATATTTATTAAGGACCCACTATGTTCTAAGCAGTGTACTAGAACCTATACATGGAAAGACAATAGTGAAACCTTTCCTGGCTTCAAGGAGCTTACATTCTCAGGATATAAACATATATAATGACAAAGATATAAAACAAATTTAAATAAATATGAGGTTATTTTAGGAAGAAGGCATTAACAACTGATGGATGAGGAAAGATGGAAGAGGAAATAACCCTTCAGGGGAGCATTAACCTAAGAATTTGAAGAGCAGCTTTAGGTAGGCAGCATATCCCAGGCCTTGGGAAAGCCTCTGCAAAGACATAGAAAGGAGATACAGGAATGTGTGCTAGGAATAATAAGGCCAGTTTGGCTCAAACAAAGACTCTTTAAAGAGAATAGAATAAAATAAATTCAGAAAAGTAGGAAGGGACCAGGCAGGGAAAGAATTGAAACGCCAAAAAACATAGTTTGAATTTAATTCTGGAGAAAATAGGGAGCCACTGAGTGTTGTTGACCCACACAGTCATTTTTCACACATAAGAAAATTACTTTGATAATTTCTGAGGATGAATTGTACATAGGAGAGAGACAAACCAGAGATGCCAAGGCTATATGAGAACTAGCCTCACTCAACAGAGAAATGATCCCCCCCCCAAGAGGTTACCCAATGAAACTTTGGTTCTGGTACCCCACCTTGCCTTTACAAGACTTATAACCTAGTTGGGTGGATAGGTAAATCAACTGAAGCATTTGGAGAGTAAGACCTGGGAAACCCAGAGAAGGGGTTCCCTCTAAAGGTTTTAGATGGGACATATATTTTCATATATATTTTTATTCATATATATAGTATTTCATATATTCCTTTATCAGCTCAGAATCTGGTAATCTTTCACTTCTTTATGTTGCTAAATCAAACTCCTTTTCATCATCCTCACTATGACACCCAATCCCTCCACCCTTCAGTTCTTTTCCAGCCCTTTGTCCATGCACTGGTTATACTCTTCTCTTTACCATCCTGATCCCTTTGTGGCCCAGTTTCATTTTACTTTGTCTTCTACTTCTGAATATCTTACCTTTTCATCCTGTAAAAGATATTGTTCTGCCCAAACACAGGCTTAGATTACCAGCACCATCTATTGTCTTCCTTTCTGCTCACTTGTTGCTGAACAAAGATGGAGAAAATTATAAAAACCCTGTTCATTGGGTTCAGTATAAATTTATGTTACCTAAGCTCAATGGGGTCCTCATTGCTCTCCTTATTGACTCTTTATCCTACAGAAGTTTTCCCCAGACTTCTAATTCCTTCTCAAGTTTCCTATAGCTCTCCCTGCCCTAACCCTCTCACATCATTTTTCACTCAAAAGACTGAGGCCTTTCCCCCTGCTTGACTAACAACATTCAGATGCCATTGTCTTCTTCACTCTTCTCAAAGGTGGCCCTTTACCTCTTCAAGGCAAATCTCTCTAGCTACACAGATGATGTCATTCTCCCCTTTCTTCTCTGGCAGACTGAGCCCTGCATCATCCATAATCTCAGTATCTTTCAGTCTCTTCTTGCTCATTGGCTCTTAGTATTTACTCAGACTGTTACTTTCAAACATGATCATGTCATCCTCATCCTCATCCTCAATCCCCTATCAACTTGACCTATCCATCCCCAATAGCCACCGGTCACATCTCTCCTCTGTTTTGTGGCTAAATTCCTAGAAAAAAGTCATTGTATATCGGTGCCTCTACATCCATTCCTCTCACTCACTTCTTAACTCTGCATTATGGCTTCTATTCTCATCATTAAACCAAAACTTCTTTCTCCAAAATTACCCAATGATCTCTTCATTGTCAGATCTGATGGTCTTTTCTCAGTTCCCATCTTTCCTAACTTCAGTACAATCTGATGCCCTCTTTCAATCACCCTCTTCTTGATAGACTCTAGGTTTTGGGGACACCACTCTCTCCTAGTTTTTCCCCTGCCTCGTTCCTGGCTCCTGGAATTTAGTACAGATAACTCCTGCTAATAGTGATTTTCCAGCCCAAGGTTCTTCATTTGGGCCCTCTTCTCCCTCTATACTATCGCATTTGATGATCTCATCAATTTCCATAATCTCCTTGATGATTCGCAGATCTATATATCCAGTCTAAATCTCTCTCCTGACTACCAGGCCCACACCTCCAACTTCCTATTAAAGATGTCAAAATGGATGTCCCTCAAACCTAGAAAACTTTCTTCTTCTCTCTCCCAAGTCTTCATATCTTCTTAATTTTCTTATTAATGCAGAAAGCAAGATCAATCTGGTCCTCCAAGCTCTCACTTCCTAAGTATCATCCTTGACTCCGCTCTCTCTCTCTCTCTCTCTCTCTCTCTCTCTCTCTCTCTCTCTCTCTCTCTCTCTCCCTCTCTCTCTCTCTCCCACACACACACACATACACATACACATACCAAGAATCTTTTCTACCTTTGTAATATGTCTTGCATATATGCCTTCTCTCTTCTGACATGGCCATTGTTTTGGTTTGAGACTTATCTCATACCTGGACTATTGCAAAGTTATTTTGATCCAAGATTCTCTCTACTCACCTATCAAAATACTCTTCCTAAGGTGCAGGTTTGACCATGGTATTCCCCCTATTCATTGAACTAAAGTGGCTCATTATTGCTTTTGGGATCAAACATGAAGCCTTCTGTTTGGCCCTCCATGTTTTAGCCTTTCCTGCCTTTCCAGTCCTATTATTCTATATGCACTCTTTGATCCAATAACACTGTCCTGCTCATACTGAGTTTTAATTGCCTGCACTTATGCCTGAGATACTTTCCCCTCCTCCTCATCTCCTAGCTTTCCTAGTTTCTTTCACATCACCCTTCTATACAGGGCAGCTAGGTGGTGCAGTAGATAGAGCACCAGCCCAGGAGTCAGGAGGACCTGAGTTCAAATCCAGTCTCAGCCTAGCTGTGTGACCTTGGGCAAGTCACATAACCCCACTGCCTTGTAAAAACTAAAAAAAATCACCCTTCTATAAGAAGTGATTCCCAGTCCTCTGCAATCCTGATGAATTCTTTTTTAAGATGATTTTGAAGCTAATTAGTTTCTTACTTCTTTGTTGTACCTATTTACTTATATGATGTCTCATCCTTTAGTCTGAGCTCCTCGAGGTCAAGGTCTGGTTTTTGATTGGGTTGGGTTTGGATCTTTGACTTGGTTTCTATCCTCAGTACTTAGCAAAGTGGCCCATATAAGGGAGGAACTTTAAATAAATGCTAATAGATGAATGACTAATTCAAAGTGAGTTCTATTTCAGCACAAAATAGTTCCTAAGCTTA
Source organism: Macrotis lagotis (assembly GCF_037893015.1). Taxonomy (NCBI): domain Eukaryota; kingdom Metazoa; phylum Chordata; class Mammalia; order Peramelemorphia; family Peramelidae; genus Macrotis; species Macrotis lagotis. The sequence goes on from NC_133665.1 coordinate 181,658,025, forward strand.
ATTTTTTAATACAGTACAATATAAAAAATGAGAATGAAAAGGAAATGAGAATTGTTGGAGGAGATTCCCTGACTGTAGGTAATACCAGTTTCTATTGTGATATACTCAAGAACACATCAAAGTCCCCATGAGGTAGTAGGTAGACATCAGGTATTAGGAGGTCAATGAAACCATTGATGCAGAAAATAATGTAACCCTAGGTATGACATTTCCAGCATGTTGGCTCCACAGAGATAAGCAGAGATTGTCTTCCAGACAAGACATTTGTGGAAAGGTATTTATCCAGACTGGATATTTTGTTTAGGAACTTATCACCTCTAAAAGCTAATCCTGGCTCCCTTCCATCAAATACTTCTGGAATACTTGAAAAGGAAGATGGTAAAATAAAATCATCTATCACCCTGGATTCAGGGATCTCTCAATTTGAATTCTTCCTCTAACCGTATCTGTATGACCCTGAGCAAATTATTTAACCTGAGTCATAGAATAAGAGCTTAAAAGGACCTAAAAATCTGCAATCCCCTCTATTTTCAGAGGAGAACACTAAGGTCCAGAGAGTTGCTATGACTTGGTCATGATCATGTAAGTCATAAAAATGAGAGATGAGATTTGAACCCATTGTTTTACCACTCTGCCTCACCTTCCTCATCTGTACATCAGAGTAACTCATTACTTTTGAATTTGTCTTGATTATAATTGCACCCTTTAAAAGGCAGAGGAACCAAAAAAAGGTAAACTCTGAGCTGGATCTGATTCTTAATAATAGGGGGGAATTTGCTAAAATTGGAAATGATGACAAAATGAGGCATAAGGGAGTGGATCACAGAATCCTAGGGCTTTTGACAAAGAAGAATAAGAAATCTAGCTACTGTCTGGAATGTGCCTTTGTTTTTGAGAAAACAGATTTCAAATGGTTCAGAGAAGGGAAAATTAAAAGCCCATGGATTAAAATTAAAATTCATCATAGGAGGACTTGGAAATGACTAAGAATCAAATTCTGAAGAGTCAAAGGGAAACATTTCCAATTGAGAAAATGGAATGGAGGAGGGAGTATTTGAAGAGACTAACGTGGATATAAAGGAAACTCAATAACTAATTTATACTTTAAAAAGATAAAGTGCCAGAGGGAAATGGTCTGAATATAGCTAGCCTTGTAGGTAGGAAGTCACGTCTTTGATCCACATTAGTTCTGTAATTCCAGATAATTCAAACCCTTGAGTGCTCTTGGCCAGAGGTGTTAAACACAGCCTCACTGTCACCTCACACTTATCAGATTGGCTAAGATGACATAAAGGGAATCAGTTTTGAAGAGGTTTTGGGAAGATTGGTATACTGATACACTGTTGGTAGAGTTGTGAACTAATCCAACCATTCTGGAAAGCATATGAAAATATACCCAAAGAGCAATAAAACTGATGATACCCCCTAGCAATACGAACACAAGGTCTATATCCAAGAGAAATCATAAAAAAATGGGAAAAAGTCCCAGATGTTCAAAACTATTTATAGTATCTCTTTCTGTAGTGGAAAAGAATTGTAACTTTGTGGGATGCTCATCAATTGGGGAGTAGCTGAACAAGTTATGGCATATGAATGTTATGGAGTACTATTGTTCTATGAGAAGCCATGAATGGTGGGACTTTAGAGAAGCATGGAAAGAATTATGTGAACTAATGCTGTGAGAAGGGAGCAGAACCAAGAGAAGATTGGACACATTAATGACAATATTGTGAGTTGGTCAACTGAGATAGATGCAGCAACTCTCAGCAGTTCAGAGATCTAGGCCAACCCTGAGACAACTGTTTTGGACAATGCCATCCACATCCAGAGAGAAACCAAAAGAACCTAACACAGAATGTAAATGGATTCTATGCTCATTTTTTTTTTAACACTTCTCTTGTCTTTCCTTCCTATTCCATGGTTTTCTTTCTTTTCCTTTAAGTCCGAATTTCTCAAACACAAAATGATTAATATGTAAATATGTTAAACATAAAAGTTCATATGTAATTTTTACCAGACTGTTCAACACCAAAGAAAGGAGGTGGGAAGTGGGGGGGGGGGAAGAAAAATGTATTGTTAATAAATAGGTAAGTGGATGAATGTTGAAAAAATTTCATAGTATGTAACTGGAAAAATAAAATGACCAATTTAAAGTAAAATAAAATAAGAATAAATTCATGAGACCCTAACTAGATTAAAAGATAGTTGGAAAATACTTTTCAAAAATTAAAATACAATAATATATAATGTTAATATGGGATTTTCTAGATCAGTATGACTTGCATGAACCCTTAAGAAAAAAGCAGATGGAGATCAGCTTTGCAAGATTCTGTTGAGACCTGTAAGCAGTCCCCAGATTATCAATTATAGCATTGTTGTTTTCAATGAAGGAAACTAGGGAGGGCATAAAAAGGAGTTCGTGAAGCTAGTGCAAACAGTGAGGGAATTCTATGAAGTAGAGACATTATTCACGTTCTTACTGCATTTTTCTGCTAGGTTAGAAGCAAAGATTATAGTTTACATAATTATAACTTCAAATAGTGAAAATTTGAATACCCACCACTACTTCAAAAGCATCATTCATTATTCGCACTAATTAGGACCCAGCAGCGGTTTCTGGGGAGGTGAGGACAGATGTTCAGGGTGGATGGGATGGTGATAAGTGACAACCTGTAGAAGACAGATCTATTTACTTCTGTTTCTGTCTGATTTCTCTGGAAAGCAGTGTAGATAGTCTTTGAATTAAGAGGCAAAATAAAATTAAAAACAGCTAACTCAAGATAGGTCAAGGCTTGTTTTAGTCACTTACTCTGAGTGAGGATGCTCCACATTTTCAGGTACTGAAGCACCAGCAAGTATGCTTCCTGACCCACTTTCTGCGATACCTGAATAACGGTGAGGAACAGATGACATACCAAAGACAGGAAAAGGAAAAATGTATTGATCTTCCAAAAAAAAAAGAGAAGAGAACAATGTCTTCAGAATATTGTAGGCCAAAGGAATTAACTTTCATTTCTTTTGTTTGTTTTTTTGTAAGGCAACGGAGTTAGGTGACTTGCCCAAGGTCACACAGCTAGGGAATTACTAAGTGACTAAGGTTGGATTTGAACTCAGGTCCACTTGACTGCAGGATTGGTGTTCTATCTGCTGCACCACCTAGATGCCCCTGTTGACTATCTGGGAAAATTTCTAGAAGCAAAATTCTGGTAAAATTTCTGGTCAAATTCTAGAAGTAATAGATATTTGATGACAATGTACCTGTAAAAGAAAAAGTGATTACAAAGAGTCATGACTTCATCAAAAGTATACAGTAACTCAAAATAAATAAAATCTTTAATTTAAAATAAAATATATAGTAGGAGCAGCTAGGTGGCACAGTGGATAGAGCACCGGCCCTGGAATCAGGAGTACCTGAGTTCAAATCTGGCTTCAGACACTTAATAATTACCTGGCTGTGTGGCCTTGGGCAAGCCACTTAGCCCCATTGTCTTGAAAAAACTAAAAAAAACATATACAGTGACAGAAAAATATTATTTTCTTTGTGGGCAGGGTCACTCAATTGGTGAGGGTGTGACTTGGTCTTATATGATCATATTTCATAGATATTTTAAGACTTAGCTGGTTGTAATTTCTTGTGGTCAAGGAAAAAGATAACTTCCATAGCTTTTCCAGGGTCCATAAGCATTATGAAGGACTTAGCATGTGTGCCACATCCGATACCAAACCCTGGCTATGAAATATAATGAAGAATGAAAAGTCCCTGTCTTCTAGAAGATGAGCCTGTAATAGGGAAAAGATGACACATAAAAGAAAACTGAAAATGGGGAGGGAGGGAGAGAGAAACTAGGCACAATGAAGAAAGAAATCTGGAGTATTTGGAATAGAGCCTAGAGTGGAATAAAGGAGAGAACTATGCCTGGCCTGGGCAGAAAATGGCACTTCTAGGAGGAACTGACCAATAACAGGAAGAATCCCAGCACCCAAAGGATCCTCTAAGGTGAGAAGGCTATTAGATTATGGTGGGACATGGTGGAAAAATGGATGCAGAAAAATCAAGAGGGAAGACCAAAGAGAAATGGAGGAATGGAGTTTAAATGAATTCATAATTCAGAATATTTTGAACACAGACAAAAGGAAAGTGAGAATTTCTAAGCCATAAGAATTTTTCCTCTGCTGAAGCTAAAAAGAGATATTTCATAGTAAGTATTCTGCCCCCCCCCAACAAAGATATGTTCAGATTAGAATTAGTAGATAGAATAGAGTCAGCTTTGGAATAATGAAGACAACTTTCTATCTTCCTCTGTCTGGCAAATACTTATTGTGGGACCCTGGACCATTCAGTTAAACTTTCAGAATCCCTAAGGAACTTGATAAAATGAAGATAGTATATTAATCTCACTCACTAGATTAGTTTCCCAAACTGATCATATACCAGGTTTTGATTAGACCAATCTATGTCTTTCCCCTCAAAAATTTATTCTTCTAAAAGATTTTTCTAATGGGGGTGGCTAGGTGGCTCAGTGGATAGAGCACTGGCCTTGGAGTCAGGAGGACCTGAGTTCAAATCCAACCTCAGACACTTAATAATGACCTAGCTGTGTGGCCTTGGGCAACTCACTTAACCCCATTTGCCTTGAAAAAATCCTAAAAAAAAGGTTCTTCTAAATATTATGACAAATTCAAGTCTGCTTCTAACATAGTTCTAAACTGTAAGATAACTTTTACTTTGAAATAATTGCAGGGCAGCTACATTAATTCTTAGTTTACTTCTTTTTTTCGGAGGTAATAGAGGGTTAAGTGACTTGGTCAAAGTGATACATCTAGTAAATACCTAGACTAGATTTGAACTCAGATCCTCCTCACTCCAAGGTGATGCTCCATCTACTGAACCATCTTGTGGTGGGAAACACTGATAGCCACCACCCAGGAGGCAGCAGATCTGGCAACCCATGATTAGTTATGATTCTCTTATTATTCTGCTTTCTTCTGTACTTCAAAAAAAAAAAAACAAAATCTACAATATATGTTACAAATAGAACCATTCATCAATTCCTAATCTTCTTAAATTTTACTTTTTCTTATGGTGAGCTGAATCACTGACAAAAAGCCTATTTCAGTGGACAAAGAATTCAATTCTATAAGTCATTTTAATTGTCTTTTTAAAAGCTATGATATCTGCCATATATCTATATAAAAGTCCTATCTAACTATATGGCATAATATCATACACATATAATATTAAGCAAATATAAATTTTATGGAGTAGAAATAACATTCCACATACAGGGAGTAGAAGAATGGGATTCTAGATCATGAGAGAGATTTGCAAGATTATCTGTTTATGAATTCTGTTCCTGTTGACCCTTTAATGACTGGGCGACTGTAGACAAAAGATAGAGCTTTCAGAACCACCTTCAAAGTAAAGTTGGTTATAAATGACTTATAAACTCCGATTGCCTAAATGTGAATCATTATTATTCTGAGAGTAGAGGGGGAGTAGTGATTTGTATTCTGGTGAGTGCAGGTATCCAAATACTAATTTTTCAAGGATCAAAATTCCATGATGTCTAATAGCCAACATGTAACTGTCCAGGGTTCTGAACTTATGCCTTCACTTTAAACTTTAAACTCACCCACTGATAACCTAGTTGGGGAATGGACAGCATATAGTAGGTAAAAATTCTTGGAATTCCCTTTATGCCACTCAAAAGAATACATGGTATGTGACAGATTACACGCAGGAGCAAGAATTCTTTTTTTTAATAAAAGATTTTATTTATTTTGAATTTTACAATTTTCCCAAAAGCAATGGTGTTGGGGGGGGGGGGGGGTCACTGATAGCCACCATCCAGGAGGCAGCAGATCTGACAACCCATGGTTAGTTATGATTCTCTCATTATTCTGCTTTCTTCTGTACTTAAAAAAACAAAATCTACAATATATGTTACAAATAGAACCATTCATCAACAAGGAGTTTCATGTAGGTGATAGAATCTAATGGGGGTAATAGATTATTTCCTCATTTTGCAGAAAGGATCACTTTTTTTTAAAAAAGAAACACACATTTTAATTTAAAAATCTGGCTTCTGTTGTCTCACAACTGCCTTCAATTATGTGTCAGAGAATTTTTTTATTTCCATTGATGAGTTAAAGCAATTAAAACAGTAAGTTAAAGATTTTACCCTTTTGAAAAATAGGCAAGTAGGTAGAAAGAAAGGGGGAGGGAAGGGTGGGGGGAAATGAAAGGAAGGAAGGAAAGAAGGAAGGAAGGAAGGAAGGAAGGAAGGAAGGAAGGAAGGAAGGAAGGAAGGAAGGAAGGAAGGGAGGGAGGGAAAATAGGGAGAGAGAGAGAGAAGGAGGAAGAGGGAAAAGGAAGGAAGGATGGGAGAAAAGGAAGGAAGGAAGGAAGGAAGGAAGGAAGGAAGGAAGGAAGGAAGGAAGGAAGGAAGAAAGGAAGGAAAGGAGGGAGGAAGGAAGGGAGGGAAAAGGAAAAAAGAATATTTAATTTTTCAAGCTATGTTAGTTTTTGTGTCTTCAGATTAAAAGAATACAGAAACCCCATCAGTTGCATTAATTCAATACTCCAATTTTGAATTCATTTTTGGTTGTGCATTTGTCTTGCCATGTAGTCCAGTAGCAAGGAAGGCAGCCATTATGACTTATGATATGAATGAATATTAGTAAACATTGCTATATCCTGCATCTATAGGATAAAATGTGAAAAAATCATGCTCATTCATACTCAGAGACAGCATCATTAATGCTTATTTGGTTCCTTTATAATCTTAAAGCCAGGGTTCTCTCCCACTTATTAAAAAAAAAGAAAAGGAAAAAAACTTTTAAAAATTCCATTGATGAAATAACAAATCAAACTTAAAAATGATGTCAAATGGAGGAGTTTTTTCCCCTCAAGGCCTTTTCTCTCATTTTTTAAAAGAAAGACTAAAATCAACCACAATTATTTCTTACAAAGACACTGTCCTCTTTATCTGAAGAGGTAAAAGAACCTAAATCTCATCTAGCTATATAATGTGCTGATGACAATTTTTCACAGAGATAATGAGGATCATGGTCCCTTTTCTTGAGTTTTGAGGATCATTTCTGTATACATCTCTAGTCTACAGGTTTTGAATTCAGTACTTTGACCAGTCTAGAACAGCAGTCTACCAGTCCCAGTCAGTGTCTCTGATATCCTTTGACATTGTAAACAAAGCTCATTTCAGAATAAGGAGGATATTTGCTTTTTTGTATAGGGAATATTTTTCCAACAGAAAATACACCAATGTAATCTTGATCGGATGTTTTGGTTTATTTTTGTAAAAAAGGATAATGATGGAAAATAATAAAAGTATCATATCTGCCCTCTTGACTCAAGTCATGCATTTTCTTTTAAAGATTTAAGACAGGCCTTCCTCTTCTAACATAGATTTTTGTCTTGAGATATTTCATTTTCAAATCATTTTCAAATTGAAAAAAAAATGGGACAGAGACATGATGTGAGAAGTTGTCCAAATATTGCCTCAAAGCCTTAAGTCCCCATTGCCCCAGTCCTACCACTTCTTCTGAAAATGCCCAGGAAATGGAAGCTCCAATTTTTCAGGCCGACGAAATGGATGCAGAGTTCTTTCCAGCCTGGGAAGTCGGCTGCCAATTTGGATCGTGCAAGTTAAAGCGGCTAAGTTATAAACCTCTCAAAAATGGGATTTATAAAAGGGAGTGAGCTTGAACTCAGCCTCCACTGATCCAGCTTTGCCAAGGATTACTTTAATACGAAAAGCATACTCTCTCATTTTAGAGAAAGAGATTACTTCGTTGCCCAACAAACAACAAATGCTGGATTTATTTGTGTTATTTAAAAAAATGTATAGATTGTTTTGTTGCTTTGCTGATAAGGCACAATCTGTAATTCATGTGGCAAGTCTAAAATTAAGTGTCATGTGCTTGTGTGTGTGTGTGTGTGTGTGTGTGTGTGTGTGTGTGTCCGTGTTCACAAACTGGGTGGACATAAGTAGAGAAAGGTGGAGTTTAGCCCTATTTTTCCAGATTTATCTAGGAGTTTTGTCGGCCTCCCTTAACTATTTCCCTTCTGTTATGGATGATAAGATGGGAATGAATGGGATGGGAAAGAAAGAGAATATAGCGTGTGAAATTTGACTGGGTGAGGATGTCAATAAAAGAAAAAAAAAGAAAAGATTTGAAATCACATCACTTCAGAAAAAATATTAGTAGCTGAAAAAAAGGGGAAATTACAGAAATTCCCCAAGGACCAGCAAGATTAGTTTTAATAATAATAGAAACAATGACAAAATGTTCAACAGAAGGCAAGGCAGATCTAGGCAGAGACCTGAGTGACAATTTGGTTCATTCTGCCTTTGCAGGAAGGACTGTCTGCCTGCCAAGGAAAGAACCTGCCAAGTTGAGAGTGAGATGAAGGGACACTGAGAGGTGGGAAGAAGTACAGACCCCCTTGTCTCAGGCAGGCGAGATCAGGAAAGAGTTTGGTACATTTCAAAATGGACTTCTGATGCACTGGCATCATATTTATTCATTATTGTTATGATTATGATTATGATTATGATATTGTACACATTCACTTATAAGTTGTTGAAGGATGTAGGAAAGTGAAGAAAGGGGGAGGTAGAGTAGCATCTGAGGCTAGCGTTCACAGTCCCCAGATGGGAAATCTGTTCTGTTATTTTAAATTTCAGGAATGCGTTGAAGACTTGGATGTTAATGAAAAGAACCCACATGCTCCCTTAAACCACACACACCCAACACAAACGAGATGACCAGGCTGATTTCTTACACTTACACTAACCCTGATCTTGCTGTCATCGGTATTACTCCTGTTTCCTGATTTGGGGTTCGTTGTTGCATCTCCTCTCACCTAGCCAGGCAAGCAGGTGCACAGATGGCAAATTATAGAGAAAAAGGAGACAATTGGAAAGATAGGGGAAAATAAAAAATAAAAGAAAGTAAGAAGGAAAGAAAAAGAAAAAAGAAGGAAGGAGGGAAGGGAGGGAGGGAGGAAGGAAGGAAGGAAGGAAGGAAGGAAGGAAGGAAGGAAGGAAGGAAGGAAGGAAGGAAGGAAAAGGAAGGAAGGAAGGAAGGAAGGAAGGAAGGAAGGAAGGAAGGAAGGAAGGAAGGAAGGAAGGAAAGAAGGAAGGAAGGGAGGGAGGAAGGGAAGGAAGGAGGGAGGAAAGGAAGAAGGAGGGAAGGAAGGAAGGAAGAAAGAAAGAAAGAGAAAGAAGAAGGAAGGAAGAAGTAAAAAGAAAGGAAGGAAGGAAGAAAGAAAGAAAGAAAGAAAGAGAGAGAGAGAAAGAGAGAGAAGAAAGAAAGAGAAAGAAAGAGAAAGAAAGAAAGAAAGAAGGAAAGAAAGAAAGAAAGAAAGAAAGAAAGAAAGAAAGAAAGAAAAAAAGGAAGGAATCTAAAGAAAGAACAAATGAAAGGAAGAAAGGTAGATAGGAAGAAGAAAAAGAGAGGGGAGGGAAGAAAAAAGAAAGAGAGAGAAAGAGAGAAGGAAGAAGGGAGAAAGGAATGTAGATAGGAAGAAGGAAGGAAGGAATTAACGAAGGAGAGAGAAAGGGGGAAGGGAGAAAGAAAGGGAGGGTAAGAAAAAGAAGGAGAGAAAGAGAGAAGAGAGAACAAGATTCTTTTTTAAAGTCTGAGCACACCCACCCCAAAAGTACACACAGACAGACAAGACAGACAGACACACACACACACACACACACACATACACACACACACACAAACACACACACACAATCAGAGCCAATATTAAATTAAATAAACTACAATCTTAAGAGCTATAAAAGTTACAGCTTTAGACAAGGGGCTAAGCCCAAACCCGACATGTACCTAGCTCCATGGATTGCCTGTGAATCAGAAGCAGCTCCAGGAGAAAGGTACCTACTGTAGTATGTGAAATGCTGGTACAGATTTTTTTTTCTATCAGTCTAACCTTCTGTGTTGATACATGAATGCTGGTACCCACTTACAGGGATGCCAGATGATCAGTGCAGAATGAAGGTCCCAAGAGAAAGGATCACATGTTTTTCTCTGCCCTGTGACGTCACTAGCAGATGGCATGGGTACCAGCTCTGGCAGTTGGCATCAATGTCACTTTTTAGAGATCAATGAGATAGTGCAGAGATCCATACCCAGATCTAGAGACTCCAGGAGACGATGCGACATTCGGACTGAAAAGATTTGGAAGACAAAAAAATGAACACTGATTATTGAATGACATTAAAACCTAAGGTAATAGAAATAAAGATCTATTTCCATGGAGGCTGGCTTTGCATGCAAGTATTTAAAGATACAGTCTCATTGTCTTGTTTTAGATAGATGCTTATGATTACCTAGAACTTGTCTTGGTATTTCATTCTCATGATGTAATTCTTGCCTACTTTCACTGCTATTTTGCAACATTGCAAATGTGTGGACATTACTAGGAGTTACTATGTGAATGTATGTGTGTGTATGTGTCTGTCTTGAGGGGAGGGGTCCGGGAGGGGGTGGGCAGGAAAGGTTGTTCTTTCAAAAGTCCCTGTTTGTATATCTGCTTATTTGAAAAACTCAAAATGTTTGCCTGCTCCCCCAAAGAAAAGGAAAAAAACTAAACCAAAAAAAATAGGGAAAACCAATTCTTTTCTCTTTTTTGCATTCTGGATGCTGAACACACGTGTACAATTGCTGTCTGACTCCTCAGTCCATGGCTGTCAGATATCAGCTAGAGGGAGATTTCGGAGGCTAGTAGAACAAAAACCCTGCGAGACTGGTTTTGGTTGTGATTTGGTTTTGGTTTTGAAAGCAGGAAAAGGGGGGGAAACTACAACCCCAACAATTCTCTTTTTAAATTACAAAACCAACTAAACTCTTTCCTTTTGAAACAAATGAAAGGACAATTTGATTTCTTATTATTCTAGGATCGGTTTCAGGTGAACCTAATTTTTTTTTAATAGCAGGAAAAAGGGTAACTCTTTTTTTTTGTCCATTTCTTCCCTAATCAGAAGGAATGTATTGTTTTAAATTATCTTGAAGGGAACCATTGCCCTCTGAAGCCTTGCATTCCAGCAGTAATTTCCAAATCTAGAGTTGTATAATTTAGCAGATAAAGTTAAAGGGTTGAGTGATGGAGACCCAGCATTTTCCTTTTAAAACAGCAACAACCTGGTAGCTCTTTGCATTTTTGAACCCAGGGGAATTGGATTAATGAAATTCTTCATTGCTATATCATGTTTTGCATTTGCTGGGATTCCACAGCCAAATTTGTGGGGCTAAAAGCAGGTTTAAAATGAAAGCTAAATGAACAAGGGAGGAGAGGAGTGGGGAACACTGTTTGGTGTGGTTTGGTTTGCTTTTACTTCTTACTTTGGATAGATTGATGTTATGTTAATCTGTTCCTGGACCAGTTTTTGCATCATTTTAGTCTGTTCAAACTAAAATTTCTTTCCAATGCAGAAAAAAAATATTCATTAAGTCAGTATTATATTTTTCAGAATTTCCACGCATTTAAATAATCTGATAATTAATCAAATGCATTGTGTAAATAGAAAATGAAAACACTTTAAATGTTGTGCTGGCATTTTTTCAGGTCATTTAAGCTTGTAGAGAGAGCCATGCTAACACTTCCATTTGATGAGTCTGTTGTAATGGCAGAGCCCCAGATGTGCAGAAAGTTTTCCAGAGAAACTGAGGACCAAAAGCAAACTAAGAAACCAGAAAGCTTTTCAAAACAGATTGTGCTCCGAGGGAAACACATCAAAAGGGGCCCTGGAGAAGAAACAGAGAAAGAGGAAGAGGAAGATGACAGAGAAGAGGAAGATGAGAATGGGTTGCCCAGAAGGAGAGGCTTGAGGAAAAAAAAGACCACCAAGATCAGAGTGGAAAGGGTCAAGTTCAGGAGGCAGGAAGCCAATGCTAGAGAAAGAAACCGGATGCATGGCCTCAATGATGCCTTGGACAATTTAAGAAAAGTGGTGCCCTGCTATTCCAAAACACAGAAACTGTCTAAAATTGAAACTTTACGCTTGGCCAAAAACTACATTTGGGCCCTTTCGGAGATTTTGAGAATCGGCAAGAGGCCGGACCTGCTCACGTTCGTCCAGAACTTGTGCAAGGGGCTCTCCCAGCCAACGACAAACTTGGTGGCAGGCTGCCTGCAGCTCAACGCTAGGAGTTTCCTGATGGGTCAGGGTGGCGAGACTAGCCACCACACAAGGTCACCCTACTCCAGCTTCTACCCACCCTACCACAGCCCTGAGCTCAGCACACCCCCAGGCCATGGAACTCTGGAGAATGCCAAGTCTATGAAACCCTACAATTACTGCACTGCTTACGAGTCCTTCTATGAGAGCACATCCCCGGAGTGTGCCAGCCCTCAGTTTGAAGGTCCCTTAAGTCCTCCCCCAATTAACTATAATGGGATATTTTCCCTGAAGCAAGAAGAAGCCTTGGACTATGGCAAAAATTACCATTATGGCATGCATTACTGTGCTGGGCCACCCAGGGGTCCCCTTGGGCAGGGCTCCATGTTTCGGTTGCCCACAGACAGCCACTTCCCTTACGACTTACATCTGCGCGGCCAATCTCTCACCATGCAAGATGAATTAAATGCAGTTTTTCATAATTAATGAGGAAAATGAAAATAAACAGTGGTCATTCACCTCCCCGTCTCATTAAGACAAAGCAGATGCTTGGGCCCTGTGTAACTGGCACCACCAACTCAGTTGACGGTGTTCCCTAGTTTCGAAAGTGTGGTTTCAAATATTGTGAAATTTTCTATGTACTAATAAATCTCTTTTCTTATGAGGACTTCCTTTCTTTTTCTTTTTTTTTCTTTTGCTTTGTTTTTGTCTGTAAAGCACTGTGATTTTGTTTTTCCTAGACGGTTGGGGACTTGGGGGTTTGGGCCATTTGTTTTTCGTTTGAAATTCACTGAATTTGTTTGAACAGTATGTCTGGACAAATACTGTGGAATAAATACCTACACACAGTGCACCTTGATGGCGATTTCGATTGTACAGTAATTATACAAATGCATGTTATTAAAAGTGGATCAATAAAGTCATGTAGTTACAGTTATCAGGAATTCCACATGCTATAACTTGGAGAATCAGATTTGGTTTTTTTAGATCCAGAATGTCACTCAGCTGACAAAGAGACCGGAGGCTGGAACTGAGGAGGAAGAGGGTGAAACAAAGTCTTCTTAAACCATGCCACTTTCCTTTGCTTTGGAGGAAACCAAATCACTGGTGGGTACAGAAATCATTCATTCTTCTGAAAGTATTTGCAAATGGGACAGCGAATAGACAGGTCGTGGTCGGATTTTTTTCAGCAGACTTCGCCATCCAAACTGTTCAGCCCTATCTTGCTTTGTGTTTTCCAGTCTTCCCAAGGACAGCCGTGTCATCTGGAGCCCTGGGTCCATGGGGCTCCCCCACTTCCGATTTTTAAATCGTTTAAACAGAGATGTTGCACCTTTGGGCGAAGCACACCCATCGGTGGTGATATTTTGCAGAGTATTTGTGATTTCAGGGAGCCCAGCTGCTGCTTTCTCTTTTTTCTCCTCCCAGAGACGCTCCTAATACAGCTTTTTAATGGGAGAGAGGAGCTTTGGATTTGGATGTCTAAGCCCTGGCGAATAGACCCCTTCCTGGGGCTCTGAGGGGAGCGCCCACGTAACCCCTTTCAATCTGGGCTGGACAGCTCCTCACCTCCTTCCATTCAGGTCAATCAGGGCGTTAGAGAAACAAGACTGCGCGCTTTGGAACCCCCCCCCCCCCCAAGCTCCAAGGGAAAGAGGGTCACGATTTGGAGAGAGCCCTAGAGTGAGGGACTAGGCAGAGGAGTCTGCTTCGTCTTCCTTCAGTTTGGAGGAATTGGCCGGGGGAGAGGCTGTGGTCAAAAGTTTTCCGAATCGCCTCTGCAAAAGGCGTTGTCCTCAGGCTCTGGCCCCCGCTGGCCCCTTCTGCCCCCCCCCCCCCCATTGGTCACAATAAACACGGGGTGGAAATTAGCTGGTCTAAGTGTCTTGCTGGAGGTGGAGGTCCCTAAGCAAGACGGAGCCTGAGACCCTAGTCCGACTGGGGAGTGGGTGGATGGACCATGGGAAGGGTGGGCCAAAGAAGGGCGAACCCCACCCTTGTCGAAGGCGGCCACAGGAGCCCCTCGCGGAAGCGCAGTGTGTTTCCTGGGGAAACTGAGGCAGCCTCCAGGCGAGTGAGGAAGTCTAGCGAACTTCCGTGGCTCCTCGGACAGACGAAAGAAGCGCCGATCCGGCTGGGAGCAGCGCCTATGTCCCGGTGCTGGCTGCCTCCCCGCCCCCCTTGGGGGGAGCCCCCGAGAGGCCAGAGCTGCGCCCCAGCTTTGGGCAGCCTAGAAGAAGGTGGCCGAGGCTGCCCAGAGCACGGCCGGGCTTTGGAGGCGGCCCTCAGAGCCCCCAGCCCAGCCTGGGAGGCTTGGAGCTTGGGGGCCTCCCTGACCCCGGCAGCCTTCCCCACTCCGGACTTTTCCAAAAGTTAAAGACACCAAGAACCCTTGAAGCCCCCAGGGCCCCAGCGGCCAGGCCTGCCGCCTGGAGCTCGGGTCCCCCGCGGCGGCCCAGGGCCCACTTGGGGCTCCCCCCAAAGGTGGAGCGCCCTCGGCCCCAAGTGGGAGACGACAAGGGCCGACCTGGGGCCACCACTGGGTGCCCCGGGGTCGGGGCCCCCCCAGGGGTCCAGCGCAGACACCCCCAGGGCCCCCATTGGGAGACCCGCTGGCCGAGGTGCGGCCCCCAGCCCCAACCCCGCTTCCCCCGCCAGGTCGGACGGTAGCCCAGGGCGCCCCTCGCACCAAACCTGGAGCAGGAGGGGGCCCCCGCTGGAGCCGGCCTGCAGTCGGGCCCAGGACTCCCCCCAGGACGCCCCGGGGGGCCCCAAGCTGGCCTGAGATGGGCCATCTGGCTGCTGGGGAGCCGGAAAGAACGAGGGCCGAGGGGCTGGGCCACCCACAAGGTCTCGGGTTGTCACCCCAAGAGAATGAGAGGCGGCTAGGGGACGATGGAGGGCGAGGTGGGCCACCAGGAGGACAGGACTGGCACCAGCTGCCCGAGGGGCCCTTCCCCAGCCCTCACGGGCTCCAGCTGCTCCTGTCTTGGAGCTTAGACCAAGAGGACCACAGCAAGGCGAAACCCAAACCGGCCCCTTCCCCCTTCTCCCCCCCCCCCCCCAGTGTCTCTATGTTTCTGTCTCTGTCTCTGTCTCTCTGTGTCTCTGTCTCTCTACCTCTCTGTCTCTGTTTCTCTGTGTCTGTCTCTGTTTCTCTACCTCTCTGTTTCTGTCTCTCTGTGTCTCTGTCTCTGTCTCTCTGTGTCTCTGTCTCTGTCTCTCTGTCTCTGTCTCTCTGTGTCCCTCTCTGTCTCTGTCTCTCTACCTCTCTGTCTCTGTCTCTCTGTGTCCCTCTCTGTCTCTGTCTCTCTACCTCTCTGTCTCTGTCTCTCTACCTCTCTGTCTCTGTCTCTGTCTCTCTGTGTCTCTGTCTCTGTCTCTCTACCTCTCTGTCTCTGTCTCTCTGTGTCTCTGTCTCTGTCTCTCTACCTCTCTCTCTGTCTCTGTCTCTCTGTCTCTGTCTCTCTACCTCTCTGTCTCTGTCTCGGTCTCTGTCTCTGTCTCTCTGTCTCTGTCTCTCTACCTCTCTGTCTCTGTCTCTCTGTCTCTCTGTCTCTGTCTCTCTACCTCTCTGTCTCTGTCTCTCTGTGTCTCTGTCTCTGTCTCTCTACCTCTCTGTCTCTGTCTCTCTGTCTCTGTCTCTCTACCTCTCTGTCTCTGTCTCTCTGTCTCTGTCTCTCTACCTCTCTGTCTCTGTCTCTCTGTGTCTCTGTCTCTGTCTCTCTACCTCTCTGTCTCTGTCTCTGTCTCTGTCTCTCTGTCTCTGTCTCTCTACCTCTCTGTCTCTGTCTCTCTACCTCTCTGTCTCTGTCTCTCTACCTCTCTGTCTCTGTCTCTCTCTCCCCCTCTCTCTTCTCTGTCTCTTTGTCACACACACACAGACACAGACACACACACACACATACACACACACAAACACACCCCGCACCCACTAAGCAGGTGCTGCAGAGCCGGTTTTACCAGCTAAGCCCAGGTGTGGGCCCCTCTCCCCCCTCTGGTGTCCCCCACCCTTCTTCCAAGGTGACCAGCAGTTTCAATGAGAACAGCACGTCCCTTGGGCCTGACCCTGGAGTCCAGAGCTTTGCAAAATTACAAAAAAAGGAACAAAGCTGTGTCCCCGTCCCACAGGGGGGCCGAGGGCAGGAGGGGAGACAGTCCTTCCTTCTCTCCTTTCCAAGAGGGGCCTCTGGAGCTGGCTGAGACAGGCTCAAGAGAGCTGATAGTTAAATACTCACTGAGAGCATTGACACCTTGGAAACTGAAACCCTTACAAATCAGAGCTGGGTGTGTTTAGCTGTTAGTCTAGGCTTCAGAAACAGATGGAGGAAATGTTCCTGCTCCAGATTCAGCTGCTTGCATTGGGCAGCCGGGTTCTCGGACCTTACCAGGGCACCACGGCTTGCAGCCACACGTAGTGGTATGAAGACCAGGGGCAGATTGTGGGCCAACCTCAATAGTACAGGGAGGAATGACTGTTGTCACAGGTGAGGACCCAAGGTTCCCCAGGTAATGAGAGAGCCATCCCCCCTCTTTTGTGCCATCCCACACCCTTTCCATGCCCCACTGACCCTCCTTAGGATGACCTAGGCTAGAAAGTACTCAAGAATTAATGGGTGCTCCTGGCCCAACTTCCTCATTAGCCTGCTGCTAATGAGACTCTCTGGTCCTGACTCAGCAGCCTCACTTGATGGCTAGGGTCAGACTCACAGGCTTTCAGGCTGCCTAGTCACCGGGCAGGACTTGAGCTCTCTGAGCTAACCCAAGACCTCACCAGAGGGGCTATCACCTCCTGATTTCTGGAAGTTTCTTCTGCTCCTCCTGCAGCCCAAGATCACATTAACTTCGTAGAATGCCTCACCACACCTGATTCATATCAACCTCATGGCCCATTGAAACCTCCAGATGCTTTTTTAGATGAACTGTTGTCAACAGGACACTTCCCTTCTTGAGGCCTCAGTTTCCTCAACTGTAAAAAAGAGGACATTGAATTATGTGACTTCTTAAGAACCTTTGTGGTCTTAAAGCTAGCAACCAAAGAGAAATTGTATTTCTCTTGGGGTAAGACACATTTTGTTCTTATTTGTGGCATGAAATCTGGCTATGGCCAACTAGAGACCATGTTAGCAAAGGGGAAAGGGATTAAACCTGGAGAGGGGGAGATTGGTGAAAAAAGTCCCCATTAAGGAAACACCTAACAGTGTATGACAACATCTTTTCCGAAATGGTCTTAGTGAGTTGCCCAGGACTCAGAGAGGTTGTGGAACTACTCCAGGATCACACAGCCAGTATGTGTCAGAGATCTGACTTGAACCTGGTATGCCTGGCTCCAAAGGTAGCTCTCTTCCCACTATGCTAAACTGTCACTCTAGTGTGTTACCAGAGGAAACATTAACCTGGAATTCAAAGGGCCTGGATTCAAGTCTTACTACTGAAAGTTGTCCTGGAACTTGGAGCCTCAGTTTCTTCATCTTCTAAGTGACTGCACTGGACAAGATGGTCCTTAAACTCCTCCTATCTCTGGATCTATGAAAATATAAACAAATTTATCTTAGTCATTTTACAGGTGAAGAAACTGTCAATCTAAGGAGGAAAGGAAAAGAAAGGAGAAAGCGAGGAAGGAAGGAAGGAAGGAAGGAAGGAAGGAAGGAAGGAAGGAAGGAAGGAAGGAAGGAAGGAAGGAAGGAAGGAAGGAAAGGAGGGAGAAAGGAAGGAAAGAGAGAAGGAAGGAGAGAGGAAGAAATAGAGGAAGAAGAGAGAAAGAGAAAGAGAAAAAGAGAAAAAAGATGGCTAGATAGGTAAATGAAGCATTTATTATCTGTTTACTATGTGTCAGACACTAACTGAATGACCTGTACTTGCAGCTTCTCCTACCTACTGTTCTCACACTCTGCATCACTCATTTGGGGTTGGAAGACACCTTTGAGTCCAGCTAGCCTAAAATCCTCATTGTATAAAGGCAGAACTCACAGCCCAGGAAGGTTAAGATTTTCCCAAAGTCACACAGGTAACAAGATAGCAGAGTTGAGATGAAACCTTTCTCCTCTTACACTAAAACTTTCCTTCGAACCACACAGTTCCCTAAATCCTCCCTAAGGGCAGTTGGGTAGCTGAGTAGATAACAAACCAGCCCTAGAGTCAGAAGGACCTGGGTGCAAGTCTGGTCTCAGACACTTGCTAACTGTGTGATCTTGTCCTTGGGCAAGTCACTTAACCTTGATTGTCTTCATAAATAAATAAATTGGAAAAACAAAAGAAAAAACTCTATCATCCCCCAAAGTGTGACTGCTAAAATGGCTCTGAAAGTGATCTGTACCCAGTCAATGGGTTCTACTACCAAGTCCATGACCTTCTACCCAACCCCTATTTGGTCTAATTGACCTCTCAAATCCAGTCAATCCACCAATTCCATTCCTTCCATCTTACATATTCTTGTTTTCTGTCGCCACTGAGGCCATCCTAGGACAGGCCCTCATCACTATCTCCCTCAACTACCACAGCTTCCTTCCTTTTAATGGCAGCCTAAATCACGGAATTTGAGAGTAGGAAGTGAAGTCCCTAAAGGTAATCCTCATTTTAGCAGACCTGATAGGTCAACCAGCCTCTGGTGATAGATCTCCAATGATGTGTGTGTGTGTGTGTGTGTGTGTGTGTGTGTGTGTGTGTGTGTTCAGTCATGTTTGACTTTTCATGACCCCATTTTGGCATTTTCTTGGCAGAGATACTGGAGGGTTTTGTCTTTCCTTCTCTGGCTCATTTTACAGATGAGGAAACTGAGGCAAACAGGGTGAAGTGACTTGCTTGTGATCACACAGATAGTATGTGTCTGAGATTGGATTTGAACTCAACTCCCCCTGACTTCAGACCCAGTAATCTATCCACTACAGCCCCACCTAGATTCCCACTTTATATAGATCATCTCTGCCCTTTACAACAACCCTGTGAGATAAGCGCTATCAGTGTCCTCCTTGTAGAGTTGAGGAAGCTGGACTCAGTTCTTCTTAGCCAATCTGAGAGTAGAAAATGAGGTTGGTGACTCTGCCCAGCTCTCTCTCTCTCTCTCTCTCTCTCTCTCTCTCTCTCTCTCTCTCTCTCTCCCTCCCTCCCTCTCTCTCTTAAATCCAATTCTCTTGTGTGGCATGGCATCACCAACCTGATATCCTGGTCCTCTTCAAGAATGAGGATTAAACAACATTAACAATGATTAAAAACCTTAAGCCACACAAGGCCTGCAGTTGCCCCATTAAAGAACTGTGGACTTGCTGCAAAGCTGAACTCCATGGAGGATGACACTTTGAGGCCAGCCACCTGACCAGCTCGGTCCTTTCCTCCTGGTTTTTTCCATGTATCTCCATCCTTCCCAGAAGAAGTGCATGCTTTACAAAAATGAAGAGATCTACATTTACCTCATTTCCATGATGTTTTCCTAATTGCGCCTCTGTCAAAATTATGGTCAGGGGTCACTTGGGCAATGGATGAACAAGTTGTCACATATGATTGTGATGGAAGATTAAGGTCCAGAGAGGTCAAGTGATTTGCCCAAGAACGTTATCCGAAGTGCAATCTGAAATCAGGTCATTCGGCTCAGGGTAGCAAAATGGCACAATGGATAGAACGGCGGCCCTGGAGTCAGAAATACCTGAGTTCAAAACTGACCTCAGACACTTACCAGCTGAGTGACCCAGAGCAAGTCACTTACAACTGTTTACCTCAATTTCCTCATCTGTAAGGATAGAGAAGGAAATAGAAAAACACTCTAATACCTTTGCCAAGGAAACCCCAAATGGGATCATGAAACAACTAAACAGCAAGAAGCCATATATAAAGATCCCTACCACTTACAGTTTTACTTATAAAGCCACATATTAATATGACTTATGTGGCACTGTATTTTATTATTTTGTCATATATCTCCTTGATATTTTCATCTGGTTTGATGCCACTAGTAGGGCAGGGTTGTCAATGGTCCATAAACCTGATGTTTGACATTTTGCTGTGGATCATATAGAGATCTGGTTAGATAAACTTCAAGTATGTGAAATGAAATAGACCAGCCTGCACAAAATAAATATGTAAATAAACTCTGCCTCAGTGTTCTTTCCATCCTACCACATTGCCTCCAGGTCATAGCCATTTATTTTCTTATTAACTCAGGCCTGGATTGTAATAATGGTCTCTTCACTAGGTTGTCCACTAACATCATCTCCTTACTCCTGAACACTGAAACCATTTACTTTCCTACCATATGGCTTTATTTCATTATGCCATTCTTGACCTCAGAAACCTTCACTGGCTCCCAAGCACCTACATGATAGAGTCTGAAGCTCTCAGCCTAGTATTCAAAACCTTATGCATTATAACTCAAAGTTAACTTTCCAGGCCTCTTGATTTGCAGGTTAGAAGTGGAGAGGAATTAATAAGTTTAATAATATAGTGGAAAAAGGATAGAATGTGAAGACAGAAAAGCCAGGTTCAAATCCCTCTTCTTATGCTTACTATCTTTATGACTAGGCATTCCACTTCTATGACACTTAGTTTATTCATTTATGTAAAGTAAAGGGCTGGACTAGATGGTCTCAGAAGGTCTTTCTCACTCTACATTTGTGATGGAATAAGTATTTCTTCTATGTTCTGGGTACTGTGTTAAATGTTTTACAAATAATTCATTTTATCCTTATGAAGTATCTGCTCTTATCAGTTCCAATTTTCATTCAAAGAAACTGAAGCAGAAGTTGTGACTTTCCCCAGGTCACGCAATGAGTGTC
Source organism: Macrotis lagotis (assembly GCF_037893015.1). Lineage (NCBI taxonomy): Eukaryota > Metazoa > Chordata > Mammalia > Peramelemorphia > Peramelidae > Macrotis > Macrotis lagotis. The sequence goes on from NC_133665.1 coordinate 181,678,942, forward strand.
CGAGGAATATGAACTCAGGTCCTCCTAATTCCAGACCTAGTGCTCTAACCACTGTGGTAACTAGCTTATCCTCTCTAAGAGAGATGACCAGGAAATCCTTAATCAATTTGTATCCTTTTCCCCTCCTCCATCAGTTCAATGAGATTAGAAGATACAGGTCTTTAGAAAGGCATCTTCCATAAAAAATACATGTCCAGGCCACTAGCTGAGAAAACAAAGGGATAATTTCCTATGGATCTCCAGTGAATGAGGCAACTTCCAAGATGATTGACAACTGACAGTCAGATTGGATGAACTCTTATCAGAAGAGACTTCTCTGCTCCTCTACTTTTTTCTTCTTTGGATTTCTACATGAGTTAATAAAAAAATAGGAGGTACATCAAATGGTATCTGGCAAAAGAAGTACAAGACAAACTGCCAGTGTCTACCGATGTAGCTTGGGGGGGAAATTCATGAACATTGATTTCCTAAGGATTTTTCCTCTTCTTTTTTTTTCCTGAGCACAGAACAGAGTAGGGTTCTGGATGATGGACTTTTTATGCATGTTCTGGAGGTAATAGGAGTTCAAGAGATGACCATCAGCTACTCAAAGAATGATACTTATTCAACAATATATAGATTGGAGAAGAAAAAGGACTCTCTTGAAGCTAGAGGACCAAAATCATATCATGGATTCTAGGAGATCTGAACTGTGATACCGCTAGGGCTGCTTGGATAGTGTACATGGATAGGTTGGTTCTTGTCCTTTGTTATTGAAGAAGGCTATGGCTGATTAGGCCAACACAAGCTCAGAATGCTCTACTGTAGATTGTGAACACCTGGGGTAGATACTCTAAACTTATGTTTGCCACATTTCCATTGAGATGCTTCAGTTCTGGCCTTCTTATAGAATGCAGCACCCTCACTGATGAGGGAAGGCCATGCTGGGAGCTCCTATGCCATTGTCTCCCATGTTGTATAATCAATTCTAAAGTCTTTTATTGAGATCATCAGGGTGTCTTGGTATCACTTTTTCTGACTCTCTTGTGAATGCTTGCCCTGTGTGAGTTCTGCATGGGTACACACATGGAAGGGGCAGGGGGAGATGTTTGCTTTGCATCTTGAAGCATCTTTATTTTCCAGGAGGAGATGAGGCTAATGGGCTGATTTAGGTACTCCCTGTTTTTGTGCATAGGATCTGATGATTCTCTTTCATCTTGTATATTTTCTGTATGGGAGGAAATAAAAGTTGATCTATATGTGATATTCCTATTCTCTTCCAAGAAACAACATTTAGTAGCACCCTCTTGTGAGGCTTGCTATGGCCTATAGTCATAGGGCTATACCTCACTATAATTTTATGATGATCTTGAAATAGCCCCAAAGTAACATCAAGAACCTGACCTTTTAGAATTTCATCCAGGATCGAATCCATTCTGGTTGAGTCCCAAGTCCTTGCCATGGGCCGGGAGAAGGTTATATCAGAGGTGATCGTTCACAGATACCCAAATAATGAAGCTGAGATTTCCAGTGGGAGCCTAAAGTAGCAAGTGGAATTCTCAAGTCAAGTTTTGTACTCACACTGAGTTATAATATTTTAAGGTTGGAGGAGAGAGAGAAAATTGAGTTGTGGGATAAATATAAATAATGTTTCAGAAGCAAACACTACAATCCTCAGGAGTTGGCTGCAGGAGAGCTATTAACTCTGTAAGTGCTAAAGGAGATTTCCTTCCTTCCTTGTCTGCTAAGCCACCCAGCTTGAGCAAAATACTTTATCTCCAATTATTCAGTGTAAGGAAAATATTAAATGAACTTGTAGGCTTTCAAAATGATAATCTAGCATTACTTAAAAGTCGACAAATTTGTACTTAAATGTATTTAAATCTTAGCAGCCAACATGATGCTGGTTATTAAAAAGTAATTCTGGAGAAATTAGCTTGCAGCTACAAAATTAATATAATTCATTTATTACTTGCAGCCACAAATCAGGATGCTGTTAACACTGCAGCTCATGATTTAATATGTGCTCTCTGTTTCCATATGGTGTCAATTTTAGGTTCCTGGTCACTCCATGCAATCATCTGCTGGATGGGTTGGCAAGCAAAGTCAAAGGGTGTTTATCCAAAGGAACTGGGAACCATAGACAAGCATAGATGTTCAGGTTGTAGCTTCTTAATAAGCTCCTTGAGAGTCAGAGATACTTTTTCTTGGGCCTTTGTAGCCTAAGTTAAGAGCAAATTACCCTGAAATATAGAAGATTTGAAAGAGTATCTGAATGGGAATATTTGAAAAACCTACAATTCTCATCTCCAACTTTTGAAGACCATAGCATCAGAGATGAACAGCTAAGAAAGACCTTAGAAGGGGTCCAACCTCCACTTCCCTCACTTTACAGATAAGGAAACTGAGCCCCAAGTGACTTGTCCAATGAGTAAGTAGCATAGAAAAGATTTTTGTTGTTCAGTTTTGTCTAACTCTTCATGACTCAATTTGAGATTTTCTTGGCAAAGATACTAGGAATGGTTTCCATTTCCTTATCCAACTGATCTCTACAGATGAGGAAACTGAGGCAAACAGGTTTTAGCAATATTTCCCAGGATTACATGGCTAATAAGTGTCTAAAACCAGAATTAAACTCAAGAAGAGGGGTATTCCTGATTTTAGGACCAGTTCTGACACTTAGCTATTCTGAAAAGAGTATTCTCATCTGTCTTTCAGTTCATCTTCTCTACACAAGCCTTCTCCCATCATTTCCTGGAAGCTTTCATCTAACTCTTATGATATCTTGTGTTACTGGATTGGCCTTTGGGTTACCCATTGACTGTCTCATTTATTCCTTGAGACCAATCCACCTTGATGGTGAACACTTTATATACACCAGAGTTGGTGGCTTAGATGGTGCAATTGTACACTCACTGTGTCTTTTCCTTGCACTTTTTCCTCTGAAGTATTTATTCTTTAGAGATTAGGTTTTTGGAGGTTAACCAGGCATGCAATTTGAATAGGACAATATTGGGCTTAAAGAAATTACTTTTGGGTGGCTAGGTGGCGTAGTGGATAAAGCACCAGCCCTGGAGTCAGGAGTACCTGGTTCAAATCCAGTCTCAGATAATTACCTAGCTGTGTGGCCTTGGGCAAGCCACTTAACCCTGGTTACCTTACAAAAAAAAAAGCTAAAAAAAAAAAAGAAATTACTTTTGAGAAAACAAGTGATTTAAAAACAGAAATTTCTGTACAACGCTACCAATATGATCTGAAATGACTATTATATCAGTTATCTATTGTTTCCTGTCTAAGAAAGCATCAATTTCCTCTTTGTGATATTGTTCTATGTTTGTCTTACTTTGTGTCTTCCTGAATTAAATATTAATGATTCATAGGCATGAAATATTCTTTAGGAGTCTTCAGTCTCTTTTATTCCTTGATCATAAACTATATTTTCCAGTGTGGTTTCCATTGGCCTCCTTTGTATTCACCCTCACCTTGAAGTACCAGACAATTTAGAATAGGATTTTGTCAAATGTTGTCAAATGCTCAGCTTGGTGGAGCAGTGAATAGAGTAGGGGCCTCTGAGTCAGAAGACCCAAGTTCAAGTGTGAGACACTCACTGTGTGACCCTAGGAAAAAGACTTAACCCTATTTGTGTCACCTATAAAATGGATACACACTAGAAAAGGAAATGGCAAATCACTCCAATATATTTTTCAAGACACAAGTCCATGGGGTCATATAGAGTTGACCATGACTGAATTACAATTTGTCAGATTTTTCACAGCATTTTTTATTTCTTCATCCTCTGCAAGAGATGTTTGTGAATAAGTATGAAAATGACTATGAAAAACTACAAGGTGCTAAGTTTGCTTATACTGATCATGACTAATATTGGCTTAAATGCCCAGGTACTTCATGAAATTAGGTTGAATATTATTTGGGTTTTATGATGAAATCAATTTCTCTATTTACTTCCCTAAGGAGAGGTCATTGTTCCATTTAGTCACAATTTCCTTAGGTTTTTTGTTTGTATTTATAGTAACAATATGAGTGTGGATTTGGATCTGCAACTCTAAGAATACATACCCACTCATTAGTCATTGAACAAAGATTACAACAATCCTTAACTTCATGAGGAAGAGGGATAAGCTCTGAAACTACATGAATCCAAAGGGCAGAAGTTGGAATAGTGGGTGGGAATTGTAAAAAGGTAAATTTCAGGGGAAAAAACCATTCTGCTGGTAAAAATATCATTTGAAGATAATTTGTAGAATTTGAGATGTTGAGTACCCTTTGCCCTTGACCTTTGTTTCTATTCACCATTATAGGGGAGGATAATCCATCAGGACTAAAGACTGTTTTGAATTTTCATTCATTTGAGTTGGACAAAAGAAGCCCTTAGCCAAAGAATTCACTACCTAATCTCTACCTTTCTTTGGTCTGTTTAGACTTCTCTGGGAAGAATTACAGAGTATGGGCTCTGGAAGGGACATGAGTGACCAAGCTGCCTATCACCCAACCATTACTATAATGTCTTCTACTTAGATACAACCTACCAGAGCTTGCATTCAACTAGCCTGGCCTTTAAGATGGGCAAATCACTTTGACGCTATTAGGGAACATCAGAAAATGACTCAAGCAGAAAATAGTTGGGAAACAGACTATTATGTCAAGGTTCTAGAATCTCCTTAGGATGAATAGTGCCACCCATAAAGCAGATTTTAACTTCACTAAATTTAGCAGATTATCTTTTTTTTTTTTAGATTTTTGCAAGGCAAATGGGGTTAAGTGGCTTGCCCAAGGCCACACAACTAGGTCATTATGAAGTGTCTGAGGTCGGATTTGAACTCAGGTCCTCCTGACTCCAGGGCTGGTGCTCTATCCACTGTGTCACCTAGCCGCCCCATTAGCAGATTATTTTAAAGAGCTGTATCTGAAGGGAGGGAAAGGATGAACTGTAGGTTCACCTGTATAAGGAAGGTTCAGTAAAGAAAATGCCCTTACTAATATAGAATAGAAACTCATCTAGTTTTAGAGAGGTTCCTGGGACCTTGAGAGTTCAAGTACTTTGTCCATCTTCACATGTTTCATTTTCATTAACGTTGGAGTTTTGAATGTAGGTCTTTCTGACTCAAGGCTAGATCTATAGCCATGCTACCAGGCTTCTCTGAGAGTTACTATAGTGCAGATGTGCATCATTCTCTGCCATCAGCCAGGCTGGGCCAAGGAGACAAAGTTTTCCACTACTAAGCTTCTGGTGAGTCTTTCTAGCATGTCACATTCTACCAAAACTTGTTCTCTCTTCAAATAACCTTTGAGAGATCTGGGTTGTCCTCAGAGGAAGTCATTGGTAGAATTGGAAAAAAAGTCAACTCAAGTCGTATTTCAACTAGGTAGGCATACCTGACTTTTAAAAAAATCAAGTCAAAATCAAGAGAAACTGAGGAAAACCTATCTTGACCATTTGCTTCTTTTTTTTGTATGGGTTTAAGGGGAATTTTGTCTTGTAAAGTTGTGTTTATATAATAATTCTACTGTTTTTTAAAAGTAGATACTTATATTTCCTTAGTCATAGACAATGGTTCTATAGTTAAGATTCTAGCTGCCTGTGACCATTTTTGCTCCAAATTTAGTTTCTAATAAAAGATGTTCTTCCCAATTTTGTTAAGGATTGTGACAAAAACACTTATTTTAAAATCTTTTTTTCTATGTAAAATTGCTTTGAAATGCAAGCTTGGAAGGTATGGTAGATAACCGCTGCTATAGGGATCTATCGCTTCAGGACTCTACCCATGAAAGGGGCTGATCCTTTCTGTAATTCTTCTGTGTACAGAAGAAACAAAAAGAATGCAGAAAGGTAAGTAGGTCAATGAAATTCTTTCATCTTTTAAGCTGATGTGATCAGGGAGAGAGGTTCTAGCTAGAGGAGAGACTAAACAGGGAGGCAGATGAAGAAATTGATCTATGCCAACTGCCAACTTGGCTTGAAGCCCCAAGAGCCATGGGAATTAGTCTTGAAGTGAAGGGATCTGGAAGTTAACTGCAAAGAAACATTCTAAACAAAGCCTTGGAATAAAAGTGGGTATATGAATAGATGGAAAACTGATACAAATTAGGAAGAAAGGGACTTGACTGTACTTAAAGTTTTTTTAATGAAAGTTTCAGCCATTCACTCATTTATTCAAAATATTAAAGTTCCTACTAATTATGAATCAATGTACTATTTAAGGGGCAAAAAGGGAAACAAAACAAGGTCGTATTTCTTTATGCCAATCCAATAAATATTTATTAATTGCCCACTCTTTGGCAGTCATTATGTTAAGCACAATTAGTAAAGAGAAAGACAGCCCCTATTCTCAAGGAAATTATAATCTAATGAAGAGAGGTAGCACACAAAAAGAGGCAGGAAAGGGGGAGGATGAATATCAGGCATTCCCCTGTGTTGGGGTATCCCGTTCCTTGGTATTATAATGAGGTAGAGCAACGGATAGAGATTAGAGTGATCTGAACATTCTGGTTTTTGCTTTTTATAGAACAGGAATGGGAATGTCTGACCCTCAGGCCATATAAGGCCAAGGCCCGTGAAATCATTTAGTCTGGAGTTACCCTGGCTACCCCAAGTGGGACTCAAAATTCAATAATTCTAGGAGATTTAGGGGTGAATTCATTAAATGTTTGACCAAATACAGCAGGCTAACTTTTATGATGATAATTTTGTATGACCTTCAAATGATGTTTAAATGTCCAATGGCCCTTGGCAGAAAAAAAAAGGTTCCCTATCCCTGCTACAAAGGATGGCATTGGGAGGAGTTAGGTACTTCATCATCCAGCCCTCTAATCAGAAGGGAAGAGGAGACTGATGAAGGAAGTATTAATCAAGGTTCGAGTTAACAACATTATGGTTAGATTAGAGGTGATGATCTTTACATGGGAGACACACCTTGTTCCATGGAGGTAACCCAAGTAGAACCATATGGGCAAATTACTGTAATACTAATTAAGGACAAAGATGGAACAGTTAATTTAGGAAAAATTATATTTCTGAGTAACTCAGAGAAAGGTCATGGATTCCCCAAGTCCTCTGAACCAGCACTTCCCCATTTTAGTCTTTTCCAGTGTCCATTTAACCATCCACTTAAACAATAGTAGTATGGTTATTAGTATAGATAGGGTTATTAATCTAAATATCTACGCCATAGCAAGCAGGATGGTTGGCTTGGAAGCCTGAATCAGACTTGGCTCTCCGCATCCCCTTTGGAAGCTTACTAGCATATGACCATGGGCAAGTCACTTTATCTCTTTAAACTACAGGTTCCTAATCTGTTAATAATAAAACCCATAGTTCCTACTTCACAAAGATCAAATGATATTGTAAACTTTAAGATACTAAAGAAATGTCTATTATTGGCATTTGTGCAATTGTTTATCTTTTATCACTGTAAGTTTTATTAGAATGTAAGCTCCCAGAGGCCAAGGAGAATATCTATCAGTTGACTTTGTTCCATGATCAGTGAAGTCTAATGCAAAGTTAACCAAATACTTAGGATCACATCATCACTGTCATAATATGACTGCCATTGTCACGCTTCCATCTTTAAAAAATTCCTTCAAAAATATAATCTAAAATATTCTATGAAAAAATGCAGTATTCTAGAAAAGAAAAAGAAAAAGGTATTATCAATCGTGTCCGATTCTTTGTGACTCCATGTGAGGTTTTCTTGGCAAAGATACGAGAACACTTTGTCATTTCCTCCTCCAGCTCATTTTACAAATGAGGTAACTGAGGCAAACAGACATGCTCAGGATCATATAGCTAGTAAGTATCTGAAGCTGGATATGAGTTCATGGAAATGAGACTTCCTGATTCCAAACTCAGAGCTCTTTCCATTGAACCATCTAGGTGCCCCATTAGAAAAGGGCACCCTGAAGAAAACTAAAATGTAGTATTTATATTAAACTATTTTCTCCCATTTGAATGTACATATCCTCTTACTGAAGCAAAGAGTCACAGGTTTTAAGTTGAAAAGGATGCCCTTGTTTTATAGACGAGGAAACAAAAGCCTAAAGTCTGTAAGTGACTTACTTGAGGTCTCACAGCTATCAAGTGGGAGATATTCTGGTCTTCTAACTACAAATCCATCACTTTTCTCACTCTACCATACTGTCTGACAGTTTCCATCATATTTCTGGGCCTGAAGCCAGGCTACAAAAGTCCAAAGAAGCCTGCAGAGATTTGCAAAGAATTGTTATTGAGCACACAACCAACTGTCTTTTATATCCCATATTGATTTCCAAGGGCAGGGAGTTGAACACAAGAAATCAGGTGAATAAACATCAATTTCTTTTGCTTGCATCATAGACTCAACCCTAGACTGGGCCATAGAAATCATCTTGCTTAATCCTGTTCGTTTTATATCTGAGGAAACTGAGACACAAAATGTGCAAAGGTCCACCATGGCCACATTTATCATTATTTGAATTCAGGTCATTTGACTGCAACTCTAGCTCTCTAAAGATTAGCATAAGGAATTCACTCTGGACATGCAAACACACTCCCCTGGGGGAGAGTGACTCAATCAGAAGTGAGCTGGTCAGTGTTCCATAAGCAGCTCTGCAAAAAGAAACATACAAATGATGCGATTTTGAGTTTCACCTTCATTATTAACATTTTCTCCATCACTTTTGTAAGTCTAAATTATCCCACAAAGCAATAAATCAACCCTTGATTTGAAGTTGGAAAGAAGCCTCATCAGGTCTTTTTTCCTCCAAGATATCTTCAAGTCTCAGTTTACTAGAGCCAGTTTTATACATATCTCACAGGTTTTTAATTTTAAGAAAAGCCTCAGGACAGTTGGAAAACTCTTCTATGTAAACAAAGAAGGCAACATTCAGGTTAGCATGAGCAGCAATCCTTAACACTACTTGAAGATGCATGCAACGGTATCTCATGGAGTTTGGTGTTAATATTTCTTTGATTCCTGCTTCTGATGACATAATTCTTTTCAATATAAATGCAACTAGCATTTAATTTTTTTAAAAAAAGAGTGCTACTATATGATTTATTGTAAGGGAATTTCATCTCTTTCCATCATTGTTTCCTTAACAATAACATGGGACAATGTTGATACTTTCTAGGAAGGATTAGGAAAAATACTTTGCAAACTTCAGGGACAGGGACTGGGACTGTTCTAGTGATTTCGTTAGAATATAACACTCCAGGAGGAGGGCATTCCCTTTACCAAGACAGGTCTGCACTTCTTTCTTCAGTTCATAGTTTTAGGGACCTGTCCAGGCGTGTGAGCCCAGCCAGAATGGAGTAAAAAAGCAGGACTTTAACTCACGTCTTCCTGATTCTGAGGCCACATTGCTATTGTCTATTCTGAGCACCCTCTCTCTTAAGTGCATCATTAACTAAGACATAATTATAAATAAAATATAAATAAATAAGCATAATCATTATTATCTTAGTAACAGTTAATGAGTAACAGTTAATTATTTGTTAATGGAGTGATTTGGAGACTTGATTTTTTAAAAACAGAATTAATCAGAATAATTTCTGTCTTCATAGTTATGAAGTTATGAAAATGATTCATAAACTCATTTTTGAATAGTAACATTCACTTAATCGTGCTTCATGGTATAAATCATCAATTATCAACTATCTATCACTTTAGGGCCTGCTATATGCCAGTCAATGTCCTAGGCACTAGGCACACAAAGAGGGAAAAAATAAACCTTCCCCTAAAGTGTTTATATCCGTTAGGGAAGACAATGTGGATATATATATAGTACCTAAAATACAGTAAGCACTTACTGAATAAATTTTCAAAGAAATGAGCAAAAATACATGTTTTGGTTGGTTAATCATGTCTAACTTTTTGTAATTCTATTTGGGGTTTTCTTGGCAATGATAGAAAGTGATTTGCCATGTCCTTCTCCAGTTCATTTTATAGATGAGTAAACTGAGACAAATGAGGTTAAATGACTTGCCCAGGGGCACATAACTAATAAATGTTCAAAGTCAGATTTGAGCTCAGGATCTCCTGGTTCCAGGGCCAGAACAGCATCCACTGTTCCACCTAGCAAAAATATACACAAAGGGTTAAAAGATATGCTAGGCAAAAATTTGTAAGGGATCAAAATAACCACTTTAGGGTGTAAGTCAAAAAGAAACTTTATATGGAAGATGTTACACATAACTTTAAAGTAAAAAAAGATGTTGAAAGATAAAAATAAAGTGATAGTCTTTTGAATCGAGTGCAGAGTGGGGGAAGAAGGGCAGTCAGCACAAGAAATGATGACTGGACATTGTGTGTCCAATAAGAAGACCAGTTTTGCTAAACTATAGATTGTTGAAATGGAACTGATACTAATACAGCCAATAAGGTAAACTTGGGCCAGATTGTATAAGGCTTTAAAATCTGAACAGAGGAAACGTTATTTGATCCCAGCGGCAATAGGGAGTCATGGCAGTTGATTGAGTAGAGTTATGACAGTCAGACCCAGACTTCAGGAAAATCTCATTGAGAGTTGGGTGAAAGATGGATAGAAGAGAAGAGAGATTTAAAGCAGAGACCTCAATTAGGAGTTTATTATAATAGCTTAGATTAGAAGTTTAAAAAAAAAAGCCTAACCTAGGGCAGTAATTGTATGAATAGGGGAAAAGGAATGGATGAAAGAGATACTGGAGTGATAGAAATGACACCATTTGGCAGCTCATTGGATATATGGGAAATGAGGAAGAATGGGGAATCAAGGGGTAAAGTTTTAGGGTACACCTCACGTCTGGAGCATACTATGGTTGATGAACAAGTAAAGGAAACCAAAGAGTGGCTAGAAAGGTGGCAGAATCAAGAAAGAGTTAACCAAAGGCAAGAGGAAAAAATTTACAAAATGCTGCAGAAATGTCAAGAAAGATGAGGATTTAAAAATGGCCTCCAGAGCAATTTGGAATTACACCTAAAGGACAACAAAAATCTGCATACACTTTGATCCAACAATGCCACTACTGGGTCTATACCCTGAAGAGATGATGAAAAAGGGTAAAAACATCACTTGTGCAAAAATATCCATATTTTTGTTTGTGGTGGCAAAGAATTGGAAATCAAGTGAATGTTCATCAATTAGGGAATGGCTTAACAAACTGTGGTGTATATATGTCATGGAACACTATTGTTCTATTAGAAACCAGGAGGGACGGGAATTCAGGGAAGCCTGGAGGGCTTTGCATCAACTGATGCTGAGCGTGATAAGCAGAATCAGAGGAACACTATACACCCTAACAGCAACATGGGGGTGACGATCAATCTTCATGGACTTGCTCATTCCATCAGTGAAGCAATCAGGCACAATTTGGGATTATCTGTGGTGGAGAATACCATCTGTATCCAGAGCAAGAATTGTGGAGTTTGAACAAAGACCAAAGACTAGTACTTTTAATTTAAAAAAACCCATTATCTTATTATGTAATTTTGCTATCTCTTATACTTTATTTTCCTTCCTTAAGGATCTGATTTCTCTCTCATCACATTCAACTGAGATCAATGTATACCATGGAAACAATGTAAAGACTAACAGACTGTCTCTGTGGGGGTGGGGGGGAAGAGAGATTAGGGGGAAAATTGTAAAATTCAGAATAAATAAATATTTTTTAAACAGCCTCTAGATTTGAAAATCAAAAAAAAATTCTTTGGAGAGTTGTTTCAGTTTAGCACTGAAATTGGAAACCAAATTGTTGAAGAATGAGTGAGAAGAGAGAAAAAATGAGAACAGTGGGTGTAATTGGTAGCATTTTTTCCCTAGAATTTGGCTATGAAAGGGAGAGGAGACATACATCACAGCTTTTGGAGATAGTGATTGTATTCACTCATCAATAATTAGTAAATATAAAAATATGAAAAAGTATTTGCTTATTTTCTTCTTAAAGTAGGTTAAAAGTTCCCCCTGAAATCTTGTGTAGGTTTCTTTTTGTTCAGGATGAGGAGGATTTAGGTATATTTGAAGGCAGCAGGTACAGAACTACGAGACAGAATAAATTGCGGGGGGGAGGATCATTGAAGGAAAAACTGCTGGACAGGATGGGAGGGTGTGGGCAACAGATTGATCTTGAAAAACAGAAAGATGACCTCTTCATCGAAAAGAATCGAGACTTCTCTGGAGGAGATTCCGAAGTTGTATGTAAGAAGACCACGGTATGTTCACATCAATGACGTACACAAAAGGTAATGACAAAGGAACTTCAGGGAAGTAGATGCACGATCAGAAAAAGAAGAAATTCAGCTAATCACCTTACGGTTGTTCTGGTGGCCATCAAATAAATGTTCAGAGCCCTAGAAGAAGATGTCTAGCCCATTAGCTCAATCCAGCTATGAAAGGACATGGCTAAGAATGTCTTCAGATAAGAAGGCATGGTTGGAAAGGGGAGTTTGAGTTTCCTGAGGGCAGGAGCTACTTCATTTTTTCCTTTTCTCCAGCGTTTAGAATGGTGCTGGGCATAATAAGGTACTCAATAATGGCATGATGATTGGTGGATCCATTGCTTATGATTGCATGAATGGTGAGAATCCTCTCATCCGTGAGATCAAGCCCATCAAGGTATCAAAGTCCTTTCACCAATCTGTGCTCTGAGTTGATCGTGCCCTTGGCAGGCTCAGCTGGTTAGCCCATGTGGTCATGATCCAGAGAACACCACTCCCTTGGCCACAGTCACCTAAATTATAGGGATGCATCCTGGGTAGGAGGAAATGAAATAACCTAATAAAATAGCCTGTGAAGGATTAGTCTTGTACACCCAAGCTGACTTCCGTGTGGATTCATGCATATACATATATGAATTGACAGCAACTGCTATGGTGTTTGATATCTGTCATCATGGCATGGACTTTTGTCAGAGTGCCTTTCAGATCCTAGACCTAATTTGCTTTGAGTCCAGCTGTTCTTAGGAGTGGGCACCCTCAGGAGGGAAAGCAGAGCCAGCTTTGTGTTCACCTCCCCTGATGGGATTTTTTTTTCAAGCTTCACTTCTAACATCTTACTCCTCAGATGCTCGCCTGCAATTCTTGAAACACAAAAGACCACTGCAACTATGCAAATGAAGGGAGAATATGAAAGAACCCCAGAAAGTGCAGAGGGAATTTCTGGCAAATGTCTTTGCTTCCTGGGGGCCTAATGTTAGGAGCCAGCTGTTCTTGCCAGCCCAGTCATCGTAACTAGTGGGGCGACTTTGTTTCACTGTGAATCTTTAATCTGCTGAATACCTACCAAGGGGCATCTTACATCTGTGGAGGCAAGAGACCCTTACCTGAGCATCTCTTTCTCTTCTGATGGAGCCAGCATTGTTCACCTCAAAGGATGGATCCTCGAAAGTTGGGGATTGAATTTAAAATGAAGAGTAAATAAAAACAAGAGTTTGCCCTCCTTAGTGTATTAGGAAGATAAATATGAATTTCACCTGTCTGTTGGCTATATTTCTGATTCTGGCTCTTTTTCTCTTTCTCTTTCTCTTTTTCTCTGTCTCTGTCTCTGTCTCTCTCTCTCTCTCTCTCTCTCTCTCTATATATATATATATATATATATATATATATATATATATATATAAATATATATATACACACACACACATACATATATACATTTTATATATATATATATATATATATATATATATATATATATATATATATATATGTATATAACTTGACTAGTGCATCCAGACTCCTCTAAAACTAGAATTCATGGATGTGGATGTGGTTACCATCTCAAACAATGTATTTCCTAACCCATTCAAGCCTTATATAGTACTCCTATCTGACATGCCCTAAGTCTCACAAAGGGTTCTAACCTGCATTCAAAGGGCATTCTTCTCCAATTCCCATTCTAAGGGCCTTCATCCACATTACTTGATATTACACAGGCACCAGTGGAGCTGTTTTTGCAACATCATCATTTCTGGTCCTGCATCTCTCTAATGTTGTCCTTACTACCCATGCATGGTTCTTCATTGGTAATAGGGTGCAGACCCTTCATGTCCTCTTTATATTTCACTCTGCAGGGTCACAACTTACATTTTCTGAAAATCAATACTTTACAAAAGGAAATAATTTCAGAGATGAAGGCTAGCCACGGAGAGAATATTTAAGCTCCCTGAACCCTAAAAAAGTTAACTTTAGAAAAGACATTTAGAGTTCTACCTAAATTGAATGACATCTTTAGCAATTACTATTATTATCGCTATCATCATCATCATCATGATCTCATTCTTTATATATGTTTTGATATAATTCACATGGAAATGGCCCCAATAAAGGCTGTTATATTTTTAAATTTACTGCTATGGATTAATGACCAGGTAGGGAGAATGGTTACTTTCTATAATTTCTTAAGTCTTAAGATGTTGGTTCATTCAGAGCATCTTTGGAATATCTCTGCTTTCAGACAGAACAACAGGGGTGATAAGTACTTTGTCCTTCGCCCAGGTGTTCTTTTTTCCCCTGTTGACCTCTGTATTTCGAAGGTCTTTCTTTTCATGTAGTTTGAAATATTGAGTGATATTTTTGTCGTTATTGTTATATCTTCCTCATATATATGTTCAATGGAGTTTGGATAAAAATAATTCCAGGAAAATGTTGCTAGCCCACCATCGATTCTCTTTCTAATTATCCACCATTCAACTCCATAAAAATCCATTTCAGAATTTCCCCAACAAAGGTGCGCTCACAATTTCGAGACTGTTTTCTTTCTTTGAGAAAAAGATGGGGCAGCTGGGTAGTGCTGTGGACAGAACATCATACCTGGAGCCAGGAGCACCTGAGTTCAAATCCAGCCTTAGACACTTAACAATGACCTAGCTGTGTGGCCTTGGGCAACTCATTTAACCCTATTGCCTTGCAAGAAAAAAAAAAGAAAAAGAAAAAAATGGACATTTGCCCTTCTCCCATCTTTTGCTATTTTGCCCCTTTGTTACAGTTTCTCAATGATCACATCTATCCGTTCTTTCAAAATATAAGCATGTGCTTTATTTGGGTGAGGTGACTTGGATTACAGAAATCAAGGGCAAGTAATTCTTTGGGGGGGGGGATTTTTTTGCAATGCAATGGGGTTAAGTAGCTTGGCCAATATTTCACAGCTAAGTAAGTATTAAGTGTCTGAGGCCTAGGTCCTCCTGACTCCAAAGCCAATGCTCTATCCACTGTACCATCTAGCTGCCCCCAAGGGCAGCTAATTCTTTGCATAGCTTAGGCATCATCGCCCTGTCTGTTATTTTTATTGTGCTATTTTCAATGTAAAGATCATTCTTTTTTGCAAGACCCCCTAGCAAGTAGGTTTTTCTCATCTTCCCTAGATGTCTTCCATCTCTGGTCAGGAACCCATGATCTAGAAAGCTAAATTCTTTGCCTTATTACTGAACTGTTCATGTCTCTCATTATTTTCTCTCTATTGGATCCCTTACTTGCAGTGGGCAAAGGGAAAGAAAATCCAACCCACATCCTTATAAAAACTAATTTCTTACTCAACACATAGTTAGTGGCAATGTTTGTTAGGTTCTTCCATAAGTATCTTTCATGCTCATGTGAAAAAAGTAGTTCCCAACTAAGAAAGACCTGTTGCTTAACAATGTTTCTAAGAACAACATAAATATTTAAACAAAAAATGGCAAAAAAAACTAAATTACTTTTCTTCTTTGTATTTGCCTAGAAAATATTTTTCTTCATAGACATTCAAAGGTAATCAGTAGACCAAACCAGATTAAATTCTTTTTTGATGTTGTATTAGCAAATCCAAACTTGGCATTGCACAAGCTTTTGCCAGCTGTATTTTTCGAGCACTCTTACCCAGTCACACTGTAGTAAAAACTTTGACAGGTCATGCAATGTTGCACAGCTCAAAAACATGTTGGGGAAAAAGAATCAATTGAGCATGAACTCAGCCAGTGATTGATATCAGCTGTAACTCCTTACGATGCCCAGGATCTGCCAAGCTGACCAATTCCAAGCACTTATTTTTTAATTCAGATGTTGGACTATTGGACAAGCTCTGAGCAACTTCAATGGTTCTGACAAATTGAGAGAAAGATCATTTCTGGAGCATAGAAGAAATCTTTAAGTAGCTAATTGTCATGCCAATAAAGCTGAGATACAGTAATCAGATCATCACAATACAGAGATTCCGCAGAAAATTTTGCAGCCATTTCCTCTTTTCAAAACAACCCCAAGTGAGCCATTTTCAATCAGAAAATATTAGTGTTCATTTATTCAACAAACTTATTAAGCAATTGTTGTGTGCAGAACACCAAGGATGCAAAGATAAAAACCAAAATCAATATGAATGAGTAAATGTCTGAATAAATAAATGAAAATGTTGCTATCACACCATCAATTCTCTTTCTAATCATTTAATCAATAATAGATTAATAGAGTCTATCGACAATGAATGCTTATATGGATGAACAAATGAATAAGTAAATAAGGAGATTAATCATTTGTATAAAATAGATAAATAAAACCCCCTCTTCTCAAAGAGCTTATATTCAACTGGGGTGGGGAGATGGTAGAAAACATTAAAAAATGGTGAGAATTGGATTGATTGCAAGCTTACTGAAACTTAAGAACAATATGATAGCCAAAGAAGCTGAGGTCACAGGCCATAATCCACTGAATTCAATCCAACAGATTGGACACTAACTATTTGCCAGGCACTGTGATAAGTTCAGAGATACAAATATAAGAAAGAAGGACAATCCTTCACCCTCAAGGAGCTTAAATTCTACAGGGCCAACCAAGCTAGACAATACATACCAGGGAGATGAGGGATCTATGAGAGACAAAGTCCAGAATGTCAGAAGCACAATAGGGAGGAACGTGAAGGATGGGCAACCTGCATACAAGTCTAAATTGGTGAACCCTGGATGGAATTCCTCAATGGTAGAAGAGGGCTGGGTGGGCACAGGGATAATCCAGACCATAGGCACTACAGGAAATTCCATACAATTGAGTCACGGTGGGGTTTTACCCTATATGGTGAATCTTATGGGTCCTTCCCCTACAAGATTGCCATGAGGTTCAGATGAGAGAATCTGAGAATTGGAAGGGACCTCAGAAACCATGGAGTCTAACTGAAATGTGAAAAGAAACTCCACTATATGTACTTGGCGGTGTGTTGGAACAAAATGTGTTTCAAACTTCAAAGCATGATGTCTTCTAGTTATTGTAACTGTCATCATTGTTACAGTAAAATCATTCTTAGAAAAGTTGACATCCTGTCATTCTTTTCTAGTTAATATTCTGTGGACTATTTTGCAGAAGGTAAGTTGCAGTTAGGTTTGAGATTTTGTAGATGAATATAAGTATTGCAATGTCTGCTCCTTCTCTGTGGGTTTACTGGGAATGAATCTGGGATGATTCTGGTGGCAGACAGACCAACGTTCATTATAGCTATCCCCTCCAACAACCCCTGGTTTTGTTTTCTTCTGTTGGATCTCTTGAAAGCTTTTCCTTCCAAGGTGCTTGAAGGTTATGAGCATTTCCAATGGCAGCATCTCTTTAAAAGTATGTTCTTAAGCCTTTATGAGTCACAGTGATGATCAAATGATTTTTCCTTTGATTTACTGAAATTGTTAAAACACCAAAAGTGAGGAAGGTTCCCATTGGCTTGTCCTAGACACAACGTTTCACTGTCCAGACCATCAGGCAGATTACTTATCCATTCATTCCTGTCTCCATGATCATCAGTTTCCATCACTGAAGCAAGAATCGATGGAGGCAGATATATCTATATATCTATATCTATCTATCTATCTATATATCTATCTTATCTATCTATATATCTATATCTATCTATATCTATCTATATCTATCTATATATATATATATATATATATATATATATATATATATATATATGAGTGTGGAGCATGGTATGGCAAGCCAGGTTCAGAAAACCCATATCAAGACGATCACCCAACTCCAGACCCCACAGAAAAGCAAAACCAAAAGGCCCCAATCCCCGTCTGTTGCTAAAAAGCTGGGAGACAAATCGGAAATCTATTCCATTGGATTTTCCCAGAGCTAAAAAGAAAGTAACTAGTTCATAAATTCCATCAGGAGCTTGGGGATTTTTGATGTAATGAGTTTTACAGTTTCAGAGGAGACTGCTTTGCTAATAATTATGTAACAGTAATTAAATCTGAAAAAGGCTGTACTCTAACTATGTTGATTTATTGCAGCTCCAACAAAGTACTCCTCCAGCGGGCACTGGAGTATGTGTCTCCTCCCTCCAGTTTTCTTTAAATTCTCACAGAGCACTGGGTCACAGATGGTCTGAGCTGCGATATTTTCCCCATTAAATTCCTAATAATCTTCTTCCGAGGCTGAGTCATGGAAGCCTGGGGATTTCTCATTTTAATTAGAAGGTTTAAGGAGCTAACTCTGTTTGAAATTTCCTCCTCGGAGAGATGGGTGCAGGTGATCACATTCAGAAGAGTGACACAATATCAAGGCCAATGCCTCATTTGCATATTAGATTACAGCTCATTTGGCACCACTCCTGCTAGCAGGGGCTGATGGGGCATTGTCTAAGGTGGCAGCAGCAACTTTTGACCATTTTGGAAAATCATATGGCTCTTAAGCCCCAATGTTGGGAGACAAGGTTTTGCCTGGGCAGGTCAGTTGTCTTTCTCCTCTATGCAGAAAGCACTCATTTATGAGGGTAAGTTATTTATTAATCCAAAGGAAGCTTCAATGGTGCAAACCTGCAACAAAGTCACTGCGAAACAAACAGATTGGGATACCATAATAATCATCATCATAATTAATAAATATTTACATCATCTTTTAAAATGTAAAAGTAATTTATATAGAACAACTCACTTAAGTAAGTGTCTGTGGGTTGTAGGCATTACGCCCATTTTACAGATGTGGAAACCAGTTGGAGGCAAGTTTCACATGTAAGCATCCTAAGTAGCAGAGGCAGAATTTGAACTATAGTCTTCCTTCTTTATCTAGTACTCTATGTCATCTAAGTATTTGACTTTGAAATTTTCTGAAATCTTTCATGCTTTAATCTAGATTATGAGGGGAGGAAATAATGTTTACCTACAAAAGAGGTTTGCAGGGAAATGGAAATTCATTAAATTGCCAGGCTTAAGTCATATCCTATAAATTTTGGTTATAAAGGGCACAGTCCATCTGATTAGCTTTTGAAAAGTCATCCTATCAGCTAAATAAGTAGTTATCCTTTGAAGAGATCAGGAAGTTAGATTGCATCAACCATCTGCAAGAACTCTATTGGGGAAGGGATGAATTAGGAACTGCATCGTTTAGAAATTTTGTGTAAAAATAAATGCTTTTTCAAAGACAGCTATTGGAGTTTCATCTCCCCAAACAGGAAAGCTAGCGTCTGTGCTTCAGGAAAAGACTGAGTCTCCCCCCCTTTATGCTTTGAAGATGGCCTCTACCACATAAGAAGTCAGACTGCCTCTGTATAACTACCTTTCTCACACCCTGTAGCTTTAACATGCCGTAAACCTGTTTCAAAGCTGGCGGCAAAGGCATTTTATGGAAAGAAAATTTGTTGGCAGGCAAAATACAACATAATGGTTAATATGGTAAAAATTAGATTTGGGGGAAGTAGAACTGGGGTGTTTGGACTTAATTAAGTCCATAAAAAAAATGCTTCCCCACCACGATCACCAGCCTCCTTCCCCCTCCACATAGATATCCAAATGAATGGCAATCTTGGCTATGTTCAGACTGAACATTTTTAGGGGTGGTCCACTGAGAGGCTCCAAGTATGGGGAATATCACTACTGCATATTTAAGAAATACATGGGCAACTTATTTCTGCCATCCAGGATTCCTTTCATAGATTCATAATTTTTCTGACAACCGCATTAATTTTCTGATGGAAGAGTCCAGTCTTTGGAAACTGACTCCCCTCTACATTTATCTGAAAAGAAGTCATTCACGAAGCAACAAACCATTATGAAGGGCCTACTTTGGCATAGATCCACATTCTAAATATGGGCATCTCTAAATCTAAAGAAGAACCTTTAGTCTCTGATGGCTATAGGACTCAACATACATATGTATATACTAGGTTTTCATATCTAAATGAAAAAGTATGTATGTGTGTGTATGTGTGAATACAATTCATAATTGTGTAACCAGGCACAAGTAATGTGTTGTTCAGATGCACATTAATATTTCTGACATATTTATATAATATGGATTATAGATGCTATAGATACTACAGACATATCCTATAGATATATGAACATCAAAATGTTCATATACTACATATCATACATAAATAAATATATATAATGAATATATAAGGAGTATGGTTAAGTATATGGATAGACATATTCAGCCAATCATTAGGCCTGTCCTATATGGCTCCCGTGGACCAAGTCCGATGCTAGGCAGCATGTGATCTATACATCTGCTGGATATGAGCTCTCTGAATCATTGGAGAAATGGCAGAATACTCAAATGGCTAAAACTGACATTTACTTCGATTCAATTCAACAACAATTTTATATTTAAGGTACTATCCTAGTCACTGGGAATCCCCCCTCCCAAAAAGAATGGAATACTATTTCTTCACAGGGAACTTAACAGTCTGATGGGGGAGAAATGTGAATGTCTAGCTACAAGGGGTGAGGAAACTTTTTTCTGCCAAGGGCCATTTGAATATTTATTGCATCATTCATGGGTCATACAAAATTATCAACTTAAAATATACTCTGCTAAACATTTAATTAATTCATCCATAAGAAGCTCCTAAATTTATTGAATTTTGAGTCCTGCTTGTGGTTGTTTTGGCAGTATCAGACCAAATGATTTCACAAGCCTTAGAGGATCTGTTGGCCAGATATTCTGACTCCTGGTAGAAGTGATTACAGAATGAATGGGACAGCTAAATGATGCAGTGAATAGAGCACCAGGCACTGACCTTGGAGTCTGGAGGACTTGAGTATGAATCTAACCTCAGTCACTTGACACTTACTAGCTGTGTGACCTTGGACAAGTCACTTAACCCTGATTATCTCATATCCAGGATTATCTCCAGTCTGATTCATATTTGGATGCTGGACCCCAATGACTGTAGAGGAGAAAGTGAGACTGGTAACTTAGCACAGTCCCCCCTCACTCTAATCCAGTTCACGTGCTTATCATGTGATATTATGGTCTTCGAGAAGGATGAGCAAACAACCACCCAGAATAAAGAAAATCAATGCAAACTGGTTTAAAATATGTACCTATCTATATGTGAATATAGATACATATTCATGTATATATCTATAGAGTATTTTATAGATCTAGAGTTTATGGGGACAAAATTGTGTGTCTATATGAGCAAATACACATACAACTCTATATACAGATGAGCATGCATCGGTATATACATGATATTTCTATAATTATGGAAAGAAAATTTTTATATTTTTATTTTATATGTTTTTAATATTTTATAGATCTATCTACCTATGCCTATGGATATGTGTACAAATATTAGCTTATCATATATGTGTGTGTGTGAAAATATATAATTTACTTGCACATGTAAAGTAAGGGGCAAGTGTCTTTATCACTTAATAATAATAGCTAATAATATCAGTGGACGTTTTTGTAATGCCTTAAGACATTGAATCTGTCTATATGGACTGCATGTATCTATCTTAAAGTTATATTTGTGGGTATGATATTTTTAATATCTATGTGGATAGATACTGGATTTTGTACATTTATATGTGTGTATACTGTCTGACATCATATATTTCAGGGATTTGCATGTGATTAATTTTTCATCTAAACTAGGGAAACCAATCAATAGAAATTAATTTACACAACAATTTGCATAACTCCAACCTGAAGTTCTGGACAACAAATCAGTGGCAAACTGAAGAAAGACAATGGGATGGTGGACAAGGAGAGAGAATCTATTTGGCTTCTTTCACTGATAGACACACAATGCTTGGAGTTACCTTTAGCCCACCCTGACGGCTTCAGAATTTGGTGATGATTCCCATATGTTTGGTGAGCTCTTTTGCTAAACACAGAGAAGGGGTGACAGAAGATAGCACATGACAGCAGACTGCCACCGTTTGCCACATTAGCAATTTGTTTCACCCTGATCTCTGTTTATATAATCTGGATCTTGGTAATAAGAAAGAAATCCATACCCAGCACTAAGAATCTGTGAGTCTTGATTTAGGAAGAAGACAGTCATAATTTGATGCCCATTCACAGAATAGGTCTGCTGGAAAACGCATTCCCTATCGGATAGTCAAACCTTATGAGGAGGAGGTGAGGGTAGAGAGACTGGGTCTGTGTAGATCTACATGTACAATTGAAACCTCAGGCTCTCTGTCAATGGCCAGGGTGACATTCTCAGATAAAAGATATCATCTAGTTTTGACATATGGGGTCATCCTGGGCTCACCTTGTAATATGCCTAATGAAGCCAAGGAGCTGTCCAGTTCTCTAAGATAGGGTGTTACCTACTGCCAGAGAGTTAAAGGAAGACTGCAACCCAGTTCTTGAAGGAGTTAAAAAAAGGGAAAGACTTCTGATTAATGGCCAGGGACACTTCAAGCTGGTACTGTCATGTCTCCCTCCGCAGTGCAGGACTTGCTACATCAGGGTGATATCTAATAACTACTCTTTGACACCAGAATTAAGTCATTTCTTGGGAAAGCTGGATCATTAGAAGCCAAATTGAATTATAAGTAATACTATCTCTGTGGAGGATTGTAAATTAATTGGTTTTTAACAATAACATTTCTGTATTTTATTAAAGCAGCATAAGAATTCCGTGAAGAAACGAATGTAACAGATAAACAGGGCAGGTGTTGATGATGCAAATGAAAGAGATGACAGATGGCTGGTAGCACGATCACTCACTGTGTATGTATAATGGATAGAGGTAATCAAATTCCTTGGTGCATTGGTGACTTTCTTTACATCCAGAACTTTAACTCTGGCATGCTTGCACACACATACATGCACACATACACATGCATGCATACACACATGCATGCATGCATTCACATACAGATCAATTGCAGCCTATTATGGAACCATAACTTTATTTGTATAATGAGATTGGACTGTATACCTTAACAACAGACTTCTCCAGTGAAAAGACTACATGGGCTGAGAGGTTAAAAATTTTTAAATAATATATTTAAACAAAGGGAGCTTTATTCAAGAGAAATACTTGTACGTGTGGGGTATTTGTGATCTTATCTCTTGAAGGTTTTCTCTTCCCTGGTGCCAATTACAACCCACTCTGTAGGAATTGAGGCCAAAGATGTCTTTTCATTGGTGAGAGATAATACAGCTATTGAATATACTAGAGACCTTTCTCTGATCCTTTTAATATCTCCCAAGCTTGAAGATTTACATCTCCTAGCTTTCATAACCTAAAAAGGACCAATCTGCTTTCTTTTCTACTGTTACATGGGATTTTGATGATTTTGCTTGTTCCCACTCATCAGGAGTCATAGAGTCAAGGGGTTTTTCTATTACCTTTCAGGTCACCTGCAGTTTTAATTCTTCCAGAATCACCACTGGCAGTCATGCATATAGCAACTATAGGAAGGAAAGTCAGTAGTGAAGGTAGCAGCCCTTTCAGGAGCAAGTCCTTGGTGAATATTGCAAACACTATACAATTCTTCAAATGAAATCGAGCCTTTTCTCCTCTTCCTGCCCCCCTCTAGACTCACTTTCCATTCTGGTCTGAGACGTGTATAACTTAGAGCAAGTGTGTGATATCTCTCTCTCTCTCTCTCTCTCTCTCTCTCTCTCTCTCTCTCTCTCTCTCTCTCTCTCCACATCAAAAATACATATAAGCAAATAAGAAGAAGATAGACCAGTTACATGATTGAGAGCAAAGAATCACTAAAGGACATGCTCCTCTGAGAACCTTGGGTTAACAAGAAAAAATGAAGATGCCACCCCACCCAGTATGTTTAGTAGTGCCTCAAGAACACGAACAAGCGTCCAGATGGGCAGGCAGGGATAGCTAAGCGATGAGGTGCGCCACAGAAGGGAATGTCTACCTTAGCAGAAGCATAAGTGCATGTGAGTATTTGTAAATTTATAGGTAAATACACAAATAGTCCTCGTGCATACATCTAGAGATGTATGTATGTGGACATTTAGTATCATCTATTTGTATGCATACACATGCACCCATCTGTGCACACAAATAATCAAACAGGGCAACAATATATTTCATCAGTGAGGGCACATGATTTGCCCTAAGTGGCAAAGCCCCATTGAGAAGGTGCTCCAGTCAAAACCCTTGGCACAGGAGTCTGGGGAGCAGGTCCACTCCCATACATGCTCCATGATATGGCTCCTGTGGCACAAGTTCAGAATGCTTATTTCTTTTCAAGGCATCTTCCTTCCTCCAAGGAACCTTCCTTGACACCCCCAAGTTGTTAGTAGCTTCTGTCTTCTCAGATGATCTGTTATCTACTCATCTGTGGGAGCTCTGTATCACCCATTCCTGAAAGCTCCTTGAGGACAAGGACTGTTTCCTATTGGTCTCAGTACCATCCCAGCCTCCCACAGTACCTTTAATGAAGTTAGAGCTTAATAAAGGTTTATTGAATGGAACTAGATTTGTTCATTGTGGAACACTAGATAAATAATGCAAATATTATGGCCAACATCAAGCAATCAAACAGTTTGGTGCTTAATTACCTATGGTCATTGGGTATTCTGCAATGTTTTCATAAGTGTTTCTCAGTTCTCCAACTCAATTATAAGCTTCCTGAGGTCAGAGATCACCTCGCTATCACACAGATCTTTCCTTGTCAGTATCTCTCACTGTCTCTGTCTGCCTGTCTCTCTATTTATAGACAGACAGACAGACAGACAGATAGATAGATAGATAGATAGATCTCTGTCTATGTGTGTGCATCTGTCTCTGTCTCTGTTTCTTTCTCTGTTTTTCTCTGTCTGTGTGTGTGTCTCTGTCTCTATTTTCCCCATGTGACTCTCTGGTCTCTTTGTCTCTATTTCTCTGTCTCTCAATAGATAGATAGATAGATAGATAGATAGATAGATAGATAGATAGATAGATATATTCATAATCCCATAATCATCCATAATATCTAAGACAGTATTCACATGTACTAGAATTAAAAACTCAGCACAAGATTACTGTCTCTTAAGTGGAAAGGACCTTATAGGTCATCTAGTTCAACCTCTCACTCTATAGAAGGGCACATTGAGATCTTTTAAGACTTCTGACTAAGGTAGGTAAAAAGTGGTATTCCAATTCAGGTCCTCTAGCTTGAATTGAAATCATTGAATTGGGGTGGCTAGGTGGTGAAATGGATAGAGCACCAGCCCTGGAGTCAGGAGAACCTGAGTTCACATCTGGCCTGAGATACTTAATAATTACCTAGCTGTGTGGCCTTGGGCAAGTCACCTAACCCTGTTTACCTTGAAAAAACCTTAAAAAAAAGAAATAATTGAATTGAATCAAGCATCAATAGAAATGAATTGGTTGTTTAGTTTATTAAGTCAATAAAAATTCATGATAGTACATGCCTATTTTTGCCAGTGTTCCTTTGTCCCAAAAGAGGATACTTGATGGGACAGGCACATTGATGGCTAGATGTACCATTCACTTCTCTGGCCAGAGAGGATCTCTTGTCTCAGCTGGAAAAGAAGATATCGACAGAAATGGTTAGAATAACTGAGGAGTTCATAAAACCCAATGAAATCCTACTAACCTTGTCTTTGACCCATTCATGAGTGATGCATTTAAAATTTCCTGTTCTAGTTGAAAAAAAGAAAAGAAAAGAAAGAAAGAAAAATGTCAGGGAGAAAGAGAGGGAGGAAGGAAGGAAAAAGGAAGGAAGGAAAAGAGGAAAAAGGAAAGAAGAAGGAAGGAAGGGGGAAGGAAGGAAGGAAAAAGGAAGGAAGGAAGGAACAGAGGAAAAAGGAAAGAAGAAGGAAGGAAGGAAGGGGAAAGGAAGGAAGGAAGGAAGGGGGAAGGAAGGAAGGAAGGAAGGAAGGAAGGAAGGAAGGAAGGAAGGAAGGAAGGAACAGAGGAAAAAGGAAAGAAGAAGGAAGGAAGGAAGGGGAAAGGAAGGAAGGAAGGAAGGGGGGAAGGAAGGAAGGAAGGAAGGAAGGAAGGAAGGAAGGAAGGAAGGAAGGAATAAAAAGGAAAAAAGGAAGGGAGGGAGGAAGGCAAGGAGGAAGAATAGGATGAAGCTTCCTTGACTTTTTTCTTTGGGCTTTATTTTGCTATGGTAATTTTGGGTCTTCTTTGAATTAGTCAGTCCCAGAATTTACTCATTAAAACAGTTGTATTTCCTCAAAAAAAGAATGCCATGGTGATGACATGATGCCTTTAGTATGAGTAAGTGTTCTAGAAGTCATTTAGAGGTTATCAGTAAAGTCTGTCATCAGTAGACGACCCTCTCTGCCTTAGTTTGCTCTGCTGGAATTCACACATCTCTATTTCCTGTTACTGTAGCTGGACATAATTAATGTCTTGGCCTTCTCTTGAGATCTCCTAGAATAATGGTCAATTGAATAGATTTAAAGGTGAAAGGGACCTCATAGGTCAACGCTCACAAGACTCCTGTTGATTTTGTTCTTGGTTTTTTTCCTAACACATTATAAAGTGAAGCCCAGAGAGGCTATTCATTGTCCCCAGTCTCCCAAGTGACAGATCCAAACCTGGAAGTGAGGAGTCTTCCCAGAACACTTCAGTGGCTGGGCAAGGATCTGCCCGGCACACCTCCATGGCTGGGCAGGGATCTGCCCGGCACACTTCCATGGCTGGGCAGGGATCTGCCCGGCACACCTCCATGACTGGGCAGGGATCTGCCCGGCACACCTCCATGGCTGGGCAGGGATCTGCCCGGCACACCTCCATGGCTGGGCAGGGATCTGCCCGGCACACCTCCGTGGTTGGATCCAGTTCACATTTTAAAAGTATACACCGGATTTTCGAGCTCAAATCTAGCCAACACACTGCTCTGTATCTCAGCCAGGCTGATGTAAAGAATGCTCTGCTTTTTATTAACTTCCTTGTGACTGCTTTCCCCATCCATTACATTAAGAAGACTTGACAATATCCTGCATCTAAAAGGATCAACTCAGTAATAAATACAATTGGTGTTGCTTCTTTTTTTCTCTAGGGAGCAGGGGTCATCCTCCTCTGCCTGAGCCCCTTCTTTCACATGGAAGCAAATTGGTTTTCCACCCATGTTTTGTTTTGCTTTTTGACATGACAACCACATCAACTGGGAAACATTAGTGACCCAAGGATACACTCCTAGGCAATTGGATGTGGCCAGGCTTGACAATCAAGGCAATTTGGTGAATTATCCTACCAACTTCTGCTCTGCTTCATTTGTGCTTCAAAATACTGATCCAAAGATGATGTCAGCAATGGCGTAAGGCAAGTCACAGACCACCTGCTGAATTTCCAGGGGCAAACCAAGTTCTGGAGTTTGATATTACCGAGTAGTCCTCATGAAATAGTTTAGAATTATAAATGCAAAAGTCAAGAATGTGCAATTATATGTACACATATCAATCAATCAGGAAGCATTTAAGATCTTTGCAAAGGCAAAGGTGAAATAACCCCTGAACTTATGGAACTTTCATACTTCTATTTGGCTGAAAAAAATGGAACCTTGAAGGCACAAAGGTAATGACTAAACCCTAGACTGTCTATTTTCTTGGCAAGGCAATGGAGTTAAGTGGCTTGCCCAAGGCCACACAGCCAGGTCATTATTAAGTGTCTGAGGTCAAATTTGAACTCAGGTCCTCCTGACTCCAGGCTGATGCTCTATCCACTGTACCACCTAGCTGCCCCTTAGACTGTCTTTTTTTTTTTACCAAATAACCCATCCAACAAGAATTATTCATACTCTTTCTACTTGTATTTCTATCATGGGTCAGAAAGACACAAATCTTGGAACTGAAAAGGAGCTTGAGACCTCCAAGTTTCTTTCCCATATTTGAACAAGAATACTTCCTATAGCCTCTCTGACAAAAGGCTATCAGCCTTAATGTGAAGTTCTCCATCAGTGCCTCCCGCCTCCCAAGATAGCCAATTATTTTTGATCTACTTTTAACAGGGAAGACGTATTTTTTGTGTTATAAAGCCTAGATTTACCTCCTTTGTCATCCCTACCCGCCTACCTGTTGTTCCTGATTCTGCCCTCTAAGGTTTTATTCTTCTTCTATGGGAAAATCTCTCAGATATTCAGTATGACAGCTTTGACCATCATGTCCCCATTGTCCCTGCTTCTCTAAACATCCCTTGTTCCTTCAGCCTATCCTCATGTGGCATAATGACAAGATCCTTCACCATCCAGGTTCCTTTCCTCATGATATTCTCTAGGTTATTAGAGCAATATTCTCTCCAAACTGGTCCCAAATCTAAGCCTAGAATTACTGATGTGGTCTTGTCAGAGCAGCGTCACTTCCCTGACCCTGGACGTAACGCTTTACTTCTTGGAACTGTAGTGTTCATTAGATTTCTAAGCTGCTGTATCACACAATTGACTCTTTAATAATAAGAAGAATAAAGTTTGTCCTTCATTTTTAAAAAAATCATAACATCAGTGAAATGATGCCATGACAAGCACATGAATTGGATTTGAGTGAGGGGGGACTGTGCAGAGTCACCAGCCTCACTTTCCCCTACAGAGCCATTTGGACCAGTAGTCAGATACAAATCAGAATGACTGGATATGGCCCTGGATGTAAGACAATCAGGGTTAATTGACTTGCCCAAGGTCATACAGCTAGCAAGTGGCAAGTGTCTGAGGCAGAATTCAAACTCCTATGTGCCTGATTCCAAGGCCAGTGCTTTTATCCACTGTGCCACCTAGCTGCTCTACAATTGACTCATATAGAGTCTACACATACCCCCGTATTCCAGATAGGCCTCCTCCATATTGCACTTCAGAGTTGGATTTTTTGAACCCCTGTACAAGCCTTTACATTTATCCCTATTAAAATTTTTCTTGTTCAAGTTGGCCCAATGGTATAGCCTGTCAAAATTATAACAAATGCAAATATCTTTCCAGTATGTAAGCCATCCCTGCCAGTCCTGGGCAATCTGCAAACCAGATAAATATACCATTTATGCCTTAATTCAATTCATTGATTAAGCATGTTAAACAGCTCCGGCCCCAGCAGAGATCCCTAAGGCACTTAGGGTATTCTGAATCCATGCTAACTTTGTCCCCAGATGTTTATCAGGACCATTCAAAGATTATGGGAGACTGGAGAAAGAAAAAGGCAAATTTGTCCTTTCGATGTTAACCCAATTTCCTGGAACCAGTCATAAGAGACCTGGGTAAATCAAATTCCATATTAGCATGATGCTGCTGCTCAGTAATAGCACACTGAGCTCTCCATGAAAATTAAATTTACTTATATTCTTTCTTTCTGTCCCTCCCTGCCCATTCTGGCCCTTCTTTTGCACATGAGGAATGTGGCAAGTGAGTTCCAGAAGCCTTTACTTCCTAATGCATCCATAATCAACTGCATCTCCCTGTGCAATATTGGCTGCAGCTGCCACAATGTCCCAGAAGACCAGCCTCAGCGGGACCATTTCCCTTTAATTGCCTTGCCCCTCCCCAATACTCCTCCCACTTCATTGGATGAAGTTAGGGAGCAAAGTCACACTTGGTTGTGTCACCATGCTTCATGGACTAGGTGACAGCCACATTTTGGTCTCATGCAGTGGACACGTTTCCCTCCCCCCATTGTGAAACTGAGGCAGACCCAAACTTGGGTACCAACACTGAATTGCATTTTATCACCAGCTCACCTTCTGACTAAGGGTGGGGGACCCACCGACATCAGGGAAGGGCTGAGAGGTTGCCAAAGGGAGAAAAATAGTGGCAGAGCTTAGACGTCTGGGTGCAAACATCCTCAGCAGTGTCTACAAGGACTCACTGGATTCATTCTGTATAAACCTGTATCTATACAACTTGTCTCTTCTGACAGAATGTAAGCTCCTTGAGGGCTCGTCTACTCTCTCCAGAGACTAACCAAGAGAACAGCTTAATAAGTAATTGGTGCTTATTTTGGATTCTCCTATCAAGGAGTCTTTCACAAGTATTTTATTTTTCCTCAAATTTGTCTGGGACCTGGGGAAAGATTTATTTTCAACATTGGCCAGATCAACATACATACATACATACATACACCACACACATGCACACGCTACCCAAAGCACAGCCTGTATAGTAATGATGAGGGGACCATGCATGGAATTAAAGTTAGAAAACACATGTTCAAATTCAGCCTCTACCACTTGCTCTTGTGAAGCCACGGGCAAATCATTTTACCTGCCTTGGCCTCGGTTTCCTCGTCTGTAAAATTAGAGGATTAGATGAGATGAGTGGTGGCAAATTCAAATAGAAATAGGGACCACCATACCAAATGCAAGGATCCCTGCAGGTTTCATATTTATTTGGATTTTAAAATACAATTTTTATATTTTTCTTTATTTTGCTAAATACATTTACACTTACATTTTATTCTGGTTCAGGAAGATGCACCAAGAGCATTGTGGACTGACTACATGAAATCTACGGTTCTATATTTGATTCCTCTGTACAATGTCAGGTTCTACCTTCTAGACCTAGAAATATGACCTAGTAATCATGAGACTGATATGCATCTCTAAAGACTCTGCAGGTTTTTTCAAAGCATCTATGCACTAGTCAGAAGCCAGAGTTATAAAGTAGAACCTTCAGAGAAGAAAAGGCATAAATGTACCTCTTAGAGAAACGGGGGACCATGAGTGCAGAATGGGGCCCATTTAGAGAGATGTTTACTAGTTTATTGGTTTTGCTGTGTATTATTTTTTCTTGTTATGAGGAAAAGTTCCCCACGTGGGTGGGTCCAAAATATTGATGATATTTTTAAAGATATCAAAAAAGAATAGGAGTAATGCTCTAAAAGAAAATACAAATGTATAAAAGAAAATACCATTCCAAAGCAATCGACTTCCTATTTGATGCAATGAATAATCTTTTTTTCCCAGAAGACAGATGATGCAATTCACTTCTCTCCTCTTGGTACAGATGGGAGGGGTCATAGGCCCTCCATATTGCATGTATTATAACAGGCAAGAATATAGGTCAGTTTGTTCTGAGGGTTCTATGTTCCAAAGTGGAATTTTTTGGTTTGGCATATGGGAAAATGATATGTGTATAAAAAAGAAAAGGAGAAGGGGAATGGAGAATTGGAAAGAAGGCTGTCAGTTTTAGAATCATAGAACCCTATATTTAGAACTGAAAGGACATCAAAAATCATCAAGTCCAATAATCAAGGAATCTGAGGACAAGAGAAGTCAAGTGACATACTTAAGATCACCTAATCAAACTCATAACTGAAGACCCAATTTTTCTATTAATGTGGAGTTTGAAAGAAACCTAGAGAAGAAAATCCAAATATAAGGAAAGGTGGCTGATAAGATTACTGAGTTAATTTGACTATTAGAAAGAGCTATCAAAGCTATATATTGCCGTGTGAAAATATTACTCTAAATCACTATTGATTGGAGATTGCAAATTAAAACAATGATGAGGTACTACCTCATACATTTCAGATTGGTTCATGTGACAGAAAAGGAAAATGACAGAAGTTAGAGGGGATGCAGAAAAATTAGAACACTAATACATTGTTGGTGGAGTTGTGAACTGATATGACTATCCTGGGGAACAATTTGGAATCAATCCCAAAGGTTAACTATGCATATCCTTTGATCCAGCAATACCACTACTAAATCTGTATCTCAAAGAGATTATATCAAAGGGGAAAAGACCTACTAAGTACAAAAATATTTAGAGCAACTCTTTTCTGGTGGCAAAGAATTGGAATTTGCAGGGATACCCATCTATGGGGAGGGGATGACTAAATAACTTGCAATATATAATTGTGATAGAATGCTATTGTGCTATAAGAAATGACAGGCAGGTGGACTTCAGAAAAATATGGAAAAACTTACAAGAACTGATACAAAGGGAACAGAACAAAAAGAGAGTTCTCCACAGTAAGAGAAATCTCAAATGATGATCAGCTGTGAATGACTTAGCTCTTCTCAGCAATCCAATGACCCAAATGATGAAAAATGCTATCCACTTCCAGAGAAAGAACTGATGGAGCCTGAACAAAGATTAAAACATAATTTTTTTCAATTTCTATATTTTCTTGGGTTTTTTGCAACATAGTTGATATGAAAATATGTTTTACATGATTTCAATGTATGACTGATTTCACATGGATTGCCTCTCAATGGGTAGAGGAGGGTTGGAAAGAGAGAAAGAATTCTGAAATTAAAAAAAATGAAGTGATGTTAAAAATGAATAATATTTTTAGGGGTTTTTTGCAAGGCAATGGGGTTAAGTGGCTTGCCCAAGGCCACACAGCTAGGTCATTATTAAGTGTGTGAGGCCGGATTTGAACTCAGGTCCTCCTGACTCCAGGGCTGGTGCTCTATCCACTGTGCCACCTAGCCGCCCCATGAATAATATTTTAAAAAACAAAAGATTCATAAAAATCACAGGGCATAATATAGGATTGGAGAAGAGCAAGCATCATCCTAATTTTCAAAAAGGAAAGAGAATAGAGCCACCAATCTTTAAGCCAATGAGACATCTACAAGGCATAATAGATTGAACATTAAATTTAGTGTCAGTAAGACTTGTATTTGAATCTCTGCCTCTGACACTTAATAGAGGTATCATCCAGGACAAGTCATTTAACCTTTCTCAGACTTAGTTTCCTCAGCTGTAGAATAAATACTTCCCAGGGTTGTTGTAAGAATAGGATGAGATAATGAATGTAAAATGTTTTATAAAATATAAAGCAACAGGGCAGCTAGGTAGAGCAGTGGATAGAGCACCAGGCCTGGAGTCAGGAGGACCTGGGTTCAAATCCGGCCTCACACACTTAATAATGACCTAGCTGTGTGGCCTTGGGCAAGTCACTTCATTGCCTTAAATAAATAAAAAGAAGAATTTAAAATCCAAAGAAGAGAGGGAAAAGAAAAAAATGAAAAGAAAAGAAAATCTAAAGCATCATCATGTCAATGTTTGCTACTATAAAGTTCAGGCCAAATTCTAGAGTGCATTATAAAGGGATAGTCAGAGAATATCTAGAAAAGAAAGAAACAACCACCAAGAACCACCCTGGTTTCATCTTCTTTTTTCATAAACCAAGACAATACAAGAAATAGTTCACTTCATGTTTTTCAAGAAGAGAAGATAGAAAAATGTTGTCTGGCTAAACAACTTTTAGATAGCTCAGGAACAGAATGGTTGGCCAGCTTCAGAGGGTAGTCATTAAGGGTTTTATGACAACTTGGAAGGTAATCTAAACGAGGTGTGTTTGACTCAAAGGATAGCTATGCCTTGGCGAAAGGTGTCTAGTTGCAAGTTCAATAGTATTTTCTGACCATGCAAAACTAGACAGGAGAGAGAATTCACTGGATGAGAGTGAGTTCAAAGAGTTCCTGTCAGGACTGACCATTCAGTTGAATTGAATGAGATTGATCTCAAAAGAGAAAAATGTAAAGTCTTGCCCTGGGGTTCAAACAAATCACCAACATAATTATAAGGCAGAAGATCATGATTAACTGGCCATTTCTCAGAAAGAGGTCTCGAATATTGATTGGAATGCAAGTTCAAAATGAGCCACTTTGGTGATATGGGAGATTTAAAAAAGGACGTGACCTTAGGGCCACCTGAGAAAACTTCCAAAAATCAGGTGAAGACTGTCCCTCTGAACCTGCCGGATCAGTTCTGGAGGACTATTTCCTGTTCGTGAAGCCATAGTTTAGAAAAGACATTGGGAAGTTGGAGTGTATTCAGGAGATGGCTAGAGTGATGAGATCCTCAAGTACATATCACCGCAAAGATCTCTTGAAAGAAATCTGGAAAAAAGAGAATCCAATGGGGATCAACTGCCATCCAGATTTTAAACTACTCGTGAAAAGAAGGGATTAGACATGTCCTGTTTAGTGTCAGAGAATAAAGCCAGGAGCAATGAATTGAGGATGAAAAGAAAGCAATTTAGACTGGATGCCACAAAATAAGCCAGGGTTTATGACCTTCTAGCACAGGCTGAATGTCCTACATACACCAAAAAAAAAAACCTTTCTAGCAATAAATTCACCCACAAATCAGATGGGTTCCCTTGAAGGGTATGGGGTTTGCATCATCAAAGAGACATAAGTGAACAGGCTGGATGACCACTCTTCTGGTCAATTGTAGTTAGATTTGTTTTCAAGATTGGGTTCTATAAAATGACTGTCTAGCTCTTTTACAACTCTAAAATTCTTTGATCCTACACAAAATGAAAAACTTATGTTAATAGACTGTAGAAAATTATTAATGGGAATTTGAATGAGAGTTGTGCAAAAGATATCAAGGGTAAATATGACCTCAAAGTGACAAGAGTAGAAAGTCTCAAAACATAAGTGATCAGAAACAAATGAACAGCCTGGTAAGTAAGACAGGTGGGGGGAGGATCATGATGGAAGTTTCTAGGATATCTGGGTAAATTCTCTATGGAATACTGATGAGAAACATCCAAGGAAGTTGAGAAGGCAAAGAAGGCGTTGAAGAGAGCAGGTCTTGGGTTTCCCAGAGAGGAGTGAAAAGCCAGGTTGGAAAGGGAGCAAGTCAAGATTCCTGTTCCAATTAGCAATGGGACTAAACCTGTAAGTAGCTGCTTCACTTTCAGCCCAGGTAAGATAAGGAGGTTTAGGCTGAAAGAGAGTGAAGGAAGTTCTAACTATAGATGGTTTCTTCAAGACTTTAGTCATGAAAGGGAGGAGAAATACAAGACAATAGCTTGGGAGAGAGGAATCAAGTGAGTATTATTTGGATATCAGAGATACAAGGGAATGTTTGTAGGCCATAAGAAAACACTGTTCTCACCATTTCCCCAAGACTATAACTTTCAGAGGAGATGCCAGTCTGCATTGTTACTTGGAGTTTTCTCCTGGGAGTAAGTACATGGAGATAAGTGCTTTTACATTGGATATAGGCATAGCTGGTGATATAGAGAAATAGAGACTGGGGTTGGGCAAAGTGAGATAGATATGGAGACATATGGAAAGAGAGAGAGACATCTACGAGCTGAATATTCAACCACACATTCCAATCCAGAAATAAGCATTCTTCCTCTTCTTCATTCACTTAGTTTATCATTGTGGATAGTTAGTCAAGTGGTTAGAAATCACATTAGTGATCATATTTGCAAAGTTTTGGGACTTGTTGCAATGAGCACATTGTCTGCAAACAGGAATGTTGGGAATATAAAACAGACCTTTAATAAATGCATGTTGAATGGGGTCCCTGAATGGTGATATTGTATTCTTCATGGCTTAGCCTTCATTTTCCTCTTCTCCTTCCAAACACTAACCTCTGGGTATAGACATTCAGAGGGAATAATCAAAGGATCAAAGTCCAAGTAGACCATCAAACATTCAGACAATTCCATTCATACACTATGTGCTTAAGAACAGTTTCTTCTATTGCATTTGATGTAATCAGTTTTAATGGGGTTTCTTTCCCTCTTTTAAAGCTTAACTGGACCATCAATCTGCCCTGCTAGGCTCTTCTTTCATTGGTGAGTCTCTTCCAAAGGTCTATATTTTGTGAATAAACCCAGGCAAACCATACATTATCCTCTCTCCCAAGCTATTGCCTTATATTTCTCCTCCCTTTCATGACTAAACTTCCTGAAGAAACCTTCTATAGTCAGAGCTTATCAATCAGTGGATCTTATGTGTGGAACAGAGACCTTAGAGATCATCAGGTTGAATGACTTTATTTATATCTGAGGAAACTGAGGCACAGAGAGGTTCAATGATTTTCCCATGGGCATATATCTTGAATATATCAGAGAGAGGATTTGAATTCAGGTCTTTGAGACTCTAGGTCCAGAACGTCTTGCCAAATCTACTTCTCACTGTGTCTCATTGCTTTCTTTGGAGGTGTTATTGTAATGAGGGATGAGGTTCATAGAGGCTGATTTCCTCTTTTCTATGTTATACACTTTATCTTTTCAGTCTCCTAAAAGTGTTCATCTATCTGGATTAAGTAGACTTTAAACTCATTGATGGAAAGCACCCATCATGACCCAACAGAGGAAATTTCTATTCAAAAGGTGTCATGAATATTTCTGAGTCAATTAAAAATATAAGGTGTTACACAAGGAATGAGCCCAGGTACTTCCCAGGGAGGATGAGCTCCACAGAGCCTCAGGGGTTCCTCTACTGGTAGAACCACAGCTGTATTACCCATCCCTGTATCTCCATCACACTTCGTATAGTGTCACGAATAGAGTAGTTAGTCAACAAATGTTTTAGGCAATCAAAACAATCTGACATACCATGGCTTCAGAACAGTACAATAAGATTAAAGAGACATGTGCTGTCTAATTATTAATGGGCATTTCTCAATTGCAGATTAAAAGATATTTATAAACAGCTAATGAAATCAGCCTTCTTTTTAAAATCAGCTTCTCCAGATGCAAGCTGAATTTGTTGGAGGTTAAAAAAATAACAATCACAATAAAGCATAAATCTCACTTTGAATAGGCAGAAAAAAAGCCAGTGGGCATCTCTGAAGATGTGTGCTTCCCTTGTAGGCCTAGTCTTCCTGAAGAACAGATCTTAAATGATGAAGATGAAAGAAGGAATTGGCTGCTGTCATTTGTAACAATCTAGTATGCTTTGTGTGTGTGTGTGTGTGTGTGTGTGTGTGTGTGTGTATAAAGTATGTTGTAAGCTTGTGTATATGTGTGGGGGAACAGATCAAAGGAGAATTTATGTGTAAAAACATATCCTTGAGATATACGGGACATAGGTCACAATAGACAAGATGAAAACAGGATACATATTCAAAGACAGATTGGTGTGGTTGAGAGAGAGCTGGGCTCGGGGTCTAGTCCCACCCTTCACACCCACTAGATAGGTGCAGCCTCTCAGCTCCCTGAGTGATTCTATCAGATTCTTACATGGCAGTGACATGTGATGGTAGCAATTTTCTCACCAAGGAATTCCCCCTGTTGAAAAATTCTCATCACCATTACTCAACATGTTTCTTATCTTGCAACTTCACTCTACTTGAAGTTTTTTCATCCTGGAATATTCCACTGCCATCCTGGCCCTCTTCCCTTATTAGTGATCTCCTTCCAGGGGCCTACATGATGGGGACTGGCCTACACCAGCTTACACCATTCCCCTGACTACTGACTCACTAGTCTTCAAAGAATGACTCCATTCAGTACCTAGGACCTTCTCACCTTGGACTATTCTTCTGCCTTGCTAGGCTCTTCTTTCATTGGTGAGTCTCTTCCAAAGGTCTACATTTTGCAAATGAACCCAGGCCAACCATGTATTATTCCATTCCTGTTGAAGCTGACTCTCCAAAATTCACCCCCAGTGGTGAGTAGCTCTCCCCCACCCTTTCCATTTCCATTTTATGCTTTGTCTTCCTCCACTAGAAGCTAAGTTTCTTTTTTGTTTATATTTGTTTAAGCTGGTGCTTACTTAGCACAACACATTTAGTTGTTGAGTTGTTTCGGTTGTGTCTGACTTCTTGTGACTCCATTTGGGATTTTCTTGATGCAGCTAGGGAATACTTAATGAATTCTTACTATTGGCCTACCTTAGTCAATGAACTCTTATCCTATTCACATGCATACATGTACGTGGACAGCTAAGTGGCACAGTGGATTGAACAGAGTCAAGAAGACTCAATTTCCTGACTTCAAATGTGACTTCAGACACTTACCAGTTGTGTGACCCTGGACAAGTCACTCTTGGCCTCAGTTTTCTCATTTGTAATAGGAACTAGAGAAGTAAATGGCAAACTACTCCAGTATCATTCACAAGAAAACCCCTCATGGATTGATGAAGAATTGGACATGATGGAAATGACTAAAGAATGGCAACATGTTGTATGTAATATAAACATATATTATATAAAATTTGCTATATAAATAAGTAGAATATTATGTGAATGTATATGTATATTTCAACCATTTGTTATATGGCAACAAACCCACTATTTTATGTATGTGTATTTATAAATATATGTAAATGAATATTTATATACACACATGTACTATAAATGCATGTGGGTATATGTGCACTGGAACAGCTTGCTATCTGAAAGTGGTCCCTCCACCCACCCCCAACTCTTCTGTCTTAGGAAACAGCAAGTGTTACCATGTGGCTTATGCTTTACGTATCCTAGCACTCATGTTTACTAAATACATGCATTATCAATTGTTATCCTTAATCACAGGATAATTTGCTATTTACACCAATATAATTGGTACTGCTGCTTGGCATTATCACCATTAATGATATTACTGGCAAAGGATGAGGACCCGCCTGTCCATTTCTGAGGGCCAAAAATCCAGCTAGAAATGAATGTTGGGTTCCAAGATCATGCCCTAGATAACCTGTGGGAATTAGCACACAAATGAAGCCTTGAGAGCAGAGAGGAGTTTGTTTCTTGTCCCTGAGTCTTTTTTGTGACAAAGAAAAGGACCCATGTCTTTTGTGACAAAGAAAGAGAGCCATGTGCCCTTCTTTTTCCTTCAGGAAAAGAAATATTCTCATAAGGGAAGGGAGATAAAGACAGTAGAAGGAGGAAAAAATTCCAATTTATCCTTTTGAAAACAAAAGCTAAAAGGATGATTTTTAAAATTAAGGGCAACTCGGAATTGAAAATAATACCTATGGGCAGAGGGCCAATTTAGGATGTAGTTTGCTCTGATTTGGAACCATTCCAAAATCATTCAGTCCAACTAGTTCAGGTTTAAAGCTATCAAGGAAGAAAAAAATTGGTGGTATGGAGCTAAAATGGTGCTCTTTGGTCAGGGGCACTGAAGGGTATTCAAGGGATACATGTTAACTATAGAGTTGGTCAGTGCAAGTGAGAATTGCAAACAGCTAAAAAAGAAATTGCTCCAGCCCATAACCAGTTTGTTAGTAATTCTTCCATTCTAACAGTTTCATGCACATTAGGATAGTGCCAAAGAGGGCTTAGAAAAAGGATTCTCTGGTCAGAGGGCTTGGGTTCAAATTCTACCTTTGATACTATTCCCTAAGGCTGTCTTCTACCATCTTCTTTCTCCCTCTATGCTATTTTTTGGTGATCTCATCAACTCCCATGGACTCAATTATTGTCTCTCTGCAGATGATTCTTTATTTATCTAACCCTAACCTCTCTCTTTATTCACTCTCACATTGCCAACAACCAATGTAAATATTTTAAACTCATCATATCCCCAACAGAACTCATTATCCCCAAATCATACCCTCTTCCTAATTTCCCTGTTATTCTCAATGACATCACCCCAGTTCCAGGCTCCTAGACTCACAATCTAGGTGTCATCCTGGACTTCTCATTCTATGACCCATCATATCTAATTTTTTGATCCCTTTAACATTTCTCATGTTTGTCCCCTTTCTCTCTCCTGACATCTTATTGCAGACTCTCATCCCTTCAGGCCTGGACATTTCAGCTCTACTGGGGTTGATCTCCCTGCTTCAAGTCTCTCCCCAATCTAGTTCCTTCTCCATTCAGTCTTCCTAAAACACAAGTCTGACCATGCCACCTCTCCCCCCCCCCCCATTCAGTAACCTTCAGTGATCCTCCAGGATCAAATCTAAAATCTTCTGACTTTGAAAATCTTTCATAACCTAGCCTTTTCCTTTCTTACCAGTCTTTTCATCTATTACTCATCTCCACAAACTCTGAACCAGTGGCACTGGTTATCACCCACGATATTTCATTCCCTGACTATCTGCCATCCCTGGATTACTCTCCAATCTCATCCCTGGTAGTCTCCTGGTATTCCTGACTGCCTTCAGGTGTCAAAGTTCCACCTTCTACAAGAATCCTTTTCCAGTTCTGATTCTTAGGGCCCCCGCTTTGAGATCATCTCATTTATCCTCTGTCTATGCTTGGGCTAAAAAAAGATGCTTAAGACAGATTCATATTGACTTAACTTGCCATATCTTGATCTCAAACAAATCTCAACCAAGTTCTCTTTGGGTCTCAGTTTCCTCAGATGTAAAATAAAGGAGTCATACTATATTCCTCTGCGATCTCTTGTAGTCCTAAATCTCCCTATTAGAATGTCAACTATTAGAGGTCACAATTCTCCCATTTGCCTCTATCTACTTGTTTCTCCAGTCCTTAATCCAGAGCCTGCCTCATAGGAAATGACTAATGAATGCTTTTTTAATTTAATATTTATTTATTCTCATTTTGAACAAATAATGTTTTTATACATTAATAAAATATTCTTGTTTAAGAGTAAACAAAATACTCCCTCCCCCAAAATATAGACTCATTTGAGTGATAAAGTAAAAGAATGCTTTATTAAATTTTATTCACAAACATTAAGTGCCTACAACGTGTGAGACATCATACTAAGAGCTAGGAATACAAATTTAAAAAAAAAGGAAGTCCCCTGTCCTCAAGAAACTAACAATCTGGGGGAGGAGGAAAAAACCTGGTAAGTGATGGGAATGGGGGACAAGGTATCCCCAGAATGGGGGCATCTCATTCTATGGAGGTCAGACCAAGCAGAGTTTTGAATAAAAAATTGAGAAAGCTGGGAAGTCCAGTATCTGCCTAAAAGGGGAAGTTTTGAATGGAGTTTACTGAACTATGTTGCAACTCTCCAATCAAAGGGAAGAAGAGATTGAGGAAGGTGGGTAGGTCCTGAGTATCCAAGGGTGAGATAAACAGTGACATGAGATTTCTGGTGATCACTTTATCCTGAGAGAGGCATATTGTTCAGAGCAAACAAAGCTACAGATGGAAAATGGAGTGATCCTCACTCTTTCTATCTCTCTAGATATATAAACATATCTATCTATATCTATATATTAATAGATGCTCATAAATATTACTTAGAAATAAAGAAAAGAGTTAGAGCTAGATAGAGAAACAAAGATGCAAATAGAGATGATATACAATTAGGCATAAATATAGGTAAATCTATAATCATATGAAACCAGGACAAGAAAAGAGCCCAGTTTTATTTGGCATTAAAAGAGCTATTGATAAGATTTTAAGGAATTCATAGGACCCATTTCCAAAAGAAATGTAGGACATAGACATGCCTCAGTCACCTAGGAAAGCCTTTGTTTATTTCTCTCTTACACTTAGCTAACTGCTAATAGTCGAGCTAATGGCATCTGACAGTGTTAGCAAATTCAGCCCCCAAAATAACTTTTTCTATTACAATTAGAAGGCAGGTTATAGATGCCAAAGTATTCCTTTACATTTTCCTAACACACAATGTATTATAAATGTAAGTTCGGGTCAACATTAGCCACCACTTCTCCCCAACTACCCCAGAAATTTCACCACGCAATCTCACTTCCATACATGCACACACATTCACTTGGGCAGACATACATATTCACACATGCATCTACCCATACATGCTCATCGCCTCATCTATTTTGCTATGCAGCACTAGGGTAAATAACACAGCAATTTAGAAGACAACAGCTTATAAAACAATAGAATCCAATCATGGTGGCCTCCCATGCCTCTAGTGATGCATATTGTAGTTCATCCCTGGCTATCAAACTCATACATTCCATGTATTTGCCATAGGGGTTAACCATGCCAACAGAGCACTTGGACCATTCATCTGTTATATTTTTCTTTTTGATGTAGCCATCACCTTCTTTCCAGCTATTCTTAACGTCCTCTGTTATTTTGTCTACATCAGTCCTCATAGAATCACAGATGTATAGCTGAAAGAGATCTTAGAGACCTTCAAGTTCAACTCTCATTTTACAGATGAGGAAACTGAGGATGGGAGAGGTTAGGTAATTTGCCCAGAATCGCAAAACTCGTAAATCTCTAAGGCAAGATTTGAACCTGTCTTCTTGACTTCAATCCAAGTATGCAATCCATTATACCACCTAGCTTCCTAGAATTTTAATTTCAGATATATAAAGGTCTAGGTCTCAAAGGGGGGTTCGAACAAGCCTGGGAGAGCCAAACTAGTATAATAGAGGA
The DNA here is from genome assembly GCF_037893015.1 of Macrotis lagotis. Taxonomy (NCBI): domain Eukaryota; kingdom Metazoa; phylum Chordata; class Mammalia; order Peramelemorphia; family Peramelidae; genus Macrotis; species Macrotis lagotis. Next base: position 181,720,994 of record NC_133665.1, read on the forward strand.
TAGAATTCTGAACCTCAAGTCAGGAAGTTCTAGATTCAAATTCTGTTCCTGATTCTAATTGGCTTTGGGATAATAGACATATGCTAATGTAGACTTTGTCTTTTTTTTCTATTAATAAACATCTGTCTGTCTTAGCTTCCTCAGATACCATTAAGGGTAGGAACTATGCCGAGTGAAATAGAGAGGAAGAGGAAGAGAGAAGAATGCGAATAAGAACAAGAAGGGGGGGAGGAGGAGGAGGAGAGAGGGGAGAAGAAGGAGGAGGAACAGAGACAGAAGCATCAGTATAATGCTTTCTAGTTTGCAAAGAGCTTTGCAAATATTATTTCATGTTTTCAATAACTCTGAGTGATGAGTGAAATGAGTATCCCCATTTTCCAGTTGAGAAAAATAAAGTGAAACAGAAAGCTGTTAAATGACTTTCTGGAGTTATACAGTTAGAAAATATTTAAAATCAGTTTTAAATAGGAATTTCCTGACAGCAGGTTCAACATTCTATTGGATCTTAAGGTAACAGCACTTTTAAAAAGTGTTTTTCTATCAGTTATCCAATTTTTCTATCAATAGCATCCTGAAAGACTTATAGACTACATGACCTAACTGCCACAAATAATATCTCACCTTAGGCTCACCACAAGAAGGAAATTGTATTTTTCCTCATCTTATAGATGAGGCAACTAAGGCAGACAAAGATGCAGTGACTTGACAGGGTCATCTAGCTAGACCTGTCTGAGGCTAAGTTTGAGCTCAGGTCTTAATAACTCATCCAACTCTATGACATCTTCAATTAATCAATCAACATTTATTAAGGGTCTAGTACAGACCGAACTATGTCAAGCATCATCTACCATTAACATCAGTTTTTAAAAATATCACATCAATTAGCAATTATTTTGCATCAATAATGTCCTGAGTAATGAGATAATGCTAATTAAAATTCTATTTATTTTTCAGTTTTAGTTTAAACTACCTAAAATATTTTCTGTTGCTAAAAAATTCTAGTCCTTTTAAAGATCAGATTGTGAGATTTTTTTTTCTTATAAAAATCAACAGGCCAGCAGAAGTAGATGTAAATATGCAGCTAAGGACATTTCCTTCATGGAACTCCATATAGGGAAAGGACTCTGATCTCATTAAGGTAAGGATTTCTCAGCAAAGACTCCAAGACAGGCAGAACTTCCATCTTAAGGAGGTGAGAATCCTGGAAGGTTATGGGGCTGGCCCAGGCTCTCAGTCAATGTTTGCCAAACGCAAACCTCAAACCTGGGTCTTATTGGCTCTCGGGCCTGTTTCCTGATCCCAAGCCATGATGTTTTTCCATTCATTTGCATGTAATTAGTTTCTTCTCTTCATTTTATATCCACATAGTAGAGTGTAAACCTCCTGAGGACCAGCAACGATGTTATGACTCGCCTTTGTATTCCTAGCACTTAGTTTTGTACCTCGAGTACAATAGATGTTCAATAAATGTTTCTTAAATAAATCACTTATTCTCTAATGTTCTTTTGATGAAAAACTGGCAGATTTGATGAGAAACCTGAACACCTGGGTGATTTAGGCGCTGACTCAGAGTTACACACTCAAAGAGACTGGCAGATTCAAGATGAGAATCTAGGTCTCTAGTCTTCAATCCAACCCACAAATTTGTATTAAGGGTCCAAGATGGGGCTGGAGCCATACTTGGCCCTGAAGATGCAAAGCTAAAGGTGGAACAACTACAGAGTTATTCTCCTTCTGGAGTATGATTTTAGATAGCCGGGGTCCTGTCATTAGATTAGGCTGACTCTTTGGATGGTTGGCTTCATTGGTACTTTTTAGATTTTTTTTATATAAGCAGTCAAAAAATTTAAAAAAGCTTTCCCTGAAAATTAAGGATTGAGGGGTTGAAAGAATTGGCCATTTGCAAACCTTGGTGCCTGCCCTCTAGGCCTCTTTCTTCTTTGGTTTTGTTTGTTTTTTACAAGGCAAGGGGGTTAAGTGACTTGTCCAAGGTCACACGGCTAGGTAATTGTTACATGTCTGAAATCTGCTTTGAGTCCAGGTCCTCCTGACTCCAGGGCTGATGCTCTAGCCCCTGCACCACCTAGCTGCCCCATCAGCTTTGGAACTTAGACTCTGAGCCTAACCAGGTCCACCACACTGCAGCCCAGACATTTCCAAACCATCTCACCTAGCCTCCTACTCCCCTCACTTAAACATAGATCCTGCCCCCAGGATGCTGGGTTCTGCTGAGTAAGCTTTCGCTTTATTCAGACTGGAATGAGGCCACTAGGCCTCTCCCAAACCACCCAACACTTCTTTCTAACTTTTGTCTTCCCTTTTTGTATTGTCTTTCCCTTTTAGAATGTTACCTGAGAACAGGGTCTTTCTTTCTTTTATTTGAATTCTTTTTGCTTAACTCAGTGCCATTCATATATTTAATAAATCTTCATTCAGATGATCATTTGTATTAAACATACTTTGGTGTGACACTGAATTACCTTACACTCTGATTGAGGTAGGAGCTAGTCCATTCTAAAGAGAAGAAAGAAAAGCAGGCTATTTCTTAAAATTCAAAATGCCATTCATATATTAAATGCTATTCTTATGTATAATCGATATCTAATTATTTGCTGCCCTGGGGAAGGGAGTGGGAAGGGAGGATGGTGGAAAAAATGTGGAACTCAAAAGCTTGCAAAAGGATGAATGTTGAAAACTATCTCTGCATTTTATTGGAAAATCAATCAATAAGACAAAATACCATTAATTTTGAATGCGGTATTCAGGAAGGACTAGAATGTCTGATGTGGGGTCTTGGTGTCTACCTCTTACCTATAATTTTAAGAAACTGTAGTATGCACAGCAGCCACATCCTAATAAAAATCATCTCCTCAGGGGGGCTAAACCAAATGGAGGTAACCAACAGGCCTCCAACCCTTCGATGAGTTAGGGAGAGATCTGCTCCACACACAATGAAAACTTTTCCTGATAGAAAGAGCAGATGAAAACAATTTTTTTTGCAATGACCATGAAAGCACCCAAAGCAGGTACAAGTGGTCAGACATCAAAGATGCCAAGGTCATCCACGGCATCCCAGGACATTGCTCAATGTCTTGCCACTGAACTTTTGTGACTGGAAGAGAAAGTGAAGCTGATGACTTTGAACATTTCTGCCTTATTTGCAGCCATCAAGTCAAGACATCAACCCTGTGATTTCAATGGTTCTCTTCAAAATGAAGGGCATGGGTGGCTAGGTGGCAAAGTGGATAGAGCACCAGCCCTGGAGTCAGGAGGACCTGAGTTCAAATCCGACCTCAGACATTTAATAATTACCCAGCTGTGTGGCCTTGGGCAAGCCACTTAATCCCATTGCCTTGTAAAAACTAAAAAACCAAATGAAGGGCAAACTTATATAGTCTCTGGGGGTCTTTTGATTAGTGACTCATTCAGTCCTCCATTCCAGAAGTATTTACTAATATTAATATGAAGAAATAAAGACAAAAGCCAAATGGACCTTGACCTCAAGGAACTTGCTTCCTATTGAAGGCTCAACATTGACATCTAAAGTAACATACCAGTAAACACTGAAGACCAAAAAGATGAGTCCACCACTGAACAGCAACTGTAAGATTGATTCCCGATGGTCCCAGGAGGAAGTACCAGAAGAAATGGATGAAAATTGCAAAAAGCCAGATTTAAGGCTAATGCCAGGAAAGCAATGATACTAACAATGAGAGCAGCGTCCCAAATGGGAGCTTGCTACCTCCAGAGGGATGATTTACCTGGTGCTTGGAGGTGATAAGCTAACTTGGAGTAACCACTCATCAGACATGTTGCAGTAAGGAGTCCTTTGATGCATGAGTTGGACAGATGGATGCTGAGGCCCCTTCCAGTTCTCAAATTCGGAGATTCAGTGATTCATTTCTTCCCAGCAAGTCCTATTATATAGTCGATAACTAGATAAATGGGCCCATCTGTTTTTATAACCAACCAACCAAATGTGGGTCAATCTTTCTACTCCCTGTGTTCCTCACTGACAATGTGCCATTAAAATTTCCTTAGTACCTAGATTCTACTGTTTCTGCCATTCGGTTCCAAGCATAAAATTTCAAAGAATGACGGCGGGGATTTGGAGAATAAATATGGGAAGCTGAGGGTTTGAAATCTGATTATTGGCCTTACCATTTGGAGGAAAAAAAATCTGATGAAATCAGTTTATATATAACCTAAAAATGACTCTAAGCATGTGAAAACTTTCCCAGAAGATGGATTCTTAAATTCTCTAAATGATTCTTAGAGCTACAAGGGGGCCCTCCAGCTTATCTAGTCCAACTTCCTCATTTTACAGAAGAGAAAACTGAGACCTAGAATCATCAATTTAGTACCGAAGATCACACAGTCAGTGACAGAGCAGGATTTGAACTCAAGTCTGGAACACTGAACCACACTGAAGGAAATCCATTGTTTTTTTTTTAATAAAGCTGATTGGTTTCCATAAAAATAAACAAGTAGGGAAAACCACTTCCTCATTAAAATTCAAAAGGCAAAGAATTTGTTATTCTTTGATGAATTAAGTCCAGTGATTCAGCAGAACAGAAGCTGTCTCAAGAACAGGTGTTTATATAAATGTGATATATTAGGAAATTTAACAGTGCTCACTGGGCCTCGAATCGAGACTACCTCAAAAAACAAAGGTAAATTCTATGGAGTACTGTTGGAATTGAAGCTTCGGAGTGGAAAAAAGATTCATTTGTGGCACAGTGAGCCAAAACTGGGGATTTTCTCACTAAAAGGTTCTTTAATCTAGTTTCTACAAAAGACTTAAGTCAATAATCTTGGAATCTGGTTCAATTTGCTAATTCTATTTTAATTAATTTTTATTTTTTCAATTAACAAAAAAAATTTCTCTATTCCTCTCTTCCTCCTTCTTCCATTCAGCTTACTTATTCAGTTTAAATATGGAGAAACTGAGACCCAGGGAATTTAAAGTGATTTGTCCCAAAGTCTATTACATCTAAGCAATGGTAAGTAATGCTAAGTATCTTGAGTTCTACCTTGGTTATGGGCGATCCTCTGTTCTAACTTTCATCTTCCAGATTCTACCATGTCTCAAGAATTAATATTCTGCCAAACAAATTAAATTTGAATTTAAAAATACTCTTTTTCTTATTAAAAAATAGTTATGCAGGGTGGCTAGGTGGCACAGTGCATAGAGCATCAGCCCTAGAGTCAGGAGGACCTGAGTTCAAATCGGACCTCAGACACTTAATAATTACCTAGCTGTGTGGCCTTGGGCAAGCCACTTAGCCCCATTTGCCTTGAAAAAAAAACTAAAAAAATAGTTATGTAAAACATAGGCTTAATTACACCCTTCACCATCTCTGATTCACATGTGATGAAGAAGAAATGTTTACTTCAAGATGACTTGCTTTCTAGGAAGAGTCTTACACTAGGTGAGTATAAATTGAACTGTCTCCTAGGAACATTTAGGGAAGGAATTGGAGAGTGGAATGATGTGGGGAGAAATTTTATCTTCATCTGTCATCACTACAGAACCCACGGAGGGAATCATAATTCAAGAAGAGATTCCATGTTTCCATCACCAATAAGACAATGTAGTTTACCACGAGGGAGTGTGGTTATTATGGGAATCATTCTGGAATCAGAGTCAGAGGGAAGCAACATCAAGGAAGAAATAAAATGAGAATGAAGGGAAATAGAGAAACTGAGGGAAAAGACAGAAGAAGAGATGAAGGAGAAGGGAGAAGAGGGCATGGATTTTCTATGGAAATTAGTAAAAGTTGTATTCATGAAGGAGATATAGTGGTAGCAGATGTAGGAAGACAACTTTAGGCAATGGATTGGACACTAGCTTCTATTCAAGAATAAAGTTCAAGTCCCACCTATGAGACATATTTGCTAAGTGACCTTAGACAAGTCATTTACCCTTGAGTGCTTTAGAGCAGAAGTGTCAAATTCATGACCCAAGTACAGGACAGTCCAAATCATTATAACTAGGACATATTTAACAAAATAAATATAAATAAAATAGACACAGATAATATTAATATGTCATTTTCTAAGCCAACATGGAATCCACAGGGATCTTTATGTAGAGTTTAGTGACCCCCATTTCTTTTGAGTTTGATATCATTTCTTTAGGAATTTCTCAAAACAAGTTGCAGAGCAACTGCTAATGTCTAATAAGTAAGCATCTCACCTTTACTAGAGGACTTTTAGATAATTAGGAATCCATGATTCTCTTAAGGCATCCTTGGTACTAATAAGCAATAGGTTGTAGGTAATTTGAAACTGATGGTATCATTGACAAAAGGCAATATGCAGTCCTTCTCTATAATGGGTATTGTTGTACACTCATTTTTCAGTTATATCTAACTCCATTTGAGGTTTTTTGATCAAAAATACTAACAAATTAGCCATTTCCTTCTCCAGATCATTTGCAGTTGAAGATCTAAGGCAAACAGAGTTAAGTGACTTGCCCAGGGTCACATAGATACTAAGGGTCAGATGCCAGATTTGAATTCAGACAGATGAGTCTTCCCGTCTCCATGCCCAGCACTCTATCCACTGCATCACATAGCTTCTCCTATAATGGTTGAGTTCTTTCCAAATTTGTTATGATTGGATGTTACTGTATAACAAAAGTAGTTACATAGTCATTTCATTTCATCTGATTTACGGTCATCATTACTACGTGTACAACAAATATTATTATTGCTATTGTTATTATTATGGCTATAATTTAGGGGAAAGAACATCAGTTTGAAGTTAAATGAACTAAAGTGAATCCCTAGCCTGAAAACTTTTAAACTGAATAAACTTGAGCAAATCCCTTCACTTATCTAGGCCCTCAGATCCTTGTGAAATAGTGGAACTAAATGATAAATTGCCATCTTCTGTATAGGTACTGTCACTTGATATGACTAACATGGACCTCACTGAAGTTCAAACATTTCTTTTTTGCTTCAGTCAGAAAACGATTCTCAAATCAAATATTAACAAGAGGATGGTTTCTGAGCACTGAAGATGGGAAATGAACAATATTAAAAAACCATTGTGAGTTTCTTAGGAATGATCTGTGACAAATTAAGTAGATTATTAGATCAGAGCAACGGCTTACATGTTAAGGGATCAGGATTTTGGTTAGACCTTGCACCAAGCCTCACAAAAATAGCCTTGGGGATAAAATGGAAAGATGTGGACGAATTGAGAATATGTTTAGATGGATTCAGAAATAGTGGAATGATGGAATCTGAGAAAGGATGAACTGTGGGTCATCACCAACCAACCACAGGAGATCAATGGAGTTTCCAATGGATTTTATCTTGGGTCTATTATTTAAAAAAATATTTTTTTATCAATGATGTAGGAGGCTTGAAAGATAGTGAGAACAGAGAAAATGGTTAATCTTTCATTTAACTGCTCTCATCTATGAGAGCACTTTTTGTTATATAGCAAAGAACTATAAATAATATGAATACCCATTAATTAGGGCAACTAAGTGACTCAGTAGATAGAATTTGAAATCAGAAAGACCTATCTGCCTGAATAAAAATATGACTTTGGACACTTAGTAGCAACCCTAAGCAACTCACTTAATTCTAAGAAAAAGGCAAACTACTCTAATATCTTTGCAAAGAAAATCCCAGAAGGGATCACAGAGGGACATGACTGAACAGCAGCAACCCATTTATTGAGAATTAAACCACAGTAAAATAATGTAATAAAATACTGCAACATAAGAAATGATATATAATGGGTTCAAAGAAATTAGAAGATTTGAATGAATTAGTGCAGAGTGAAAAGAATAGAAGCAGGAAAACCATGTATACAATAACTACAATAATGCAAAGGAAAACAACCTTGAAAGACTTTAAAACCCTGATGAATACAATAATAGATCATGAATTTAGAAAACTAAACAAGAAATATAGTTCTCACTTCCTGGTAGTTTAGCCATAAACTGAGAAAATGGAATGAGACCAACATTTTTAGAAATGTGTTGATTTGTTTTGACTAACTAGGCTTTTTTTTTTTAACAGAGGAGGGTTTCTATTTTGAAAGAAAGATATAATAGTGCTTAGGATAGTAATATAAAAAACGAATCAAAGAACTAAAAGTGTCAATGGAAATACTTTTTTTAAAAATATACTAAAGAAGGAAGGAAGTTCAAGTAGGAGCACAGATAAAGAGGGAAGTTCTGTTATTTTTGTCAAATTTGATATGACTTGAAAAAATCAAAGTACACATAATAGAAGTTTATGCTCTTGTGTTCTTCACATGTGGAAATATTCTTTTTTATTTTTGTTGTATTCATAGTGAAAAGGAAAAGTTTAAATAAAAAGATTTGTTCATATCCTTTGGATCCCTCTAGTAGAAATGGTTTTTAATTTGAATTTTGTCAATTCCTTTTATTCATTCCTCCTGCATTTCTGTTACTTAGGGTTGTTTTCAAGCAAACAATCTCTTAAATTCTGGTTTTCTTTATAAAAAAATGTTTCAAACACTTCCTTATTATTATTCAAGTGTCATCTTGTTTTCACGTGTGAGTAAACTTATTTGCAGGATACTCTGGGCTGTATCCTGAATGCCAGTGCTCTTTGGAACATCTTATTGCATTGCCTCTTTTCTAGTCTGTGCAAATTTCCTTTCCTTTAGATAGAGATCATTCGCAAAACTTTTTTTCTGAATTCAAATTGTTCAATTGAACCACTATGTGTTGTGGAGCTTATAGCCTTGGGTTGTTTTATTCCCCCAGAGAGGATGTGCTGATCCCTTCTGTTGATATTTCATTTTCTTTGTTGAGAATTTCCAGAAAGTTGTCTTCTGTGATTTCTTTCATTTATGGTATTAAGGTCATTTGTCCTGCCATAGTCTTCAGGGAGTCCTATGATTCCATGGTTGTCTCTTTTTACCCCATTTTCAAGATCAGCATGTTTTGCTTCTGTTATGAATATATTTTCTTTTAATGTTCTTGCTTTATACTTCTCTTCAATTTCAAAGATAATCACATTGACCAAATTAATGATGGCATGACTTGGACAATTACCTTGATTATAGTGAGAGGTATGATGCGTAAGGCATCCTTCTCATTTGCCTTTTCCAAAACCGCCTTATGGCTTGATTTGATAAGAAACAGGACTAGTTTTTTGCAAGGCAATGGGGTTAAGTGACTTGCCCAAGGTCACATAGCTAGGAATTATTGTCTGAGGTCGAATTTGAACTCAGGTCATCCTGACTCCAGGGATAGCGCTCTATCCACCATACCATCTAGCTGCTTGGAAATAGGACTGTTAATAGTGGTCTGGATGCTACTGGAGTCTCTTGGCCTTTGAATGGGCTTTTTGTACTCCCTTAATAACAAGGCTCCTCAGAGCACCATCAATGCCAGGCAAGCACCAGAATGTGATTTCTAGTACACTTTTCTTCTAGATTGCAAATACCAATACACTGAAGTGAAGAACAATCTATTTTTCTCTTGGGGGGGGATGTTTTTAGTTACCAAGGCTTGATATTGTATATTCCAATTTTTCTATTCTTCCTTTATTGTCCAAATCATAAAATTCTGCTTTTATAAATTATCTTCTGAATCACCCAGAAACTACATGTTTTGGTACCATGTTCTGAAATTCCACTGGATAATCTATCTCATCAAGAGTTAGATTGTTTTCCTTTCTTTTGTTGTATTTATTCAGAGATGCCTGAATTCACTTACAAGATCTGGAAATCGGATTTCCTTCTGTTGTTACTGTTTTCTTTGTTAAGGCATCTGCTTCTGTTCAAGGTCTTGAGATCTTTGGCACTTTCAATCTTTCCCTCCCCACCTTATTTTATATTATTGTTCATATTCTAACCATATATTGGTGGTTTCCTTTGTGGCGGGATCCCAAATCTGTTTTAGTCTCCTTCCATATTGGGGAAAAAAACAGCCTAAGTCTCTGGCCCAAGGGACTTTTGGGTGGATGTAATTTACCCTCAACTGATTACTGAATAGTGAAGTGCTACACAATTTTCCCACACCCCACTCCTTCTGTTCCTTCTTTCTCTGGGCTGGAACCAGCAATTCAGAAAGTCACAATGCTATAGATATGGAGTTGTTCATCCCAACATCTGGAGCATGGAGCCTCACAGTATTCATGCTATAGGGTTGTCTGCCCCACCACCAGTAGCTAAATGAATAGTCCCATGGATGTCCATTCCAGCCCTAGAGATTTGAAATTGTGAACAAAATTTCATCATTGCTGACATGATGTGTTGCTACTGTGGGTCTTGGAAGATTTCTCAAGGGCTTCCATGGCAAGGGCATGGGCTGTCCCAGAGAAAGCTTCTTCAGTCTGGACCATGGTCTCTCCGGCCTTAGAGATTGGATTTTGTTACAATTTAATCATCAGGTCTTCCATTCTGCTAATGTAATCCCATTGCCAGGTGGAAGACAGGTGCTGAGTGATCTTGGGGTTCTCGAGTATCAGTTTATTGTATTTTATTTTCACTTATTTTGGGTTTTGAGTGCACCAGATCATGTAGACAGCAGAAGTTGTTTTATCTTTGGCACATAATTCCCATTTTGCAAAGATTTGAGAAGTGCACATTAGAGAAAATATCTAGACTTCTGTCATATTTCTCACATGACCTGGAAGTCTGTTAATTCCATATAGATTTTTGATAGCAGATTTCCATGAAAGATATCATGACCCTTCATTAGAATGCTGACTTTGGCATCTGAAAATTCTGGGTTCGAATCCTATCTCTTATACTTGCTAGTTCTTTGAACCTAAGCACATCAATGGCCACTCAGAGATGTCAATAATGCTCTAGGACTTCTCTCCTAAGTTAAAGGTAGGCTGTGATCTATCTTAGTGAAGGGAACTTCTTAGATTGGCAATCCTTTAAGTTTTTTAAATATGGAGATTTTAACAATCTGTATCTTTTTATTTTTCTTTTATTTATTTATCTTTTAAAATTGTATCTGATGGATATTTCCCCTTGCATTTCAAAATATCTTCTGTCTTGGGTTATAATCTTCTAATATTTTGAAAATAATAACTGCTAATAACTTTGATTTTTATAATTTGATTTTTGAAAATAATTATATAGTTTATCCACTTATATATTATTGTGGTATAAAATTTAAGATGATAATCAAATTATGTCCTACCCCTCTGCTTTCTTGTTTGCCCATTCATTCTTGAGTCCATCAATCTTGTATTCTTCAATGAATTAAATATTAGATTGCCAGGTGCATGTATTTCCATTCTTTCTTCTTCTATTTCTATTTCACTAATCTATCCAAATACTTTTAGATTGGACCCATTAGTTTCTAATGCATAATGCTTTATAATGCAATTAGAACTCTGGTAATAGCAACTCCCTCCCTTCCTACTTCTTTTTATCATATTCCTTGACATGCTTCACTTTTTATTGCTTCAAATGAATTTTCTTATTATTTGTCTCACTCTATAAAGCATCTCTTTAGTAATTTCATTTGTTTAGTAATAAATCCATAGGGTAATCTGAGAATATCATAATTCTAAATGTATTTGTATCTCAGAAGCATGAATATTGAAACACCTTTCCAATTGTTTAGGTCTTTCTTTCATTTCTGTCAAAATTGGATTGTCATTTATATAAGGTTTACATGTGTCTTGGCAGGTTAATTGCAAAATATTTCATGAATTTTCTTGTTATCTTAAATGGAATTTCTCTTCCTATTCCTCTTGGGTTTTCTTAGTAATAGGAATTATAATGCTTTTGTGGATTTATTTTATGTGCTGTTAATATACTGGAAAATATTAATTTCTTGATGTTTTTGTTGATTCTCTAGGGTTTACCAAATTAATTATTTTATTATCTGAGAATAGAAATGATTTTGTCTTCTCTTTGTCTATGCTTACTTCTTAGTATCTTTTTACTTGTCTTATGGATATAGCTAGCATTCTTAGCACTACACCAAATATTTCTGAAGGCAATGAATTCAACAACTTCACTCTAAGTATAGAATAAGTAAATTAATAAAGCATGCAATAATAATAATTAACGTTTATATAGTACCTATTATGTGCCAAGTAATGCGTTGTGCTTATTGATTTAGAGCTATTATTCTAGTTGGACTTTAAACTAACTCTGAAAGGCATATGCTATCATTATTCCCATTTTACAGATGAGGTAGCTGAGGCAGGCAGAGGTTAAGCGACCTGCTCAGGATCACATGGCTAATTATTATGTGTTTGAGGTCAGATTTGAATTCAGTTCTTCCTGTCTCTAGGCTTAGTGCTTTATTCACTGTGCCAATGTGTAAAGCACAAGGATACAAATAGAAAAATAAGACATCCTCTGTTCTCACAGAGCTTACAATCTCTTGAGAGACATACACATATGGAAGATTTCAGCTACAAGTCAGATAAAAAGGTTCCATGGTCCTTAGGGTACCATGGCAAAGCAGATGGTGATGTCTCCTCTTCAATGACATTTCCACTGATAAAAATCATGTCACTTTCTAATGTTATCAAGGATTTTGATGGCAAGAACTTCCTTTTGGAATCTTCAGGAGTTTGTGACCATAGTACCCACAATTTCCAGAAGCAATTGCCAGGCTTCATTTCCATAAGTATTGATTGCCAGGATGGTGATTGAGGGCACTAAGCTGGAAATAGTAGTATTCCCAAGTCATTTTTAGTATAATACTATTTACTCTTTGCTCCCTTTGGTCATAAGTACTTAATTGATAGTAATTTCTTTGTAGTATTTAAAGAAAGCAATTGGTGTTTCTTCCTTTTTGTATTTGTTTGTGAAATTTTATGAATATTAAAGGTTATTGTATCATGTTTCTATGTTTGGTATTAAGCACTTATGAGTACTTTGTGTATTAAGCATTTTTCCATTGTAGAGAAGATAAATAGCAACCCTAAAACTGATATACATATTGTATATTAATTACTTTTCTAAAAAAGGAAACTGTTAACCCTGTTTGGAGCAAAACCATATGAACCATATGTTATCTCTGTTTTGTATATTTCCCTGGACTTTTACTCCTGGAGGCAAGCAATGAAACAGAGATCAAGAGAAACCTGAGTCCTCACTTCAGAGTCAACCCCTTTCAGTATGAACTTGACACATGAGTCCAATCTGGAACTCCTTCTGAGACAGGCATTGGTCATAGGTCACAACTTTCACTAAACAAATCAATTATATTTCTGTTTTTAGAAAGTGTAGAACAATTGACTGCATTGCTGTCTTGCTCTGATATTTCCCAAAAGACCAGAATGCCTGTTTCTTTCAACCACTCCACTGTTTGGGTTCTCCCCACTCACCTTTAAAATGGAAATTTCTTGGTGACCAGACTTCCTCACTTTTCTGTTTGTATCCCATCATAGTGACTGCCACATATAAAGTACCTTCTCATTTTTTTTATCCATTCACTTATACCTTAGCAGGTGATAAGGTTTTAAACAGAACCATTGAGCATGGCAAATAGATATCCTCCTTTAGATTGTCTTTCAGTACTTAAATGTGTATCATAATTAGTTTTTTCCAGTATTCAGTTGAAATCCTTCATTCCTGTCTTGTTTTGTCTTCTGTCAATTTTGTCTAAGTCTGAAAGGGGTCTATTGTATTATTACTAAGGTCTTCTTGTTGTGCAGTAAATGTTTCCTTAGGTACTTTAATAGTTTGTCATTTGATACAGATATATTCTAGGTTATTTTGTAGGTTCTTGAAGGTCAGGGAATATTGTCATTTATGTAATTATATTACCAGTGCCTCTTTCAAATTGAAAATTATTTTGTTATTCATTGCACATTTAAGTATGATGTAACTGTTTTACAGATATAAGATCAAAGTTGTCACTTTTGCTTTTATTTTTTATTCAGCTGAAGCAGACTAAATTCTAATCTACTATTCAGTTTAACTCTATATGTAACCACATTTAAAATGAGTGCCTTGTTTGTAGCATTGTTAATTTCTTTTTGTCCTAATCCATTCTGCCATATTGTTCCATTTTATGGGTAAGGTTATCCCATTCATATTCATAGTTACCCTTTTTGTTCAATTTTTCCTTCCAATAAATACTGTGGGGTTTTTTAATTTCACTTTTAAAAACGGCACTAGGACTATTCAATAAAGTATTAGAAATACTAGCTGCAACAATAAGAGAAGAAAAATAAATTTAAAAAAGAAAAAAGAAATTAAAGGAATCAGAATTGGCAATGAGGAAGCAAAGCTTTCACTCTTTGCAGATGATATGATGGTATACTTAAGAGAACCTAGAAAATCATCTTAAAACCTCCTAGAAACAATTAAGAAATTCAACAAAGTAATAGTATGTAAAATAAATTTTCAGCATTTCTATTTTTGAATAACAAAACCCAAGAGCACAAGACAGAAAGAGAAATTCCATTTAAAGTAACTATCGACCACATTAAATACTTGGGAATCTACCTCCCAAGACTAACCCAGAAACTGTATGAAAACCGTTTTAAAGTACTTCTCACTCAAATTAAGTCAGATATAAATAATTGGAAAAATGTCAATTGCTCATGGTTAGGTTGAGTTAATATAATAAAAATTACAATTCTACCCAAATTAAATTATAAATTCAGGGTCATACCAATCAAACTACCAAATAACTGCTTTACCAACCTAGAAAAAGTAGTAACAAAATTCATCAGAATAGCAAAGGAACTGATGAAAAAAATGTAAGGGAACATGGCTTAGCTCTACCAGTTTTAAAACTATAATATAAAGTGGCAACCATCAAAACTTTCTGGTACTGATTAAGAAAAATGGATCAGTGGATTAGGTGAGGTTCTAAAAAAACCACAGTAAATGGCTACAGCAATCTGCTATTTGAAAAACCCAAAGACATCAGCCTCTGGGATAAGAACTCACTATTTGACAAAAATTGTTGGGAAAACTGGAAGATAGTATGGCAAAAACTAGGCATAGACCCACATCTCACACCCTATACCAAAATAAGGTCAAAATGGGTAGAGGATTTAAATATAAAGAGTGATATCATAGATAAATGAATAGACCAAGAAATACTCTATCTATCAGATCTATGGAAAGGCAATAAATAAATATATATATGACCAAACAAGAACTAGAGTACATTATAAAAAGCAAAATGAATGAGTTTGACCATATTAAATTAAAAAACTTTTGCGCTGATAAAATCAATGCTGCCAAAATTAGTAGGAAAACAGAAAAGTGGGAAACAATCTTCCCAGCCAGGAGTTCTAATAAAGGTTTCCTTTCTAAAATATACAGAGAACTACATTAAATTTATAAGGTTACCAGCCATTTCCCAATTGATAAATGGCCAAAAGGATATGAACAGTTTTCAAATGAAGAAATTAAAGTTATATATAATCATATAAAGAAATGCTACAAACTATAATTAATTAGAGAAATGCAAATTAAAACAACAATGAGGTATCACCTCATACCTATCAGATTGACCAAAATGACAAAAGAGGAAAATGACCGATGCTGGAGAGGTTGTGGGAGTAGTGGGACATTGATGCATTGCTGATGGAGTTGTAAATGGATCCAACCATTCTGGTGAGCAATATGGAACTATACTCAAAGAGCAATAAAACTCTTCATACCCTTTGACCCAGCAATTACAATTCTAGGCCTATATCCAGAAGAAATCATAAAAAAAAGGGAAAAGTCCCATATGTTTCAAATGATTCATAGCAGCTTTTTTTTTTTGCAGTGGCAAAGAATTGGAAATTGAGGGGATGCCCATCAAATGAGGAATGGCTAAAAAGTTATGGTACGTGAATACTATGGGATATTATTGCTCTATGAGAAACCATAAATGGTCTGACTCTAGGGAAGCATGGAATGACTTACAGGATCTGTTGCTGAGTGAAGGGAGCAGAAGCAAGAGAACAATGTAGACATCAGCAACAACATTGTGAGATGAGCAGCCCTGATGGAAGCAGCTCCTCTTGGCAGTTCAGACAGCTAGGGCAACCGTATTAGACCTGCTATGGACAATGTTACCCCAATCCAGAAGAAGGAAAACAAAACACACGCAAATAAAGCAACCCCTCGGAATCTGATGAACACTTTATAGAAATCATCTCTTATGTACCTCTTTCCCTTGATCCTAATTCCTCCTGCCAAAAATGACTGATCTGTAAACCTATTTATCAAAAAATGTTTGTACAATAATAACCTGACTGTTTGCTGCTGAGTGAAATGGGGCAGGAAGGGAGAATGGAAGGAAATTTTGTAACTTAAAATATACTTATGCATATGGATGAAAAAAATAAATTAAAAAAGATTACGAGAGAAAAAAAGCAGTACTAGGTCTCTGTAATTTGTATTGATTGGAGCACTTTGATGTCTCCTACCTTCCCTTTTTATCTTTAGCCTCATCTCAAATGACAAGGCATCATTCTCTTAAAATCAGCCCTCAATAAACTGATTACAACGTAGTTTATTTTATTTAAGGCAATCCCTCTCTCTTCCTTTGAGTCTCCTTTATTCTCTTCTCTATACTAGTCCAACGTTATTGTACTTCTAGATTAGGGCAAGGTTCACTTTCCTTTGACATCTGCTCCTTATTGGGCCCAACTTTCAGAGTTCTTCTGGCAATCTTTTGTCTCGTATGGAGTTTTAGTCTGCAATAATGCAAGACAGTCAGCATGAACTTATTAAGCATCTATTGTGCTAAATGCTGTCATACAAAGACCAAAAAGTGAAATACTCCCTGAGCTTAATGAGCTTACATTCTAACAGGAGAGACCACATGTTGATATATAAATATACATAAACATACACAGACGTATAATAAGGACTAACCAAAGAAAGTTCCATCCCGAGAGCATTGCAACAAACTCTGACTGCTACCCTACCACCTAGAGAGGTCTGATGAACTTATTTCTATCAAGTTTTTCCAATGGATAATAAAAGAGCTTTGCTTTCTACTTTTAGAAGATTTGTATGTATTCCATGAAGAATTTTCAAATACTGATGTGGAATGGAGTATGAAAGAGAAACCAGACCTAGCAAATTTCATTCTCTCTTTTCCTTTTGATAAGCAAGGCAAGGACTCCTGAAGGTCTCTTGATGGGGAAAGAGAAGAGCAAGTCAATCACTAACATACATCCCAACCTGAGTTAACATAAACCTGGAAACAGGATATCCCTGTTTATTTGCCTCTTTGTGGTAGTTCCCTCCTGCTCTTAGGTGGAGATGAAATGGGTTAGACTGGATTTTATGGGGTTCAAAATGAGTCTTGGAGTTGGAATCCAGACCGGAGTATAATGGCACACAATCCTGGTATTGTCCTTCAGAAGCAAATGGTGGGACCCAAGCCAGCAGGGTATGAATGCTGATTTGGCAATCCTCTAACTCCTTCAACACCCATGCTACATTCATAAGATGAATGCTTTGTAGCAACCACTTCAAGTTTGAATCCACTCTCAACAGGAAGCAAGATATTATAGGGTAGAGTATGCCCCCAATTAACAGATAGGATGTTTTTGCATCTTCATTTTTTCCATGTCTTCTCAGTAAATATACCTTTGTGAAGGCTAATTGATGTTAATTAGCTAAATTCTATTGGGGTACAAATCAATGGCACTGATAATGAGAATATATTAACTAGCACTGGTGATTGCTATTGGACAGAACACAATTAGAATATGTCACACATTAAAAAAGATGCCTCCAGTTCCTCAAGACCCCAAGGGAAAATGGCAGCTAGGATTTCCTCCCAGTGCGAGTGGGAGCTAGGACAAGATCCAAGCGTCTATAGCTGGTATAGTTCTGGAACCTAGCTTGTCAGTGAGATTTTATCAAACACCACCACCATAATTTATATCATGATGCTCAAACTATATAATTCAAGATAGTAAGAGAGGGTGCTAGCAGTTGGGGAGGGGAGAATCAGAAAAGAATTCATTTAAGAAGGTAGAATTTAACTGAGTCTTAAGGAAAATAAGTGATAAAAATCTACAATCAGTGCAAAAGAAAAAGAGAGATGCAGTAGCCAAATAATAAGACAGAGGGCTGGCCAATTTAATTTGATTATAATATACAGGAAATAGAGTCATGAATATTGATGCCAGAAATATAGGTTAGAACTAAGGTATAAAGAAATTCAAAAGTCAGAGTTGATTTTATCCTAAAGGCAATAGGGAACCTGGAGAATTTCTTGAATAAAGGATTGACATGAAAACAGTGGCATCTGTACTTAAGGAAAACCATTTGGACAACTGTGTGATGAAGAATTGTAGTAAAGAAAGGCATGGGGCAGGAAGAACAAAGAAGAGGCCGTTACAATGGTCCTACTGAGATGTGATGAAGGCCTGGACCAAGGTGATGACAGTGTACCCAGAGAAAAGGTTTTTGATGCAAGAAATGCAAGGTTTGGATTCTGGGTGTTTTATGGGTAAGGAAGAAGGAAGTGTAAAGGAGAATACCAAGGTTAATTATTGGGGAAAATGGGAAGATGGTGGCAACCTCAATAGAAAAAAAAAGGAAGTTGAGAAGAGAGAAGACTTTGGAGGGGAAAGATGAGTCCTGTTTTGCACATGATGAAATTGTACTCTCTACCACATACAGTTGGAAAAGTCCAATAGGCAATTGGTACTATAGGACTGAAGCTCAGGGGACATACTGGGACTGAATATATAGATATGAGTCATGTACAACAAAATGATATTTAAACATAAGAGGTAATGAAGTCACAAAATGAGATAAAAGGGAAGGGGGCTCAGGACAGAGCCTTGAGGAACAGCTACAATTAGTATGCAAGACATGAATGAAAATTCAGGAAAGGAGACTTTGAAAGACATGTAGAAAAAGAGTCAAAAGAGAATAGTATAATGAAACTACAGTCCAGAGAGAGAATCAAGGAAGACAGAGTGGTCAACAGTGTCAAACAGGGTCAAAATGCCAAGGAAGGAAAGGATTAATCAGTATTCAATTACAAGGTTAGTATCACTAGTAATTTTGGAGACAGCAATTTAAGTGATGCATTTTAAAACCAAATTGTAAGGAAGAAAATAAGAGGTGAAAAAGTTGAGACACTTCTTGGGGATGACTTTTTCAAAGAGTGCAGATGAGAAAGGGAGGAAAAATAGAAGATAATAATGGGATCCAGTGAGAGATGGAAGAGTGGCTAGTGGAAGAAATTTGGATCTTTTTGTAGGCAGAATAAAAGGATAAGGAACAATTGGAGAGACATGATGGAAGGGACAATCTCATATAGAAATGAAAGGGGAAGGATTAAGGAAAGTGTAAAGATAGGAATTTGAGGCAATGACTAGAGACAACTTTTTGCTTTTCTGCTGAGAAAGAGAAGAAAGGTATAGGATTATAGTGGAAGGTAAACTTGTGAAGGTTTGGGGATGTTTGGGGGTTTTTTTAGGTTTTTTTTTGCAAGGCAATGGGGTTAAGTAGCTTGCCCAAGGACACACAGCTAGGTCATTATTAAGTGTCTGAGGCCAGATTTGAACTCAGGTACTCCTGACTCCAGGGCCGGTGCTCTATCCACTGCACCACCTAGCCACCCCGATGTTTGTTTTTTTAAGGATGAGGAGTTGGGTATATTTGACAGCAATAAAAATAGGAAAAGAGAGAGAGTGAGAAACTAAAGATAAGAGCAGGGGAAGATGATTGGAAAAGGCAATCACTCTACATAGGGAATATGCAAATTAATTAAGAATCTATATTGCCTAAAAATACAGTTGGATGGGCAGTGATTGACTTGGGTCATCAATATAAATATCCTAAAGAGAATGTAGATTAACAATGAACCAGATTAGAGATGAAGAGACTGACAAGAAAGAGCTCAATCCCATTTGGAAAACTATCATGTTTTAAATAACTCTAAACTAATCCCTGATACCCGGAGTCAGCTTCTTAATACTGATATTCTTCCAAAAGTACCATGTGGCAGAGAATCATGGACTCTCACAACCTCAGAAGAATCAAAATTGCAAATGACCCAAAGAGGACTGAGATAAACGCTGTTTGGAATGACTAAAGATGATTTATATAAATATATATATATATATATATATATAAGATGAAATGTAAAATAAATAATCAAAGGCATTAATCAAAAGAAAAGGAGTTAGTAATAATTATCAAATGAGATCATGTCTCTGAAGTCCTCAGCTCAATGGCATGTAGACACTAAACGTTTGATCCTTTCTCTCCCTCCTTGAGATAAAAAATGTACAGCTGAAATGGTTTCATTTCAATCCACAAAATCTTGGAAGACTAAGGGAAGGCCTCTAGGGCCCTAGATTAATCCTTTTGCAAAGATATGTGAAATCAACTATTAATCACCTCCAAATATTAAAAGCCTATTCTGTGAGAGACAGTTCTAAGTGCTGATAATATAAAGACCAAAGTGAGTCTCTCTCCTCAAGGAGCTTCCAATCTATTGGATACTACCTGTAAACATAGGAATAGGTACAGAATACAATCAAAATGATTTACAATGTAGTTTGGGGAAGGGGTACCCTAGCAGCTGGGAGGAAAATCCCTTACAGTCCCTTGAAATGAATATTGAAGGAAGCAAAAGGTTCCAAAAAGGAGAGATAAGAAGGGAGCACATTTCAAATATGGTGGTATCAAGTACAATGCACCAAGAGGGGAATATAGGGAAATATGTCTATGAAACAAGTAGACCCAGAAAGTTGGAATTCAGAGGATGTGGGGGAAAGTGTGGAATACTTTCTAGAATACTTAAATAAGAATGAGACAGATAATGTTCAAACAGGACTTCATGTTTAACCTCGAAGGCATTTGGGAACCAGTGGAGTTTGGAGAGTGAATGAGGAATAGGGATGACATGATCAGACAGACACCTTAGAAAAATTACTTTGGTATCTCAGCAGATTATGAATTGGAGTGGAGAAAGACTGGAGGCAAAGAGAATAAGGAGGAGGTTTCTTGCATAGTCCAGGAAAGAACTGAGGAATGACTCCAAGGTTGTGATTTTGGGTGACTCAGAAGATAGTTTTGCCCTTAACAGTAATACAGAAGTTTGGAAGACAAATAGGTTTGGGAGAAATATGATAGGTTCCATGTGAGACATATTAAGCATGGATAAAAATTACAGAGTATCTGGAGACACAAATGAGCTTCAATATGGACCTCTATGGGATTGTCCACCCAAGGAGATTATGAATTCATTGCTATATCCAAGAGTACAAGCGAGCCTCATTTCTCAAAAACCTGATATGTAAATTTCTGCTTTCCTTTTTAAGTAAGGATATATAAATTATAGGCAATTATAATTCATATATGTATATACATGCATATATGCATGCAATCACACACATATATACATACATATGATTTATGTGTTTACACACACATATATATGGATATATAGTCCTCACATACACTTATGCACCACTAGGTTGTTTAAATAACTCTTTCCCTAGGAATTTTTTAAAAAATTTACATAAACACAATTTACAAACATTTTGAAAAGTGTCTTCAAGAAACATGTCCACAGCATAAGTCAAGATGCTTTCACAAGACAGCTCATTTAGGAACCTCATATATAAAGCATAGAGAAGGAATCAGAAACCAAGGTACTAAGTTTAAGCCCACATTCCTGTCATAGACATCATTAGGGTCTCAATTCAATGCCCTAGTCATAATTTGGAACTAAGGATGGTTATCTTGGAGAAGAGAAGACTCAGGGAAGTCATCATGGTGAAAATTTGAAGTGTTGCCATTTGGAAGAAGGCTTAGATTTGTTCTTGACCTCAAAGGTTGAAACTAGGAGTAATAGGAGGATAGTTCATAAAAAAGTAATTTTAGATTTGGTATCAGGAAAATATTCCTAATAATTAAAGCTAGTCTAATATAGAACTGACCTGCCTGTCAAGCAATCAGCTTCATCACCATCAAAAGTTTTCAAGTGAAGACTAGATGACCATATCAGGCATTTTGGAGAGGAGATTGCTGTGCAGTTAGATATTGTATTCAATTGTCACTGAGCTCCCTTCCAACTCTGCTAATAGAGTGTTTTACTAATGGAAGATTATTGATTTTTCTTGATGCTTTTTTGTGGAAAAGTGGGGTACAAGAATAAAAGAAGCCAAATGGAGAGTAAGCAAGGGGGGAAAAACAAGCAAGGCAAAGACTTTAGACAGCTCATTTTGCTATTAAGGGAGGAGGAAGGAGTTAAACCAGTTGGTCTCTAGGGTAATTGCAGCTCTTTTATTCACTGCTTTGAGCTTGATTCTGAAGGTTGTTGTGGATCATCTGGTCATTTATCCCACAGTGTAGCCTTACAGGATGAAAGTTTGATGGAAATCATGACCCCTTTGTCTTTAAAGACTCTAAGGATCCATCTCGAAAAAGAAGAACAATACAAGAGTCATTACAGACAATTACATTCTGCTAAATTATTATTAACACCTGAAACTATGAATAATTCCAGAAATTCTATTTAATATGGTCACAACACCTGTAAATATCTATATTTTATAAAGCTCTGCCATCCAACCTCCTCCTAAAGAAGATGCTCCAACAACAAATTCCAGTAATGGACAAAGGTAACACTTTGGATTTCCTACAGGGCCATTCTATGGAGAACCTTCTCCATAGAGAAGGTTCCTTATGAACCATGCTCCCTAGCAGCGAACCACTCTTGAATCCATCCACAATTCCCTTTCTTCTCAGTTTTTCCTTAAATCTGAGGTGAAAAGTTAAAATGGGAGGATATTGCTGTGCACGCCATTTCCCCCCCTCCTCACCTCCCAGTGTTGCTTTTCTCAATAAATACAATTGGTAATTAAATATTTTTTCTACTGGTCTTATGGCCATATGCCTACAATATGTATGAACGAATTTGCTTTTTTAAAATTCCTTTTGTTCCCAGTGCTGACTGGCTGTCAGAGTGAGCCCTCCAGATTCCTGTGTGTTGGTATCCATGGGTTCTTTCTTGCCAAGCTGCCAGTCTGGAGCGTCACACCTTACTGCCTTTAAAGATTGCCCTGCAGAGATAGAGGGAAATGGCAATTTTTACATGATGCAGTCTGGCGGCCCCAGAGATTTGAAGTCAGAACTGGTGCCAAGATTTACCCAGGAGAGCAAGCAGAGGCAAAACAGAGAACCTGGGCCAAAGGAAAAAAAAAAGAGGGGGAGGTGGGAGTGAGGAGGGGGAGGGGAGACTGGAAGGTAAGGAGAATGGGAAAGCAGCAGGATCTACAAGAGAAGCCCTTCCTCCAAGTGCTGAACTGGAGTGGACAGCTCCTTCTGACCCCACACCAGGGATTAGGAAGGCCCCGAGTCCTCCTAAAGTCAAAGGGAAGAGGTGGCTTCTTTTTTTTTTGCCTGCCCTAAACTGTAGTAGATTGCAGAATGTAAATGAGATAATTATTACACCAATGCTCATCAAGCTGTGCTGGAAAGACTTCAATAGCCTGATGAATATGCATGCAAATTTGTTAATTAAGTTAATTATTCTGCTGAAAATTCATTTGTCTTCCAAGGACATTTTCCCAATGATTTTAACATGCTTCTGCCATTAGTCATGCTCTGTGCTGTTTAATATCACTTTTTGTCCACTTCCCCCTCTTTTTTTATTTTAAAGTTTTAAAAACAGTTGATTGGTTCTTTTCATTGACCCCTGCAATGCTGGAAGATGCCTAAAGCCAACTCTGTAGGCATTCAAGAGGGCGCATTTCAATTAAATATTTCCTTGATATAGGAAATGTCTGCAAAGTGTCATATGGAGAGGGGGATAGAAGACCTTGATATGGAATCATGTGAGGTAGAGTCAAAGCTGCTTTTGAGAGGACCTGAGAGAGGGGAAATCTGGCCCTGCTCGGGGCTAGTTCCCAAGTTTCCTGCATTATTTGCTCCACAGATTTATCTTGCCTTGGAAGGTGTGATGTTCCCAGGATCCCCTCTCCTAGAGCTGCACAGCAATACCCAGAAAATACATGTGTTCAAACAGGAACAAGGACGGTGATACTTTTCTGTCACCCATGAGGGCCAAAACCTGTTACCATGGCAACAAAAGGGAATAGCGAATTTAAAATCCCACAGAAATGGCAAAATGAGACACTTTAAAGAAACAGTCGCGTTTTCTTGTCCTAGTCACAGTAACTGGAACAGAGACAAGTAGAGGTCGCTATCAACTCTGATGAGGCGCTCCTGTAGGAAACACGTCAGTTCACTGAGACGTTCGATAGCAATCCCAAGACAGTTTCAAAAGTGAGATCTTGGGGATGTCTTCTCCAACCAGATCCAGTGGTCTCTTGGGTACTTTCAGCTCTCCTCTCCACTCATTCTAACTTGATTTTGAAGGCTAGTCTGGATTCTTTGTTCATTTGTCCCATGGTGCCTTATTTCAAGTACGCAGAACTATGACCAAACATTCAATCAGCAAGCATCGTGCTTAGGGATGGGATCCTAAGAAAAAGCAAAACCAACCCCTTTCTCCAAGAGGTTTACATTGTAACGGGCAAGAAGTAGTTATCTATAAGATTCATTCAAAGGAGATGAGACATAATCTTATAATTGGAAGAACCAGGAAAGGCCCCTATAGAAGGGAATGTTGGAGTTGAGTCTTATAAGAGGCCGGGAATCCTAAATGGTTGAAAAGAGGAAAGAGAACATTCCAAGCACTGTCGTTAGCCAGTTTTTAACTAGTGACATTTAGCCTGGGGCAGCACAAGCCAGCTTTGAGGCACCTTGCACTATGCACCCAGCAACTCTACTATTTATATCTGGTCACTATGTGACTGCTGTTGAATAGGATAGCAGAGAGGTAGGAGAAGGGAATGAGCTTATCTGACATGGTGCTAAAGAGAATGAAGGGTGAGGAAGTTTCCATCTGCTAGCTTCCCAACAGCTTTATTGTTTCTATGCGGCTGAAGAACCACAAATGCTCAGGCCCCAATAAATTAGTACCCTTGGACAAAGTCCTATTTACTCAAACCCTCATTATGATATTGAAAGCATAATTCCGTGAACTATCTTGTAATCACCAGGTGATTTTTGTTAACATACTTTGTAAAGCTAGAAACAAGTTCCACTTATGTCACCTATTGGGTGAGTCACTTCATCTCTCAAGTCACAAAAAGATTGTGAAGTATGTGCTGATTTACAATGATAGAGAGACTTTCCTTACCAGAGTGTATGAAGTTTAAGGAAAAACTATCACCTTTAATGTCAGGGCTCACCGAACCCTTTTCAGCCCCACTTTGGTGTATATCTGACACTGAACTTTCACCTGTGGCTCCATGAAACTATAGCCTGAGCAGCAGTCACACCCCAATAAACTGTCTCAATTGACGGCTAAGTCAGATCAAGAGTAATCCAAAGACTTTAAACCTCTCGATGAGTTAGAGGCTTGTCTATCCCATCCATTATAGAGAGGAATGGATGGATGTGAACAATTTGTTTCATCAACTATGAAGGCAGCTGAAGCAGAGCCTGTGAAGCATTGTTCAGGCATCAAAGACACCAAGGTCATCCACTGCATCCCAGGCCATTTCCAGTCATCTTGACTTTTGTCTTGCCACTAGAGTTCAATGATTCTAGAAGAGACTTTGTTCAATTCTGCCTCACATAAATTCAATTTTCCCATGAGTCAAATCATCAACCAATGATATTATTGGCCTTCTTCAAAAGCAAAGGTCAAATAACGACAGCTATAAAATGATAGATCCATGAAAAATCATCGCCGACAACAGCAGCAACAGCTGTAAAGTAGGATCTAAAATGGAAGGGATGACAGCTATCAGGATTGGCCTGTGGTTAGACATGTTATTGCAGAAAAGACATAGCCTGATAACACTACCTTGAATTTATTTCACTTACATATTTTTTTAAAAGGAAATAGGAAATTCAGATTTCTTTCTGCTATCTTAAAAAATACCTCCTTATTTGGCCTTCCCTTTCTATATGTCCTTTCCCAGCTAGTGCTGGTCATAATAAAATCTAGTTTTAAGGAGAGGAGGGAGATGGAGAACAATGTAACAATTAAAAGAGTGAAAGGAGAATTAATTGGCTGAGTATCTCTTTTGTGCAATCCATAGACATTACACCATCCGAATGGTGCTGTGGTGTCACATAGATCGTAAACCAATTAAGATGATATTTTAAACCCTGTAATTTCTGTAATTCCATCTGCTTTCTAAGGTTTAATTAGTGAAGTTACAAAAGCCAAATATATTTGAATATTTTGAAAGCGGGCCTAGCAGCAAGAAATGAAAAGTTTCCATAAACATTGGAATATGAATAAATATCCTCTTCATGGGAATATTAAAGACTCTTTGGATGAAAGAAACAAGGGCAGATTGTTCTAGTATGTCTTAACAATCTCCATATCCAAGGAGGAACACTCTCTTCACAAAGAGGCATTTCTTATGGCATGCACTGGGCTTTGCCAGTGAAATACACTGTGTGACTTCAATCAAAATTCCAGGAAACTTCCCATCAGAAATTTTTATCTGCCATTTCATCATTTGATTGAGCCAAAAACTTATCATTTCTATGTCCTTTAATTCTGTGATTGAGAAAGTTTTCTTCATTTCATGAAAAAAGAAAAAAAATTCTATTGATCTGAGTCTTCCATAAAAATGTCTGTTTTTGAGAAATCAGAGAAGGGACACAAAATGTGAAATGCACAAGAGAATGCACAAGGAAAGGTGAAAGTTGAACAGTTGATATTGTCAGAAAAAGAATGTATTTAAAAAATTTATTTCTTATTATTAAAAACAAGTTAAGAAATACTAATGACAAAACAAGACCCTTTTGGGGAGGGTAGGAAGATACTACCTTAAATGATCACAAAATAAATCAAAACATTAGGACCCCACCATGTTCCCTTGGTGAGGGCATTCTACAGAACAGCTGCATGCTATATGATGGGACTCATATGGTTCCAGTCACCAATGACTGACAGGATGACACTGAAGACATGACGGACAATATTCTTTTCTATCAAACTACTTGGCGCCCCATGATCATAGCTCAGTGGGTGTTCAGTTCTACCTTTCCTGTTCCACTCAGTTTTTGAAACATAACAAGGTATAATTAATTTTTTAATATGCTTGTCTTTTTCAGTAACATAAATATGGTGAAAATAATGAGTTATTAGTTCATTCCCATCCCCCACATTTGAAACAAATCTTTCAGCCTTCTATTAAGAAGTGACATGAAGAAGAAAGAATGCTTCCTTCAAGAAAAGTAGTAAAGGCAAAGAGGAAGGAAAATTGTCCTAGGAATCAATCAATAAAGGCCAGTGCTCACTTTATGTCATTTTATTATGCAGCAATGCTCATGTCTCTTTTTAAATATTTGCTTTGAAAGATTGTCATTTTGGGTAAGGAAAAATCATTTAACTTTAGAGTTTCGCTTGACCAGTAATGGAAAAATTCCCAAGTTATCAGAAGGCCCAAGTTAACTACCTGAATAATCTTATTTACTCAGTAAATAGGAAGATGGAATAGATGGTTTAAAAAAACCAAGTGTTTTATTAATGTCTTTTGCATTGTAGAAGTCATTCCCTAGACTTCCCCCTCCAACTTCCCACTCATACAATAAATCTGAGTTCATTGCCCTTTTATTTGTGTTTTTCAAGTTTTATTGCAATTTTTTTATTTTTACTAAGACATTCCCTTCTATGCCTCTTCACTTGAACCCTTCTTTTTGACAATATTATATGTATTTATTACATTACATACAATTACACTATATTATTGAATGTATATTATTACAATAAAACAAAACCTCAATCTCACGTTCCACACAAAAACCACCAAACTCTCCACCAAAACAGATACTTTTCATCAAGAAGTCTCTAGGACTAAGATGGGTCATTATAGTTTACTTTAGTTTCCAATGTTTTATGTTCTCTTCACTTACATAATTGTAGTAATTGTGCATTTTGCTCCAGTTCTGCTTACTTCCCTTTCTATAATTTCCTCATATCTATAATTCTAAATGACTCAATAGCATCCATTTGCATTTATTTTTATTTTTTTAGGTTTTTGCAAGGCAATGGGGTTAAGTGACTTGCCCAAGGCCACACAGCTAGATAATTATGAAGTGTCTGAAGCCAGATTTGAACTCAGGTACTCCCGACTCCAGGGCCAGTGCTCTATTTACTACACCACCTAGCTGCCCCTTCCCTTTGCATTTATATAACACAATTTATACAGTGATTTCCCCAAATGAAGTACACTCACTTCATTTCCAGGTTTTTACTATCACAAAAATATTCTGCTTCCATTTAACATTTTCTTTGTTTACCTAATATAGGCATTGGAGACATTCAGTCAGTAAGTCTATAGACATTAAGCTTCTATCATCTTTCAGGCACTGTGCTACAGATTAAGGATACAAAAAAAATGAAAAAGATCATTCCTGCATTCAAGGAGCTCACAATCTAATAGATTCATGTTTCTGCTTATTTCACTTTTGTGTCAGTCAGCTCATATAAGTCTTCCTATAATTCTCTAAATTCCACACATGCATCTTTGCTGTTCTGCACACAAGACTGCTAATTGAAAGTACTTTCACTAGTTGTTCCTCATTCTTGAAACTTTCTTCATCTTTGACTCCTGGCTTCCCTAACTTTCAAGTCCTAAGAAAAACCCTACTTGGGGGCAGCTAGGTGGCACAGTGGATAGAGCACCGGCTCTGGAGTCGGGAGTACCTGGGTTCAAATCCAGTCTCAGACACTTAATAATGACCTAGCTGTGTGGTCTTGGGCAAGCCACTTAATCCCACTGCCTAGCAAAAACTTAAAAAAATACCCAGCCAAAAAAAACCCTACTTTCTACTGGAATCCTTCTTAATTCTAGTTGCTCTAGTCCCCTCCTTTAATTATGTTCTATTGATAATAATATAGATAGACAATAGAGATAAATGATAGAGAGATAGATGATCAATAGAGAGATAGAGATAAATGATAGATAGATAATGGATGATTGATAGATGATTGATAGAAAGATAGATTGAAAGATAGATGACTGATAGGTGATTGATTGATAGATAGATGAAAGAAAGAAAGGAAGGAAGGAAGGAAGGAAGGAAGGAAGGAAGGAAGGAAGGAAGGAAGGAAGGAAGGAAGGAAGGAAGGAAGGAAGGAAGGAAGGGAAGGAAGGAAGAAAAGATAGATGGGGAGAGAGGAAGAGAGAGCACTGAACAGATAGCTGGCTGGATGGATGAATGGATGGATGGATGGATGAATAAATAATCTTGTATATACTTGTTCACATATTGTCTCACTCTTTTACCTTCTTTGTATCCCCAGTGCTTAGCATAGAGACTAGAACATAGTAGTAAATATTCAACAAATATTTGTTGACTTGGCAACTTCTTGGACCCAATAATATTCCATCACATTCCTATGTTACAATTTGTTAAGGCATTCCTGGATTGATGACTTATCGTCTGGTTTCTTGTTACCACCAAAAGAAGTGCTGCTGAATATTTTGGTATCCATGAGACCTCCTTTACCATGTCTTATTTCCCAGGAATCTGTGCCTTATTCCACAGAGTTTTGCTATGAACAATTAAGAGGTGTCAAAACTTTCAGGCAAAGATTAGGAAATGCCTCTACTTACTCCAACTTGAAACATTTTCTATTTTCTTTTCCTAATAAAAACTTAACATCAGAAAAGATCCACAGTAGCTTGGGTAAAGGGGCATATCATTTGCCTTCCTTCTGTTATTTCATTTTGAGTTTTTCCTCTTTGATTTGGATATATTTCTATAGTAACAGTGACTCATTCAGTTGAATAACATATTACTGTGTAAGAAAGAGTTCACTTCAATTAAACATTTACCAAGTAGGATATGATTTCTCTCTCATCACATTCGACTTAGACCCATGTGTACCATGGAAACATTGTAAAGACTAACAGACTGCCTTCTGTGTGGGGGGGAAGGGAAGGAAGATTGGGGGCAAAATTGTACAACTCAAAATAAATAAAATCTTTTTTAAAAAGAATTAAATAAATAAATGAATGAATAGATGAAACATTTACAAAGAATAATGGGACCTTCTCTGAAGCTTTGAAGACATGGGTTCAAGTTCAAGCTTTGACAGATAACTAGTTGAATAATCCTGGGGAAATTATTTACCTCTCAGATCTCTCAGCAGCCCTGAAAATACAAATGCAGAGAAGGTGTTACCATGCATTGGTACAGGAAATTTCTCATCTGGGTATTCCTTATACGAAAGAAATCATAGGTCCAGTCCATATCTGCCCCTGCCCATTGTTCAAATTGCAGTGCTAAGGAATGGGAATAGAGTTGGAAAATGGCACAGCCCATGACTCTCAAGAGTTTATAGTCCAAGAAATTTATTTAGCTTCACCTCCTTCCACCACTGTGAGAGAATCATTCACATCTTTGCAAATAGGCCTCATTCATTTAACTCAGTCTGAGATTTCACTAGATCACCAGAAACACTTCCTCACTTAAAGTGCCAATGCAGACATAACCCAGCTTCTATACCTATAGAAGAAAGGGAGAATTACAAACTTTTCCTACTTTGATATCAGAATAATTATAACGGGAATTCCATACCAGGGAGGACCAATTTAATCAACAACAAAAACATTTTAGTTATACTGAGCTACTTTTTGGCCATGTGCTCCAAAGCATAAAAAAGAAACAAAAGACTTAGGCAATTGGGTTGAAGTTATATAGGGTTATATTGGGTTGAAGTCCCACGAATTACAATT
The DNA here is from genome assembly GCF_037893015.1 of Macrotis lagotis. Taxonomy (NCBI): domain Eukaryota; kingdom Metazoa; phylum Chordata; class Mammalia; order Peramelemorphia; family Peramelidae; genus Macrotis; species Macrotis lagotis. The sequence continues at coordinate 181,751,695 of NC_133665.1, forward strand.
CTGTTTCCCAAGGAGAGATGAAAAAGCTAATAAATGGCATGAGTAGATGCAACATGCTACCAGTGAAGAATCACGTGGAGGAAAAGTAAAATATAGCCTCAGAGAGAGATATGCCTATGGTTCTCATTGAACAACCTAATGTTAAGGCTCTAGAGCAAGACTACAGCCTTTGAGTAGAAGAGTTCCATAGGTAATAATAATTGCTTGATGATTGAATTATTGATTTATTGATAGGATATAAAGATATTGATATGCTGTGATCAATGGAAAGAGGAGAGTATGCTCACATCCACTGAAGGATGAAAAATCCATTGGAGTGTCCAAGTAAGCAAGAGGTCGAAAATTTCCCTTTTCAAAATCGGGAAAAATTGTTCTTCAGCATTCCAAGTTTTGCTTATGAGAACAAACTAGTTTGATTGGTCAAGTACAGTGACGGAAGTTGTGCTGGTTGGGTTTCTAGGCAACACGTCCATATTGAAGTGGTTAGATGGCATCCCTCTCCTCCACAAGTGTAATGGGTCACTAGCCATTGTCTAAATTCCCCTGGGTGTCATTTAAACCTCTTAGACCTGATCTCTTCATATCTTGTAATTTCAGGAAAGCAACTTTTTTTGTCTTTCCTTATATCATAAGGAAACAAGTGCCCTGATCATAGAAACTGCTGCATAAATACTTGTGGATGAACAGAGTTCGTAGACAACACACACCTACCTTGCCTACAATAACCTAACCACATTGAATAGTTAATGTTCCTCACACACTATTCCATCTCCTGCCTTTATAGGGGCCACCCCCATCATTCTTCAAATCCTTTCCACATTGACCTCCTTCAAGTTTCAACTCAAATATCTCATTTCTCAGGTCCTTAACTGCTAATGCCTTCCCCTCAAAAGTTACCTTATAAGGGGCAGCTAGGTGGCACAGTGGATAAAGCACCGGCCTTGGAGTCAGGAGTACCTGGGTTCAAATCCGGCCTCAGACACTTAATAATTACCTAGCTGTGTGGCCTTGGGCAAGCCACTTAACCCCATTTGCCTTGCAAAAAAAAACTAAAAAAATAGTTACCTTATAAAAACTAGGTATATTTATTTGTGCATTTATCTTCAGGTTGTCTCCCCCATGAGAACAGAAGGTCGTTGAGGGCAGAAACAATGGCATTCCAAGAACAAGGCACCCAAAAAGTGTTTAATGAATTTCTGTTGATTGATGAATGAAGAAAAGTAAACCAAGTCCCATACAGACTCTATAAACCTAATAGAACAAAAGTGTTCCACTTTCTTTTGGAAAAATTGAATTATCCAAAGAAAGCATGGACCCCCCACAGAAATCATGGAGAAATCTCATAAAGAGAACTCTTAGTTTGAGAGCTTCCAATTGTGATTGTTAAGGACAGAATCATTCTTACCTAAAACATAAATCATTCACTTGCACATCAGCAGTTTTTCCAAGTTTAATCTTTCTCCCCTTCTCTAATGTTTTCATGTCCTAGGTCCCTATAAAAAGCTCCTTTTCCATCAAGTCAGTATCCCATCTCTCTCTCTCCTCCCCTTCATTGTCAAATTGGTCTGTCGCCACTTGTTCTCACTTCCTAGATCTCAGAAAATTGGCTTCCAAATTCACAATTCTACTTTCCAAGGTAGACAATAATTTCTTCATGAAGATGGGCAATTACTTCTCCATGGCTAAGTCCAGGGATCACTTCTTTCTAGATTCCTTTGTATTAATGTTTCTGAGGTGCCAGTCCATCCTTCTCAAGGACATTTAGTATAATGGATAGTTTGATGGATTTGTAGTCAAAGAGACTTGGTTCAAACATGTATGAATGCATAAACCTGGGCAAGTTCCTTATATGTAAAATAAAAGGGCTGGATTCAGTGACCTCTAAGGTTCTTTCCAAGTTCTAAATCTATGAGTCAATGATCTCTCTTTCATTAGACACAGCTTCATTTGAATTCAAATAAAATAGGGCAGCTAGGTGGCTCAGTGGAGCCCTGGAGTCAAGAGTACTTGAGTTCAAATCTGTCCTCAGACACTTAATAATTACCTAGCTGTGTGGCCTTGGGCAAGCCACTTAACCCCATTTGCCTTGCCAAAAAATCCTAAAAACAATAAATAAAAAATAAATTCAAATAAAATAAATCTAATTTTTCTTATTGGTGAAGAGTTCAGTAGTAGACACTAGGAAAGCTATAAAGTTTGACCTAGAAATAGTTCTTGCCTTCATAGAGCCAATGGGAGAGAGAATACTAGCTCATCTAGCTTTAATAATAATGTTATTATCTATTATGTGTATAGTGCATTGAGAATTATAAAAAAGTTTTAAGTGACATTAGAATGAGACAAAACAAAATACTGTATGAAGTATGAGAGGGGAATGTGAAGAAAACATTCATTTTTTAAAAAAATTTCTCCTTCAAAACTGTTAGTATAAATAATTATCAAACCTATCAGAAATCATATGATTATATGAATAGATGCTGAAAATACTTTTGACAAAACACAGCACCAATTCCTACTAAAAACACTAGAGAGTGTAGGAATAAATGGATTGTTCCTTAGAATGATAAGCAGTATATAACTGAAACCATCAACAAGCATTATATACAATGGGGATAAGCTAGAGGCATTCCCAATAAGATCAGGGATGAAACAAGGATGCCCATTATCACTACTACAATTTAATATTGTATTAGAAATGTTAGCTTCAGCAGTAAGAGAAGAAAAAGAAATTGAAGGAATTAGATTTGGGAAGGAAGAGATAAAACTCTCACTCTTTACAGATGACATGATGATATACCTAGAGAATCCCAAAAAATCTTCTAAAAAACTACTAGAAATAATTAGCAACTTTAGCAAAGTTGCAGGATATAAAATAAACCCTCATAAATCTTCAACATTTCTATATATGACTAGTGAGATGCAGCAGAAAGAGCTAGAAAGAGAAATCCCATTCAAAGTTACTTCAGGCATTATAAAATACTTGGGAGTCTACCTACCAAAGCAGACTCAGAAACTTTTTGAAAACAATTACAAAACACTTCTTTCACAAATAAAATCATATTTAAATAAGTGGGCAAGTATCAACTGCTCATGGATAGGCTGAGCTAATATAATAAAAATGACAATTCTACCAAAATTAAACTACTTATTTAGTGCCCTACCCATCAAAATTTCAAAAAAAATGCTTTAATGAGTTAGAAAAAATTGTAAGTAAATTCATATGGAGAAATAAAAAGTTGAAAATTTCCAGGGATTTAATGAAAAGAAAAAGTGAAAAAGATGGTGACTTTGCCCTACCGGATCTAAAATTATATTATAAAACATCAGTCATCAAAATTGTCTGACATTGGCTAAGAAGTAGAGTGGTGGATCACTGGAATAGATTAGGTGCCATAGCAGGAAATAATTATAGTAATCTGCTGTTCAATAAACCCAAAGAGTCCGGCTATGGGGATAAAAACTCTCTTCAATAAAAACTGTCAGGAAAATTGGGAGTTAGTATGGCAGAAACTTAGATTAGACCAACACCTCACACCCTGTACCAAGGTAAGATCCAAATGTTTACAGGATCTAGACATAAAAAACAATATTATATGCAAACGAGGAGATCAAGGACTAGTTTACCTGTCAGATCTATGGGAAGGGAAGCAGTTTATAACCAAAGGGAAGAGATGGAGATCATCATTAAACAAACTAGATAGTTTCAATTATATTAAATTCAAAAGCTTTTGCACAGACAAAACTACTGTAACCAAGATCCAAAGAAATGTAGTAAATTGGGAAACAATTTTTACAATTAGTATTTCTGACAAAGGACTCATTTCTAAAATATACAGAGAAATGAGTCAAATTAAAAAAAAAAAAAAAAACAAGCCATTCCCCAATTGACATATGGTCAAAGGATATACAAAGGCAATATACAGATGAGGAGATCAAAGCAATCCATAGTCATATGAAAAATTGCTCTAAATCATTACTTATTAGAGAAATGCAAATTAAAGCCTCTCTGAGGTACCACCTCACACCTCTCAGACTGGCCAATATGACCAGAAAGGACAATGATCAGTTTTGGAAGGGCTATGGGAAATCTGGGACACTAACTTTATTGGTGGAGCTGTGAACTCATCCAACCTTTCTGGGGAGCAATTTGGAATTATGCCCCAAGGGAAACAAAAATGTGCATACCCTTTGATCCAGCTACTGGATCTATACCCTAAAGAGATCATGAAAAGGGGTAAAAACATCACTTGTACAAAAATATTCATAGCAGCTCTGTTTGTGGTGACAAAGAATTGGATATCAGGGGGATGTTCATCAATTGGGGAATGGCTTAATAAACATTGTGTGTGTGTGTGTGTGTGTGTGTGTGTGTGTGTGTGTTTGTGTGTATGTGTGTGTGTGTGTGTGTGTGTATGTGGTGGAACACTTTTGTTCTATTAGAAACCAGGAGGGATGGGAATTCAGGGAAGCCTGTAAGGACTTGAATGAACTGATGCTGAGCAAGATGGGCAAAACCAGAAGAACACTGTACACCCTAACAGCAACGTAGGGGTGATGATCAACCTTAATGGACTTGCTCATTCCATCAGTGCAAAAAACAGGCACAATTTTGGTCTATCTACAATAGAGAATACCACATCTATATCCAGAGAAAGAAATGTAAAGTTTGAACAGACCAAAGACCTTTAATTTTTTAAAAATCCCACTATCTTATTATATAATTTTGCTATCTCTTATTTTTTTCTTCCTTAAGGATATGATTTCTCTCTTATTCACCTTCAACTTAGATCAATGTATTCCATGGAAACAATATAAAGACTAACAGATTGCCTTCTGTGGAGGGTGGATGGAGGAAAGTGAGATTAAGGGAAAATTTGTAAAATTCAAAATAAACAAATAACTTTAAAAATTTCTCCTTCAAACTATAATCTTGAATTTTAGGAGGTGATACTGGTGATTTGTGAATCAAAAATAGAGGTGTTGAAGGATGGTGGTCCAAGAGTTTCATGAGTGTGTGTTCTACCAAGGCTAATTATATTGAAAATTGGATCACAAGTGCCCTGACATTGCACAAGGAGAATAGTTAAAGAGTTGTGGGAGATCTGATTTGCATTTTTGGATGGATAATTGGGCCATGGGGTTAATATGTTAAAGAATTGTCTGTCTGCTGTTCTGTTGGCTGTCCCAGCCAATCTCAATCAAGCTTAACTGCTGATTATCAGACAGCTGTCACCAATCAAATAGGAGTGCAAGTTTTACTTAGGTGTAAACAAAACTCAGTTGCCAATATCTCCTATGTATTTGATCCCCAAACCTATGAGAGTTAGGAAGCCAAATAATCCATAGCAAGACATGTGAGAACAAAACATGTCCCCAATCCTCTACAAATATAGATGACTCAGATTATAAATTCTCAGTGAGAAAATTAAAAAAATATCTCCAAAGAACATATTCCTTGACTGCTTCAAAGGAAGTATAAACCAGCATAGTAGGACTTCATCACAAAGACTTCCAGAGCTAGTCAATATTTCTTGGCAATACTGAAGGGGTAGCCAGCCTCTCTGTACAAGCTTTGCAATGTAAAGGCATAAAGAACAAGATGCATCAGTCTATTACCAAAAAAGTAAGATGTAAAACAGGGATAGTGATCATGATCTTGGATAAAGCAAAAGCAAAAATAAACCTAATTAAAAGAGATAAGCAAAAAATTACATTTTGCTAAAGGCATAATTTTTTGCTTATCTCTTTTAATTAGATACCAGAGACAATGAAGCAATACCAATAATATATCTATATATGTATGTAGATATATAGATATACCCCAAACAGTATAGCATCCAAATTCTTAAAGAAAAAGTTAAATGAGTTATAGGAGGAGATAATAGACAAACTGTACTACTGGGGGACCTCAATTTCCCCTTTTAGAATTAAATAAATCCAAACAAAAAAAGTAAACAAGAAGTAAATTAAAAAATAAAAAGAATTCTAGAAAAATCAGATATAATAAACATCTGGAGAAAATTGAATGGAAATGGAAAGGAATATCCATTTTGCAGACAATGCACCTATGCAAAAATTGACCATGTATTAAAGCATAAAAATTCACAACTCAATGAAGAAAAGCAGAAATATTAAATGCATCCCTTTTTCGTTCATAATACAAAAAAAATTCCATTCAACGATGGGTCATGGAAATAAATATTAAAAACTAATTAGAAATGAAATACTCTGATCCTCAAGAATGACTGAGCAAAATAGGAAATCATAGAAAAATTTAATAATTTCATTAAAGAAAGAGACAATGATGAGACAACATACCAAAATGTATAAGATGTAGCCAAAGCAGTACTTAAGGGAAATTTATATCTCTAAACACTTACATCATCAATAAAATCAAATAGAGCAGATCAATGAATTGGGCATACAACCAAAAAAACTAGAAAAAGAACACATTAAAAATTGACAATTGAAATCCCAAAATTTGAAATCCTGAAAATCAAAGGAAATATTGATAAAACAGAAAGTAAGAAACCCATTGAACTATAAATAAATAAAGGTATTAGTTTTATGAAAAAAAATAAAATAGATAAACCATTAATTAATTTGATTTTTTAAGAGAAGAAAACCAAATTACCAATATCAAAAATGAAGGGGAAATTCACTACCAATGAAGATGAAGTTGATGCTTGCCCAATTACATGCCAATAAATCTATCAGTCTAAGTGAAATGGATTAAATCTAAATTAAATAAAAATTGTCCAGTTAATTAATTAATCAATCCTATCTTAGCAAAAGAAATTGAATAAGCCACCAATAGTGTCCCTACAAAAAAAATCTCCCAGACAGATGGATTCACAAGTGAATTCTATCAAACATTTTAAGAACAATTACTTCCAATACTATATACATACACAAATAAATAGATGAAAATAAAAAATAAAAAACCATACTACATAAATTATTTGGAAATATAGATGAAGTTTTAAAAACTTCCTTTTACAACAAAAATATGATGCTGATACATAAACCAATAAAAGCAAAAACAGAAATAAAGCTAACAATTTTTTCCTATAAATATTCATATGAAATTTTTTAATAAATACAAACAAGATTATAGCAGCATATCACAACGACCAAGCACTACTATGATCAGGGGATATGCTAGGAATGCAGGGCTTGTTTAATATTATGAAAACTATTAGCAATAACAAACCAACAAAAAACATACAATCATTTCAATAGATGCAGAAAAGGTTTTTGACGAAATACACTTTCTCTGGTAAAAATCTCATTTCTTAAGAATATAAAGAACTGAATCAAATTGAAAGAATACCAGTCATTCCCCAAATGACAAAAGGTAAAAGGAAATGAACAAGCAGTTTTCAGAGGAAAAAAATCAAAGTTGTCTATAGTTATTTGAAAAAAAAATGTTGGAACACAAATGCAGTTTGGGTGAAGTTTGTGAACCACTACAACCATTCTGGAGAGCAATTTGGAACTATGCCCAAAGGATAATAAAACTGTGTATAGTGTTTGACCTAGAAACACTACTACTAGGTAGTATTCCAAAAGAGTTAAAAAGAAAAAGACCTAATTGTACAAAACTATTAATAACAGTTCTTTTAGTGGTAGCAAAGAATTGAGGGAATGCCCATCAATTGGGAAGTGACTAAACAAGTTGGAGCATATGATTGTTTTGGAATACTACCATGCTATAAGAATTGGTGATCAGAATGATTTTTTAAAACCCTGAGAAACCTTATATGAACTGATACAAAGGGAAGTGAATAGAAACAGGAGAATATTGTACAAAGTAACAGCAATATTGTAGAAGGATCAGGCATGAATGATTTAGCTATTCTCACCAATACAATGATGAAAGACAATTCCAAGCTGCTATCCTCTCCAGAGAAAGAGCTGGTGGAATCTGAATGAAGATTGCAGAATACTTTTTAAATATTTCCTTATTCTTTTGTGAGCGTGTGGTCTTTCTCAACACAACAAATATGGAAATGTTTTGCATGACTGTACATATATAGTGTATATCAAATTGCTTGCCTTTTCAAGAATGGGGGAAGAAAGGAAAAGAAGTAGAGAATTCAGAAGTTAAAAAATTAATGTTTTTTAAAATCATAATTGGAAAAAATAAAATATAAAAAAATTTACTTGGAAAAATCAATAAAATTGTGTCTTGAATACATTAGATTAGTGGTTTGAATTAAAAAGCGGTGATAATGTTTACAATAGCTCTCTCTTGTACAGCACTTCAAAACTGACAAAAAACTTTATATGTGTTATGTATGTATATACATATTTATAGTTAATATTACATAAGGTCAGCTAGGTGGTACAGCAGATAAAGCACCAGGACTTGAGTCAAGAAGATATGAGTTCAAAACCAATCTCAGACACTTATTAGTTGTGTGACCCTGGGCAAATCTCTTCACTCCATTTGCCTCAGTTTCCTTCTCTGTAAAAATGAACTGAAGACGGAAATGGCAAGCCCCTCCAGTATCTCTACTAAAAAATCTCCAGGTCATGAAGAGTCGGATGTGACTGAATGATAACAATATAGTTGCTTGCTACATCATTCACTCTATTTCCACAGCATCTCCTTTCTCTGCCCCCTTCTCTTGATTCACAATAGTCTTTCAAGAGTCTACTCCCAGGGCTTAGTACATCATTACACTAAGTCCTCACTAGAACTTTGGGGTCTAGTTTTACTCCATATATCAGGATACTCTTATTAGGAGAGGGGAAGTGCTAGCAGGCTATCAACCAATCAAGTAAGCACCTACTTGCTAGGTACCATGCTGGGTTCTGTGGATACAAAGATAAAGGAAAAATAGTTCCTTCCCTCTAGGAATTTATATTCCCTTGGGAAAAGCAAAGACAACTTGTACATAAGCAGCTACATGCAAACACAAACAAAACAGATCAAAAGTAACCAAGGAGGAAGGTTTCAATGCAGAAGGTGGCATTTGAGCTGTCTTGAAGAAAGCAAAGCAAGGGAAGTGAGAAAGGAGAGCATGGTAGACAGTCAATAAAAAGGCATAGATACAGGGAAAAAAGCTAGGTGGGTAAGGAGTAACAGGGTAAGTTTGGCAGGAGGGATAATAAGGCAGGTCTGCCTGGTTTTCCCTCCCCACCCCCATCCCCACAGTTGGAGGCAGGGAGATGCCCACCAGCAAAGACCCTGGAATTTTCTAGGCTGTTTCCATGAATAAAAGACCCAGATATAATAGGCTCCCAAAAAGAGATAGAGTATGAATAAAGCACTACCAGGCAGGAGGAGTGGTATGGCCAAGGTATATGCATAGTTCATTGGATAAATGAAGAAAATTGAGCTCCACCCCCAAGCTCATGCAGACTATGACTCTGGGGGACAGCCTGAGACTGGTGATGCTGCACAGCCCTCCCCCTTCCTTAAATCTAATGCACTTGTCATGGCATTACCTCCCTGGAGTCATGATCCTCTTGGAAAACAAAGAGCAAACAACAATGACAAGAGAAAAAAAATAGGTCAACAGCTTCAGATCTGAAAGAGATCTCAGAGGCCTTCACATAAAACCCCTTCATATTATAGTTGAGGGAACTGAGGTCAGGGAGAGCTTGCTAGGGGAATGAATGTCCATCAATAAAAAAAAATAAGCAATATAAGAGAAAGGGGAAGAGCTGGTAACTGAAGTTTCCTTGCAGTATCTTTGGGTTTATTTCCTTTGGAGTATTTTGTTTTGTTTTGTGGTTGCTGTTGCCGCTGCTGTTATTGTTGCTTGGTTTGGAGCATGGGTTTTGAGATACAAGTTGATTTCCTTCTGACTCAGAGTTGCAGTCACATTATAATTTTCATGATTGGATTACACAAAGATCTTGTCACTTAGCCATGATTTTCAGTCCTTTTGCTATTAGGTAAAGGGAAAATACCTTACATGGAGTCTTACTCACTCACCAACATTTGATTTAGGCTATAAACCTATTTGGTCTACCCAATTTACATTCCCTCAAATTTCTAAACCCCTTTCTCCTCTCCCTCTTGTTCATTCTTCCTCTTTCTCTACCTAATCCTCAGTGTATTGGGCACATCAAAGATGGTATCAGCCTCAAGCAAACACCTGGGTCTTTGCCTACAACCAGAAAAAACTCCACAGTGAAAGAAAATGGTTGAAATGTAAAAAATTCATCCTGGCAGCTGTTTTGTCTCCAGGATACCAAGAAGCTCTCTAGAACATTTCTTTCGTCTGACCCTTTGAGAACTGGAATTGCTTTCTTCACATGCTTTCTTACTTTCAGGTCTTACAGTTGCCCATTTACAGAAGTTTACAGTAATACTCCATTCCCTAACCAAGGGACATCAAAGTTAGATGGGAAAGTTTCATATATAGCCAAATATTTGTAGCAGCACTTGTTGTAGTAGCAAAGAACTCAAAACAGAGTAAGTCACAGGTGTGGAAAGAACCTGAATCATTATGTCCAAATTCCTCATTTGAAAGGTGGAAAACAATGACCAAGAGAGGTTAAGTAACTTGCCTAAAGTCATATTCCTCAGAGGTTAGATTTGAACCCAGATCCTCTGACTAAAGAACAGGAGCTCTTTCCATTGTCACAAGATACCCATCAAGTGAAGAACAGGCAAATAAGGGGGCGGCTAGGGGGCACAGTGGATAGAGCACTGACCCTGGAGTCAGGAGTACCCAAGTTCAAATCCGACCTCAGACACTTCATAATTCCCTAGCTGTGTGGCCTTGGGCGAGTCACTTAACCCCATTGCTTTGCAAAAACTAAATAAATTGTAGTCCATGGAATACTAATATACTCTAAGGAACATTGAATGTGAGAAACACAGGAAGATGTATATGAACAGAGAGAGAATGAAATTGGCAGAACCAGAAAGGAAATATACTTAAATATACAATAATGAGGGGAAATTAAAAAAACAGCAACAGCAAATAAACCAATAAATATGTATTAAGTGCCTACTATGTGCCAGAAACAACACTCATCAGTGGGAAGACAAAAGGATAAACAAAAAGAATGAATTTAAGCCCAGAAAGACAAGTGATTCTTTCCTTTCTTTGCTGAGATGGACAGGTTTGTAGGTTGGTTTAGTTGATATACTTTTAAAAAAAACAACTTTGTTACAATGGATAGCTCTTGGAAGTGGGGGTGGGGGAAAAGGACAGTATATTCAGAACCTTAACCCAACCCCCCTTAGTCACATCACTACCTCCTCAGATAGTAGGAGACTGTACATCCAAGAGGAAGAAGCCATACATACACCCTGGACTAGGGTTTGGGGGTTATTTGTTTTTTTGGTTTGTTTGTTTGTTTTGGTTTTTGCAAGGCAATGGGGTTAAGTGACTTGTCCAAGGTCTCACAGTGTCTGAGGTCACATTTGAATTCGGGTCCTCCTGTCTCTAGGGCCAGTGCTCTATCCACTGTGCCACCTAGCTGCCCCAGACTAGGGTTTCTTGACCCAGAGCATAAGACAGATTTCATGGAGCAGTGACTTTGGATAGGAAAATAATTTCAGCTTTATTTTCTCTCACCTCTAAATGAAATTTGGCGTTTCCGTCGATTACAAATATGGACAACAAACCACAATAGTATTAAGACTATCAGTGACTTTGTCACTGATTGAAATCACAGAGCGTTTCATTACTTATAAAAATCAATGTATGTGTTTAATATCAGATTGCTTGCTGTCTTGGGAAAGAAGGAGGGATGGGGAGAAAAAAATTGTCTTTACATGTAATTACATATAATCTTGACATGTAATACTATTAAGAAAAAACAAGGGAAGTAAGATTAAGGGGAAAATTGTAAAACTCAAAATAAATAAAATCTTTAATAAAAAAGAAAAAATAATTGAAAAGCAATTGGATATTCAATATGATAAATGTGTTATCAAAAAACACCCTATAGTTTAACATTGCTCTTCAAGGTAAGAAACAATGATCTTCACACTAATATGTCATTAAAATAAAATTTTGTCTTTAAATTGAAATATAAAAGAAAAAATAAATTAAATTTTAAATGCATTATATTTGTTTATGTGTTGATAAAGCTTATCACATTGTTAAAAAATACTTCATTGTATTTATATATAACTTATGTTGTCCTTTGTAATTCTATGCATTTGATTTTATGTATTTAAAAATACTATTATGAGAAAAAGTTCTACTGATTCATGGTACATTCAGAGAGGTCCATGATATAATCATGAAATATGGGTCAAAATGATATTCTTTCAATAACATGTTCCTTCTTCACCATCCTGGTTATCTTCCTCTGAACATTCTCTGATTTATCAATAACAGTCCCCAGAACTGAACACAAGTCTCCAGATGTAGCCTGCTAAAGAAAATTACAGTGAGATATCACTATTTCTGGTGGTTGAAAGTCCTTTTCAATAACCATGTCTTTCCACTATTCTACAAACTCCAGTGCTTCCCTTTTGCTTCTAAGAGAAAATATAAACTTAGCCGCATCCTATCAGCTGAGCCTTATGGGTACATTACTCAACAATCAAGCCAAAAGGACCTTCTTGCTATGTCTTCCACGTCTGCCTCCACACCATCCTCTTGGCACTCCACTCTGCCTGAAACATGTTCTCTCCTCACCTCTGCCTCATAGAACCCCTCATTTCCTTTAATCTTCAACTCTATGGAAAGTCTTGCCTAACCAGTACCCCCTTTTCCCTTACCACCATTGCTTCCCAGACACTTCACCACCCCTCTCAAAAATATCAATTTATTTTGAATATATTCTACATAAATTCACATGAGTACATAGGCTCATAGATTTATTGGCAAAGCTTGAAGGGCACCTACTCCAAATCTTCACTTCACAAATAAGGAAACTGAGTCTCAAGGAGGATAAGTGACTTACCCATAAGCATCAGTTCTGGAATTTTAACCCTGGTTCTCTGACTCAGAGCCAGTAGTGTTTCTATTGTACCACACTGCAACATATTTTCTTCTGAAAAAGAATAGAAGCTCCTTGAGGCCATGGACTGTTTTGTTTTGTTTTATTCTCTTTGTACCCTACACAGTGCCTGGCACATAATGTGCACTTAATAAAGGCTTTGATTTATTGGTCAAAAAATGCATATTTATATATACATATTCACACACATATAAACATACAAATATAAACACAGACACAAACAATCATGGACTGAATCAGGAGAGAAATAGTTTCTAGGAATTAGGCAGAGATAGCTCACTGTCATTTTCTTTGCTTGGGTTATATCTGGAGACTTGTGTTCAGTTCTGGGGACTGTCATTTAAGAGGGTCATTGATTAATCAGAGAATGTCCATTGGAAGAAAATCAAGATGGTGAAGGACCTTGAGTTCTTACTGTATGAGCATCGGTTGAAGGAACTGGAAACTTCTGATCTGGAGAGGAGAAGGCTGGAGACACAAGGACAGAGGATGAGCCATCTGCAACAGTCAGGAAACATTTATTAAGCCACCTGCCAACCACCCGGAAGCACTGGGGTAAAAAGTGAGGCAAGACAAAGTCCCTGCCCTCCAGTTCTTTATCCAAAATAGATGAAGGGGGGCGGCTAGGTGACACAGTGGATAGAGCACCGGCCCTGGAGTCAGGAGGACCTGGGTTCAAATCCGGTCTCAGACACCTAGCTGTGTGGCCTTGGGCAAGCCACTTAAGCCCATTTGCCTTGCAAATAAATAAATAAACAAAATAGATGAAGGACTATCAGTCATGTACAACAGATTTGATTTGTTCTCTTTGGCTCTAGAACACAGGAACAGGAGCAGGGGAAGGAAAAGGGACTAGTTGAGGCTTGAGACAGGAAGAACTCTCTATTGATTAGCTCTGTCAACACGGGCTGCTACCTCTGGAAGGAATGGATTTTTCCCTCACTGGAATCTTGAAGCCAAGGCTGGATGAATACTCCTCAGGTATATGGGCTTGGACAAGCTTCTTTTCTCAGCAATGGATCAGACTACAGACTTCTGAGTTTCCTTTTATCTCTGAAATCCTGAGGTTCTCTGCTTGCCCACCTGGAGAAAGCAATTCCTGAATCCAGACTGAAGATTGAAAACTCTGAAGTCTGAGATGGGTTGAGATCTGCATTGATGGATGGAGTTGATGCACTGGGATTCTCCCACCTTGTAAAAGTCACAGATCCTTTGCATATTCATATGTAGGAGCTCATCTATGAAACTTGAGCTGGGACTGGCTGCTCTCTCAGTTTCATCTCACTCTAATAGGCTTTAATTTTATAAAAAAAAAAACTGAGAGAAAGCATGGAGAAAAAATGGAGCACCAAACTAGAAGAAAGAAAATCATGGGTTCAAATCCCAGCTCAGATATTCAATAGCTAAGTTAGCTGGAAGTGATTTAATCTTTCTGGGGCTCAGTTTCCTCATTTGTCAATGAGAGTATTGGATTCAATTAGTTTTGAGATCCTTCCAGCTTTAATTCATGATCCTGTGTTGAGTGTCCCTCAAAGACGGGTGACACCAGAGGAAAAAGGTCAGCACCTTAGAAATGGTGGGAATTTTCTTGTTGGTATTCTTCAAGCCTAAAGATTTGAGATGTTCTTTGGATTATTTGCAACCCCACAAAGTCATACAAAGTTCCTTTGCTCAGCCTAATATAAAATCAGATTAAATCTGATTGTTTTCATGAGAAAAAAATCAAAGTAATTATGAAAATAGGTGATTGATTTACAATTAATATAAAAATAACACCAAAAAATTGGTGACACACAAGAGCATTTGATTTGGAATCAATTGACCTAGGTGCAAATTCTAATTCCACTATTCACTAATATGACCTTCAGTAATTTTCTTCATCTATTTGAAACTCAATTTCCTTTTTCACGTTCTGAAGGTGCCTACTTTTCACCCCAGGAGACGAAGATGCATCTCCTTTTTGGCAAAAAAAAAAAACATCAAGGATCATGGAAGCAAAGAATTGTGTACACATTCAATCAACATCACTGTTAACTTAGTTTTTGCTTTTTTGAACAGCAGATGTCTTTCTTGTAAGGGGACAGTTAAAAAAAAAAGCATGGCCCTCCTGTTAAGGGACAGTGTGTGAGTGGGGGATATCAGGAAATTACCATAAGATAAAAAGGCATTAATGATTTTTACAAGAGTACTTATCAAACCTCAGATTGTGCTACAGAGAAAATTATAATTATCTGTAAATCCTGCTCAAATCCTAAAATGCTCAAATGGGTCGTTAATCTCCGCGCTCCCTCCAACAATGCAGATTGCACCCCATCCAAACCTGCCCTTAAGTCATAATAAAATAAAATAAAAATAAAATAAATGAAGGCATTGGATTAAATGATCTCAAAGGTCTTTACCAACAGTCAATGAGCCTCTCATCTGTTCACTGATCTAGACCTTGGCCCCAAATAACACTAATTTATTCAATTTACAAATAATAAAGTTAAAAATTATTAACTAACATAGCCTGACTGTTATTATTGGAGGTGGCAGGGATAGGTTACAGCTTGATTTCTTTTCAAGAATTCAACATTTTGAAGAGAAAGCTTTCCCAAAAGCAAAAATTCTCCCAAGAGCAAAAGTTTTCCCTCTGCTTCCACACCTGGAGCCAGAGCAGAGGTTTCCAGATGTTCTGAATGGTGGGAAAATTGTGGCTCCTGAGCAGGCCTCCTGGGAATCACATTATCCTCAGAAAGGGTCCATATCCATGGTTCATCCATGGCCTCAGAAGATACATAAAATCCCAGGATCACAGTGCCCTCTGGAGGCAGCCTGGACAACTAACTGTTTATGTTCAGAGAAGGATTGGGGTACACACACACACATGACCCCTGTTCCGTCTGGAACCTGTGCCAACCTCCCCATCAAGTGCTCCCCCATCAGCTCAGAAGCAAGCACAGAAAAGGCCAAATCACAATATTTTGGCTTGTATTTACTGTTCATCCAGACACTGCATGCAGGTGGGGAGCTGGAGCAAGAAGGGTAAGAGTTCTTTCCCCTAGCGTAGAGAGCAAATGGGTCTTTGAGTACTAAGCGATCATTTCTGACCGGATTGCCTCTTCTCTCGAGCTGCTCTCATAAAAAGGTAAAAAGTGAACGGGGGAGGGGGAGGCACAAGCCGGTGACTCTTTTCTGTGACGCAGACTAAGTCACAGGATCCGGAAAAGGCCCCAAGGGTTCTTTAAGCCATGATGCTGTTATTGTTTTCTTAGCCAAGATGCTGGAAT
The DNA here is from genome assembly GCF_037893015.1 of Macrotis lagotis. Classification (NCBI taxonomy): domain Eukaryota; kingdom Metazoa; phylum Chordata; class Mammalia; order Peramelemorphia; family Peramelidae; genus Macrotis; species Macrotis lagotis. The sequence continues at coordinate 181,767,909 of NC_133665.1, forward strand.
GGTTTGCCGTCTTCCTCCAGTTCATTTTTACAGGAAATTGTGTCAAGCAGTGTTAAGTGACTTATCCAGGGTCAAACAGCTAGTATGCATCTGAGGCCAGATTTGAACTCAGTTCTTCTTAACTGCTAGGTTGGTATTCTATCCATTGTACCATCTAGATACCCTTCTCCAGACTATGCCCCCTCCACTTCATAGGTGAGGAAAGTGGGTCCCCTAGGGGTTAAGAGACTTACAAAAAGTTACATCATGGTCCAATGATTCTGTTCCAGCTCTCAGGGAAACACACCACCACCTATAAAATGTCTTTTGCTTCTTCAACACTGCCCCTTATTTACCAATTCACTGGCAATTCTTCTGACACTGAGCACATATAAAATGGTTCCCTCCATTGAGAGAGCTCAAAACACCCCAGCTACCTGAGGTCTGGAATCACAAAGGTTCAGATTTGGGGACTTGGTTTAGATACTGGTTTAAGTAGTATCTAAATGAGAATCTTCTCCCCCACTGTCCTAATTCATCCAGATAGTCATAGGTCATAAAATATGAATAAAAGAGGATGCCAGAGATAATGGATGGGAGGTTAGATTTAAGGGCAAAAAGCCCTGAGTTCAAATCCACCTCACATATTTTCTAATTCTTATGTCCCTGAGTCTAATTCTCCTTATCTACAAAATGAAGATGATGTAGCATTACATTTCTCAAGATCAAATGAAACAATGGATCCAAAAATGCTTTTAAACTGTATAAATATGGAATTATCTTTATTGGAAAACCCCATTGGAGTCAAGTGAGAGGCTGAGGAGAATAGGGGGCACCACATGCTGATCAGGCTCTTGTCCTTGGAACCAGAATGCAGTATAAGACAATCACTTACCTACAAGAATAAGGTAGCCTCCATCTGAATTCCAGTTATTTCATACCTTCATTATAAGTTCAGATGGATTCACTAGTGAATTAGCATGTCGGACTCAGAGGGGGGGATCCATAGCCAGCCCAGTCCTACCTTCCTCGTTCCTGGAAGAGAACTTTTTCAACAACATACCTGAAAGGTCACCTGGCTTTCCTTGGAGACCTCTCAGCAGGGGGACCCCACTCCCTTTTGAGTTCATCCATTCAATTGGCAGAGACCACACCTTCAAACCAAGGGGGACCTTCCTTATATCCAATAAGATATCGGCCCCTCAGTATATGACATCACTCATGGTAGTTAGGGCAAAGGTGAGCAAGGGAGAAGTGTTTGCATTGTCCCTTCCCATCCAATTAGCCAAAGTCTAGCTGCTAGACATTTCCTATTACCAGCTTGGTCACCTATAAGGACAGAGACAAGATTGCCTCGGAATAATAGCCTCCACCAAAGTACATCAAACTTAAAATGTGACAATAGGAAACAAACCTGCAGACTTAACAAAAAAGAAAAAAAAATGATCACTTTGTATTCAGACTCTTATAAGACAGCCAGACAGTCCATCACCAAGACATAGATGAAGTCTTTTCAGCTTGGTAAGACTTAACCTAAATTTGTATTCCATCAACACAGCCTTCAGGAGCCCAGGGGCACCATTACACCATGATGAGGCAATGGAGTAGGATCTTAGTGAAGGGCATAAAAATAAAAATAAGAGATGAGAAAAGTCACAGCCTGTTGTTAAAATGGCAACTTGAGAATGGTACAACAGATATCAAGCACTAAATTGAAATTGAGGGATTCAGATGATGCAGAAAAATGGCCCCATGTTTCTTCATGTCCACTGGGGCAGAGAAGTCTGAACATATTGGTCATGCATTACAACCCTAAACCACATTGAGAACATCCTGGTATGTATTCTTTTGGAGGGGAACAGTGTCTCCTGGTGCCAGGCCTGCTATGGGCATCCCTAGACATCTGGCCACTTCACTGAGAATGCAAAAAAGTCTTAATGCTATGAGAAATCCAAGAAAAAGAATAGAGAAGGGTGGGATGAATGACTCCATGTAACTCTTGGTCTAAGCTTATCAGGCTAGGGAGGGAGTTAAGTGAGCACCAAGACAAATCATGTTCATTAGATTATGCCTCATATTATGAGAGAATCAGCACATTTCAGAGTTGGAAGAGACCCCACTAGTCATGTATTTCAACCAATATATAGCCCGGATCATCTTCTACAAATAGTCATCTAGCCCCTGTGTGAAAATCAACCTCCCAGGACTGGGAGCTGTCCACTTTGAACAGCTCTGTTTATGAAGCCTTTTTTCCTTCCATCAAGCCACATCCTCCATCTTGATCAGTGCATGGATCCATCTTTTCTCCTATCCATACTAGGGTAGTCATGGGGTGATAGGTTAACAATCAGAAAATTTGAATCTGACCTCAGATACATAGTGAATGTGGGCAAGTCATTTAAACTTTAGGTTCCAACTCAAATTCTTTCTTCTACAGGAAGCCTTTCCCAACATCTCTTAATTCTAGAGTTTTCTCTCTGTTCATTATTTATTATACATTATGTACATATATATATGGAGAGAGAAAGAGAGAGAGAGAGAGAGAGAGAGAGAGAGAGAGAGAGAGCGAGCTTCTTTGTATATATTCTTTTGGTTGTCATCTCTTCCATTAGATTGTGAGCTCCCTGAGGGCGGAAACTGTCTTCTTGCCTCTTTTTTTGTATCCTTAATACAGTATAGTGCTGACATGATTAACAAATATTGATTGAGAAACTTTCATAGCTTTATTTATCCATCTTTGAGATGGGGATGCCAAGAGTCAAAATTCCTACCCACCAACCTTCATAACAAGGTTGTTGAGAGGCAACTTCATTGTACATGTTTAACTGGACCATGAGATCTTGTGACCAGAATGTAATTCTAATTATTGTTAGAAAATTGAATGACTAGAAACACCACTAGGTTGATGGGACTCCTATAAATAGAACCACTAGTAAGTAGCCATTGCTGGGAATGCTTCTTTCTCCTAGAATTATCCATTTCTCTGTGCTTCTTTGTCATAGGGAAGTTATTATTTGTAAGAAATTCTATTCTCTGGAATACTGTTGCACCAAACAAAGGGTGAAAGGAACAGTTTAAAATAATCCTAGGAAGACTTATATGAACTGATGCAAAATGAAGTGAGCAGAACAGACAAAAATCTATACAATAGCCACAACATTCTAAAGCAAGCACATTTTTCAAAAATATTGATAGTAGTTCTTTCATGGTGGCAAAGAATTGGAAATTAAGGGGCTGCCCATCAATTTGAAAATGGTTGAACAAGCTGTGCTATAGGAATGTAATAGAATATTATTATACTCTAAAAAATGAGCAGGTGAATTTCAGAAAAACCTGGAAAGACTTACATAAACTGATGTGGAGTGAGGAGAGAAGAACCAGAAGAGCATTATATACAGTAACAGCAACATTGCACAATAATCAACTATGACAGACTAAACTTTCTCAGAAATAAAATGCTCCAAGATTATTCCAAAAGACTAAAGATGGGAAAATGCTACCAACAACCAGAGAAAGAACTATGGAGTCTGAATGCAGATGAAGCAAAGTATTTTCTTTCAGGGGTAGTTTTTTCCCCTCATGATTTTTCCCTTTTGTTCTGATTCTGTTAGCTTGGAGAGGAGGGAGGGAAGAGAGAAAAATATGAAACTCAAAATCTTAACAAAACAAATGTTAAAAACATCTCTACATGTAATTGGGGAAAAAATAAATTACTATTAAGCAGGGAAAAAACAAACATGTTTGAAAGACTTAAAGGCTCTGATGGACATAATAACTAGCGATGGTTTTAGAGGAATGATGATGAAGCATGCCATACATGTCCTGATGGAACAGTGATGGCCCCGGGGTGCAGAATTAGATATGATTATTTTTAGACATGCCCAATGTAGGAAGTTGTTTTGTCTGACAATGCCTCTTTTAAGGGTTTGGCTTTTCTTTTCTTTTTCCATTGGAAAGGCATGAAGTGGGAAGGAGAGGAAATTAAATGTTTGTTCACTGAAAAAAAAGTGACAATTTTAAAAAGAAATTAAATTCTCAAACCGAGTTTTGGTGATCATATTGAGAAAACGTAAGCTCTAATGAATTCTAAAAGTGCAAGATGAAGGATAAATGGCTAAATATTTGGTTCATGTCCTATATCTGAAGGTTTCAGTGGAATGGAAGCTCAATATGGATGACCAGAAGAAAAAAGCAACCCAAAATGCTAATGAGACTTTTGGTAGCAATGACTAAAGGATCATTTCCAAAAGGAAGGAGGTGAAAGACTCCTTCCACTTTGGTCAAGTCAAATCACATTTGAAGAATTATCAGTGCCACGTTTTCAGAAGGAATGTGGGCAAGTTAGAGCACCTGAAGAAGAAAGCAACAAGGAGGGTAAAGAGACTTGAAACCAGGTCATGTGAAGAACTGGTTTAAGAAATAGGGTGTCTAGTTTGGAGGGGTTTAGCAGAGGAGTTGAATCAATTGGATGCAGCTATAGAGACATGAGCCATTATTTGGGGCTAATAATTGAATATCTCTATGCCATTTACCAATCTCAATAAAATGATTTAAAGATATATCCTAGAACAAGTCCATTAATAGTCAATGAACTATTGTTTGTCTCAGAAATTAGAGATTAGCTGTTTGGCTTCGATTCTTCTGGATGATAGGGGCAGCTAGGTGGCGCAGTGGGTAGAGTACCAGTCCTGGAGCCAGAAGGACCTGAGTTCATATCTGACTTCAGACACTTAATAAGCTTAGGCAAGCCACTTAACCCCATTGCCTTACTGAAAAAAAAAATCCTAAAAAATAAAATAACAAGATTCTTCTGGATAAAAACCACTTCTTTGTTTTGAGACAAAGAATCTTTACTATAGAACTAGTCCTCTTTAAAAAGCATTCCAACAGAGTTAAATGATGATAGGGAAAACCTAACCAGGCACACAGGAGCCAAGAGTAACAATATGAATTAGTCACTGGAGTCATTTAATGATGTGACTACCCATGTCACATGTCCAACATCTGAGGATAAGGGGTTTCTAGACTAAATTGAATTTCCAAAAAGTTTGAAGACTCATCATCCTGTATAAAAGAGACAAAATTTCCTATATAACATTGAGTTATCAGAGAGTTTGGAAACAGGGACTCCTGCAATTTGAAAAAAATAACACCCAGGAATGTCTAGTGTCTTGGAGAGATAAAGATATGGTATCTGCTCCTGAGTCAAGATACTGGGGAGGAAAATCGGGGCTTTCTTCTCTATATGTTATTTAGACAGTGAAAGTCCAAAGGGAAGATAATCTTGATAGTAACCCCCAGTTCATTTCTTTCTTGGAGAAGTCTAAGACCTTAAGGGGGTATTTAAAGTAAAAAGCAAAGATCCTTGGAAACAGGCCAATCGATCAATCAGGAAATACTTATTACAGGCTTGCTATTAAGAGATACAAATATAGCCACACCCAGAACTCAATGTCACAGAACAAGTCTGGCTATATCTCTTCCTTTAGGTTCTCGGAATAGCTCCTGAATGGTTGGATGTCTTTCTCTTAGTCTATTGGCTTGAGCCCCTATTCCAGTATGGCCCTCCTGCTATTAATTACTAGTCATAGCTATCAATGCCATTTAAACAACGGACGTCAATTAGCTTTTACAGATGGCTATTTACCCACAAGATACAATAAGATTAGAAATACAAACATCCCCTTCACCAACACCTGGGAGCACCCTCTCCTCCATTTTACATTAGCCCTTGGGGAAGATAGGCTCAGACTCGCATGACATCCATCCTACCATGTCTACTTCCAAATGTGGCAGGGCCAAACAATGAGTCTCTGATACTGCTAGATTGAACCAGAGAGGAGGCTTGGGATTTTAGTCCTCACTGTTTGACTTCTGGTAAATCCCATTATTGGACTGCACTCTTGAATTTCTGGTGAACCTTTTTTTTCACTGAACAGTGTTCACAAGGTTGTAGTCACCTTGATCTCCATCTCCTACAAGCAGAAAGAATAGAAACAATACTTAACAAACACAAGAGCAGGGCTATGCACATTCAGGCCATAAGAAATTGGTCCCAGTGGTAAGTCTCTCTCTACCTTGTCTCCTCGCTTGAATAAGCGAACCAGGAAACATCCAGAGCCAAGAGCAAGTTCCTAGCTGATTAATACTTGTTAAATGCATTCATTTATGACTATGCAGTCAATCACCAGTCCAATTCCTCATCACAGACCAGAATAAGCTTCAGAATGTCTGGGAAACAGAAATGGCTACAAATTAGTGAGTAAAGTATTTTCATTACGCATCATCGACTTCTTCCGTATAAAGGATTCCTTCAGACCATCCTTATGCAGAGTAAAGCAAAAACAGTAGATTCCCTCAACAGGCTCATATTCTAATGGCTAGAGACAGTGTATAAATAACTAGATAAGCATATGATATAATTATATTAATGAGAAAAACGCTTACAATGGAGGGACAGTGTTTTGTAGACCCAGAAGGACCCACAGAAAACTTGGCTTCTCAGCTATAGAATATACCTCTGACACTTTCTGTTCATCTAGTCTTGAGTATAGGGAGCCATGTCAAACCATGACTGGGGGTGGCTAGGTGGTGCAGTGGATAGAGCCCCAGCCCTGGAGTCAGGAGTACCTGAGTTCAAATTTGGCCTCAGACACTTAATTACCTAGCTGTGTGGCCTTGGGCAAGCCACTTAACCCCATTTGCCTTGCAAAAACCTAAAAAAAAAAAAACCACCATGACTGACTCAGCACATGACATCACCACTAAAAATCACACTTCTTAAAAAGGGATTAGTCACATTGTGCAAAAGTCAATTTATGAGTCAGATAAGTGTTATTATTATCCCCATTTTACAAATTTGGAAACTGAGGCTAAGAGAGGATAAGAGATTTGTCCAGGATCACATGGGTCTTTTTCCCCCTTCTCTTTGAATCTCTTTAGGATACAGACCTGATAGTGGTATGTCAAAGGGGATGCCCAGTTTTATGACTCTTTAGTATAGCTCTAAAATTCTCTCTAGAATGTTTGGAATAATAATCCCTGAGGTACTTATCTTTTGGGCTGGCATGAGTCAATTATAGGACCATAGATTTAGAGTAAGAAGGGCCCTTAGAAGACATTGAATCCAACCTGTTTAGATTACAAATGGAGAATAAGAATTTGCCCAGTGTCATAATGCCAGTAAAAAGCAGAGGCAGAGTCTGAGTCCAGGTATTCTTGACTCCAAGTCAGGGACTCTCCATGGAGAGGTGCATAGTGGGCATGAGCAACCTGCAAACCATTTACCCAAGGGATGATGCAGAAGAAGGGCAACATCCATGAGCATAAGAGAAGTTTGATCACAACAAGGCAAGAGAAAGTTCTGATGCCTCTGAAATTGTCTTCTGTTTGTTTTGGATTTACATATAGGTTTGTATTATGCTCCCTGATATGCCACCTGTCCTTGGGGACAGGGACTCTTGTTCCTTTCTTTGACTATGAGGCACCTAGCACAGTCCCTGGAATATCAAAGGCACCTGCCAAGTTCCTCTCTGATTGAGATTGATTGCTTTCCCACATATTGCCACCTGTTACGAAGAGAACACGAAGAAGGCCTCCAGCATCTTGGTCAGCTACAATGAACTTGTGGTCAGACTAAAAGAGTCTCCCAGGCTGAGCGGCATGGATGGATCGTGGAACAAATAAGTGGCCTCGACTTACATGAAGAAGGCTGAGTTTGACTCTGTTAGCAAGATTTTAGCAAGTTAATGGTGAGTGGAAATGGAAACTAAGAAAGGCTTGGGCCAAGCTCATGTGAAAACTGTGAGAAATAAGCCTAAAAAGGTTGTGCTCCTCATGCTGCTACAGACTACTTAGTTCCATTTCCTTTTAAGGAGTTTTTCTGTTCATGAATGGGTTGTTAATTAAAAAAGGTATTTTAGGTAGTGTTAATACAAATTGGGAAACTGAATCATTTAATCCCCAACACGCCTATGGTTCATAAAACCAATTTCCCAGGTTTCTCAAAACTTTCCTCTGATGTCTTTCACAAAATGACTTTTTCTGCCAAAAGAATTTTCTGCCATCTCGACAGATAACCCCAGTGAGCTGCGGGAGCAATTGCAAGGATTCTGCAAGTAAGTCTCTGCATCTCCTCCAATAGTCATCTGACACTCAGCAATATTCAGCAAGGATTATATGAGAGGCCTCTCTGGAAACTCAAGAACAAGAAAATACTTTCTTGGACCTTGGAAAAAGAAAGACTGTTTGAAGTCTTCGTGGTTATAATCCACTGGCCCATGGATTGTTGACTTCAATGAGTTCAGAACCCAAGGCAAACAAATTAGACTTTGTGGGAAGAGAAAGTTCACTCAGAGATTCCATGGATGAATGTTGTAAAAGTCAAGGAGAGAAGACCTTAGGACTAGCCAATTGGTAAATCCACATTCCTTCTCATTCCCCACATCCTGGATGGTTCTTTTTCCTTTCTCAGTTGTTCCAACTTCCTTTAGGGAAAAAAGGGTTCCTAAAATACTCTTATTTCTCCACACTTCTTGGCTAGAACACTTGGTAAGGTGAACCTCAGAAGAACTGAATCCAGACAGCTCATGTACTAGGAATGGTAAAAGAAAAAAATGAAATAAAAAGCTCCTGGACTCTCAATTCATGTTAAGTAAGGCATGGCTTCCAGAAATAAGGAAGCAATTGTCTCGCATTGGCTAAACCACAGTTAGAGGATTGGATTTGGTCCTGGAAGCTATCATATAAGAAAGATATTGATAAGTTGAAAAGTCCCAAAGAAAGGTTGTGAAGGGCCTGGAAAGCATGTTAGATTACGATGACTTGAAATAACTGGTGTTCTTTAGACTTGGAACAGAGAGGGTTTGATGGGAGGAAGGAAAGATGCTGATTATCTTCAAATAGATGAAGGATTGCATTGTGAATAAAGGATTTAACTTATTCTTCTTGGTCTCGGAGATCAAAAGGAAAAAATAGATTGAGGTGGCAACAAAGTCTATTTTAGTCTGATGCCAGAAAAAATGTTCTGACAATTAGAACTGCCAAAAGTGGCATAAGCTGCCACCCCCAGAGGTGGTGGGTTCCCCTTCTTGCCTGTCTTTAAGAAGAGATAAGGTAGTCACTTGTCAAATCTATAACAGCAGGGTTTCTTTCAGGTATGGGTGTGCTAGATGACTGATCAGAGTTTCCTCAAACTCTAAAATATGTAACTGTATCACCCTGAAATGAATTGTTTTAATAATAATAATAATAGTAATAATAATAATTGGTTCCTTTCACTTTAGTACTCTAGTTGAGTTTTTGGTGGGGGTGGGGAGAGGTGGGAGAATTGTACTGACATGTTGAACAACCCTTCCTTTCTACCCACAAGCTAGACCATTTTAAAATGCATCTTTGTACATAATTGCTCTTTTCTGTTCCTCATTTCCCAGAAAAATGCAAGAAGGGAGAACTTTCCGCTTAACTCGCACACACGGCAAATGCTGAAATACCACCATTAGATGAGTTCCGCATCTAGTCCAAGTTCAGTTGGTTTTTAGTCATGTCCAATTCTTCCCGATCCAATTTGGAGCTTTCTTGGCAAAGATACTGGAGTAGTTTGCCATTTCTTTCTGCAGTTCATTTTGCAGCTAAGGAAACTGAGGAAACCAGAATGAGATGACTTGCCTAAGATCAGACATCTAGGAAGGGGCTGGAGCTGGATTTGAACTCACAAAGATGAGTCGTCTTGACTCCATGTCCGGTGTTATAGCCACTAGGTTACCTAGTTGCTCATATCTAGTCGAAATCCAAATGTAAGCCTAATGAAAGAGAAAACATCATCATTAGAGTTATTCCAAAAACTCGAATGAGTTACCTCTGAAATCCATATCATATGTCTTCACTCAAAAATTGCTGACCTTATGGCCAGTAAATACTAAGGGGATATCTTTTCATGAATGGGCTAGGTTTGTTGGTGGCTTTGAGTTTCCTTGGGGTCTGGGATGGGATAAGTCCACCAACTTTGATGTCTCCTCTCCATCCCCCCCCCCCATTCCAGTTATACAAAGCTCATCCAATGGCTGCATTTTATCAAGTGCATGAGAAAACAAACTGGTTTCTGTTCCAGGTCATTTTTTAAACATATAAAAAGCCAGCATCTGTGAGCCCTCATTATGCCAGGAGCACTCCACCCATTTTCTCGATGATGGAGTTTTCCTCCCCTGGCCTGTCAATCTGATCCATCCAAAAAGAAATCATCTCCCTTTGAACGCAACCACAAGAAGAAAAAATATGGGAGCCAATATCCATATTTATTAGGCTGTCCATCTCATTCCTGTGCTGTTGTTTCACAGGTTTACGGGACAGCCAGTTATCTGGTGCTCCCTTGCTATTTCAAGGACCAATCTAAAAATTGAACCTGTCAGATGCTCCTTGAGAGGCTAACTCTTATTTCCCGACAATGGTGTAGCTGACTTGCCTTCAGAAGTAGGAGGCTTTTTATCTTCCATAAGCAAAGCAAATTTCCTCTCCTTTTGGCGGCTGTGATTCATGCTGATTGGCATCTGAAGGCCAGGACCCCTCTGGGGACATCGAAGATGCATTTCTGCGGTAGCATATGTCGATTGTGAAGGGAAAGATGAGTGTTGCACATTATATGATGGGTAAGCACCAGGCAGGAAAATGACTATGAGAAGTGGTGTTGGGAGGAGCCAGAAGCTTCAAATTGCCATGAGTCCAGAAAGGAAAAAATAAATAAATTTTCCCTTTTCAATATTGAAAAATATTTCGGAGATAGAGGGAAATGTGAGAATGCTCTAAAGTAGAAATGAAAAAAATGGAAATAGACATGTCCTTTAAGCAGGTAAAAATTAAATTATTAAGACTAATTCTAAAACATCACTTGTACAAAAATATTCATAGCAGCCCTGTTTGTGGTGGTAAAGAATTGGAAATTAAGTGAATTCCTTCCATTGAGGAATGGCTTAACAGACTGTGGTATGTGTATGTCATGGAATACTATTGTTCTATTAGAAACCAGGAGGGATGGGAATTCAGGGAAGCCTGGAGGGATTTGCATGAACTGATGCTGAGAGAAATGAGCAGAACCAGAAAAACACTGTACACCCTAACAGCAACATGGGGGTGATGATCAACCTTGATGGACTCGCTCATCCCTTCAGTGCAACAACCAGGGACAATTTGGGGCTGTCTGCAGTAGAGAATGCCATCTGTATCCAGAGAAAAAACTGTGGAGTTTGAACAAAGACCAAAAACTATTACCTTCAAATTAGAGAAAAAAAAAGTTATCTTATGTAATTTTGCGACCTTATACTTTGTTTTTCTTCCTCGGGGATGTTATTTCTCTCTCATCACATTTAACTGAGATCAATGTATACCATGGAAACAATGGAAAGACTAACAGAATACCTTCTTTGGGGGTTGGGGGGAGGGAAGCAAGAATGGGGGGGAATTGTAAAACTCAAAATAAATAAAATATTTCTTAAAAAAGAGTAATTCTAGCCATCTAGGTTAAAGAAAAATTAAGGGTTTTTCTCCCTAAAACTAGTGATAGAATTTTTATGCAACAATCTGTCCTATTCTTGAGCAATGAGCGATAAGTGGGATCTTGCTTTTCAAAACCAGAAAATATTTTTGTTGGACCAAACGTTTGCACGTTGCCCGTCCCTTCCCCTATTAGATTGTAAACTCCTTAGCTGTGGGACTTTTTTGGTATTCCCTGGTGCTTAGCACCGTGTCTGATATAGAGTAGGTGTTTAATGAATGCTTAGTGATTGATTGATTAATTTTTATGTCGATCTTTCAAAGACTTACATGAAAAACTGGTGTTGTCCTGGATGGATTAATGGCAGTGTGCGAGATGGGTTGGTGATTGTGTGAGATAGGTGCTATTGTGTGTGTTGGGGAGAGTAATGGTGGTGTACACAAAGAATTGGTGATGGAGTATAGAATGTGTTAGTGATGGTACTGATGGAATGCAGAATAAGTGGATGGTGCTATAGAGGAATGACTAATGATATTTTGTAAGAAGAACCTGTCCTGGTGTCTAAGATGGAATAGTGGCACTGAGTAGGTTGTATTAGTGGTCTTGGTCAGGGCGAATTAATCCTGGTGGACAAGATGGCAAATTATGAGCTAGTTTAGAAACTAGAAGATGGTTTAGAATTTGGAGGGAGAAATTACTTACAATTCAAAGAACAATAGAAAAAATGGGGTTTGAGAAAATTTCTAGTGGTAGAAAAACCTGAGGATCAAACCATTTAGCACTGACTATATAGAGTCTTTGAATATGACCCTCCCAAAGATAACAATACTTCTATTTGTCTTCACTCACCAAAATGGTGCTTAGCTTTAATGGGGAGTTGTCAGTTCAGTAGGGTTCTGCAGTTGGCTATATTCCATTGACTTCCTATGTCAAAAGATGATGAAATGATATGGTACAAATATTTTAGGAAAAAAAAATGCTGTTCTTTTAAGTTGAAATTCCTTGAAGAAAATTGACATACACACTAAATATTATCCTATGTTTGGGACACTGGGGAAACTGAGGTAGAATTCTACTGAATAACTTTCTAAAAAGTGTCCATCTTAACATCTGGATCAAAAGACTAATGATACAATTCCCATTGCTCTTCATATTCTTTCAAGATCTGTCCTTGGGATGGTTAAGTTTTATGGAAGATATCATTTCCATTTCCACTTGTCCTTCACCGTGGTCTCCTCATAAAAAAGCATTAACTGAGTCCCATAAATGAGGGTCATACCATTTGCCCCATATAAGCTTTGAAGGACCCAAGTTGATATAAAGGTCCCAAATTCCCCACCCTCTGGACTGTAAGACAAACCAACTAGACATACCACAAAAAGTTTTAAAATAAAATGGAATTTATATGTTCAGTGCAAATTGCTATGCAATAAACCATATATTAGTACTTCAGTGGATCTGTCATCTTACTGGTGTGGGTATTACCTTCGCTGATATGGACTCCATCCATGACCAACTATTCTGTGTGACTCTTGTGCCTATCCTCCCAAAGGGCCCACCCAATGTACTCAAGGCCTTCTTCAACTTCTCTTGATATTGTATGATAATGATGGCGATGTTTGCCCTTTGTTCTCAAAGAAGACCATGTCCTCAGGAAGGTGACACCATGACATGCATGTGAATTGTATATGAGTGCAGGGTGCTAAGTCACCAGCTTCACTTTGTCCTTCAGGGTCATCTGGATCCAGGGGTTAGGTTTGGATCAGGATGACAGGATCAGGAGATGATCCTGGATGAGGGGCAATCAGAGTTAAGTGACTTACCCAGGGTCACACAGAAAGTGTCAAGTGTCTGAGTTCAGATTTGAACTCAGGTCCTCCTGACTCTGAGGCCAATCTGCCACCTCGCTACACTTTTTTTGCTAATGTATAGATAATGATAGACCACATAGGCAATCCAGTGGTTCTCCTTTCATACACAACTGAGTCCATCTTTTTCCCCCTGATTATACATCTCTTTGGTGATATCCTTAGTATATTACTTCTCACAAATATTTTGTATTTGTAAGGTGTGACAGCCCACTGACATCTCCTACCCATTGCTCTTTGGGTGATGTCCAACTTCATTTCCTCAAAGACTATATAGTATTCCAAAACAAATGACACAACACCATGTTGCTTTTGGAAAGAAGGGCTTTTATTTCAAATCATCAAATATTCAAAAACCCCATACATTGCAGGCTTGCTATAGGAATACATTGGTTCAGAGCTCCTCAGTGCCCAAAGGTTACACACCTTATGGATTTCCAGGTACAAGACAACATTCGAACCCACCTGATTATGAAGCCGGAGCCGTACAACATCTGGGCAGATATTTATCTTGTTAAATTAAACATGCACCTGGCCCCTTAATTATCAGCTATAATTGACAACTCCATCATCTCAGAGCACTTTTCTGCCCATGCCCCGGTGCTGTAAGTAATTAGGTAATAATTAATGACTCTTTAAGTGCACTCTTTCATAGTTCAATTTTCCTTCTACATGTCTTTTAAAAAGAAGAAAACACATAAACAATTCTGCTGTCTTCAGTCGTAGAGAAGACGAGGGGCAGGAATGAGAACCACTTCCGTCACTTATCATGTGGCTCCCAGGATTATCTATAATCACTCATGATCTTTTGACGGCTCTGGACATGACTCACTTTGCTAAGAGTCCGTTTTATCATGTGATTTAGAAAAACTTCAGAGAGTATCTAGTATTGCCCATACCTAGAAGGCAATCCCTCTTCTTCCACACCCCCACCCTGGAAATCCATCTTGCAGACTGGGTTTGACAGTCACCAAGGACCTCCCAGAGCAGCTTCATTCACTCTGGGATACCTCAAATTGTTATTTTAAAAAGACTCCATTCTTCAAACTTAAATTTGCTTCTTTATATCCATTTCTCCTGGTTTGGAATTCAATTTCACTGTTTCAGAGAGATATGCTGAACTTGGAATCAGAAAAGCCAGATTCAAGGCTGGGCTCTGATGCTTGCTAGCTCTGCAGCCTCAGACCATTGTGTGGGATCCCAGGGAAGACATTTCATTCCCCCCCCCATTTGCTCATCTCTCAAGTTGGAGGAGATTGGAGTAGGCGGTCTCTGGAATTCCTTATCCATCCAGATCTCTGTTCTACAATCCCAAGTCACTCGGACCTCTCTGCACCTCCATTTTCTCATTTTTTAGATGAAGGATTTAGACCAAATGACTTCTAAGCTTTGTCCCAAATTCAAATCAATGATCTTCTTCAGGGGAGGAAATAAGGCATCAGTTCATTTTCCAGGTAGCCACCCCCTCCCTCTGCCTGCTTTTAGGGTTCAGAGAAACAAGACTTTAGAGCTGGAAGGGACCTTAGGGCTCATCTAGCCCAACTTTCCCCTCCTTACAGGTGAGGAAACTAGAGGGAAGAGAAACAAAAATCTGGAAGATGCATGAACCCCTCATTTTACAAATGAGATCACTGAGTCCCAGAGGAGACAGGAAACTTGCCCAGGGTCACCTAGGGAGTGAGGACAGGGGACAAGATCTGAATCCATGCCCCTTGACTCCATGGGACCAACCTGCCTGGCCAAACAGAGAGGAAGCAGGCCCTCCTGTCCAGTGCTTGGACGTGATCGGGCCCCTGCAGAAGGAACTCTGGCAGGAAGAAGCCAGACCACCAGAGAGGTGGACTGGCCAAGGCTTTGGGGAGGGCAACTCAATTCCTGAGGCTCTTGGTCCAGATTGTCCTGTACAACCACTGCCACCTGGTGGCTATGTCTGGGAGTGAAAGCTCATTTGGTGATGCTGAAACCCAAAGGCAGCAGTGGACTGGCTGGGGGTCAGGTTTTGCTGAAAGAATGAATCAGTTTATCAAACAGGGAGCTTTGCCCTCCTGCCCCCACCCTCATTATCCACACCCTGAGCCATCTGCTTCACGCAGGTTTTTCCTCTCAACCCCTGAGATAGTTAAAGAAACTGGATGAGTTTGGGGATCTTTCATTTGAATGCTTCTTCCAACAGAGGTCATCGAAGCAGGAGCTGACCCCGGGACAGTGAGACCCACCTCCAGTCTCCCAAGGTCGTTTTACCTTCCTGAACAAGAGAACGAGATCCAGTCCCACGCCACTCCATCTCATTGATCCTGCCTGTGGGTTGCTTTTTTCCCTCTGCCTTGTAATAGCCTCTATTAGCGGTTTTCAGAGTTATCATTTCTTAGTTAGAAATCCAGCAAGCTTTTAATTAGAGAAACAACAGGAAGGGATATGAAGCTATATTAATGCTTCTGAAATCACAACACAGCCAAAAGGAAGATAAACTTCTGGATGGCAGACAGAGCCGTTCAAAAGTGCCGGAATCTCTTCCAGGGATGAGGTAAATGAAAAATCCCACCGAGGGTCAATTATTGCTATTTATTATTTACAGTGAAAGATAACACTTAATAATATCATCCTTTATTATCCAAGTGAGGAGAGTACAACGACAGCTGGGATTCCCATTTAAGCTCCAAGTCTCCAGACATCATGAAAACTTCTCATCCTAGGGGAAAGTACCCCAGGGAGTTCTTTTCAGGAGATGAGTCTCCAATGTCCAGTTCCTGGTGACATTTCCCATAGGATCAGATTTATTTTTTGAATATATACTGTCCTCCTGCCTTGAAAAGCACTAAATACAATCACCAAATAAAACTTAGAAAATTCAGATATAATTTAAAAAGGGGGGGGGATAGGTCCAGAAAAGACAATAGCAGGGTCAGTTAGGTGCCACAGGATTGAGCTGGAGTCAGGAGGACCTGAGTTCAAATACGGCCTTAGATGCTTAATAATTACCTAGCTGTGTGACCTTGGGCAAGTCACTTAACCCATTGCCTTGCAAAAAACAAACAAAAAGATAATAGCAGAACTGAGACCATGAGCTTTTCAGTCCATAGGTTCATTGAGACAAGCAGACTGATTTCTTTGGGAATGATCCAGCCCAGATCATCCTGATCCCTGCTCAACTGTGTATTTATGATCCCCACATACATGTGCAATGGATGAAGGTCCAGTCCTTAGAGTATAAGCAGTAGCCTATTCTTGCTTCCAATCTACCCAAATGCATGGAAAGCCTGTTTATGAGCATGCATAATGGTGGGGCTCCTTCCTTCACTCTCGAATATGCTCAGTTCTCCTCCGTTGTTTGTGTGGAGATAAAGAGTCTTTTAATAACTGAGCTAGAACAGAAAATAAAACACATAGAAGATTCTAGAAGATGATCTTTTGTTCCCTTCCATGGGGAAAAATTGAACCGAGATTGCTGAAAGATTTCATGGAGTCACAATATCTATTAGAGATGGAATGGTATCTTCCTAACACTGAAGAGGACTCTCTATGACATCAAGCTGCCTCTCTAAGCCTCTTAGATTGAAAGCAGTTAATTTTCATTGATACAAGATTCAATTTCCAATAAAATCATTTATTTGGACAAAATAAAATAAATGCTAGCTATCATCATCACCACCACGGCCATCATTACCTCATTCTATTTATCTCTTTTCTATAGAGCTCAGATAGAAACATTCTTGAGGCAAGTCACTCTTTTATTATTATTCTTTCATATTTTATTATTTTCAGACCATTACACAGGTGGATAAATTAACTATTTTCTACATTTGAATAAAATTTTCTGAATATAATGTCCTCCTCTGTAGGCTAACTATAACATATTCAGGACAACTGAATTTCTACTATTTCCTTGAATAATCAGGACCAATCAACTGATCTGGGCTTTTTAAGAATAAGCTTTCTGGCATTTGTGGTTCTAATAATCTATTCCTGAAGCATTGTCATAAAATCTTTCTTTTTTGAACAAATGCATATGGCTTATTGTCCCTTTGACATATTGTTGATTAGATATAAATTGCCCATGGAGGACCTTTGAATTTCAGTCTTAGCTGTTTCAGAGGCTCCAATAAAAGGGAAACAACTTTTAGTTTAATGAATCCAAATAGATCATTCTGATTATATAAAATTAAAAAGGTTTTGTATAAATGTATCCAATGCAATCAAAATTATAAAGCAAACTGAAAACTGGGGGGGTTCAACAATTATCCCTATAAAGTCTTCATTTCTCAAATATAGAGAGAGGTCAAATTTATAAAAATATAAATCATTTGAAATTGATCAATGATCAGAGGATATGAACAGGTAGTTTCCAGACAAAGAAACTGAAGTTATCTACACTCATATGAAAAAAAAAATCTAATCACAATTGATCTGAGAAATGCAAATTAAAACAACTCTGAGGTATCACCTTCTACCTCTCAGAGTAGTTAATATGACAAAAAAGAAAAATATTTAATGTTGGAAGGGATGTGGGAAAACAGGGACATTCAAGCATTATTGGTGGAGTTGTGAACTGATACATACTGCAGAGCAATTCTCATTGTATAAAAAGGCTATAAAATAGTGCACATCTTTTGATCCAGCAATACCACTCCTAGGTCTATATTCCAAAGACATTCAAAAAAAGGTTAAAAGACCTATTTGTACAAAAATATTTATAGCAGGTCTTTTTGTGATGCCTAAAAAATTAGAAATCAAAGCAATGCCCATCAGTTGGGGAATGGCTAAACAAACTGGTATATGAGTGTAATGGAATATTACTGTGCTATGAGAAATGACAAAGTAGGATGATTTCAGAAAAACCTGGAAAGATTTACATGAATGGATGTATAGTGAAGTGAACAGAACCAGGAGAAGGTTGCCCAAAATAAGAGCAATATTTGCTGAAGGATGGCAAATGACTTAGCTCATCTCAACAAAACAAAGATCCAAGACAATCCCAAAGGACTAATCATGAAGCATAATTTCTCCTCCTGAGAAAGAACTGATATTGATTGAAAATAGACTGAAGCCTGCTATTTTTCACTTTCTTTCCTTTTTTTATTCAAGTCTTCTTGTGGGGCGGCTAGGTGGTGCTGTAGATAGAGCACCAGCCCTGGAGTGAGGAGGGCCTGAGTTCAAATCCGGCCTCAGACACTTAATAATGACCTAGCCGTGTGGCCTTGGGCAAGCCACTTAATCCCATTGCCTTGCAAAAAACCTAAAAAAAATCATTTCAATCAAATCTTCTTGTATAAAATGATTAATAGGGAAATGATTAACCTATATCTGATTGTTTACCACTCAGGGAAGAGGGAGGGAAGGAAGGGAGGGAGGGATAGAATTTGAAACTCAAAACTTTAAATAAAAATATTTAAAAATTGGAATAATAAAAAAGATTCAATGAATCCAATGGCATATACTTTATTCTTTTTCCACAAGTATTAATATTATTATCATTTTTTCTATCTTGTAATGAACATAGGAAAAAGTCCTGCAATAAGTTCCCATCAAGCTACTATTTTTTCACGTTTCTATATGATAAAACACCATACAAATAGAAAAGAAACACCCCCTTAATATTTAAATATATGCATTAAGAAGAATGTAAGTTCATGCCTTATTTGAGCAATGAAAATATTTTTGGTACAAATCCAGGATGACAAAGGTGATTATTCCCAATTTTTTGTTAGGTCCTTACTTTTTAAATCAGTTGTTTGGATCCCAGCTTGGATTTCTTTGCTGGAAAGAATCTATTAAACATCGTTCTTATGTTTTTAGCCTATTTACAGGTAGGTCAAGTTGGATCTGGCATAATGATATACTTTCAATACAGTGTTTGGGTTGAAATCTCATCTCCACTTATTTAGAGTAATGATAATGTGTTTTATTAACATGATACAGGCTGCCCTTTGGGCCTTTGTCACATCTGCTGCCTTCCATTTTACTGTACTGAAAGTATAGATTAAGCGCGGCCTTTCACAGGTGCTAATTGCTATAAGCAAGTTCTTCCTATTAAGAACAGATTCCAGAATCCACTACTGTGTATAGAATATTCTAGTCACAATGCAGTGTTCACTTACGTAAAAACTAATGTTCAACAAATACTGCACTTCCAAACAAATTACTGAACGAGAAGAGATGCCATTTTAATGTGGATGTTTTGTTTCTTTCAAAGCAACAGCAGCTAAAAAGGAATTTATTTTTAGGTTTTTGCAAGGCAATAGGGTTAAGTGACTTGCCCAAGGCCACACTGCTAGGTAATTATTAAGTGTCTGAGGCTGGATTTGAACTCAGGGACTCCTGACTCCAGGGCCGGTGCTCTATCCATTGTGCCACCTAGCCACCCCCTAAAAAGGCATTTTTATAATTCCGTATTTTCAATTCAGCCTACCATTTCAGTATTTGGTTGATACATTCAGAATCTGAAATTTAAAAAAAAAGATTGGCTTTCAGCAAACCATTCCATCTCTCAACCTCCTCAACTTTTGGAGTCTTACGTTCTTTATGAACATCATGAGTAATGATCAGGACATAATAAACGGGTCATAAACTTATGGAACTATTTTGGAAACTCATAATTCTCAACTAATGAAGCAGTAGGAAAGACTGCCACAAGAGATCCCCCGCTAGATTTGTCTGGTGGAAGTGACAGTGGTTGATCTCTAATCTCGAGATTATGTGGCTATGATTCAAGAGTAGAGTTAGCAGGTCCTCCCTAGGTGGCATCTGCCTGATCTCCATACTATGTCAGCAAATAAACATTAAACAAGTGACTGCATCGAGCAGATTTGTTTGTGGAAATGCAGAGGTGTCTGTTGGCAAGTCAGGACCAGATCATTGGCACAAGAAATCTTAGTGCTCATATTTGGTGAGCAATGCAGGTCATATAAGGAAATTGTGGCGACTGTGCAAAAACATCACTGCAGATTATAAAACAATAGCAATTAATTGATAATAAATTAGCAGAACTGACACTGACCATCACTGCCATGCAGATCTCTTCATTTTCTCATACCTGTATTTTGCCTCTAAACCGATCTCACTAACTTCAGTCTACTCTGTCCCTTAATCTATTCAGATTACTCTTCCTTGCAAATCATTTTCATCACTGCATCACTTTTGTCTTTAAAATAATAATCGAGGTGCCTTTACAAATGTCATCTCATCTGATCCTCACAATAATCCCAGGAAGTAGGTACTATAATTATCCCCAGCTTCCAGGTGAGGAAACTGAGACTGAGAAAGGTAGAGTCACAGAGTTAGTCAAGTGTCTAAGGCAGGACTTTCTGACTCCAAGTCAAAAGTCCCATCTGATCATTCCACAAAACCCATCAAGGATTCTGTTTCCTACGAATTAATATGAAATCCCCTGCATGGATTCTGAGAAATCCACCTTCCATAATGTGTTCTACCAATCTCTATTTACTTATTCCTGCTTCCCAATGTGGATGGACTATTGTCATCAAGTTGGTCTTTTTGCTGCTCAACAAAAGATATCATACTCATTCCTGCTCCCCCCACCCACCATTGCTCCTATGATTGATAGGTACACTTCATAGAATACTAAAATTTAAGTCATAAAATGAGTTCAAATCCCATCTCAAACACTTATTAGCATGGGCTGGAAAAACTTTGATGAACCTCCATTTTCTCATTTGTGAAATAGGGATAATGATTGTAATACCTAGAGGACCTCATAGGGCTAGGCTGAGGCTTGAATGAGATAACGTAGGAAAAGTGTTATAAATTTTCGAGTGCCATAGAAATATTGCCTACCATTCCCACCAAAGCGGATCCATCCTATGAGGGATGGTGGCCTTGTAGCTGCCACGTCGAGATCATTTACCTTGGCATGATGACATTGGAACAATCGCCCTAGTTTTCAGTATCCAATGTTTCTCTGTTCTCTGCAGATGCCCCTTCTTCCTTGCCACAATCCCTCTCCCTCCTGCTTTGTCTCTTATTTAAAAGAGTTATACCTCAACTCTTCAATGCCTAGAATTTGATATTCTAGAAACTTCTAGTTTCCTAGCTGATTGAGATCTCCCTGGTGATGTTCTCTGGAATGGAAACCAAGCAGTATTACTTAGCTTTGAACTGAGTCAAAACCATACTTATAAACACATCTGAGGTATCCCTAAGCATGGAGGAATGATGGCTTCAGAAGAGCTTTTCACCAAGCCTTAGGAATAACTTCTCATTAGACATGGAGTACTCTCCTACCCTTCCCTGAACACCACCTCTCTCTCTCTCTCTCTCTCTCTCTCTCTCTCTCTCTCTCTCTCTCTCTCTCTCTCTCTCTCTCTCTCTCTCTCTGTCTCTGTCTCTCTCTCTCTCTCTCTCTCTCTCTCTCTCTCTCTCTCTCTCTCTCTCTCTCTCTCTCTCTCTCTCTCTCTCTGTCTCTCTCTGTCTCTCTCTCTCTCTCTGTCTCTCTCTCTCTGTCTCTCTCTCTGTGTCTCTCTCTGTCTCTCTGTCTCTCTGTCTCTCTCTGTCTCTCTCTCTCTCTCTCTCTCTCTCTCTCTCTCTCTCTCTCTCTCTCTCTTTCTCCCTCCAAACCCTTTCATTCTCACCCCTGATTTGGGTATGACAATCTCAGCTCTAATGTGTATGTTTACACACTCGGAGGTTGTAAATAGGCTGCCCGCACTTGGAAGGTGCATATTACCCTTTTATCCTCCATTGTCCCTTTGTCCATCCTATGATGCTGTCGGTGTCTCCAATGAAGACACACAACTTGCCCTTAGACATGCCAGACTGGAACTGCATCCTTGTACCCTGTGTTCTTTCTTCCTTTGCAACTTTGACTTTCAGTCCCTTAACATACACAACCTCAATCTTCTCATTAGTTGTTTTCCATCCACATCATTATTATCCTTTTAAGAACTAATAAGCACATGAGGGAAAAATTCATGCAATTCTTATATGAAGCCACTGATTTCCAAAAATGGGCCACAATAAATTGTAATAATCATCCATGACAAAACTGGCTGTTACATCCTGTAATCCTCTCCAATACGTCTTAGACCAAAAGTCTCTAGTTATGAATAAAGTCGGCATCCTTCCACTATCAAGGCTTCCTCCAAAACATGAAGATCCTGGGGAAGATTCCTTCCTTCAGGGGCCAGGTATAAGTGTCTGTCAGATGAGTGATCCCCATAATAAAGTGTTGAGCAATAGTGATAGCCCCCTCTGGCTTGAGCAATGGGAGGATAGAAGACTGGACAACTTCTGACCTTATCAAAGAGGTGACCTTATCAAGAGATTGATACCACCTCAACCACACCCACACACATACACACACACACACACACACACACACACACACACACACACACACACACACACCCTTAAGAGTAGAAACATGTAAACTTACTCAGGACTTTCCTGGCAACATTCTTGCCACATTGGCCTTGAGATATGACCTCATCACTCAGGTGGTCCAGATACTCTGTCTTAGCATGAGGATGTCCTTGGCCATCTCCTTTCTGAATCTTCCCCTGGAATCTTCCAGCAGGAATGATTGTGCAGTTGCCCATGGACAGCTGTAGCCTGAGCCTTAGTGAAGGAAGTCCCCACTGAGCAGATACCCAAGCGAGGGACCGACCCCCAGAGGGCAGTGCAGTCTCATCCATTGGCTCTCCGTCCCAAAGAAGCATTCTTCCACATTCATCCTGGTTCACCCCTGGGCCAGAGGAAAAGAAGGTAGTTCTGTTCTAGCTTGTTGCTTCCTTCAGATCTTTTGGTTTCATATCTGCAATAAAGGAAGAGAGGAGAAACCCACCCAGGGGATGCCCCTACACCCAGTTTCTCCCCTCCACTGGAGTCCATTAATTTCTCAAAGGTTGGAGTCTCGGCTGTCAGAGTCACAGGTAAGTATCATGACTTGCTTGGAAGCTTCCTATGTCCCTTATCCACTTCAGATTGAAGGTGGGCCATTTCTTAGGAACGTACTGTGGAAGGAACAATAATAATAGAGTCGAAGGTCTTGGGTTCAAATTCTGAAACTTCCATCTAACTTTGAGTCTTCCTTCCCTGTGCCTCAGTTTTCCTATCTTTTAAATGAGAAGTTATGTCTTATGACAAAATCTGAAGGTAGGAAAGGATATCCAAAGTCATATAGTCAGGTCAGTCAACAAATAATTATTAAGACCATACTATATGGTTGTCATTGTACAAAGTGAAGGGAATAGAAAGAAAGGCAAATTCAGCCCCTGCATCAAGGAGCTTATAGTCTAATGGGGAGACCACCTGCAAGCAAGAAGATCCACCCTTACACCAAAGGAACCCTATCAATATACATGAAGAATGGACTAGATGACTTTGCAGCCCCCTTCCAGTTCTAAATCTCCTCACCCACCATCTCCTGAAGTGTCAAAGGAGAACCAATGGCATTCATTCATTCACTCATTCATTCATTCATTTATCACTGCCCTGGCACTGAACCATCTTCTGGAGATGTTTCACAAATGTGATGGACAAGAAGCCAGGTGGAGTTGAATATGAAAAGAATCAGCTGGAAGGAAGGGAAAGAGGGTGGGAAGGAGAGACAAAGGGAGGAAAGAAAAAAAGAAAAAAGGAAGAAAGAAAATGAATGAAAAGTATTTATTAATGCTTTCTAATTATCCATTACTATGCTACATACTATATATATATATATGTGTGTGTGTGTGTTGTGTGTGTGTATACATACATATATATATATATATATATATATATATATCTTGCTTTCAAATAATTCACATTTGAATTGAGAACAATAATCTGAGAGAAAGTGAAGATACAGGATGGATGGACAGAATAGAGCCAGCGGTCTGCAGGGCAGAGTAAGGCCTAGAATATCTCAGAGGATGATGGCAGGGCAGGTGAGAAAGTCTGGTGCCGCCCAATCCCCAATCACCACCTTCTTTATCAGAGCCTAGAATTTGATATCTCTTCTAGTTTCCTAGCTGATTGAGATCTCCCTGGTGATGTTCTCTGGAATGGAAAACCAAGCAGTATTACTTAGCTTTGAACTGAGTCAAAACCATACTTATAAACACATCTGAGGTATCCCTAAGCATGGAGGAATGATGGCTTCAGAAGAGCTTTTCACCAAGCCTTAGGAATAACTTCTCATTAGACATGGAGTACTCTCCTACCCTTCCCTGAACACCACCTCTCTCTCTCTCTCTCTCTCTCTCTCTCTCTCTCTCTCTCTCTCTCTCTCTCTGTCTCTCTCTCTCTCTCTGTCTCTCTCTGTCTCTCCTCTGTCTCTCTCTCTCTCCCTCTCTCTCTCTTTCTTTCTCCCTCCAAACCCTTTCATTCTCACCCCTGACTTGGGTATGACAATCTCAGCTCTAATGTGTATGTTTACACACTCGGAGGTTGTAAATAGGCTGCCCGCACTTGGAAGGTGCATATTACCCTTTTATCCTCCATTGTCCCTTTGTCCATCCTATGATGCTGTCGGTGTCTCCAATGAAGACCACACAACTTGCCCCTTAGACATGCCAGACTGGAACTGCATCCTTGTACCCTGTGTTCTTTCCTTCCTTTGCAACTTGACTTTTCAGTCCCTTAACATACACAACCTCAATCTTCTCATTAGTTGTTTTCCATCCACATCATTATTATCCTTTTAAGAACTATAAGCACATGAGGGAAAAATTCACGCAATTCTTATATGAAGCCACTGATTTCCAAAAATGGGCCACAATAAATTGTAATAATCATCCATGGACAAAACTGGCTGTTACATCCTGTAATCCTCTCCAATACGTCTTAGACCAAAAGTCTCTAGTTATGAATAAAGTCGGCAGCCTTCCACTATCAAGGCTTCCTCCAAAACATGAAGATCCTGGGGAAGATTCCTTCCTTCAGGGGCCAGGTATAAGTGTCTGTCAGATGAGTGATCCCCATAATAAGGTGTTGAGCAATAGTGATAGCCCCCTCTGGCTTGAGCAATGGGAGGATAGAAGACTGGACAACTTCTGACCTTATCAAGAGGTGACCTTATCAAGAGATTGATACCACCTCAACCACACCCACACACATACACACACACACACACACACACACACACACACCCTTAAGAGTAGAAACATGTAAACTTTCTCAGGACTTTCCTGGCAACATTCTTGCCACATTGGCCTTGAGATATGACCTCATCACTCAGGTGGTCCAGATTACTCTGTCTTAGCATGAGGATGTCCTTGGCCATCTCCTTTCTGAATCTTCCCCTGGAATCTTCCAGCAGGAATGATTGTGCAGTTGCCCATGGACAGCTGTAGCCTGAGCCTTAGTGAAGGAAGTCCCCACTGAGCAGATACCCAAGCGAGGGACCGACCCCAGAGGGCAGTGCAGTCTCATCCATTGGCTCTCCGTCCCAAAGAAGCATTCTTCCACATTCATCCTGGTTCACCCCTGGGCCAGAGGAAAAGAAGGTAGTTCTGTTCTAGCTTGTTGCTTCCTTCAGATCTTTTGGTTTCATATCTGCAATAAAGGAAGAGAGGAGAAACCCACCCAGGGGATGCCCCTACACCCAGTTTCTCCCCTCCACTGGAGTCCATTAATTTCTCAAAGGTTGGAGTCTCGGCTGTCAGAGTCACAGGTAAGTATCATGACTTGCTTGGAAGCTTCCTATGTCCCTTATCCACTTCAGATTGAAGGTGGGCCATTTCTTAGGAACGTACTGTGGAAGGAACAATAATAATAGAGTCGAAGGTCTTGGGTTTCAAATTCTGAAACTTCCATCTAACTTTGAGTCTTCCTTCCCTGTGCCTCAGTTTTCCTATCTTTTAAATGAGAAGTTATGTCTTATGACAAAATCTGAAGGTAGGAAAGGATATCCAAAGTCATATAGTCAGGTCAGTCAACAAATAATTATTAAGACCATACTATATGGTTGTCATTGTACAAAGTGAAGGGAATAGAAAGAAAGGCAAATTCAGCCCCTGAATCAAGGAGCTTATAGTCTAATGGGGAGACCACCTGCAAGCAAGAAGATCCACCCTTACACCAAAGGAACCCTATCAATATACATGAAGAATGGACTAGATGACTTTGCAGCCCCCCTTCCAGTTCTAAATCTCCTCACCCACCATCTCCTGAAGTGTCAAAGGAGAACCAATGGCATTCATTCATTCACTCATTCATTCATTCATTTATCACTGCCCTGGCACTGAACCATCTTCTGGAGATTGTTTCACAAATGTGATGGACAAGAAGCCGGGTGGAGTTGAATATGAAAAGAATCAGCTGAAGGAAGGGGAAAGAGGGTGGGAAGGAGAGACAAAGGGAGGAAAGAAAAAAAGAAAAAAGGAAGGAAAGAAAATGAATGAAAAGTATTTATTAATGCTTTCTAATTATCCATTACTATGCTACATACTATATATATATATATGTGTGTGGTGTGTGTGTGTGTGTGTGTGTGTATACATATATATATATATATATATATATATAAATATATATATCTTGCTTTCAAAGAATTCACATTTGAATTGAGAACAATAATCTGAGAGAAAGTGAAGATACAGGATGGATGGACAGAATAGAGCCAGCGGTCTGCAGGGCAGAGTAAGCCTGGAATATCTCAGAGGATGATGGCAGGGCAGGTGATAAAGTCTGGTGCCGCCCAATCCCCAATCACCACCTTCTTTATCAGACAGAAGGGAATGGTGACCCCCTCATCCAAGTCTGTGAGAGACTGAGATGGGCTCTAGGATAGGCTCTCGGATTCTCCAGCCCCGAAAAGTAGTTGAGAGAGAAACTGAGGATGCCCCTGGTAGTGCTGAGAAATGGGAAACTCCTGAAGCAGGACCCCACTAGCTGCATTACTGCAATATATCAAACCACCCCTGGCAGGGCCAAGAATTTTCACTTCCCCTTTCTGTAGCCCTGTGCACTTGGAAACACTTTCAGACCCATCTTCATGAAGCCTCACAAGAGCCCTGCCAGGGCATCTCTCTTGGTACCATTAACTTGATTCATTTGA
Organism: Macrotis lagotis; assembly: GCF_037893015.1. Taxonomy (NCBI): domain Eukaryota; kingdom Metazoa; phylum Chordata; class Mammalia; order Peramelemorphia; family Peramelidae; genus Macrotis; species Macrotis lagotis. The sequence continues at coordinate 181,795,231 of NC_133665.1, forward strand.
TGCTAAGGCTCAGAGAGCTTCTTCAATTTACCCATAGTCACACAGCTCTTAAGGCTCAGACTCCAAAGCAGACCTCTCATGACCCCAATATAGCAGTCTTGCCTTCCCCCAGTCACAGTGACAGCATTCTGACCTCCCTCCCCTCCCTCCCCTCCCTTCTCTCTAGTCACCCCGAAACCATCACTCTAGTCCAAGCCTTCACCACCCTCCTGTCTGGTCAATTATAATGAGCAACTATCTCATTGATTCCCCTGCCTCAAGTCTCTTCCCATTCAGACAAGAACCAGAGTGATTCCGAGTCTAACCACCTCACTTCCCAGCTAATTCAATTCAGGGGGATTCTCTATAACCTTCAGTTCAGATAGAGACTCTTCATAATCTGGCTCTACCTTTCCAACCTTTGGCCTTCTCCCCTCCCAGGACTCTGTGGATCAACCACACACTAGCCTTCTTACTGTGCTCACCTAGAACATTCCATCTCCTGTCTCCTATACGCATCCCTTGCAAAGCTGCACATGCTTAAAAAGCTCTACATGCAATGTTCTACGCACATACATCAACACACACACATTTACAAACATAGACATACATGCACAAATACACAGATACATTGACACACTTATACAAACACAAACAAAAACATGATTCTACCTACAGAAACACACATGCACACATGTCCATATTCACACAGATACACACACACACACACACACACACACACACACACACACACTTCTCAAGAGTCCCTAGTTTCCTCCAAAGACAGCCCCAACATTAGCTTCCAGGTAAGGTCATTCCAGAACACCCCACCCCTTCCCACTCACACCCCACTGGCTAGAATCTCACCACTGAAACTCTCATACTTATTTTGTACCTATTGTGAATGCACTAATTATGCATATTTGTCCCCCCACTAATAAAATCTAAGCTTCTTGTGAGCAAGGACTAATTGCCTCTGTATCCCACCACTGCATCTAACAGATAGTAGATACTTAGCAAATATTTACTGAAGGATGGTACAAACTCCAAATGTCCAATGTGGCTGGATCACAACACGGAATCGGTGTTGTTTGGTTTCTGCATTTCAGTATTCTGAGGAGGGTCCCATAGGCTTCAGAAGACTGCCCAAGGAGAGGTGCAAAAGACCGAACCCACTTCATACATGAATAAGAATTCCCTACTCCCAGGGGCAGCTAGGTGGCATAGTGGATAAAGCACCGGCCTTGGAGTCAGGAGTACCTGGGTTCCAATCTGGTCTCAGACACTTAATAATTACCTAGCTGTGTGGCCTTGGGCAAGCCACTTAACCCCATTTGCCTGGCAAAAAAAACCTAAAAAAAAAAAAAAGAATTCCCTACTCCTGGAGAGTGTCTCTTGTAGTTGTTGCTTGAAGTCATCCAGGGAATGGAAGCCTCACCTGTTGGCTTTGGCACCATGGAGCCAGAATCAAGGCCTGGTATTCAGGCCTCCAGAGCAGCTAAAGACTAAACTTAGAAACATAGACTCTGCTGAGACAGCTCCAGCCCAGAGTCACTTGGGAATGATGTCCAAGGAGCCCTTCTCACATTTCTTTTGTAACCATTTCGAAAGAGCTGACCATAGGCCAGAGGCCAGTTGTCCGTGGTCAGCAAAGTCAAAAGTTGAAGTCCCCAGCAGCTTCTTCCCTTAAATATCTCCCTTGACCAAGGGAGTTCTGAGAACTTGGATGACCTGAGGATGCCTATATGTAAGTACGAACCACAGAGGGATTGCTATCTGTATAGTTCAGGTAAGATCTAACTTATTTCCCAGGAGCTATCAGAGTTCCCTTGACCAAAGACAACTCTGCTTTCTAGTCTGACCACCTCACTCCCCAGCTCACTCAATTCTAGTCGGATACAGACTATTGCCTAGAGTTCAGGGAAGTGCAGCATTGAGTTACAGATGAGAGGAATGTTGAGCCTAAAGGGACTATCCTTCATCTGAGCCAGGAAATGCTGATTTCCAATTAACTAGAATCTAGAAGGCTGTCCTTGCCCAATGACTTGAAAAAGATGGCAGCAGCAAAGCTCCAGAGATAACCTTTGATGAGGAGGAGGTTCACCTACAGTAAGAGGCCATGTGAGAGGTGGTGTAGGATAGCTGTAGACTACTGTGTTTTATATCCTGGGACCTGAGTTTGATCCATAGTGGTTATTTATTGGCATTATGACCTTGGGCAAGTCGCTCAACCTCTCTGGGACTCAGTTTCCTCATGTGTAAAATGAGGAGGATTAGGTTAGATGTTCTCTTGAAGCCACTTCCAACTTGAAATCTATGGTCCCATGGTTCTTCATTCAATTTTCTTTGCTTTCCATCAAAGTGAGTTCCCTGTATACAATTTCCTAGAATTGAAGACCTTCTGAAAGCATATCAAGCCAAGTGAAGCCTGGGCAGCAAGTGTTGACTAAGGGCCTACTACTTTCCAGGCACTGTGCTAATGCTGGGGATGTAAAAAGAGACAAAAGCCCTTGCTCTCAAGGAACTCATCATCTAACAGAGGAGCCAAAATACAAACAATTACTACAAACAAGATTGCCTCAGTTTCTTCATTGGTAAAATGACCTAGAGAAAGAAATGACAAACCACTCTAGTACTACCTTTGCCAAGAAACCCCAAATGAGTCTTGAAGAGTTGGACACAACTGAACAAAAAGACTGAACCACAACAAAGTGATCTCTTCAGGCCTCAGTTTCCTCTTCTGTAAAATGACATGGTTGGACTGGATCATCTCTAAAATGCAATCAGACTCTAAATTCTCTGATATTTAGGAGCTGAGGTATCCTAAGAGGTATGACAAAGACTAGGCTATCCACATGGGCCTCAACAGATCCTCATCAGGAAAAACAAAAAAATAAAAAAGATGGCAACATCCGTCCTAAAGTATCAATGGAAACAAACAAAAATGCCCTCTGACAGTTTTGCAGAAACATCTGGGTGTGCATTTGACCTTCCCTAGGTAAAGAGGGTCTGAAGGAAAGCCGGCTCAGGTGAAAGGCATCCACACAGGTGCTCCCAGCTTCCATTCCAACCTTTCCTGGTGACACCCAATGTCCTTTAAACAGGAAGTCAGAGCCCAGGCTCCGAGCCACAAGGGACAAGGTCCTCATTCTGTGAGAAAGACCCGGTGACTATGGCAGGGAAGTGTCTGCAAGGCTGGGCTGGAAAAGCAAAGAGGAAATGGGGGCGACCCCCCAGCTGGAGGTCTCAGGTCAAAGTGATGACAGAGACAAGACTCAGCCTGGCTATTCCTTTCAGCGCTCCTCTTGTGGTTGGGCAGGGGTGCATCTGGCCTTCAAGGGGACAAGGCCCTGATCATTTCCAGACAACCACTTCATCTCCTGGAAGTCAAGTGATCCTCTAGGCCTTTGTGCCCTTAACCTAAAGGTTGCTGTGAATAATATTTCTCACAATATCTCAAAACTGGAAGAGAGGGTCTTCTACTGGCTCCTTCTATATGTTTCTCCAGATCCCCCCCCCCCGGATTTATATTTCTTTAAACATGGAGACAGTGGGTCTTCAGAAACAAGAATTTCTTTATCCAGATGTGCTATTGCCTCAATTGCACCAAATACAATTGTGTCTGACTCAGAGTCAGAAGATCTGGCAGCTCCAGAGGGTGGCACCTGGGTGGGTGACCTCAGAAAGGCCTTCAGCTTCCCTGACCCTCGAGCTCCTCTTCTGTTAAATGGAGATTATAAAACTCATACGATCATTGGGAGGAAAGTGCCTTGGCAAACTTCCCATGAAATAGAACTGAGAGCTATTATTACTATATTAATATCATCTTATACTTTTTTCAACAAAAGAAAAAAACCTGAAATATTCTCAGGTAAGGGCAAAATCAAAGGCCCACCCTATTTGTCCAGTCACATCAGCCTGCTAACTGTGTCAATATACTTTATAAATATACAGGAAGTTGCATCTGCTTAAAAACACTTTGTTTTTGCATAAACAAAACCAAGGCAACCAAGATTAGAAGGGAAGCAGAACAATGGGAAACAATTTTTACAGTCAATGTTTCTGATAAAAGTCTCATTTCTCAAACACATAGAAAACTGAGTCAAATTTATAAGAATATAAGTCATTTCCCAAATGATAAAAGGTCAAAGGATATGAGCAGGCAGTTTTCAGATGAAAAAATTCAAACTATCTAAAGTCATATGAAAAAATACTCTATTGATTAGAGAAATGGAAATTAAAACAACTCTGAGCTACCACCTGATGATGTTTGTCCTTCATTCTCAAAGACCATGACATCAGAGAGGTGATACCATGACAAGCACATGAATTAGATGGGGGGGGGGGGCTGTACTAAGTCACCAAAGTCACCAATCTCACTTTCTCCTCCAGAGCCATCTGGGTCCAGTGGCCAGATATAAATCAGGACGACTAGAGATGGTTCTGGATGTGAGGCAATCAGGGTTATGGGACTTGCCCAATGTCACACAGCTATTAAGTGTCTGTGATCAAATTTGAACTCAAGTCCTTCTGACTTCAGGGTTGGGGCTCTACTCACTGTGTCAGCTAACATCTATCAATTTGGCTAATATGATAGAAATGGAAAATGATAACTGTTGGAAAAAATGTGGGAAAATTGGGACACTAATGTATTGTTATTGGGGTTGTGAACTGACTCAATCATTCTGGAAAATTATTTGAAATTCTGCCCCAAACGGTGCATACCCTTTCATTCAGCAAAACCATTACTAGGTCTATATCCCAAACAGATCATAAATAAGGGAAAGGGACTTAATATACAAAAATATTATAGCAACTCTTTTTTGGTAGCAAAGAATTTTAAAATGCCCATTAATTGTCCAGTCACAAAATTAATTGGGGAATGGCTGAACAGATTATAGTATTTGAATATAATGGAATACTATTGTTCTGTAAGAAATGAGAAGCAGGTAGATTTCAGAAAAACCTGGAAAGATTTACATGAACTGATGCTGAGTGAAGTGAGCAGAACCAGAAGAGCACTGTATGCAGTGACACTAACACTCTACAAGAACCAACTACAATTGACTTGGCTCTTTTCAACAATATAATGATCCAAGATGATTCCAAAAGACTGAAGACAGAAAAAGGTATTCACATTTTCCACACGGTGAAAACACTATACAGTTGGGACTGTAGATGGAAGCATATTGTCTTCATTTTTTTTGTTTTTGTTTTTGTTTTGTGGTTTTTCTCTTTTGTTGTTTCTCCTTTCAGAATATGACTAATGCAGAAATATGTCCATAATTGCGCATGCATAACCTATATCAAATTGCCTTCCAACTTGGAGAGGGGTGATGAGAAAGGAGGGAGGGAGAAAAATTTCAACCTCAAAATCTTATAAAAATGAAGGTTGAAAACTATTTTTACATGTAATTGGAAAAAATAAAATACAATTTACAAAAAAGATACTTTGTATGATTTTACTTGTTTGTACAACTTTGTAATTGCTTTTCTTTTTCTGCCTTGTATCTCCAAAGTAGAAGATAAGCTCCTTGAGGATAAGTGCTGTTTGTTTTTAGGTACACAAAGTCTAGCCCCAAGGACACTCAGGAATGCAACCTAGCACAGTGAATGAAGTGTTCAACTGGAAGGTAGAAAGACCTGGATTCAATCTTTTCACTACCGCTTACCATCTGTGTGACCCTGAAAGAAACAAAATACCAGGATAACATGAACTGGGACCTGTAATGGTGGGTTCAATCATTCTTTCACAGATTGAGTTTCTTGGGCTGTATTTCCATCAGTTAAATTAACATTGTTTTTACTCACACATTTCCCCTCTCATGATTCCCATTCTACTTCATATTTTTCAGGAGGGAAGCTTACGATAACTGGGGTTCATCACTTCATCACGTCACCTGGATTATCATGATAGCTTTCTAATTTGTCTCTGTTTCCAGTCCCTCCTCACTCCAGTCTATCCTTCAAGCCGCTGCAGATAACCTTGCTAAGGCACAGGTTGGATTCCAGTGCTTAAGAACCTTCTGTGGCTCCCTATTGTTCAGACCAAATACAGCTCCCCAGGTGACATCTTGAGTCCTTCACATTGTGACTTTAGATTATTTTTAAAGAGTACTTTTCCTGTAATCTCTACAGACAATGAGGCTGAACTAGGAGTTTTGAGATCTTATTGGCTAAAGTCGGTCATTTTATTTATAGAATTGCATTTGGTCTTCTCAACAACTCTGCAGTCAGTGGGGTTATTATTCTCATTGCATGAGATAAGTGATGTGGTTTTCATTTTGTTTTGCTTTGCTTTGCTTTGTTTGAGGGGAAGTGGATTGGAAGGGGGCAGAGAGGAAAGAGCTACTAGTAAACTGAGGTCAACTGGCTTTGATTCATGTATGAATGGTCTTCTTACTTCTACCACAATCCGGACTGACCATATATCTCCTCTTTTCAAGACCCCACAACAGTTCCCTACGGTTTCTAAAATAAATACAGATCACTATGTTTGGCATTTAACATCGTCACCATCTGACTAGCCTACCTTGAAAAAGTGAAAATAAAGTCCATTGTCATTTCCCCCCTAAATCATTTCCTCCTTTCATTCCCTATGTTTCATCTAGACTACCTACTTGTCGGTCTCCAAAAAGCAGTGTTATCTCCCATCTCCAAGTCTGTCCCCTCATGCCTAAAGCACACTCACCCTGACCTCTACATCTTGGAATCTTTACCTTCATTGCAAGGCTCAGGTGTCGCAGGTGCCCATTAGGGGGCACCCTTCTTGATCAATCAGCCACTAGGTCTTTTTAAAGGTTTCTGTGTGATCTACCAAATTGTTAGGGTTTCATTCTTTCTTCCATCTTCTTTCTATCTCCTTCACTGTTTGCCCAGCATATCCCCTTAGTGGAACAACAGCCTGGCTACCTCAATGTAATACAGATAAATAATGGGCACTTAGTCAATACTCATTTAATTGAATTGACCCGTCTGCTCCCCTTTCACAGTATTCTCAGAAGATATAACTCCAGCTGTGGAGTCATAATTTGGAAGAAAAACTGGGCTTATGATTTCATTTATATAAGCAGGGTCATATTGGAGCCAGCCAAGAGACTTTCGAGAGCCAAAATTTCAGTGCAAGAATATATACCTGAGAAACTAACAAATGGTACAAATTGGGGTTTGTGTGTGTGTGGTTGTTGATTTGTAGATGTAGGAAAATGATGGAGAAAATGTCAATGCAGATTCAATGTAAAGTGTGTCATGCCTATTTGGGGGCTAAAGGGGAGGTGGGATGCAGTTGTTAAGCATTACCATCATACCCCTTGATAAAGTGGACTCTGAGATGAAGAAACTCCCTATACCTAAGCAAGCTTTCACTCCCTTTATAATTTACAGAGATGCCTACAGAAATGAGAGGCTGGATTACTTACCCAGAATCCTACAGCCAGTGTGTGGCAGAGGCAGCTCTGGAACCTCGGTCTTCCTGGCTCTGAAAGTGGTTGACCATCAACTACACCATGCTTCCCTGGAAATTGTGAGGGCAAAACTCAAAAAAAGCCACTGTGGACTCCAGATGGAATTTGATCATCATTGGATGCTATTTCCTTTCTAGCTACAACCCATGCATGAATTTTTTTTTTAATCCCAAATCAATGATTGGAAATCAAGGTTTCTTTACTAGTATCTTGGCACCAATGACTGTTCACTCACAAATGGAAGCAATACTACTGCTGCACCATCTTGTCTCTTAAGGAACCTAAGGTCCTCTGGCTCCATTAGGAAAACTCAGTCAGCTCTCCCTATCACTCCCCACCTTTCCCTGTCACTCATCCTCCTCCTCTGTTGGCTTCTTCTTCCAGGATGATTTAAATCCCTGGAAGCAGATTAAGCCAATTGCCTAGAGACATTTATGGATACTGAGTGATCAGAAGCCCGGCTGATATAATGTTGGTGGAAAGGGTCAGGATTGTGATCTCCTGGGGACGGGGCTGGGAGATGGCAAAGTGTAAGTCAGAGGTTCAAAAATAAAGGAAGAGAATTATAGCCAAGAGAGGATAAAGAGAGGGGGGAGAGGAGGCAAGGATCACAAGTGACCCAAAAGGGGGAATAGGGAAAAGGAAAAAAAAAGAAGAGTTTTAACTTGCATTGGCAAAAGAGAGCAAAATTAAGACAACGTTAGGAAGGTAGGGGGATAAATGAAAAATCAGCATCTTTGGCCCCATTTCTTCAGTTGGAAAGTAAATAAGGTTTTTAAAAATGTTGAGATATGAAATTGTTGAGAATGCCCAGAGCTTATCTAGAGGGGGAGATTAAAGAGGTTTTGTAACAATCATCAAAAGGAACAAATAGCATGGCAAAACAGGTAGTATGTTAGACTGAGACCTGGAAGATCTGGGTTCAAATCTTGCCTTGCCCATTTCCTAGAAACCAAATTCTAGGCAAGATATTTAGCTTTAGGATGTCTCAGACAAGTACCTGAGCTCATCTCCTATGCCATAAAGATTGGAGGAGAAAGCCTCATTGCACCATTTTGGAAGTTACATCAACTTCAGATGGGAGACAAGGAAGCCCAGTGATAATGTAGAAAGAGTCAGAGAGCCTGGAATCCAATTCCACCTTTAACCCTAACTCCCTGTATAACCTTGAGCATTTCAAGTGCTCCCTAGTAGGGGTGGAGACTAGAAATCTATGGCCCCATGATCCTTCCCATAAACATATAGGAATATCATCTCTTCTTTCTGGGTCTGCTTCCTAATCTGTAAAATTAGGGGGAGAGCTACTATGTCTGTGTCCCAAAGAGATCACTAAAAAGAGTTTCAAAAACCCCACACGGTCAAAAATGTTCATAGCAGTTCTTTTCATGGTGACAAAGAATTGGAAATTGAGGGGATGTCCATCAATTAGGGAATGACTGAATAAATTGTGATAGTGTGTTTGTGTGTGTGTGTGTGTGTGTGTGTGTGTGTGTGTGTGTGTGTGTGATGGAACACTATTGTTCTATAAGAAATCATGAGGGACTAAAATTCAGAATAGCCTAGAAAGACTTGCTTGAACTGATGCTGAATGAAGTAAGCAGAACCAGGAGAACACTGTACACACTAATAGCAACACTGGATGACAATCAACTATGATGGATTTATTCACCTAGCAAGAGAATAATCAAAGACAATTCTAAAAGACTTGTGATGGAAAACACCATCCACATCCAGAGAATGAACCATAGAATTTAAATGCAGACCAAAATTTACTATCTTCAGCTTTTAAAAGTTGTCTTATGTATTGTTTTTTTCTTTCTAATGTTTTTTCCATTTCACTTTAATTCTTCTTTCACAACATGATTAATATGCATTTATGTTTAACATAGTTATACATGTATAACCTATATTAGGTTCCCTTTTGTCAGGGGGCAGGGGAAGGGAAGGGAGGGAGAGAGAGAAAAATGTGAAACTCAAAACCTTGCAAAAAGGTTGTTGAAAACTATCATTGCACATAGTTGGAAAAAATAAATCAAATTGTTTTTAAAATCAGGGAGCAAAGGGGATAGAGCCCTGGTCCTGCAGGTCTCTCGAAAACTGAGGTTCTTTACCTTTCTTGTGATCTGGTCCTTTTTTGGTAATCCTAAGGATCCTTATGCTGAATAATATTTTTAAATAATCAGAAGATTATTTGTGTTAGATTTCAGGTAGAGGTTCCTGAAAATAAAGCTGTAATGGCTTTTCCCACCCAGATTCACAGAACCTAGGTAGTCTCTCCATGCATCCCTAATTAAGACCCCCTTCTCTGCAGGGTTAATCAGCAGAACCTAAACCAGGATCCAAAATGAAGATTTCAGTCATCGGCTGATGGAGTTGGCCATTGTGAGAAAAGGCTGGTCAAAGGGGCAGCGACTGTAATTTTGTCCATAATACTCTAAGACAGAGCGACTAGGTGGAGCAGTGGATAGAGCACCAGCCTTGGAGTCAGGAGTACCTGGGTTCAAATCCGGTCTCAGACACTTAATAATGACCTAGCTGTGTGGCCTTGGGCAAGCCACTTAACCCTATTTGCCTAGCAAAAATCTCCAAAAAATAAAAAACCATAATCATCTAAGACAAAGAAACACCACGGTCTACATGAAGTAGAATTGGTGCCATGGCATCCAATCCGGCAACTTCTCTCAACTTGATCTGTAATTCCATCAATACTTCATGCATTCCCATTGGTTGTCAATGGACTACTTCTGCAAATTATGCCCCATGATAAGGTGCATTCAGTTGGATGAGCAGAGACTATGCTTGAGCCTCCCAAGGGTTGGAGTGGAAAAGGGAGAGAGTGAGGAGATGCGAATATGTTTGGGGGGAGGGGGGGCGGTATGTGTTTGATAAATCAAAAAGGTACAAAGGAGGAAAATACTGTATTTTTTTTCTCTTTTATTTCAATCATGAATTTTTGTAAACCTGGCATTTCCAAAACAGTGCAAGTGAATTTGAAAATAGGTGACCATAGAAATGCAAATACAGGCAAAATTCAGAGAGGGCTCATACTGCCTCTTTCAGTAACATTCACAAGAGAAATTTACAATTTATCTGTCCATTAGTGAGGTTTAAAAAGTGAAGCATTGACAGGCAGCCCCCCTCCCTTAGGATCACCCCAATTCAAAGCAACTCCTCTATTTTTGATCACCTCTTTATCAGCTTCAGAATTGGGACACCATATCCCAAACACACCAAAAATATGGAAGACAATCAATTATCAAACCACTAATGACCATTCCTTTCTAGGTGATAGAAACAGTGAGGACTATTGCTTCTTTATCTTACACAACCAAGTATTCTTTAATCCATTCTTTCATGTGCATCTTTTATATATTAATGTGAAACATTACTTTAAAAATTCAAATACACCTTACACACTTGGAGCATTTTGAAAAAAAAAATCCTATTTTTCTGTCTATTGTTAGCTAAAGAATTTCCTCTATTCCTTCCCTCCCCCACAAAAAAAATCCTTCTTTATGTAATGCCCCTCATATATGAAACCTCAAACATTTAACCTGATAAATTTTTTATATTTAACATCACTCATCTACAAACAGCACTCAGCTTAGGCACTCTGTCTCATCCAAGGCAAATATAATAAAAAAAAAAAGTTCCATTTGAGAGATAATGGCTTCTGTTAATTCCTTTCCTGACTCAATGATGATAGGTGTTGGGATTTCTGGGAAGAATGCTCCTCACTTATCTCTCTCCCTTTAGCTCTGGAGATAGGAGGTACATATCTTCTAATAAAAACATGATTTTCTGTTATATTCTCCCTTGAGACAATGGGCTGTCTATGGACAGTTGCTAAGGCTTAAAGGGGCTTCTGAAAGCCTGCCCAAGTCTTTGGTGACTTGGCTGGTGAGGACTGATGACCCTATGCTATTTTAGAGAAGGCAAGGCTTCCTAGACAGCTCTTGCTAATGGCCACTTGTTTTCAAGGACCTCTTCAGTGATGTTACATGGAGGGTCAGAATCTTACCTTATGATTCCATAAGGCATCATGGGAATCACACCCAAACAGGGGAAATTGCTTTTGCTCCCTTCTAAAACAAAATGGCCTGGGTTTTATAGCTAGTAAACATTTTGTTCTCTCTGAAAGTTGATGAAGTAATCCATCGGGAGAAAAGCAGAAGATATTGCTACCAATGGGACTGGACCACATGTATATTTGTGGAATCAACCATCTTACTTGGGATCAAGAAACAAGAAAACCCACCAGAAATAATACTGAGAACGCAGAGAAATGAAACCTTACTCACTGGATTCAATAACTCAACTCATTCATTAAGCACCTACTGGGTTCAAGACACTGGGAATACAATGACAAAAATCTAACAACCTCCTGCCCTCAACAGGTTTGCATTCTTACTAATGGGCCAAGTAGGCTGAGGCTGGGGAAGCCTCAGTTCCTCTGAGAAACTCCTGGGAGATATGGGAAGTGTTAGCCTTTACATGATAGAGGGGGTTTCAGGTTGAACCCCACCTCCCACTTTGAGGCTTTGGGGCATTTCTAAAAATTGGTTGGACTTTTTCAGTTCCCATCATCTGAGTAAGCTGTAGCTCACCATTACCTTCCAGCATTATCATCTTTTGCCTATTATCTTTATTGGCTTCTGGCATGGTAGGACACTTTTTATTCCTTGTATTTGAGGTGGGAAGCCAAGAAAAACCCTGTGTGTCAGTGGGCAAGTCACAATCTCTCTAAGCCTCAAGGTATTTCTCTGTCAGATTAAGTTACAGAAGAGCTGCAATCTGCTTTGGAGGGGAGATCAGCACTCGTGAAATTGTAGAGCTTTAGATAATGATATATGGGATGGAGCTGGCTAAGGGGCTTTGAACGGAAGCCCCTACATTCCATTGTTTCTCCCTATGCATAATGTAAAGATCCCATATGGAGTCCAGTGGCAAGGTTTTAAATTCTCTTATCCAAATCTATCCTTACCACCAGTGTGACATTGGACAAGTCGATTCATCTTGCTGACCTTTCTCTGTAAAATGAGAAGGTTGGACCATGAAGGTCCCTTTTAGCTCTACATCGAAGGTCCAAAGAGTCCTCCAACTAAAACTGATTTAGGAATGCCGAGCTTGCTTCTTGGGGAAGACAATTGGAACTGGATACACAATCTTGTTGATATGGAGAATTTTCGGGAAGAATCTCCCTCTACCAACACAGATCAGAACCTTCTCTGCAACTTAAATGTCTTAAAGCCTTGTAGACAGAGTTTCCAAGACTTCTCCAGAATCAGTCAGTGTATCACAAATGGATCTTGAACTCAGATCTTCCTGGCTGTAAGGGCACATTCCCTTTCTAAGCATTCCAAAGGAGTCTGTCTTACATGGCAGTAACAGGGTGGAGGAAAGGGAGGTCAGTGAGGATCTTAAAAAAGTTTCTGAGAAATTATGTAACTTAAAAATATACATATGTATGTCTATGAATGTTGAAAATTTTTCATAACATGTAATTGGAACAAAATAAAATATCGACTGGGAAATTTTTTGATGTTAGGAGCTGATGTGGTTTTTGTTATGAGCTAATAGACTAAAACTTATTGATTTATTAAGGAAAATTTTTAGAAGACAGTCAATAAAAAAAATTGTTAACGGGAAGCTCCATCACAAGCTAGACTTTCCCAAACCTTTCAAGGGAAATTGTTTCCCATAGTGATACATCATCCCAATCCCCCTCCTTTCTGGTCACTCTAGGGAAACATCACAGACAAAGTCTTCCAGCTGCACCCAACATTTTCCTGTGCATGGGTTGGATCCAAACATAATTCCTTCCAAATAAGGTCAAGGATTGGTGATGAAACATCCTTGGGGACTTCATGGCTGGGGGAATTCCATTTATGTTTTCTCCCAGTGTTCTCATCATCCATTCTGAAGGTTCACAGTAAGGAAAGGAGGAATATTCCTATACAACAATATGAATTAAATCACAATGGAAGGAAAGTACAGGGAGAACAATATGGTGTTAAAAATAAGATGCAAAGAGAGCGGTCCCAAAAATATGACTAGTAGCTACTCTGCTGAGATGGCTGAGATGTCAGACTTGTTTCAAGACAACCCTCAACCACTCCTTTCTTTGTCCTCAAAAAGCCGGCCCTTAAAAGAAGCTCTCTAGACTCATCACAGGCATAGACTGAAATCTGTGAGGGCCTCAGTGAGGTTATTGCTCAACTTGGGACAAATGCTGGCTGTGTCCAGCTATGCATGGGCACTTCTGTTTCTATTACAGGGCTGGAGGGGAAAAGTCTGCAATAACTCCTTGTATGGGTATATCTGGGTCTGCTCTAATTGAGCCCACAAGTATAGCTCTAAAATGATGGCTTTGATAGGAGGTTCTCTGGCAGTTCTACATCAGAGACAAAAATCTTCTCATAGAAAACAGCTTTGGATTTCCAATGCAGAGGCAGAATAGAGTGAGAACAAAACACCCCAGTGATCTGTCTACCTGCTATCTGGGGTAGCTCTTATACCTCTTCCGGGGCCTGCTGATCTGCTTTGATTGCTGAGATCAAACTTCCAGGGCTAGCTGCATGAAGCTTTAATGACTGCCCACTGAGCTGTCGATAACAAGAAGAGGATGGCAAAGTCCCCATGAGTGAACAGTCCAGGTTTGCAGGTGAGGCAGATGGGTGGCTCTGAAGGTTTGGTGTGGCATCTCAAAGACACAGAAGAGACCCAGGACAAGGATTCCTTCCAGCATCAGCCTCTTGGAAGACATGAGACCTCTCTCTACCATGCTCCTAATCCAGTCCTTCCAAAAAAAGTGAGATTCTCCACCAAATGAAGACAAGGTAGGTTGGGGCCCCAGCAGCAGGGATCTTGTTTCTGGAGGTGGTAGATCTCTTTGAATGAAGAGCATTGGTAAAAAACCCCTCAGGCTTCCATTCACGGACAACTTACATTGAGATTGCAGTGAAGGAAATGCAAAGAGGCTTCAGCATGTCACCGCCACATCACACGTGGCTTGGACATCACAATGGACACAGCAATGTCAGCCCTGTTGTTTTTCTATGAGAGGTGATAAAATCTCCTTTAGCTCATTTCATCTGCAAGTCTGTTGGGCAGTAAGTTCAAACATACAATAAGTTTTTAAAATATATTTATATATTTATATATACACACACCTATATAAGTATTTCCCAGGTTTCAGTCAGAAATCAGTGCTTGAGTGAACTATATAGCTATTTAATAGAAATAATAAAACATTGATACAAATATAAAGACATAATCAGTATAAAAGGTTTGTATTTATAAAAAATACTTCTAGGCAACAGTCTTCCCCTGAGGGTTTACCATATACGTTGGACTCATAAATATTGCTCAGCTTGCTCTCTGGCGTTCATAATTCACCCATTCCAGCTTCAGTGGGCTACTCAGGTCACGCGCCAGGGCTGCAGTGTGGCCTCGGGATCTGCTCCCTTGCTTGGTAGAACAAAGAACAAGACTGTATCGATGGGCCTCCGAAAAATCTGGAGAAGATTCCTTCTTCCACATATGGAAGATACAAAGAACAGGGACAACAGGCGAGAGGGCACGGCGGCACATGACTGGCAATGGTTTGCGTGGAGTCTCACTGGCTTTTCTGGACCCAGTCCCAACTGTCTTCATTTTCTTTGCGGTTTTTCTCAGCTTCAATAATTTCTTTGTACCTTCTTCGAAAGAAGCCCATCTAGAGAGAAGGAGAAGAGAGAGCAGAAACTGTAATCAGAAACCATAGTGATTCCAACATTGTCCAAGCTAAGTCAAGGCTGGTCATTCTTATTTTTTATTTTGTTTTTTATTATTTTTTTTATTTAATCAATGGGGTTAAGTGACTTGCCTAAGGTCACACAGCTAAGCAATTATTAAGTGTCTGAGGTCCTCCTGACTCCAGCGCTGCTGTTCTATCCACTGCACCACCTCGCTGCCCCTATTCTAGCCATTCTTATGGCCACACCATTAAGTCACCTGGTCTGTCTATACACACAAAAAGTATTTGGTGATGATTGAATTGGGCAGAAATCACTTCAAACAACTAGAAGCAGTGGGGCATAATACACAGAGCACTGGATTCAGATTCAGGAAGACATGTGTTCAAGTCTTGTCTCAGATACTTACCAGCTGTATGATTCTGGGCAAGATCCTTAAACTTTCTGAGCCTTGGTTGCCTCTTCCAAACCAAAGCTTTGGGTTCAAGGACCACTAAAGTCCCTTCTGGTGCTAAATCTCCAATCCCCTGATAGAATGACATGCATACAAAAGAGCATTTTTTTCAGATCCTGTCTCCCAAGTAGTGATGGTCAGAGCTAGTGACAGACACCTCTCACTCAATAGCCCTTTCAAACTTGTGGAGGTCTATTCCACTCACCCTTGGGTCAACTGCTTCCAAGCTCCCAAGGAAACAGTCTGAAGACTATTTAATGTCCTACTTTCAGCCCAACTTACTAAAATTTTTTGACTTAATTTTTTAAAATTATACTGTGATGGTCCCAGTTGGAAGTGGTCACAAAGAAGAGTCTTTGGAGGGTCTTGTACTCACCTTCCCTTTGTAAATAGGGTTCTAATAGGAATAAATAGAGACAATTATCCCCTTCCCTGTTGCAGAGCCTTTTCCTGATTGGTCTCCCTACTTCTTATTGGGTCCCTTTTTATGTCCCACTCTATCCAAAACAATCTTCCCAAAGACTAAATCTGACCATGCCACCACATCAGTGGTTCCCCAGTATCTCAAGAGAAAATATCAATTTCTCAGCCTGACCTTGAAGGGGTTTCCATGTTCTGAACCCTACCTACCTTTCTCAACCTTATTTCATACTCCTTCCCTCCAGAATGTTCCACGCCAGATAATTTGGAGCACCGGTCACTCCTTCACTAGAGAAGGAAGTGGCTGGTGCTCCATTTTGTCTAGTGTGTGTGTGTGTGTGTGTGTGTGTGTGTGTGTGTGTGTATGTGTGTGTGTCATGAATTGGCACAAACCATTAGCCATGCTGGGATACACTCCCTCTTCCTCTCTGTTTCCCAGAAATCTTGCTCATTTAAAAACTCAGCTCCCATTCCTCTCCCAAGATTGCCTGACATCCAAGCTAGATACAGCCCTAAGCTAGGCTAGTTACAAACCAGTGAGAGTTAGGTTGTGCTTGCCTAGGTTTCTTGCTGTGTGGGTATGGGCAAGCCATTTGGAGTCTGAACCTCTATTTTCTCATCTACAAAATATGGACCAATGTATCAGTATCTTTTTCACAGGACTATTGTGAGTAAGAGATTTCATAGGGGCAGCAGGCTATGATAGAAAGGATGCTGAACTTGGAGCATCTGCGTCCTTCCACCAAGTACCTCTTTGTGTGACCCTGGGTTAAGTCACTCTACCTCTTTGGACCTGTTCCCCCCATCTATAAAATGGTAGGGCTGATTGAAGGGTCACTTTGAGCTCTAAAACTATGACTCAACAATCCTAAACCTCATTTTGTTTGGAATGGACCATTCTGAAGGGGAAGAGGATGAAATAAGGTTAGAAAGGTATATAGAAGACAGAACATGCCAAGTTAAGAAGGTGGATTCAAAAGTCCTAAACCACAAAGCATTGCCATAAATATGAAAAGTTCCCATCAGCAACATCATCTTAATGGTCATGGTAGCCACCACTTAAAAGGCACTTTTAGACTTGTACAATTCTTTACACCTCTCACCCCATGTGATGGATTGGGAAATTATGTGCTCTTCTCAGTCACAAGTGGTAGACACTGGGGATTTCTCTCCACTATCTAAGGACACATGCAGCCAATTGCTTAAGGCTTAGAAAGCAAGGCATCAAATTGATTGTCTGGTGAGACAGTCCCTCCCTGCTACTTTATAGAGAAAAGACGAGGCTGCTTGTTTCCTCCCATCTCCCATTCATCAGACCCAAAGGGTTCCATTTGGGTAAGCTTGCTGCTCACTGGTTGGCTCCCCCATTCCCCCTCCTAAAAAACACAGGTAGAGATGCCCACAGGAGTGTTCGGCTCACCATCTGAGTTGGAAAAGCCAAACAAACATGCCAAAGGGGGTGGAGACATCCACATTTTAGAAGGCAAAAGATTTTGGGGTTTTTTTTTTTACTCTACAAAACTAATCAGATTTTAAGAATAGTTTTTGTTTATGGAAAAAGAAACCAGGTGAACCCAGGAGGGGGAAATGCCTCGAGGAAGAAAAGCATAAAGAGAAAGAATGAGATTGAGGGGAAATGAGGCTTTTCAACAAAGAAACCAAAGTATCTTTAGGGGGTCAAGGGAAAAGGAGGAGTAGTATTTGCCAGACAAAAACAGCCCATTAAAGAAATGGTGACTACCTCTCATAGCTCATACTATTGCATAGAAAAGTGAAGCTCCGGGAAGGGGAGCTTCTAATGCAGGCTTCTAATTAGGCAACACAGTCTAGGACAAGGGTCTTGAAAGGAGCTCTCCCAGAAGGGGCACAGCCACAGGCTGGGCCCTTTGCTCTTGAGGGAGAAGGTGGGATATCTTCCTTGTGCCTTTAGACTTTTCCAAGCAGGGCATGACCAGATTCTTTTCTACAAAGACATCTGCCATCTCAAATCCGCCTCCCTGAGCCCTAATGTGGAGGTTGAAGGAGGACATTGGGAACTCTGAAATAAGCCAAAAATCAAGGTCACCCCTGGAGGCTTTTTAAAACTTTCCAATAGCTGGCAAAAAGACTAGAATGGCAGCACAATACAAAGAAAAGGAGAATGGAATTTGGAATCGAAGCAGACTCGGGTTCAAATCTCAGCTCATTGCCTTCCCGTGTGACTTTGGGCAAGTTACTCATTTCTCTAAGCCTCAAATTCTTCATCTATAGCGTGAGGGGGATGGAATCCATGCCTTCTGAGGTCCCTCACGGCTATGAGTTGATGACAGAAAATAATGCTTTCTTAGTGGTCGACCTGGTTCGTAGTCCACTGAGCAATCATGAGAGTTGGACAGGAACAAAGAGTATCATCCATGGGAAAATGATGAGACAAGTAGATTCTGAAGTCAAGAAGACCGAAGCTTAAACTAGCTTCTGACACTTAGGTATGTGACCCTGGGTAACTCATTAAATCTCTGCCTCAGTTTCCTCATTTGTAAAACAAGGATGAGAATGCCTACCTCCCCGGATTGTCTTGAGAAGGGAGGACAATATATGTAAAGCAAAGCTCAAAGCACCATAGGAAGGTTAATTATTAACCAGCAAGACTCAGCCCTCTCCTGCTCCACAAGTTCCAGTGGTTCCCCATTGCCTCTGGGATAAAATGAAAGGGCACAGAAAGGCCTTTTAGTCCATTACTTTCCATTGACATTCCAGATCTCCCATCAGCAGGCTTTTGACAGGCTGTTTCCTGTGTCTGATATGCACTCCCCCTGCAAGGTGGCTCAATATGTAAGTAATATTATAAATACACATATATTATAACATTATAAATACAAATATATATATAAACAAATATTTTAAATAAATACTTCTCTATTCTGTAAATATTGTCTCCTGCATTCAAATTTAATATTCTGAGGCTAGGAACTGCATTTATATTGGTTTTTGGAACTCTAGCCCTTGGCACTGTACCTCACATGTACTAAGTATTTACTATTTACTGATTAAGTGAAAAATTCCTTCTTTACCTCCATCTCTTAGAATATATTTTTGAGGTTCTTACATTCGACTTTATATATTCATATATATGTATGTGTATGGTCACATATATATATATTTACACATGAACATATATATATATATATTTTTTATATATAAACACAAATATATGTATACATATCCAAATACATGTGTATGTATATATTATATTTCATTATTGGTTTACATGTTATTTCCCCCATCATATCTAATCTCCTTGAATTCTACTAGGGAAAGATTAGAACACATTCACGATTAAGTGAACAGAAGAAATATTTAAAACAGGATCCAAGACTTCTTCTTTAGCTGGTTTACCAACAAGCAAAACAGACAAAAAATCCCAGGCCATTACTCAGTTGTGGAAGAGGAATCTGCTTGTCTTTCCCCATTCAAATGATCTTTCTTTACTTATTTCCTATAAAGGATTTGTTCATTTTTGTCTTTTTTACCTCCAGCAACCTAACCTTGTGCCTGACCTGTAGCAGAGGATGAATGAATGATGAATAAATGAATGAATGAATGAATGAATGAATGAATGAATGTGAATTCAGTCTGGCTTGGAGGGAGAACTTTAACCTGGGTTATGGTGTCCAATCATTTTTACCACAAAAAAGAAATCCAGTTAATCAGCGATTTGGGTGAGATGATATCTTTTCCTTTGTTCTCAAAAAAGACCAGGACATCAGGGAAGTGATGCCATGACAATCACGTGAATTGGATTTGAGGAGGGGGGTTGTGCTAAGTCATCAGCCTCACTTTCTCCTTCAGAGCTATCTGGGTCCAGTGACCAGAGATGAATCAGGATGACTGGTTGTGAGGCAATCAGGGTTAAGTGAATTGCCCAAGGTCACCCACTGATCAGTTTGTGAGTCTGGATCTGAACTCAGGTCCTCTTGCTTCCAAGGTTCTATCCACTCTGCCACCTAGCTGCCTTGACTTGGGTTAGTCTCAAAATTCTAAAGAAGAGCCTACCGCTACCTTCAGCATGGAACCATAAGGCTACAACCTTGACCACTGGGGAAGGCAGGTATATCTTTCTCATCATAGGATCATGTCATCTCTTATTTTCCAGATGAAGAAACAGAGACCAGAGGAGGAAACAGAGACCCAGAGGTATCACAAAGTGAGCAATAAAGACCACCCTCAGATTGGTTTAATATACCACAGCTCCATAGGCTCATTCTTTACCCAAACAAGCAGGTTTGTGCGGGAATTGGGGGATCCTCCCTTTAAAAAAAATCACTGGGACGAAGAGGTCAGAAAAAGTATTATCCGAAAGAAACCAAATGTCATTCATTCCTCCAAAACACCTCAATAAACAAAGAGATGAAAGCAGGAAGTAAATTGGCTATGTTTCCGGGTCCTTAACTGACAACTGAAGGAAGACAGATCATTTGAATAGGGAAAGACTAATAGAATCCTTCCCCACAACAGAGTAGTGGCCTGGGATTGTTTGTTTTGTTTTTTGCTAAAACACCTAAAGAAAATGGCTTGGTTCCTATTTTATATATCTCTTATATCCATTTAACTGTGAATGGGTTCTAAACCTCCCCTAACAAAATGCAAATTCCTTGGTTCTGTCTCTCTTTTCTCTTTGTAACCCAAGCATCTGGCATCATTTTTTTGCACTGAATAAATATTTGTTGATAGATTGATCTATTAGGGAAGAGATGGGTTGCGATCTCTGCTGGTGGAGATTGTTCCCACCCTGAGAGTTCCTTCCCCTGATCAAATGACAGACCTTTTCCAAATTCCCAGGTTCAGATACAATGAATGAAGCTTTTAGAATAATGAAGATGGACTTAGGTATTTTAGAATATTTAAGCTTCAAGGTTTGAGTCACAGGAAATGTCTTTGGCTGTAAAGAGGCATCAGCTCCAGGCATCTCCAGCTCCATCATGTCCACAATGAGGAGGGAGGGAGGGAGAAAAGTGGAGGAAATCATTTAATTTGTTTCCTCTTGAAAGAGCTTCACATTTCAACATCTCATTGAGGAGGAGGGGAGAAAGCCAACAACTGCGATCATTAAGCATGAAGTTTAAATTATGGCAACCAGAAGCTTGGACCATCTTGGTCTCTGGCCAGTTTATTAGGCTCCATTTCACTGTTTGAAGACATGCCTGGTTCACTCCCAGCTTCAAACATTGAGGTTACTTGACACTGGGGCCCCACTGATGGCGGGAGCAAAGAAGCAGTCTGAAATTCATGTGGACAGATCATATACTGGGCAAGATAAATGGGAAGCCACAAACACTCTACTGGTAGCAAAGACGGGGTCCAGGAAGGGCAGGAAGCCACCCACTTCCAGAAAGTCTTGGCAGATCCTAAGAATGCCTTTTCCCCCAAAGTCAATTAGGGAACATTTTTCCAAAGTAAGCATTCTGCTACAGGGTTATCTATCATTCCAGGAGCGTGGACATTCTCAGAAAAACCAGACCCCAGGAAGAGGGCAAGTAGGGGCTTCGTGCAATTGATAATATCACTGAATGTGAATTGATTCTTCATCCATGCTCAGTACAAGGCTTGAGGGTAATACTTGAGACCAGTTTATCTCATTCTGCCCTTCTAAAGTCCATTTGGTTCCTTCAGTCTTTAGGACTATTTGATGAGAGATAACTATGGATTGACTAACTCCCTTCCTTTGGGTGATTAGCTTTGTCTTTAAATGCTATGGTGATCAGTTAGCTCTGAAGGGGATAAAACCCACTGATCCATGGCCTACCCATATTTTCTCAGGAGACCCTCCTTTAGTTCCCAGGACATCATGCTGGTATCAAAGGAGAGTCAGAGGAAATGTGTTTTCCCTTATTCTCATCACTGAGTCAGCCCACCTTCTTTCCTGTGATATCCCATATCTCTTGCACTATTCTTGGTGGGTCACATATTGAATCTTGCTCATACCCATTATCCACCTCCCCATAGCTCTTTGAGTGACCCCCAACTTCATTCTTCAGGGTTGAAGATAGTCCATGACTAGCGATCACAAAACATTGCCAGAGGAATTGAATCATTTCCAAAGGTGCATCTTTATTTGGGTGAGAAGCCTGGAGGAATCACTAAAACCTTCCTATTGAGTAGCTTCCTATCTCTTCAGAAGCACCTGACAGTTAAATCATGTAGTGGACAGATTGACTTAAACTTCAATTATGAATCAAGATCTTACTAGCAGTATGACCCTGGACCAGTCTCAGTTTCCTCATCTGTAAAGTCAAGGGGCTGGGCTCAATGGTGCAAAGTTCCAAATCTAGGATTTTATAATTTTTAAGACACAGGATTCAATCTGTTAACTTTGAACCCTTTTAAATCCTCTGTCCAGAAAATTGGGATGTTAAACCAGCTTATCCCTAACTAGATCTCCTTTGCCCTCACAAATTCTAAGATGGTTGACTGACTTCATTCCAAGGTTGCCCTCATGTTGGACTTAGCAGTCATGTCTTCCTCATTGGTCAGAATTGCATCCAGAATAGCTATTCCTCTCATTCTCCATTTTTTGAAGAAGAAGAAGAAAATTATCATTAAGATAAGTATGCTAGAAACTGATGAACTTTGAAGATGAGATATACTGATGACTGCAGATGGAGAAGATGGAGATGAAGGTGGAGATGGAGATGGAGATGAAGATGGAGATGGAGATGGAGATGGAGATGGAGATGGAGATGGAGATGGAGATGGAGATGGAGATGGAGATGGAGATGGAGATGGAGATGGAGATGGAGATGGAGATGGAGATGGAGATGGAGATGGAGATGGAGATGATGGAAATGGAGAAATCCTCCACCACGGCCATATCTAGTCTCAGGGAAAGAACCAAGATCTGCTTTTCCAACACCTCATTCAGCTCCTTCTTTTCTCCAGGAGCACCATGGAACACTTTTGTTATTTCTTCCATTGTTGATCCTTCTCCCAAAATATTTTCCATTGTATTCTCCCCATCCAAAGGCTCATTTATAGATCTACTCTCATATGAGTCTCATAGAGGGAGTACTAAGCCTGAAGCCAGGAAGACCTGAGTTCAGATCTGACCTCAGGCATCTGCCTGCCTCTGTTTCTTCAACCATAAGATGGAGATAATAATTAGCACCTATCTCACAGGACTGTCCAGAGAAATAAATGAGATAATAGCACAATGATCTCACCTATCAGGCACTTACTATTTGCTTGTTCCCTTCCCCCCACTTTTTAAATAAACAACACTGCTCCACATTCTTATTGAGCTAGTCAGTTCCTTCTGAACAGTCAACACACATTTATTAAGCACCATTTGTATGCCAGCAATGATGTAAATACTAGTTTATCCTTTCATATTCTTATGCCAGTCATGAGTCCCAGTGATATCACTGAGGGCAGGAATGTCTCCCTATATGTGTTCAGGGGGGATCTGAGGTCAAGGGGGACCACTGAAGTCTTGCTTTTTAGACATTCCTCTATGTTCCAGACTCTTGCTACTGCTGCAGTCTTCTTCCTCTGGCTCAGAAAATTCCTGTTTTCTTACCTCCCACTTGCTGTTTAGTTTTATTTCTCTTGAACAAACTAAGAAGACCCCAGGCAAAACTATTTTCAACAGCTCTCACAAAGCACACTCTAGCCCTGGCTTTGAGATCATCCTGCCTATGTTCTAGTACAGAAATCCAGAGCCTTTCTTTAAGCATTATCCTCTTGACCAACTTCTTAAAGTCCTCTTTTATTTACCAAAACATCATCTTCTCAACCAACTTCTCAGTCTTCTTTTACTTCCCAAACTCTTAAATTCAATATGATGCAATGACGAACCCAAGTTCATCCCTCTTAAAACCCACCAAAGACCAAGGCAAGCTTCAAGGATTCCTTATACTGTTTTCTGTACTATGTTACCTATAACTAAATTTGGTTTGGGTTTACATACTACATGTGATGCTGAACTAAGGCAAGCTCCAAGAAACTGCAGTCACATTCTTATGGCACTTGCTCACTTGGATATATGGTAGGATGACCACCTGGACTAATTGGTCCCTGACAATTATTTCCAAGAACTATATACACTCAAAACAAATCCAAATAGATGGGTAAATGAATACTATAGAATACTATTGTTCTATAAGAAACCATAAATAGTCAGACTCTAGAGAAGCATGGAATGACTTACAGGGTCTGATGGTGAGTAAAGGGAGCAGAACCAAGAGAACAATGTGCACATTAACAACAACATTGTGAGATGAACAACCTTGATGGAAGCAGCTTCTCTCAGCAGTTCAGAGAGCTAGGACAAAGGTATGAGACTGGCTATGGACAATGAGATCACCATCCAGGGGAAGAAAAACAAAACACACACAAATAAAAGAACCCTTCAGAATCTGATGAACACTTTATAAAAATTATCTCTTATGAATCTCTTTCCCTTAATCCTAATTCTTCATAGTGAAAATGACTTATCTATAAACATGTTTATCAAAAATATGTATGTATCCAGCCTCAGCCACTTAATAATTACCTAGCTGTGTGACCTTGGACAAATTACTTAATCCTATTGTCTTGCAAAAACCTAAAATATATATGTACAATGTTAACCAGACTGTTCACTACTGAGGCGAGGGGGTTGGGAAGGGAGGGTGGAAGGAAATTTTGTAACTTAAAAAGATATATGTGCATATGGATGAAAGTTCATAAATAAATAAGGAAAAAATTCAAACAGATGACAATTGAACCAGCCTCACTTAGGAAGACACTCATAAGCAGGGAGGTCAGGGACATCTGAAGAGAAGTATATAGGGAATCATCCAGAATGAGCAACCAAAAGAGGATGGGGCCAAAAGAGGAAGCACATCAGAAGGCCCACCCTTTGTCCTGGCTTTTCTCTGGATTCATCTGGTTCCATGAAAAAAAACCATGAAGAGAATTTCATCTTCCCTAATTTCAAGGGAACAAACATAAAAAACACGAAACAAAACTCATGTTACTCAATGATGGCCCTGCCTTCTTAGACCTCAAGTAAAAAGATGGATTTCTATTCTAATAGACAACAGACTTACTTCTCAGCATTTTGTGAATTCAGTTACCAAAAAATAGTCAGCCTCACTCTCATATTTATTCTCCTGGAAGCCCTGTGCAAAATTCTCTCTGATCTCTGTGTTCTAGCTTCCCCATAAACCTGAGGTAATATACACTCAATAGTTTGTTCACAAACCTAAGCCCAAAGACTTCAGAGGAGCCTGAAGAATAATAAGCACTCCATAAAGGGTTTATTTATTTCTTCATTCATTTGTACCAAAGAGTTAGGCTGAGGATAAAAAAGTAAGAAACCTTTGAACAGAAGCTTATATTAAACCTCTCTCGTACAACCTTTGGAATAGCCCAGATTTCAAGAAGGCAAACTATAAGATTTGCAAGTAGCAACTATAGTTGGGGAATTCTGGCAAGACAGCTAAGTGGTTATGCTTCTTCATCCCAGCTTCTGTTCATCACCTCAAGGCAGGAAGAAATGTGCCAAATAAAATAGAAGAGCAACAACCCAAAAAATAGGAAAGAGGAAAGGAATCATTGAAAGAAAAACCACAGGAAAAAAACAGTCCAGAGATTAAAGAAATGAGTAAGCAAATAAAGCATCCTAGTACAATGAAGCTGTACCATGGGGTAAAAAGAAGCTAGGAACACTCTAGAAGAAAAGAATACTATTTCAATAATCCAAGAGCCTATAAATTACACTGAAGACTCAGAAAGCACAGAGTTTCTTAGAAGTTGAAAAGAACTGAAGTAAATTAGAGGGAAATTAAAATTCTTAAAGAATCGATCAACAAACCTTATGAAATACCCACTGTGTGCTAAAATTAGAAAAGACAAATAAGAAAATCAATGATTTAGAAAGGATAGTAGAGAAATTTAACAAAACAGTAGAAACTATGAAAAAGAGAACTCTAAGGATAAAAAAACAAAAATGCAAAAACCACAAACTTCAGAATAAAATCAAAAGACAGTAAAATTAAAGGACATCCAAGTGCTCTGCAATCCAAACTAATTGGGACATCTTGCAGAGATGATCAGAGACTTATTGTCCCCCTGGGATATAATACCATGAAATAAAGAACATCATATTTATGGAAATCACATAGAAAATTGCCTGGAAATATTAGAAAAAATGGGCAAAATATAGCTTGATAGAATCTATAGGACTCTAGGAGAGAAATTCCAACTTTTATTCAGTAAGACATGTAGTCACCAAGATGTAAAGATAAAGTATCAAGGAGCAAACAGCTAACAGGAGGAATTTAACATAATAAAAAATCAAACAGGACTCCTCATTAAAAGTAAAAACCATAATATAATAGTACAACATATTCCAAAAAGATATACATGAATGAGAAAAACATCCAGGCTTCATCAAGAAGATAGACTTTCATTCATCTTTCCCCAAAAAAATAGAACACGGCCTTTGAAATGCAAATCTAACAAGGAATGAAAATGAATAAATTTAAATAAGTTCATGTTACATGAAAAAGCTGGAATCTATACTGGGATTCCTCTATCACCGTGATAAATACTTTTAGTGAGCAGATATATCCCAGTTTTATGCTGTGTGTGATGTTTATTACCAGAGGGTCACTGAACAGAGTTTTTTTCCTGTTGTCACATCTTCCAAGGAATCTTTAACAATCTTCATCGCCTTGAAGGCGATATTTTGTTTAATCAACTCACATGCTTTTTTTCCATAATCAAAAAAAAAAAAATAAGCACAGTGGGATCTCATATTCTCTACATCTTTCAGTTAATTATTTACACAGATAAGTAAATACAAAAGATATACAAAGCAATTCCATGGAGGTGGGAAAGAGCATTAACAACCAGAAGGATTCATCATTCTAGAAATGATGCACTGAAAATGACTGTATTGTTCATACCCTTTCATTTGGTAATACCATTCCTGAATTTCACACCCCAAAGAAGGCTAATGTGCGTAGGCAAAGGTCTCATGTTCAAAAATATTCTTATAAGCATTATTTGTAATAACAAAAAGCTAGAAGTAAAATTATGCAATGCTTAGGATTCGGCTGAATAAACTGTGGTATGTGCCCATAATAGAATATCACCGCAAGGTAATAACTATGGAGAAGTGAGAGAAGCCGGAAAAGACTTAAGAGTGCCACAGAGTCACAAGAGGAGAATCAGAGAATCAATACACATAGCATCTACACTTGTGCAAATAAACAATCTCAAAATCATCTATATCCTAATGAAGTATAATAAAGAGTGTTGGCACCAGGCTATTAAAGTAAAAGCATACTGACTTCCCTTCTATTTATAATTGGGAAACCACAAAAATGCAAAGGGACAATCATCCTGTGGTTTTATGTGACTTGTGGGGTGGGAGGTGTCCTTTGAGTTTTTGTTCAGAGAAACATATCATTAAAAAACAAAAACAAACAGAGCCAAGCAGCCACGATGGAGTTGAAAAAGCCATGAACAGAGACTTGGTTTCCTCTCCAAGATTTGTCACTGTGACCTTGGGCAAATCACTTCTCACTCAGTCTTAATTACATCATCAATGAAATGAGACTTTTCAACTGTGTGCCTTTGAAGGTCTCTTTGGGTCTGAAACTCTAGAACACCTTATTTTAAAACCTTTATTCATTGTTTAATAATCATTATAGCCTATTTGTTTCTCAATATACCTCCCCAAATGATCCCAATCCTATAGCAAATCAAAACAACTGCCAAGACATCTACCTCGACACATCCCACTCCATCTCTCTCACAGGAAGACGGGAAGTGGTTTCAGCATTTTTCCCCCCCAGGGACAAGATTGACCATTCTAATTAAGATGAATTCAGCTTTCTTTTAGCTGTTTTCATTCACTTTGTTGTCATTGGCTATACTGTTATCCTCTATTTACTTCACCCTACATCAGTTCTGACAAGTCTCCTGATGGCTCTCTAAATTCCTCATATTTATGATTTTATTGACAATATACCATTATATTCATATACCACAATATTGATGGCATTTAACAGGTGTCCGCCAATTGATGAATGACCAAAAAAAAGAAGAAAAGTAGCATATGAATGTAATAGAAATTTACTGGGCAACATAAAAGAATGAATATTGGGAATTCAGTGAAACATGGAAAGACTTGCAAAAATTGTTTCATAATTGTGAAAGAACAAGAAAAAGGAGAGTTGCCTAATTATAAAGACCAAGTTTGTCCCTGGAGAAGAGTTGAAAACACATCCCTCCCTCCCTTCATGCAGAGGTGGAGGACTATGGAATATCATAGAGATTGATAAGCAGGTGATGCATTGGTCAGTTTTCCTGAAACAATTTTTGTTCTCTTTGTTTTCATTAAGATTTGTTACAAGACATGGATCTCTGGGCAGAGAAAGGGAAAAGAATGTCTTTGGAAATGAATGAGATTTAAAACAAAAGATATAATTAAAAATATAGTACCATGTTCAAAAGGACCTTGCTATTCAATCATCTTTCTTCCCATTGCCAATGTTTGTACTCCCTGGTGACCTGCCAAGATACCATTTTGCTTCTCATCAAGTAATGCCTAATCTACCACACCCTACCACACCAGGGAATTTTCCAAATTCAAAAATGTTGCTTATGAATATGTTAATATGAATATGTCATTCTCCTTGGCAATACCAAGCTTGTTTTTTGGATCCAATTTCATTATTTTAAGCTGGGAAAATTCTGAAAGATCACTCTTTGGTCCCTTCTCCAGTAGGCTATTTCTACCATGTCATCTGATTTCAATGGTGAGAAAGCTCAAATAGTTCAGGCAAAAACTACAAAAAATCTTATGGCTGCCTGTTTTCTCCAATTCCATAAAAAATAAAATGACTTAATAACCAAATTTTCCTTCTATTTTAACATTAAATTCTAAGGAGTAGAGGCTAGATGCTGAGGAGGCCAAAGGAGGAGAGATGATTACCCTCATGCCATTTCTCTGGAAGGACCTTGCTGGGCAATCATCTATGTTCCCACTGCCAACATTGAGTGATTCCTAGTGACGTGCCAAAATGCCATTTTGCTTCTCTCTAAGCAAGATCTAATCTACCACACCCCATCACCCCAGGGAATTTCCAACAGGAAATTTCCTTAGCTGTTTTCTGTCTCTGAGCTCAGAACAGAAAGGATATGTTCTGAAAGTAGCCTGGATGGTAACCAAGGAGAGCCTCCTTCTACTCTCTGATCCCAACAGCCTGTTACTGCGATGCCTCACTGAATGTCTTACCTTCCATAAGAGCACGGCCAGTAACAAAAAGATGAGGATGCCCACCAGCAAGCTGATGGCAATGATCCAGCCCACAACATAACCACGAGGCTCCAGATTGTGCAGTGCTTCGAAGACCACCTACGAGGCAAGGACAGGGGAGAATTTCACAATCAGAAGCAGGAGTTTTCTTTTTGGCACATTATGTGCTTTAGTCTAATCATATATATTTGATATTTGGGGCCAAATGACAAGGAATGATGTAAAAGAAAGAAAATCCAAGGTTTGAAGAATATTCCAAAATCAAAAAATAATCTAGAAAAAATATAATGTGCATATATATATATATATATAAAATTACAAATATACATATAGAATTCTATGGATGTATAATTACAAGATATACAATGATAACTGAGCATAATTAAATATCAAAAACTGAACATAAGCAGCTTGGCACCATGGAAAGAGAATGCCAACATTTGAAGCAGAAAGACCTGAGTTCAAGTCCTCCCTCTAGTATACATTAACTCTGCTATGATGGGATAATTACTTAGAGTCTCACAACCTCAGTTTGTCAAACTGCACAATGGGGATAAAATGAGAAAATCTCTCAATTACTTTGCAAACCTTCTAGTTTTATATAACTGTGAGTTATTATTACTATTATCATTTCCATTCGTCTCTCAATTGCTCCCGACATTGTCGTAGAACAGGTGCGAGTCTACACTGCTAGAGGGAGTTTCCTCCTTATCCCAATAAAATCAGGAGTATAGACAAAAGCTTGTAGCCTCATCTCAAGAGATTAAAAAAAGATCTTCTCCAGCCAGACTCAACTCTACTCCACAAAGGAGTTTTGAAGCAGCTGCTATTGCTAGGCACTAGACTCAGGTCTAAGGATAATAGAACAAACAGGAGCGGGTCCCTGACCTCACCATCACGATACACTGTGTATGCTGACCAGAAAATGCAAATGAAATCCAAAGAAAGCATCAAGATTAGTGGATTATTTCACCAGGGAGAAATCAAGACCAGAGAGGGTATGTTCTTTATCTCCTCTTAAACACATTTATTTGGGGCATTTTTCTTCCTTTTTTCATTAGGTTCCTCCCACCAATATCTGGCACGGTCTTTAGAGCTTAGTAGAAGAGGGTAAGAGACTGACTCTCTTTCCATGGGTAGAGGAACTCCAAAGTGAGACATTCCCTTCATCAATGCATAGGGGCACCTTCTCAGCATCCGGTCGTCTCTAATGCCACCAGTGCAAGACCCTGACCCAATCAGTTTACCCTTCTTTGTCCTCATCTGTAAAGTCAGGATTTTAAATGGCCCTATCTCACAAGATAATTTGCAGGGATCAAATGAGATAATGCATATGTAAAATACCTTTGTAAAGCTTAAAGCATTATATAAATGTTATGCAATATATTTCTTAGATGTAAATAATTCAAATGTTTATATTTATCTGTAAATAGTTATATGATTTCTAAAGGATTATTTTATATTTTTATTTAAATAATATATTTAAATCATAAATCTTTATAACATCTAAATATAGCTGCCCTTATGTCGGCCTTGGAGTGTATTTTATTTAATATTGGGGGGCGGAGGAAATAAGTATTTATATCACCTACTCCTATGCCAGGCAGTAGGCCAGACACTTTACAAATATTACCTCATTTATTCCTCACAGCAATCTTTTGAGAAAGGTACTGTTAACATTCCCATTTTGCAGCTAAGGCAAACAAAGGTTAAGTTTCTTGCCTGGAGTCACACAGCTAGGAAGTGTCTGAGTCCGGATTTAAACTCAGGACTTCCTGACACTAGAGTCAGTGTTCTACTCATCATACCACTTATCTGCCTATACTCTCTGATGCTCAATAATATTATTCTTTAGCTTTCTTTCTCAACTTATAGTCTTCCCTGAAAAGTATAAGGAAAACAATACTGTATTTGGAATCAAAGCACTTGAGTTGAAATTCTAGGTCTAAAATCTCTTTTGAGCCTTGGTTTTCTCATCTATAAAATGGAAGGGATCATACTTCTCAGACATCCCTTCCATCTCTAAACTGGTGAATTTTTGACCCAAAGTATCTTCCATAGGTCTGACCCATAGAAGATGCTCCAGAAATATTTGTGGAATGGATAAATATAGGAAGGAATGATTCAGTGTCCTTTGCTGGCTGTCATGTGAACTGTTCAAGCTTTCATCAACTCCCCATTTATTCCCCAAGCAATGACCCCAGGATCACTGGAGGAGGCGGATTGTGTTCATAAGCTAGATCGACTCTAATACTTTGCTCTCTGGAGGACAAAAAGAATTTCAGAGTCAGAAATTTCTATTCACATGTAATCACAGAGCTTAAATGAAAGCTTGAAGGGACTTGAGAGATCATTAAATCCAACTACATTTTACAGAGAAGCAAATTCAGGCACAGAATTATTTTTTATTCTTTGTTAAAAGGAGTAGCTGTTTGGGTAGAGGATAGGGAGGGATAAGCATGATGTTAAAAAAAAAGGTATCAAAAAAAGCAAGATGCACATTTTTAAGGAGATCCTTGGAATATTTTGGCCTATGTAGGGACCTTTTTCCTACCTTTGATCTCCTTGCAATACAAGCTCCCTTTGTAAGATTCTGTTTCTCTGTTTGAAACTTCTCTTGAAAAGAGTTTCATTCAAAAACACACAACTAGGGGCGGCTAGATGGCGCAGTGGATAGAGCACTGGCCTTGGAGTCAGGAGGACCTGAGTTCAAATACGACCTCAGATACTTAATAATTACCTAGCTGTGTGGCCTTGGGCAAGCCACTTAACCCCATTGGCTTGCAAAAACTAAAAAAAAAAAAAAAAAAACCACATACAACTATACATGTGACCCATGTAACTCTTCTAGGTCTGTAGCTCAAAAGAAACAAAAGAAAGGGGAAAAAAGGAGTCATAGGTATAAAAATAATTTTGCAACTCTTTTTGTTATAAAAAAAGTTGTAATTGGACAGGGTGCCCAGCAATTGGAGCATAACTGAACAAGTGATGGTATATGAAGACAATAGAATATTATTGTTCCATTAAAAAATGATAAAAAGAATGGTTTCAGAGAAACCTAGAAAGATTTGTCTGAATTGAGGCAGAGTGAAGTGAACAGGACCAAGTGAAACTGTATTCAATAAAAATAATATAATAAAGACAAACTACTTTTATAGACTTAACACTGATTATACAACAATTGACTAAAATTCCAGAGGACCCCTGATGAAGTATGTTACCCATTTCCTGACAGAGAGCTGATGGATTCAATCTAAAGAATGAAATATACATTTTTGAACATAGGGAATGTGGCAATTTGTTTTGTTGGATTAAGAATATTTGTTAGAAACCAGAAAAACACTGTACAACCTAGCAGCAACATGAGGGTGATGGTCAACCTTGATGGACATGTTTATTCCATCAGTGCAATATTCAGGGATTATTTGGGGCTATCTGCAATAGAGAATACCATCTGTATCCAGATAAAGAACCATGGAGTTTGAACAAAGAGCAAGGACTATTCCCTTTAATTTAATTTAGTATATATATATATATATATATATATATATATATATATATATATATATATAGTATATTTTTTTCCAGGCAATGGGGTTAAGTGGCTTGCCCAAGGCCACACAGCTAGGTAATTATTAAGTTACTGAGGCCAGATTTGAACTCAGGTACTCCTAACTCCAAGGCCAGCGCTCCATCCACTGTGCCACCTAGCCTCCCCTATTCCCTTTAATTTAGAAAAAAACAGATATCTTATTGTCTGATCTTGTTATCTCATACTTTTTGTCTCTTCCTTAAGGATAGGATTTCTCTCTCTTCACACTCAATTTGGATCAATGTACAACAAAGAAACAATGTAAAGACTGACAAATTGCCTTCTGTATGGGGGTGGGGGAGGGAAGTAAGATTTGGGGGGGGGGAATGTAAAACTCAAAATAAATAAAATATTTAATTAAAAAAAGAATATTTTTTAGAGGCAGCTAGGGTGGCACAGCAGATAGAGCACAGACCCTGGAGTCAGGAGGACCTGAGTTGAAATCCAACCTCAGACACTTAATAATTGCCTGTGTGACCTTGGGCAAGTCACTTAACCCTTAAATAAAATAAAATTTAAAAAAGAATATTTGCTAGAAAGGTTTTTTTCTCATTGAAAGGAGGGAGATGAAAGAAATGGAAGACGGGGAATGGGAAGGGGACAGAAAGGGGAAGGAAAAGAGAAAGAGAGGGGGGGAAAAGGAGGTTCATTTAAAATTAAACCTTTCTAGGATCCTGAGACAATTGTTATTTGAAATCAAACACTCATTTATTCAATGTCTGCACTGTGCCAAACATTGGTGATACAAAGACAAGAATTCCTTTTGAAATATTTTAGTAAAAAAAAGCAAAATCTGGACTAATTCAATAGCAGCCACATACATATGCTACAAAAATATATACATGCAAAAATACAAAAAAGAATTGCTTTCCTTATTTCTGCTTGCTGGAACATGATGAATCAGGTAAGGTTATTTTTATTGTTGCTGCAAAAGTCAGACTAATCTCTAAAGAACCACAAGATTTCTCTTTAGTCACGAGATGATGTTAGAAAAAACAAGAGGACCATCCCTTTGGAATCGGCCGAGACCCTTGACTCTAGGTTCCTCTTTTTATAGTTGAGGAAAAATTAGAGGCAGAGATGTCAAGAGATCTGCCCAGGGACCAAGAGGTGACTGAGGCAGAATCAGAGATTCCTTTTGGAACTTTGCCCATCATGCCCACTCTGCCTCTTTAAAAAAAAAAAACGATTCAGATATCAAAAAGGTTATTAGAAGTATCATACAGCTCTCTCATCACATTCAACTTAGATCAATGTATACCATGGAAACAATGTAAAGACTAACAGACTGCCTTCCGTGGAGGTGGGAGGGAAGCGAGATTAGGGGAAAAATTGTAAAACTCAAAATAAATAAAATCTTTCTTTTATTTAAAAAAACAAAAGAAGTGCCATACAGGATGGAAGTGGCACAGCCAGGATTTGAACTCCTGTCCTTTGACACCACACTTGTGCAGGAAACAAGTGGGACCAAATAAACTTTTCACCTCCAGAGAAAAGGCTTTGATTTCTATTCAGGTCGATGACCTCCTTCCCAGACTTTTGAAGAAGCTGGGCTGTCCCTGCCCCCCCCCCCCATGATGACAGCCAGGTGAGTCCCTTCCTCAGAGCTCAGGTGCCTCCAGAGTTGCCCAAAACATCTGTCCCATGTCCTTCTACTCCCTCTGTTATGAAGCCACTCTTCTCATGTACCTGGCTATTTGCAATAATAAACCTGGGCTGGGGTCTGCCTCACTCTAATTCTCCTCTGCATGTGGACTCCCCAGTAGCCTCTCCTCTCCGTATGGTTCCCCTTTCCACCGGCTACTCGGGGCAGCCACACCTCCAAAAGGAAGAAGGGAGGGGAGGGAAGGGAAGGGAAGGGGCAGTGGACCGGACCCACTGAATCCTGAACCCTTCTCTTCAAGGGAGCAACTTAACCAGTTCTCAGCCCACCTTCTCTCCATAAGCTTTTCATTACTCCAGCCTAGCCAGCTGTTCCGCGTCAGCCTTAGCAAGACTGACAGCCAATTATCTTGATGGGCAGACAACAGGGACTCCTGAGGAAGGCCCGTCTTGGGAGATGGGGAACAATTTCCAGAGCCTCTCACCTCAAGGCAGCTGTTTTCCATTAGGTCCAGATCACCAGCCCCAACAGAGGTTCCTGGCTTTAACGGCAGACCAGCGCCACATGGCCTAGCTCCGAGAAGACCATGGGCTCCATCTAATCCCACATTCTGAAGTATGTCTCAGGAGTATGGGATAAATTATGAGACACTAGTGAAAACCAAAACAGGTCTTGTGCTCATTGGATTTTTTAAAAACTATATATCATTGTGAAGGAAACCCATCATCCATCCGTCTGGTCTGGTTTTCCTGGTTTCTTGTCTAGGTACCCAGCAGAATAGATGACCACTGAAGCAGAGCTAGCACTTGACTCTAGACGACCTTCACATTGTTCACCCCAGCTCAAGGCACATTTCCCCTGATTTCATCGTCTAACTTTATGCCAATAGGCAGACATCACATCTCCCTCTCTGTTTACTGTAAGACCTTTGAATCAGCTGAGGCTTTTTGAAATGGGAAAGGTAATTGGAAACAGAAAGTGGGATTCTGACTTCCAAGAATCATGGGACATGAACTTGGGAGAAAGATCCACAGTCTTCAGGTAGGACTGAAGTAACTTCTCAAACCCCAGAACCTCAGAGGTGGAAGGGGCAGCTAACTCCTCTTAACTTCAGGGTCCTCCTCTGGAAAGTTAGGAAGTTGGTGTAGATGGCTTCCAAGGTCTGAATCAGTTATCTATAGGCTTAGAACTTTCTCAAGAACAGCATGACCTTGACAAGATGGCGTTGGAGAGTTGGTCCGCTAGATATGAGCCAGATGAAGTTTTCTTCTGATGTTCTTCCTCTAGAAACTTGCGTCAGAAGACACACCCATGTGTTCATTTCTCCAGAATGAATGTTTAATTTCTCTCCTCCACTTTTTTTTTGTTCAGCACTCGATGGTCCCCGCCACACCTGAAAATTCTCCCTCCCATGTGCCTAAAGGACACTTCCTCTCAAACTGCCACTGAGAATCTCTGGTTTCCTTCAAGACTCTGCCCAGTCCTACCATCGGCAGGATTCCATGCCTGGCCAAACATCCAGATTCATCTGCTGCTGGTTCCTTCCCCTCTAAGGTTACCTTTTATTTCTCTTCTATGTATCTTCTATATACTGGAATTTGTCTAGGCTGTATTGCATCTTAGAATGGAAGCTCCTTGAGGGAAACAACTTTCATTTCTTAGTATTTGCAGGGTCAAGGAGAGGGTTTTGCATCTTGTTTAATACCTGAATGATTGATTTCAGGGATAATCTCCACCCTACTAGATATGATTAGTGAGTTTGTGAGTTTGGCAAGACCCACTCTTTCATGGAGGGGACACAAACATCCCAGCAATTCTGAGAAGACTCATCTTGGAAAAACTGGGAGAATAGCAGCAAGAAACCTTCTGGGAAGAATGTAAATATGTAAATAGACAGGTACAAATGCTTACAGGTGAGAGAGGCAGTATGGGAATTTGGACAGAACCCTGGGGCATAAATTGTCAGTCATGATTGATGTGTAGGTTAATTTTACTGGGTTTCTTTCTTTCTTAAAAGGGAGGAATATCCAATAGGGTAGGGAAGGAAGGAGGGGGATATTTGGAAGTGAAGCTTAGGTAAAACCAAAAGATATCCTAAAAATATTAACAGCTCTTTTGGACAAGGAACACATAGAAGGGAGAGAAGGAGGGAGATAGAATCAGATGACCCCTAAGGTCCCTTCCAGGCTTCCAGTGTTAGGATTCTGTGGTTCTGAGCCAGTCTTTCCTGCTTCCAGTCCTGTTTCCATTGATTGATTCAGTCTGCAGCAAGAAAACCACAGGAATCAGAGGCTGGAGTCTCTTGCAATGCAGTCTTCTCCAACTTTGATTTTTTAGAAGTCAACAGTGACTCGGGTACAAATGAAGCTCCTAACCCAAAGCCCCCAGGGCCCTTACACAGCCATGACTGAGCAGAGATGAGGAATGACCCCGAGCCCACCTTCAGGTCTAGCCAACCAGGAATATTTATTCTATTTATTCTGAGGTAGTCATTGCAAAAGACCGTAACTTCACCTCTGGAAATCCCAAAAGCTCCTTCAGTATCCTATACAGTGACCTTGACACTAAGTGGACAAAAGTCGTTAATCACAAACACAGTCTCTGATAAAATGTGCTTTCCCGATGGACTAAAAAACTCAATGCAACCTTTAAATGAAACAGATGACCACTGGCAAAGCACAAGCTAGATCACAATGGTCTGACCCTCAGCAGTGAGCATCATCATCAGAGCTCCCAGGGAGAGAGGTAGTAGACTTTATAGGAAACAAATGAAAGACCACAAAGGACAATGAAATGATTTTTTCCCTACCAGGTTCTGATTACATCAGAATATCTGAGGTTTGTGATGAGCTGTATTTCTAGCTGTATCCTGTCTAAAGGAAGGTGGCCATGTGTAAAGGGGGAGGCAGAGAGAATAGAGAGGAGCAGATGGGTAGAAAGGGAGGGCAGTGGATGTAAAAGACAAGAAAGACTCAGAGCCAAACCACATTTTACGCTGTTCTTTGAATATGACTCTCCAAAAAACATAACAGGCGGGTGAAAAAAACAGACATATGGAAACAGAAGAGAGGAGAAAAAAAACCAAATCAAGTCCACATTCCAGAAGACTAGAGTTACAAGTCTATTTTATAATGTAATGGTAGTTCAAACAGTCCCCTTCCTTTATAACTGATTATGTCCTAGAAACTCAGGAGATTTTGTTCCATTTTCTTTTTGTAAAGGTAACTAGTAGTTAATATAGTTTTCCTTATCTGGGTAATAAATTCATTTCATCTTGGTTGTAGCATCTGTGCTGGGTATAAAACTCAACCAGACGCCCCAGATTTGCTCCTTTGTTAAGTCTACAACCATCACTTTTACCTGGAATGAGGGGTCACATTCCTCTCTCAGGAGGCTATCTTTTTGTTTCTTTCTGGGTTCAGATATGTCTTTCTACTACTACCTAGAAGCAAATAATGGGAATGTCTAGACCATTGTTTTATGGATGAGGAAACTGAGGTGGCTACGACTATCTAAGGTCACACACATAGCATAAGCACCTTAGAGAGCTCCAACTCTTAGGAAGCATTTCCGGATATCAAATCAAAATATTCTGCTGAAACTTCTACTCATTCCTCCTTGATCTGCCCCCTGGGACCAAGTAGTTAGGTAAGGGCTGGGTCTAGGAGTTCATGGGTTTGGAGAACTCTCATATAAAATGTCCTCTATCAAATTCCAACAGGCACCTTCTCTTCATCCTACAGTCTTAGAGTTACCTAGAGCATAGAGAGGCCATGTGATCAGTGTTACAAAGCCAATAAGGGTTGGAGGTGGGTCTGGAATTCAGATCCTAGACAGAGGCTGGCTCTTTATCTACTGCTCTGTGTTGTCCTTTAGAGACAAGCAACATAAGCCTAATTTATCTGTCATATGACAGTACTGCCACTGAACTGGGGGCTCATACCTTCCAGCCTACCCTATATCTCTGTGCAATGGAAGCCTTCCAGTAGAGCCTCAACTCTAATTTTTGATTGTGTGTTTGTTTGTGTGTGTGTGTGTGTGTGTGTGTGTGTGTGTGTGTGTGTGTATTTAAAGGGAGACTGAAATGAAGCACAGCCCAAGGATTTGGGTTTGCACAGAAGGCTCTTCCATGGATATATGGGCTCTGGTCTCTTGCCAGTGAACATGTGTGACTATGATCTGGTTGGTCCTTTGCTCCTTTTAACAGAGAAGATAGGAACCAACCAAAAGCATCTGTGGTAGCAGAGTAAGGGCATTGGGAGGGACCTGGAGTTGGAGAGAAAGTAGTGGAAGAAAGAGAAGACTGCATAAACCAGGGTTCTTCTCCACCCTCACCACTTTAACACAAACCAAGGCAAATACCCAGCTTGGCCTTAGCCACTTCCTTCCATAAAGGGGAGTTGACCTGGAATGTTTCCTATGAAGCTGTGCAGGCACCTGGTCCCCTGCCAGTGAGCACATATTCTAGCCCCTCCCCAAGAGATTTATACTGCCAGATGCTGCCTACTGGTCCCCATTTTGCTTGTCTCTTTCCCAAGGAACTAAAGGATCAATTGAGTTCTAATCATATAGACTCTGCCGCCAATTTAGAATTGGTCTCTCATTTAGCCTTCAGGAAATGTGCAAACATTTGTCTGAGGACCCTCATTTCGCTGAGACATCCTAGGCTCTGGTTTCAGGAGGAGGCAAGGTGAGGCAGGAATTTAGACCCTTGTCTGAATCCTGATTCTGCCTCATCTGATGATCTCAGGTATATCTAAGGTGTATCATCTATCCCACCCTGGACTTCAGTTTCTTCCTCTCTCAAATGACAGTCTAGTTATGAATTTAAACCCTAAGATTACAACACTCACCAGAGATTGGCATCCCGAGTCTCTCACTATCTTTGGGCCACTCACTCACCAGATGTCAGGACTTGGACTCGTGGCAGACACATAATTTCTGAACATCAAGTCCAGGCTTCTGTTCATTTTTTGCCAAGAATCGCCCCCCCCCCCATTCCCAGCCATCAGGCAAATAAATGTCTTGCTGAGCAGATGGGCCCTATGCTTTGTCCTGAAGGATGACAGCTTTTTTGCCAAATGATGAATGGTCTACAAGTCTTCTACTTCACCTGTTTGGTTTGAATTTCAAATACAGGGACCCCCTGAGCAAAGGCACAAGAGATAGAAGGTGGAACAAGGTGTAGGGGGAACTTTTAGTCTCTGGTCTCAAGGAGTTCATCTTCAGCTGGACAGCACTCCTGCTGGACAGCTCCAAGAGGTAGCATCTTGGCCACTTGCATCCTCTCTTCTTAGCTCTGCCTTCTGGGCTCCAATAGAACAATGGGAATCTCTCTTTCACCCTGGAAGACAGCTACCCTGCCCTTCCCTCTCCTTCCCTCTGCATCTTCTCTTCTCCGGGCTAAACTTGCCCATGCCAGGGGGTCTTTGTATGGTCTTTTCTTGAAAGCCCTTACTGGACTGGACATCTTCCTCTGCCTCCACTCCAGGCTGTCAATAACTTTCCCAAAAGGCACACCAAGAAAAGGGCATAAATAGACTGATACTGCTTCCTCCCCACAATAAACATGTTTTTATAGAGTGCACATGCATTATGAGCCTGGTACTGTCCAGGTAAGTGCCTGTGCATAGAGAGTGAGGACTGGATCTATGATATAATTGGCCATGCATCAAGAAACACCATCTCCTAAGAGTGGTCAGCATTTTTTAAGAACTCACCATGTTGGAGTCACCAGAGCTCTGAGAGGTTGGGACTTTATCCAAGGTCACCCAATCCACAGGACTTAAGCCCCCTCAGAAACCACTTCTCATTCCATTACTGCATGGTGGCCAAATGTTAGGTAGAGACTCAAAACAAGACAGTGCCTACCCTCAAGGAGCTTATAGGGCTGCCAAATGCTGGGGGTGTAGACGCAAAGGAAATAGTGCCTGCCTTCTGGAAGTTTTTCTTTTTCTATGATCTTGAACTAATGTCTCTCTTCACAGTTTCTTAGCTTACCTAGTCTTGTTGGCTCCCATTAAGCATGCAATCCACTGAAATACCTTGGATGTTTTGGGTGGTGGTGTTTGTTTGGATTTTTGCAAGAATTCAAAGAACCTTATCCAAAATTTATAGGAAATGATTGTCATAGAGCAAAGAATGTCAAACCCAGAAAACAATGTATATCATCATTACAACAATATAAAGTGACCAGACTCTAATTCAATGGAGTGATCATTCATAGTGCCACAGAACACATAAGGAAATAGACCTTCCCCCTCTCATTTTTAGAGAAGTTGGGTGGTTGGGATATGGAAAGTTGCATACATTATCAGATAAGATTACAACCTTAATGGGTTTTTGCTTAACTTTCTTTTGTTAAGGGAAGGTTCAATAGCGTGGGAAGGCTGGGAAATGTCTGTGATAGGTATCCATACATCTTTTTAAATTCCATAAAACACCATCAGGAATTAAAATACAAAACAAGCCCTGACTGATCTGATGGCAGCTACCTATGTTCATCTGTCAAAAGAAGCTGGACAGCTTGGTCCCGCAAGGTCCTGACTAGCTCTCCCATTCCAGGGTGCCAGCTGGGTTGGGGTTCATCCACTAGCCACAGCAAACTCACTCATCTGAACTCATCAGTTCAGATTTCATACTGCAAATGCAGAGTTCCAAGGGGCAAGAATTAGGAAAGAAAAATTTTAAAAAAAAATCAAGGGGTGCCCTGGGACTCTGAATGTAGCCAGAGCACTTGGGTCTGAATCCTGGCTTTGTAATGTCCTGCCTTGACGACCTTGGGTAAATCACTCTCCCCCCACCCGGTCCTCAATTTTCTCATCTGTAAATAGACTGGATGATTTCAAAGGACCCTCCCAGATGTGGATCCATGATCTTAAGAGATTCTATTTTCTGAGCAGGCTGGCATGGCTTCACGAGATGGACTGGGATGCTAATGTACCCCCTCTTTACCACCCCCCCCCAAGGAAATCTCCCCAAATCCCCATGACAGCAGGACAGATCTAATCTAACTCGAATGTGCTGACCCTCAGCGAGACCCAAAGTCTTGGTGAGACGTTGGGGAACTGGGAAGGGGGCCCTTGTCCTCTGAATTAAGTAGAAGGGTTCGATGGACTCAGCAGGGTGCCTGGGGTCAAATCTCAGCCTTTTTACTTACTAGCTATATGACCTTGGGCAAATCACTGGACCTCTGCTGGCCCCTATATGATGGGGGGGGGGGCAATAAGGATCCCTAAAAACCATTCCAGCTCTAAATGGGGGGAGGGCAGCAGGGCGATGACAATCTGCTCTGGATGGATCTTGTAGGAGCTTGGCTATTGATTCTCATTCCATGAG
Organism: Macrotis lagotis; assembly: GCF_037893015.1. Classification (NCBI taxonomy): domain Eukaryota; kingdom Metazoa; phylum Chordata; class Mammalia; order Peramelemorphia; family Peramelidae; genus Macrotis; species Macrotis lagotis. The sequence continues at coordinate 181,837,104 of NC_133665.1, forward strand.
AGCTCCCTCAGGGCTGAGACTTCCTATTTTGTTCTCCAGCCCTTATAAAGTGCCCAGGCACATGGTGGAGGGGAGATTAAGGAGGGGATAGAACTAAGGAGGGGTCTTGGGATTTCATTTGTATAAGAAACTTGCAGGAGAGGAAATTCCCTCTCCCAGTACAGACTGACACCTTCTCTGCCACTTCCATTCTTAGACACCTGGGCAACAATTCCTCTCCTTGGGGCGGGGGGGGGGGGGGGGGACAGGGTGGTCCTAGATCTCTTTGACACTGGGGAAATCTATAGATTTCTCCTTAGAATACTATTTTTAAATGTAGAAACACAATGCACAGAATTACAAAGGAAAGCTTGTATAATGAAATAGAGAGTTATTAGTTGTCTTTTTATTTTAATTTTATAAGATCCTAGGTAATAGAGCAATGAGAGGTGAAGTGACTCCTCCAGAGTCATAGAGATAGCATGTGGCCTAGCAAGGACCTGAATCAGGGTTCTTCTGGTTCTGACGATGCCTCCTCTGTCCATTCTGCCAAACTGCCCTTTGTCTGACACATGGCAAGCACGAAAGGAGGATTTGTTGAGTTACTGCCCAAACCTTCAAGAGGAAGCTTTTAAAGAGTTTACCCAAAAATGCTATCCATGAAAAATTATACACAATTATCTCTGGTGGTTGTTTTCCATCTCAAAAGTGGCCACCAACTTGAACGTTTATGAATTTTTTTGAATTGTTCATTTGTAACTCTTGCCCTTTCCTTCCCACACAGACTTCCCTACTAGCTAAAAGTGCATCCTGCCAAGGACCATCCCAAATAAAGCCCTGTTCTGACATCTTGAGAAACTGAACCTAATTTAAACACTGTGGCAGCAGTCTTCTGGATGAAATCTCCCCCACGATTTATGTTTCTCTGGAAATCCAGCCTTCATGGTAATCAGACAGAGCTTGTTTGTGGCAGAAGAGCATGTCTTCCCCCCTCCCTACCTTCCACCCCCACTCAGGGACCATATTTCTTCTCTCAGCCAGGAAATCAGATTCAGGATCCTTGGCTTGGCCTCCAGATACAAATGGCAGATGGATGAAGGGGGTGAAGGGAAATGCTTAAGCCTCCTCTGACATCTCAGAAGGTTCAGACTTCTGAATCATTCATTCTTGGAGGCAAAGATCGGCCACAAGGAGTTAGGAAAGCAAGAAGGGGAATGAAAACATGAACCCAACCTCCCACAGGGACAAAAAATTAAACTAATTTGGGGCACTTGGAGAGGAGGAAAAGGAAGAAAGGGGAAGAGGACTGAGAAGATGAAGAAGATGTAGATTTAAAAAGGAGAACGAAGAGAAAGAGCATGGAAAAGGAAGGAGGAAAAGGACAATGATTAAGATGAAGAAGAGGGAGGGGAAGAAAGAAGAGGAAGAAGGAGAGAGAGAGAGAGAGAGAATGATGACAAAAAAGGTCCCTCCCCAAAGAATCAAGTCATAAGAGTTCTCCAAGTCCTGGGGTCCTGAGATTCAGTGACTTGGCTTGATTTGACCAAAGTCACAATGCAAGTGTGTGTGTGTGTGTGTGTGTGTGTGTGTGTGTGAGAGAGAGAGAGAGAGAGAGAGAGAGAGAGAGAGAGAGAGAGAGAGAGACTGTGGGTGGGTGTCAATCTTAGTCTTCTTGATGTCATGGCCAGCATTTTCTCCTTCCTCAATACACTCCTCTCTCCTTCTCTCTCTCTCTCTCTGAGTCTTCTGTCTCTCTGTTTCTGTCTCTGTCTGTCTCTGTCTCTTTCAGTTTCTCTCTCTCTCTCTGTCCCTCTCTCTGTCTCTCTCTCTTCCCCCCACCGCACTCTTACTCAATAATAACAGTAAAAACAACAATGGTTGACACATAGGTCAAATTTCAGGTAAAAAAAAGTAAAATAGAAATGTTGCTTTGCCTTTGGCAGATGGTGAGAAGTAAGAGTGGCAAAGCAACCATTTGGCCAGGTTAGGGCTCCACAGTTAGTAAGGAAGCACCTGCAGTAGGATTCAAATTCAGATCCTTCCTGACTCCCAGCTTGCTTCCCATCCCACTGCACCACACATTCTCTCATGAGCAGGCAGCTCCAAAATCAATGCTGCTAAATTGAAACCAGTCATTTATATTTCTAATGAAGGAAAGATCTGACAAATGCTATTTCCATCTATAGAAATTATCTTAAATTGCAGGAACTTCTCATTAATCAGCAAGTATCTCTAAACCACCTGCTAGGTCCCAGGCACAGGTTACAGGAAATGTTTAAATCCCTCAACTTATATCAGAAATGGGACTTGAACTCAAGCATTCCCCAGTGGACCAGGAGCAGATTAAAATGTAATTGATAAATACTTAACAAATTAAATAAAAGTACAATACAACATAGATATTGTCAGTTTGGGGTTTTCTAAGTCAATCTGCTGTATCCTGCAGCAGAGAGCTGTTTCTATTTGATATTACTGGTCTACAAGACCCTGCTCCCCAAGCAATTCCTCCATGACACTAAGGCCTCAATAGCATTCTTTTGAGTTTGAAGAAGACCATGCCAATGAAATTAATGGTGGCATGACTTGCACAATTATTTCTGTTCTAATGAGGGGTATGCTGGGCAAGGCATCTTTCTCACTTTACTTTTTCAGAACCACTCATGGTTTGATTTGATAGGAAACAGAACTGTTGGTAATGGTTTGGATGCCACAAGAGTCTCTTGGCCTTTGAATTGGTTTCTCTTACTCCTGTATCAATGAGTCACCTCAGTAGTTATTGTGTCGCTAGAGGTGAAATTCTTGGAATGGCACAAGACAGAGCATAGTGAAAGCATTTGCCAAGTTTATTTTCATTAATCAAGAATGAAATTTTGAAGACAGTCAGATACCATCATAGTTCCGACTATAAATGATGCCGACTAGTGATCCAACCAGCACCATTCTACCATGACCCGCTGGGTGCCTTCCAGGAAACCAAAGTCTTTGGGTTCTGGGGTCAGCATGATTGAAGGTGGAAGGTTTGAGAGAAAAGGCCATACTGATAATTGGCCCATCCTGGGTTATCTCACTCTATCAGCAGAAATCAGAAGACCTATTTCTTCCACTATGAAATGCCACTCATAGGTAGCAGATTTCTTTGGATTGTAAACTATCCTATAGCTAGTCCTAATCACCAAAGGAAGGTCCATTCCCATAGATTCTCTGAAATCTTTTCATTACTTGGCATCACAGTATGTTAGAGCTAAAACTGGAAGGAACTCTAGTCCACCAAGTCCAAGATCCTCATTTTACAGATGGGAAAACTAAGAACTACAGAGATGAATTATCTTGCCCAAGAGCACCCCAAAGAGCACAAATTGAGGGCTGGAAGAGACCTCAGAGGCCAATGAGTTCAGTCCTTCATTTAATTGATGAAGAACTGAGGCTGAGGGAGGGCAGATAATCTGTACAAGGTCATACAAGTAGAAAGTTGCATAAATAGGATTCTATTTAAGATCTAAGGATTCTAAGTTCAGCATTTTTCCAACCATACCATTCAATTAACATTCAAGAAAATTGATCCTTGGTCCATTCATTTAAATTGTTTGAAATACAATAATAATAGCCACAATGATAACTTCCATCTATGCACTGCTTTCAGTTTTAGAGGATTTTTCTTGCAGCCATGTGAGGGGGAAGTCAAGCTTATAGGATTTCCATTTGTATAAGCTTGAAAACCCTTGCTATAGAAGGGATAGTTTGACCTTGGGTTTAGTGGATCCAAAGAGATTACCATCAGGGAGTAGCTTTGTCTTCTACATCCTGCAATCCAGTCTGACCCTATGGAAGTAACTTATTCTTCCTGAGACACAAGTTTCCTCATTTGTAAGATGAAAGAATTGCTTCCACTGTTTCTTCCAGCCAGTGTCTATGATTCCATGATCTATTTAAGGGATTTCTAATTTTGCCAAGGTTCTTAGTCTGTGGATACCAAACAAAGGCTGACCTTGACCTTCCCTGAGAACTAATCATCATTGAGACCCCCCAGACCAGACTTCCCTCTCAAACTCTCTCACACCCACACACCATCACAGTCATCTTTTAGTCCCGAAACCTGAACAGTAAAGAACAGGGGGGAGGGCCCCTCAGAGAAACATCCAGTGCTTGGCTACCCGGATGTGACCTCCTCAAGTTATTAAAACAATGAGTTCTAATCCATGAGCAATGTGGTTTGGGAGCAGGGCCCTGGTTTCAGAGAACAGACTAAGTTGGATAAACATATTTCTGAGCATTGCAGTGGAAATCTAAACCCTGGCAAGGGCAGTTGGCTCCCTCCACTGTGTGTACAGCTTTGAGATGTCCTTGAGAACAGAGGTGACCACAGAGTGACGTCAAGATGGCCCCAGGCTGGAGATCAATGGTAACCAGACATTTCTTGAATAAGTTATATCCTGACTTAGCTGTTCATCAGAACTACTACCCACTCCTGATACAACTATTTGAGCAAGTGATAGAAAGGAAGAGATTGATTGGCTCACCATGATCTCTTCTGGATTCCCATTAGGTATTTCCACCACCCTGAGAGTATCATCCACTTTCACTTTGACTCGGGTCACAAATTGGATGACTGATGAGCTGTCCTATAAGGGAAAAAAAACCACAACAGAGAAAGTTAAGATATCTTTTCCCTCCAATAATAGCTATACATATCATGGCAGAGTAGACAGAGCCTCCAGGGATCATCTAGCTCACAGTCTAATGACTTATAGGGGAGGTCCCATGCAAAGAACTCTGTACAAACTAAATCTAGAAAGGATACAGTAGGCAAGAAGGGAAACATCAAGGGGACATGGGGAAAAGCTTCTTATCAAAGTATGATTTTTAGCTGAGAGTTGGAAAAAGGCAAGCAGTGGAGATAAGGTGGAGGGGACTCCAAGCATGAGGGACAACCAGTAGAAATGCTTGGAACTGGGAAATGGAAACAGCAAGGACAATGGAATTTCAGGATCATAAAATGTATGGAGGGAATAATATATAAGAAGACTGGAAAGGTAGGAAAGGGCCAGGTAAGGAAGGGCTTTGAATGACAAAGAAACTTTATATTTGCTACTGGAGGTGATAGAGAACTATTAAGAGTTTACTGATTGGGGGGCAGCTAGGTGGCACAGTGGATAGAGCTCTGGTCCCGGAGTCAGGAGTACTTGAGTTCAAACCCAGCCTCAGACACTTAATAATTCCCTAGCAGTGTGGCCTTGGGCAAGCCACTTAACCCCATTGCCTTGCAAAAAAAAAAAAGAGTTTACTGATTGGCAGAGTCACAATGTAAGACCTGAACTTCAGAAAGATCAATTTAAAACTTGAGCTGAGAATGGACTGGAGTGTGGGCAAATCCATCAACGGGGACTGCAATAGCCTAGGCATGAGGTAATGAGGGCCTGTACCAGGGTGGGGACAGAAGGAGGACATATACCAGAGATGCTGCAAATGGAAAGAACAATGAGCACAAGAATTTTAATATCCAAATTTAGACATGGAGAAGAGATAAGTAAATGAACTTCCATGCCTTCTTTGTGGACTATGGTATGGGACTACAGATGAGGAATACTGTATACACTGTCTTATCAACAATTGATGTGCTCTTTGGTTTTCCTAAATTAATTGTCTTTCTTTTTGTAGCCTTGGTAACAAGAGAATCACTCCATAGAAGGCAACTTCAGGAATGGTTCTTCTAGCACTCCCCACCCCTATCCCAGGCTGATCTACTATCTCCTCTTGCCTTGAAGACACCAGGAACAGACCAGTTCTAGAGGCGGCCTCACAGAATTGGGGGAAAGTTCTAATGGCTAGGACCTGTGTGGGAGCATATCCTAGAACATAGGGCAAGGTTCCTTTCTCCTTTTTGGGGCCTAGAGGAGCATAGTTCATCTATCAAATGACAGTTCTTCAAATATCGGAAGATGGATCTTCTTGTCCCTCCTGAGCTTTTCTCCGCACCACCCTCTTCCTTTTGAGGAATGGTTCTTGGCATACCTACCACTGCAGTCATTCTCTTCTAGACATCTTTGAGCTTGTTAAAACGCTCCTTAAGATGTGATCCCCAGAAGACGGGACCTCACCACGCCAGAGTTCACTAGACTGTAACTTTCCCCCCTTCTCCCTGTTCTGAATATAGTGTTTCTATTAATGAAGAATCAGACTAGATGAGCTCTTGGCTGACTCATATTAAATATACAGACCACTAAATTAACATCAAAAACCAAACAAAACTAAGAGCTTGGCAACTGGTCCCATCGTTTCCTGGCAGACAAAGGGAGAAGAAGTAGAAGCAGTGTCAGATTTTATATTCTTGGGCTCAAAGATCATTGTAGATAGCGATTGTAGCTGTGGAATAAAAAGATACTTGCTCCTTAGAAGGAACGCTATGCAAATCTGGACAGCAGACTTAAAAAAAAAAAGAGCTCACCTTGCCAACAAAGAACTTTTATAGCAAAAGCTGTGGTTTTTCTAGTAGCGATGTATGGCTGTGAGAGTTGGAAAGTTAAGATCCATAGAATGGACACTTGAATTCTGGCTAGAGAAGGGTTTTTTTGGTTTTTGCAAGGCAATGGGGTTAAGCGACTTGCCCAAGGCCACACAGCTAGATAATTACTAAATGTCTGAGGCCAGATTTGAACTCAGGTACTTCCTGATTCCAAGGCCAGTGCTCTATCCACTGCACCACCTAGCTGCCCCTAGAGAAGACTTTGAACTTAAGGAAGAAAATCAAATCAATTGATACTTTTAAGAAATTAATTCAGACTATTCACTGGAAACTCAAATGCTGCAGCTGAAGCTAAAATACTTTGGTTGCATTATAAGAAGATGGAATTTTTTGGAAAAGACCCCTTTGTTGGGAAAGATTGAAAGCAAAAGGAGAAAGGCATGGCAGAGGATGAAAGAGATAGTGTCATGGAAACGAGGAACATGGACTATGACAGACTTTGAGAGAGGGAGAATCAAAGGGTCTAGAATGTTGCAGTCCATGAGAGTGTGAAGCATCAAACATAACTGAACAATAACAGAAAGGCCATGTGATAAGGAAAGGCCACATAGAAGATGATGGGTCAACAATGAACATAAATTATTGAAAGAAATAAAATATCAGATTGTTGGTCCAAGGACTAGGTAAGGTTCTGACCAGTAATGCTCCTTCTTGGTTTCTCCACCTAAGACATACCCTAACCATTCCTTCTCCTCAAGCTAAAGTTTTAAAACTTCCAAAAAAACCCTCTTCCAGCTAATAGTAGATGCTGAGCAAATGGAATTTCATCCATCAAAGCCCCAAATCACCTTATGTCCTGATTCACCAGATATCTGGATCCCGCTAGGTACACAATGAAAAGGTTGAGAATCCTGGGTTGGGGGAGGGGAGGCAGACAGCTGCACAGGGAAGATGGTGTATTGGCACAGCTGCCTGAAATTGCTAATTATTCCCTTGAGCAATCATTCCTTTGATGCCTGGGATGGAGATGGTTTGTGACAATGTGCAGAATGGAATTGGAGCAATGAAGGGGCCTGATTTTATGTAAGACAATAGAGTGTGTGCGTTAATGTGTGGAAGAAGAGTAAGGGTATAGTTGACATGGAACCCAGAAATTTGGAAGTCCCCAAAGCAAGGGTCTCGGCACCTGTATTTATAAGAAGGCTCAGAAAGGGAGAGAGAGGACCTTGTTTGGGGCACTTAAGTGGACCATCTTGGTCCACTTGGTACTCCAAAAGGAGTAATGTGAAATTAGTAGAATCAGAAAGTGACTTTGTACATTATCCTAGAAGAAATAGGGAGCCATTGAAGTTTCCTGAGTGGGAGAATATATCAATTGATGAAGAAATGCTTGTTAAGTATCTACTGTCATAGTATTGGGCCCTAGAAATACAAATACAGAAGAGAGAGACAGTCCCTCCCCAAATGGAGCTCAAATTCTACATGCCAGACCAGTGCCTTAGCAGGGCAATTTTGGTAGTTGTGAGGAGAATGTATTGGAGAAGGGAAAGGCTGAAGTTGGGATCCAATCAGGAATAATCCAGGTGAAAAATGATAAGGGTCTAGGGCTATGGCCTTATGAGTAGAGAGAAGGAGATGAGTGGGAAAGACGGAGAATTCACAAGAGTTACACACACACACACACACATACACACACACCACTTATTCCCCAAAAGACCTAGAAGTTTCTCAGAAATACATGACTGAAATCTTCCCTTAGGATCCTAGGCTTAGAGCTGAAAGGTGCCTACCCATTGGCCAGATGACAATATGGAGAAGTTAAGTTACTTGTCCTGCGTCACACAGGTAGCAGATTAACCCAATGGGAAGTCAAACCAAAATCCTTCTTTCAACCCTTTGTAGGATCCTGGATCTGATATGTAGGAGACTCAATCTCACTTGGAAAGGCTTCTCTTTTCTGTGACCCTTGGGTGTCTTGCCTGAAGCCTGGCAAAGATCTGATGGCTCCAGAGGCCCAGGGCCACACTTGCCCTGGCACCTGCTGGACATCCAATTCAGACATTCTCTCCCATTCGACCCCTTTGAGACTTCATCAGTCATTACAGGATCATTGAGCCAGAACTGGAAGGGACCACATTTATTAAATACCAACCTCTGGCTAAAGGACTTGGGGTAAACAGAAGCAGAACAGTGCAAAACCCCCTCGAGATGACTGCGTGCACCTCACCGAAATGTCCACACGTTTGGTTATTATACTAAAGAAATGCTCATCTCTATTTGAATATAATGGTCAGCACACATATCTCTGTAATATGCACATATATGTATCCCCACACATATGTAAACATACTACACAAGACCTAGCTGTGTCTGGATGGACAGACAAGATGACAAAATTAATTGGAAGCTGCCCTCAGAGTTTGGAAGTCCCAACTTCTCTTTTTCTTTTTTTCCTTTTTCCATTTGAGGAGAGGTTATGGGGGGGGAACAAATGTTTCTTAATTGAAAAAAATGTTAAAAACGAAAAATTGATCTGTATTCAAGGCCTACCTCAGACAAACTTGCTAGGTAAGTCACTTAACATCAAAGGGCTCTCTGGCTAGAAGATATAGATAAGATTCTAACTTACCTTGGTAGAAGGAGTGGCCTCCTATCTCAGTGAAATGACCTAGATCCAAGCTCTCTCTCCATGTGTATAGAAGGACATACAAAGCACAGGCTTACTAGTTGGGTGATTAGAGCACTGGACTTGGAAGCAGGAAGACTGGTTCAAATCCTGTCTCAGACACTTACTAGCTGTGTGTTCCTAGACAAGTTTCTTAGCTGCTCTGTGCCTTGTTTTCTTCATCTGTAAAATAATGGCTTCAGACTTTCATTTCTAAATCTATGAAAACAAATGTGAGGTAACAAGAGGAGGGCAGGGTCACTAGTAGCTTGAGGGGGAGGGTGGATAGGCTAAGACAGATCTCCTACTGGAATTTCCTCTGAGAAGCTCAGTCCAAGGCAAGTCTGATAGACAATATGGCCACCACTCTCTGCCTGCCTCCTCATTCACCAGCTCCAGGCTTAATCTTTATTTTATATGTAGCCCCTTAGGCCTCCACAGGGTCCCCCACATCTCACCTGTAAAACAGGGAACACCTGAAAATACAATCTGGACTCTTACTATTTTACTGTTAACTATAGCAAGAGAAAACCCAGAAAAATCAGAGCCCCCCAGGACAATTCCAAGGCACATCCTGGTCCTGGGGACAGCTGCAGTTCCCCATGTGGAACTCTCCTTCACTAAGTTTGAAGCACATGGTCCAACTGCTTATCTCAACCACAAAAGGAAACAAAAATGAACCCATCTTCCAACTCAAGTCAAAACAACTGCAAAAGTGGATTCAAAGAGAACCTGGCTGGTAGAAGGAAGAGTGACCTGAGGGTGTTTGCGTGTTTGTGTGTGTGTGTGTGTGTGTGTGTGTGTGTGTGTGTGTGTGTGACAGACAGACAGGAAAAAGAGAGAGGAGAGAAGGAGGGGAAAAGAAGAAGGAGAAAGAGAAGAAGGAGGAGGAGGAAAAAAGGAGGAGGAGGAGGAGAATATAAAAAGAAAGAAGAAAAGAAGAAAGAAAGAAAGAGACAATGACAAAGAAGAAAAGGAGCTGAAGGAGGAGAAGAAGAGGAGAAAGAAGGAGAAAGAGCAAGAAGAAGTGAAGGAGGAGGAGATGATGATGAAGAAGAAGAAGAAAAAAGAAAGAGGAAAAGGAAGAAGAAGAAAAGAAGAAAGAAAGAAGAAGAAAGAGACAGAGTGACAAAGAAGAAAAGGAGCTGAAGGAGAAGAGAAGAAAGAAGGAGGAGGAATAAGAAGGAAGAGGAAGGAGAGTAGGAGGAGAAGGAGAAGGAGAAGATGATGATGATGATGAAGGAGGAGAAAAAGGAGAAGAAATAGAAGAGGAAGAGGAAGAACAAAGAGAGAGAGAGAGAGAGAGAGAGAGAGAGAGAGAGAGAGAGAGAGAGAGAGAGAGAGAGAGAAGCCAGGGAATTATTCCCTGGCAGCCTTGCTATCCATGTGACCTTTAGCTAGTCATTTAATCTTTCTAGGTCTCAATTAACTCATCTGTGAAAAGAGACAATTGGATTAGATGATCCCTTTTAGCTCAACATAGAACAACAATCACAGGACCCATCTGCTGCTCCAAAATCCCCACTGCTATTCCACCTGAGCACATAGCTCCCCCTCCTTGTTCTTCTGTCCCCATATGCAGGGTTGCCTGACATAATACTATCTAATGAGACAGACTGTCCTTAGTAAGTGACACGGCAGTTAACTGGGGGCCAGGCAAGGTGAAGGTCCTATCTCCAAGGCAGGCTTCCAAAGTACCATCTGCATTTCTAACTTGAACCATCTCTTCCACTGTCTGACCCTCACTCTAACCATTTTCTATCTTCCTCAGTTTTTCTATGCTCAAATCACCAAAGGCTTTCATACACAACCATTAAATTCACCATCATAATGTTTATCCAAATGAGTTTCTTCCTGAATCAAAATGGGAATGTTCCTGCAGCTGGTCATGTAAACATAACCACTAGTACATTCATTGCTATATGAAAAATTATAACCTGGTTGTGTTTTCACAGAAATTGAAGCTTTGAGCTTAGGCAAGAAGGAAAAAAAAATTAATCTTTTTGGAGTTAATATGATGATTTATTTAGACAACTCCAGAGAATCAACTACAAGACTAACTGAAACATTTAGCTACAATAACGAAGTTGTAGACTATACAATAAACCAACATTAATCATCTACAAATCTAACCAGAAGTAACAGGAGAAATTCCTTTTGAAATAACTACAGACAGTAGAAAATAGAGTCAATAGAAGAAAAAATGATAATATTACTTAAATTAATATACCTACTCAGTAGCATACTAATTAAACTACCAAAGGGCTAATTTAGAGAACTAGGAAAAATAACGATAAAATTCATCTGAAGGCTAAGAATTTCAAGGAAATTAATTTTTAAAAGTGAGAAAAAAGGGGACAGGAGAGTACCAGATCTGAAACTTAAAAAAAAGTAATTAAAGTCATTTGATACAAGATAAGAAATTGCTGATTGGTAGAACAGGTTAGGTAGCTATATGATTTAGACATAAAATATATCAACATTTACAAATTAGAGGCCCTCAGAAGAAACTTCCTGTCTGGTCTATGGCTAAGAGAAGAATTTCTGATCAAATAAAAGGTAGAAAAGTTCACAGGAGGAAAAATGAACAATTATGATTACATAAAATTTTAATGTTTTTGTACAAAAAAACAAATGCAACTAAATATAGAAAAGAAGGAAATTAAGAGAAAATCTTTTTCTGGGAGGAGAATCTCATTTCTAATCTAATCTAATAGCATTTCAAGAGGGAAAAATAAATTTTTGAAAGTGATATAGGGAATTGATTCAAAAATCATAAGAATAAAAGTCATTCTCCAAATGATAAATAGGTAACACATATGAATAGGCAGTATTCAGAAAAAGAAACCCAAACTATTCATACATATTAAAAAAAATTCTAAGTCTCTAAAAAAATAAATAAATCTGAAATGTTACCTTAGACCCCAAAGAAGACATAAAAAGGAAAATAAAAAAGATGAAATGGGAGGGGGGCCTGTGGGAAAATACTTTAATGAACCCTTGGTGGACCTGTGAACTAGTCAAACCATTCTGGAAAGCAATTTGGATTAATACTCCAAAAGCTATTAAACTGTACATATTTTTAACCCAGCAATACTACTACTAGGTCTAGACCCCAAAAAGATAAAAAAAGGAAAGGACTCATACATACAAAGATATTTATGACAGCCACCTTTTTGTGGTGGCAGAGAAGTGAAAACTTGAAGGAATGCTCATCAACTGGGTTATGGCTGAACAAGTTATGGCATATGATTTTGATGGAATACTATTGAGCCATAAGAAATGATGGAGGGATGGTTTCAGAAAAACCTGAACAAATTTTTATAAACTGATGCAAAGTGAAGTGAACAGAACCAAGAGAACAATTTATCCTGTAACAGTAATATACCAAAAAACCCCAACTTTGAAAGAATTGGGAATTCTGATTAACACAATGACCAATCACAATTCTAAAATTCATCTAATGATGAACATGCTACTTACCTCCAGATAGAAATAGAATCTATTTCAGTATATTCATTTTGTACATAGCTAATAAAGAAATGTACTTGACTTAATGGTGCACATTTGTAAGGAGGTTTGTTTTTTCTTGCTTTCTCAGAGGACAGAGAAAGAAGACAGTGGGGAAGAAGTTATAGATGAAAAAGAAAAGGAAATTAAATAGACATTGTTAAAGCAGCTTTAGGTTTAAAAAACAAAAATATTCTATTCACCAACGACTATGCTAAGAAAAAAATCACAACTGTTCCTGAATTTTAGGAGTTTAATCTAGTGAGGTAAAGGGCACATCTACAAATAAGTAAATAGGTAATAATTTCAGGATTTAGGGCCCTCACAATTTGCACATGACACTTGAAGCCTGAAGGAAGCTAGGGTGTCTAAAGGGAGTAAGCAGAATGTGTATTCCAAGAAATATAGAGGACAATGTGAGTATGAGATGTGATATTGTATATAAGGGAAGAGCCAGTAGATCAATTTGGCTGACACAGTAGGAAAAGGATGTGCATTAAGTCTGGAAATGTTGGGCCAAAGGGCCATGATGGCATTGTCATCAGACTACCCAAACTTTATCCTTAACTTCCCTGTTGGCCTTACCAAGACCAGAATCTTCAGAGGAGTAATAGCAAAGATTGGACAGGGACCACTTAATTTTTCTTTGTTTTCTTAGCACCTAGGACAGTGCTTAATACAGATTGATCTGGAAGCCAAACCTAATGGGGAAAGTGGTTCAGTGAACTTCGAGGGTTCAGGGCTGGATTCCTCACCTTCTTCAATATCTCAGTGTTGAGGAGCATGTAAAGGTCAATGGTACGGCTCTCTTCTTTGGCCAGCGAGCTCAGGTTACACTGAATGTTTAGGCAGGGGGTGCCAGCTCTTTGACAGTCCTGAGAGGAAAAGAGAGAAGGTTGTCACCAGGGAATAGGGAGAGAAGGGGATATTTGCTTTAATTGGCTTGGGTTAAAGAGAAATCATGGATGGGATGATAACAGGCTTGGAGGTAGGAAGGATTGCTAGCTATGGATCCAGGACAAATCACTTCATCTCACTCAGCCTCAGTTCCTTCCCCTGAAAAATGAGATTAACAACACTTATACTATCTTGAATACAATGGCTTTATCTCCATAATCACTATGGAAATGTCAGCTTTAATCCTCACTCATCCACTGGTGTCTCCATAAGGTAAGAAAATGACTTTCCCCAAAGTTCTATCAGGATAGCATCTATGGCAGGTCTTGCTTAGCTAGCAGGTTTTGGGGGTTGAGTCCGTCCATGTTGGATTTTAATAAGATTCTTGGAAATGAGTCCATTATCACAGTCTCGGTTATTAATACTTTTGAGTCAGAATCCAAAAAGATCACAATAGGCTGAAATCATTGGCTGAATACAATAAGATGAAATTTTATAGGGAGAATTGTCAAGTCCCATGTTTGGGCTCAAAAAGTCAAATGTGAAAGTATAGCCTGGGGAGATTTGGCAAAGCAGCATACAAAAAATATAAAGCAAAATACCTTGGGTTAGTTTTTTTTGTTGTTGTTTTGGTTTAGGGTTTTTTGTTTTGTTTTTGGTCTTGTCCTATGATTTCATTGATGGGGAGAATTCTTGGATCAAGCAACTACTTCTAGGAAGACAGATTGGTACTTGGGTTGCAACTTAAAGGCCTTGAATAGTTTACTAGGAGTTCACTTGTCCAGGATCACAGAGTCAGTATGTATCAGTTAAGACCTTGGTCTCCGGTCTTTGTTACCTAAGGATGCCTTGGGGTATCGACCATCCATGACATCACTATGTCACACACCTTTAGACTATAAAGTTATTATGAATCAACCATGTGATATGACAACTAAGAAAAATACAATGGCAGGATAGGTCTTGAGAACCCTAGGGTTCAGAATGGGGGGGGGGGGTGGCCTTGCTGTGCTTTACCCTGAAAACACTGTATATGAATTGCTCTGTTCAGTTTGGAAGCATCATATTTTGACTGATATTCCAATACAATCTTTGACTTTGGGTAGATTTGAAAACCTAATTCAAACTTAGCAAAACACAGTTTGATAACCAATCATCTCAACCAAACTTTTGCTATACAGATGAAGTATCTGAGACCAAGGGGGTTAAGTGAAACCCCCAAGGTCCCAAAGCCTTTTAGGGGTAGTTGCAAGACTCTCCTGGTCAGCAATCTATCCACCGTATTGTATTGTCAGGGAAGAACTTGGGCATTTGTGAGGAATAGGCTCACTGGTTTTCCCCAACTCAACCTTTCATACATTCTTAAAAGGCTCATAATTTACATTTATGTATAATTTCTTTCTGCTTATTAGTTTTGTACTCAGAGTCTATCTACCTCTTTTATCATCACAACTCCTTGCCAGACAATTTAAATCCATGAGGCCCATTTCCAACCTACAAAAGTAATGAGGCTAAGAAGTTACGTATTTTTTACCCAAGGAAACAAAGTGAATAGCTGGCAAAAAAGCTTTGGATTCCAAAGCATAACTTCTGTAGAGGAAACAATATGAATTCTGGGAATGAGAAGAAAGACATGATCCAGTGGGATTTGTAGCTGGGGCCAAAACCAAATTTTCACCCAGCCTCACTTCTGATGCTTCATCCGGATAAAATTTCTCAATTAGAATGACATTATCCAGTATCAATAGTTTTAAGATTTTGTGGAATAATGTGAAACTATGGACTGATCAATGGTACCATGGAAACAAGAGTCCTTTTTGCCTGATAGAACTGGGGA
The DNA here is from genome assembly GCF_037893015.1 of Macrotis lagotis. NCBI lineage: Eukaryota > Metazoa > Chordata > Mammalia > Peramelemorphia > Peramelidae > Macrotis > Macrotis lagotis. The sequence continues at coordinate 181,852,452 of NC_133665.1, forward strand.
TGGAGACATTTTAACTTTTTGACTATGGAATGAATAAAAGTAGGGAATATACTTGGATTTTGGTGTGGATTGGGAAATGAGTAAATATAACAAGGAAAGTTTGGGCAAGGTAAAAATATCAATAAAAATCAAGGAATTGTTTTAAAAGAAAGTAAGCAATTTTCCAGAGAAAAAAGAAATATCAGGGGAAAAAAGGGAAAAGTGACTTTGGGAACTCTTTTCTAGTCAATCACCAATATTTATGTCCAATTTTGATTAAGATTGGAAATTTGTCATTAAAAGCATTCCTTATTTCTATCTGATGTATTGAAAGGATCATTGCCTCCCCAGAGCCATGAGATCTCCTGAATCTAAATGGAATGCTTGCTTTGATTTGTGGTTTATACTGATAAAAAATATAATTTATCCATAATCCTTAAATCCTTGTAATCTAATTACCACCAAGGTTGATTTGGGGATAACACCCCTACATCCTCATGCAGAAGATAGGTCTTTTCCCCAGAAGGAAAGTCCACTCACACAAATGAGCCCCCACATCTTACCAGTACTTTTCGTCCAGACTTGGTGAAAAATGCAAATATTGTGTGAAAAATATTTTCCTGTTCTTTAGGAATAATGCATGGGGTTGGATTCCTTTGAAAAGAGCAGTTTCCTTTCTCCTGACCAATCTGCAAAGAAAGGAAAAATCAACATATGAAGACATTAGAAGATGGGGTTGCAAACACTAACCATCCATTGAGTAGTTGAAGAACCAATGAGTCACAGTTTGGGGGAACATTGGTTGAGAACCATAGACAGAACCCAGGAGCAGTCAGCAGGGACCACATGCTATGCTAACCACCCTTTTTCCAATGCTTTGGACTCCATGTGCTTGTAACCTATCCGGAGCCAGTGCACAATTATTCTTGGCAAGCATGGATGGCATGGATGATTGGAATTCACAGATAAACCGCATCATCCTCCCCCTTCTGGAAATCTTTCACTGTAAATTTCTAAAAGATGGTCTGGCCTGAATTTCAACTCTTTTTCTTTCTCCTTATACTTCCTCCAGTGTAGATGAAAATAGTTAAATTATAGTGGAAAAGGTGGCATAGAATCAAAGAAACTTGAAAACCAGTCCCTGAATAATCAAGATGGAACAGAAATCAGCAATAACATCAGAAAAACCTGAAAGGACGTTCATTTACCCCTTTCAAATTTGCAAAGCATATTACAATAACAGGGATGAACCAGAATCCTTTTGACACTCTAGTTTCCAACTCTGATTGGCTATTTGAACCAAGTTCTTCTGCCTTTTGTTAATCATTATTGCCTATCTTTAAGCACGTGTTTGAATACCCATCCATATACTTAATTCTATGTTTATAGCAAGGACAATTGCTCCTTGCTATAAATCTGCTGATGCTTTTGTATAAAAGAATTCTAACTGGTCAGTGTTTTTGCAAGATGCTTTCTAGCTTCAGCTAACAATGCTGATCTTTCACAATACAGGATCCTCTTTATGTATACGTGAAATTAATGACTTTTCAATTTCTGCTCCAATCATATATATCACTGATAGAATATATATATATATATATATATATATATATATATATATATATATATATATATATATATATATATATAGAGAGAGAGAGAGAGAGAGAGAGAGAGAGAGAATAATGTATTCCTTTTCCATCATACTGTTTTACTTGCCCTGGTTTTCCTAGTAGGGATTCATTTTCTGAGCCCACTTGCCAAGTGGTACTTCTGACCAAAAGGTTAGTGAGAAAATCTATAAATCTTAACTGCTGGGATTCCTAGTCTATCCTGGTGACTAAATATAGGTTGGAATCAAATAGAAATGGGAAGAAATCAAACTTCTGAGCCTCTAAGGGTTTCTGACCAATACAAAGGACAAACAATCCTGGCTGGTCCCTAAATTAGATTTTCAGGTTCCTCTACTACGACCTCCTGCACTTTCTTCTCCAACTAGTTCAATTCTCATCCCCTCTAAGGACCCTCCAACTCCCACCCTATCATCAGTCCCTCCCCCTTCTTCTTCATCCATATAGCTGCCATGATAACCCTCCCAAAGCATGGGCATCATCATGGAGCTTCCCAGCAGAAGAATCTGCAATGGCTCCATATTGTTTCTGGGATTAAATAACAACTTCTCAGCTTGGCATCTAAACTGCTCATTGGTGATGTTCCACATTACTCCTTCACACATCTCCTTCTTTATGCCTTTGCCCAAGGCTGCCTCCCTTTGGAAAATGTACTTCTTGGAATCTCTAAGTTCAACTTGGAAATCAATCCCTTGGGGAAAGCCCTGAGTCCTCCAACCATTGGTGCCGTTTCCTCTAAGACATTGCCCCATCTATTTTATATTTAACTTGAATGTACATATGTGTTTTCATGTTGTCTTCCCCATTGGAATGGAAGCCCCATGAGGACAGCAATTGTATTTGCTTTTTCTTTCTAATCCCACTTCCTGTTATACAACAGGTGCCTTATCAATGTGTATTGATTGTACTAACCACTTTCTCTCTTCCTCCTCACACTATAGGTTGTGTTCCCTTCCTCAGTGGAATGTAAGCTCTGGGAGGACAGTCCTGGTTTTCCCTTGCTTTTGCATGCCTAGTCCTTCATACACATACTGGCACAAAGCTGGCACTGACCGCCACCCATGCTTGTCAGATCACCCTGAATCGGACGAGGGAGGGACAGGGGACCTTGTACCTTACATTGCACTCTCCCTGCTCAGTCTCCAGGAAAGGAGGGGAAGTCTAAAGCAGGGAAAAAACCTTTCCCTCTCTGCTAATTACTTTCATATGCTGCTCTGGAGGAATGATTCTGCTATATGTCAGCCAGCAGAAGGGCCAGCCAGCTGTGAACTCAGGGTGAAGGGTCGGGAATTTGGAGGTAAGCTCAGTAAGACAACAGCTTGACCTCCCAGAGGCATTAACTCTCAGGGAATATGACAGTCCATCTTGGTGACCCTGTCTCAGATCAGTGACCTGTGTCCCAGCCTAGGACAGGATCAGAACAATGATAGGATGTGACCCAGAATCCATCCCCAGTGGAATCTGGAGAAGGGATGTGGAAAGCGAGTCTGTGGTGAACAAGGAAAGCCTTGTCTAATTAGACCTTGTAGAATTAAATTGTGGTTACACAGAAATCATTTCAGGAGGGGAAGGGCAGCATTTCACCTCCTAAGACCAGGGTGGTCCACTTTTCACTGGCAAATGTCTCACAGAAGCCAAGAGTAGGAAGCATCTTCTGGGTCATGTTGATCAAGCCTGGTCTCTGAGGCCCATTCTAACTCTCCCTTTCTTGTAATCAGCTGTCTCATTAACCATAGAAGCTCAGAGCTGGGAAGAATCTTAGAGGCTGTCCTGTCCAACCTATCTATACCTGTCTGCCCCTGTTCATCCAGCCTTGGCCTAATGACTTCCAGGAATACTTCCTGAAGCAGTCCAATCCCCATTTGAATGGCTCTGCCTCTTGGGAAGCTGGAGAAGGCATATTTGTCAGAGGGAGGGCTTCGGAGATTCTCTCATTCTAAGATAAATAGGGCAACAGAATCATATACTGGTGAATCCTGTATCACGAGCTCCAAATCAGAGCAGATGTCAGAGGTCATTGTCTGTTCCATTGTTCCTCCAAGACATGATGGAAAGAAATAGACTTTCTGAAAGTGGACAAAATTAATTGCTTCTCTTGGATATTTCTAACTCATTCTGTCCTGATGACAAAACCAAACTTGCTCGAGAGAGGCCATGGGGATGGGAGGATGGGGTTGGGGGAAGTGGTGGTGACTCTCAAGTTGGCTACATGAGCCTATAGACATCTTACAGCAATCTGTTGGGTAGAATAAGAGGAAGCAGGAACAACAGCAACAAAAGATTATGATAATGTATTCATACTGTCATAACTATCATCTAGGTAATACTTGGAGGTCTTTGCAGTACCTTCTTACCCCATTTCATCTTCTCAACTCTGTGAAATGGCAGCTATCATTTTGATTCCCGTTTTGCAGATGAGGAATTTGTGGTTGAAAGAAATGAAGCGACTTAACCAGTGTCATGCAGCTAGTGTTTGAGGCAGGAGGTGACTTAGGAACTTCCGATATTGAGACACCTAGGTGATTCATTACAGATAGTCTTTGGGCTATATTTTAGTCTAGGAGGTAACATGGCAGAGAGCATTTAAGTAAAGAATAGTAGAGGAAGGATCATAAGAAACATTCTCACAAGAGTATGCAATCTAAAAACAATTTTAAAAATTTTAAAAAAGAGTATGCTATCAGGGTGGCAGAGTGGAGAGAGCCCTGACCCTGTAGTCAGGAGGACCTGAGACACTTAATAACTTCCTAGCTGAGTGACCTAAGCCAAGTCACTCTTAACCCCATTGCTTTAAATATTTTTTTTTAAAAAAAAAGAGTATCCTATAGACCACTAAACCAGAAGGAGGAAATAGAGTTCAGTAAGTGAGCACAAATCTGGCATGGAGGTATTAGTTAGGAGCAATGGAAGCCAAAAACAGGTGGACATTTGCTGGTGCTCTCAGATCTCTTCCAAATGCAGAACAGTTCCTGTGATTTCTACTTAATTTAGTGATATTTTTAATTCTTTAAAAGGCCAAGGAAAGGGGCAGCTAGGTGGCATAGTGGACAGAGCACTGGTCCTGGAGTCAGGAGGACCTGAGTTCAATCCAGCCTCAGATACTTCATAATTGCCTAGCTGTGTGACCTTGGGCAAGTCACTTAACCCCATTGCCTTAAATTAAAAAAAAATTTAAAGGCTAAGGAAACAATGAGGAATGCCTCAGAGAATGGGATCTCAGTCTTGCCATCTGGTCACAAGCTAGGCTCAAAGTTGGAAAGGATTTGAGTAGCCTGCTCTTAACTAGCTATCACTTCTAGATAACAGTGACTCCTTGAGGCTTTGATTGTTGAGAATTGTTCAGAACTAATCTGACCCAATTCCACCTCGGGTATGCCTTCCTCCCACAACCCCTTGCTCCAGATCATACCCTCCTCCAGATAATCAATCATTACAATGAATTCCTAGAAGGTTAATGTCAACCAACTCCTCTGTAACTCCACTCATCATCTCTGAGCAACATTCTTAACTCTCATTTCTTTCCCTGCCATTGTCCCTTTTAAAAATGGAAGTTCCTTGAGGACAGGAGTTGTCTTTGTTTATCCCTAGTATTTGGCCCAGGACCTGATACCCAATAACTAATTAATAAATGCATTTATTTTTTGTCCAACTTCTTTGAAATTTTAAAACAGTGGATCCCACTTATTTTTGTACTCTTTTTTTAGGTTTTTTTTTTTGGCAAGGTAATGGGGTTAAGTGACCTGCCCAAGGCCACACAGTTAGGTAATAAGTATCTAAGGCTGGATTTGAACTCAGGTACTCCTGACTCCAGGGCCGGTGCTCTATCCACTGCACCACCTAGCTTCCCCTCATTTTGTACACTTAAAAATCATTCTTGCAAAATCTGATTTGACTGTCCGTCTGTGTTCAACTTTTATCTCAAACTTTCCATTATTTGTACTTTGACAATCATTCCTTCTCAGTTGGAATCACATTCAGAAAATCAGTTTTCCCCCATTGTTTCCTTAGCCTTTTAAAGAATTAAAAATATCAATAAATCAGGTAGAAATCACAGGAACTGTTCTGCATTTGGTAGAGATCTGAGATTACTTACACATGTTCAACTATCCCTTGGCTTCCATTACTCCTAACTTATAGCTCCAAGCCAGACTTGTGACCATTGTACTGAATTCATAGTCTATTTCCTCATAAATAGAAGTATGTATAGAATGGTTTGGTGGTCTATAGCATACTCTCCCGAAAATGTTTCTTATGATCTTTCTCCACTATTCTTTACTCACATGCTCTCTGGTATTCTCCTCTCCCAGAACATCTTTTTATGATATGCAATTCTACTCCACTACCTCTTTTATCTATTCTGTTCTTTTTGAATATGCATTTTTCCATTAGACCTTGTGGTCTTCTGACTTTGAGCCCAGTTCGATTTCCACACCACCATGCTGCTTTCAAGATAATCTCTAAGCAGCTTTTAGGTTTAAAAACAGCATTCTGAGATTATCTTCATTTAAGAATTCTGAATCTTCTAATATGGCTAATTAATTATCAACTCCTCTCAACAACCATTTATTATGGTTGTTACTGTTGTTCAGAAACAAGGGGAGCAATGTTTTATGTGGCTTTGCTTGTTGCAAAGGTTCCAAAGAACCACAGAACTAGTATTATCAAACAGCGATATTTCCCAGGAAACTTGCCCAAGAATCTTATGGACTCTGCCCCTCCAGCTTGACTTTAATTAGCTTCTGTTAGCTTTCCTTATTTACTAAGTCCAAATGTTTCCCATGACACATTCTGCTCATCTTCCTTGAACTTTAATGTCTGGAAAAAGTCCATCGCTATTAGAATTTGAGAAAAGACACAGAACCAGATTGTAGTTCTTTACACAAATAACACAGCTTAATCACGGACTCATCCATATATAGGTGAATCCTTCCAATGAAGCTCATGAAGGCTGCCCTCTTGCTTCAAAGATTCTAGAGTTATCCAAATTAAAAGGTTAGACAACTCGAAATCCAGAAATGGAGACAATGCAGGGAAAATACAGGGAGTGAACTGTCAAAGGAAGAATAGTAGAACATAGAAAAGGAATTCCCTGACAGGTTAAACTTTGGTCAATTAAACAAAGATTTAAGTTCCTGATATTATATTAATTTGGAAAGACTTATTTTGTATATTTTTGACTAAGTAATGTAATTTTCTCATATGGAATATAAGCTCCTTAAGAACAAGAACTGTTTCCTTTTGCTTGTTTTTTAATTTTCTTTGAACACTTAAGAAATCGTCTCTCCTGGTCCATTTCAATTTCCTAAATCTGGACTATCTCTCAAAGTTCAGTCTTCACCTGTCTTCTCTTCAATCCTTCTACTCTCTCTGGACAATCTCATTTACTCTAGCAGCTGTGAATCTTGACACAAATCACTCACAAAACACAGAAGAATAGAAAAAAATGACTTTGCATGAAACTGAAAATTTATTATGTACAATTTTCTATTCCTTTTAAATATATAACTCTTTTTTCCCTTTTTTCTTTCCTCTCAGCCCCTCCCACCTTAGACATGGCTACTATTAGATACAAATATAAGTGTATATGTTTACATGTGTGTGAATGTAAAAGCCATTCTATACATACTTCTATTTATCAGTTCTTTTTTCTGGATGCAGATACCATCTTCCTTCATGTAACCTTTGTAGTTAATTTGGGTAATAATCAAAATGACTTAATTACTCAAAGTTATTCTTTTTTTTTTTAGTTTTTACAAGGCACTGGGGTTATGTGGTTTGCCCAAGGCCACACAGCTAAGGAATTATTAAGTGCCCGAGGCCACATTTGAACTCAGGTACTCTTGACTCCAGGGCCAGTGCTCTATCCACTGCACCACCTAGCCGCCCCTCAAAGTTATTCTAAAAACAGTATTCTTGGGGACAGTGAGGTGGTACAGTAGATAGAGCACTGGTCCTGGAGTCAGAAGGATCCAAGTTCAAAACTGGCCACAGATACTAAATACTTACCTAGCTGTGTGACCTTGGGCAAGTCACTTTATCCCATTGCCTTGCCAAAAAAAAAAAACCCTCATAACATTGTTGTCAGTCTTTGGCACATGGTAGGTACTTATTAAATAAATGCCAAGACCTTGTCCTGGATATTGGGGAAGACACTTTCCCTGACTTCTTGAAGTTTACAATTGAGGAAGGAGATACCATATTCCCTCCCCCATAAACATTACAATTTAAAATAATATGTGTTATGCCCAAAAGACAATAAAACTGTGCATCCTTTTTGATCCAGTACTATCACTGCTAGGTCTATATCCCAAAGAGATCATAACAAAGGGGGAAAGGACCTACTTGAACAAAAATATTTAGAGCAGCTCTTTTTGTGGTGGCAAGGATTAGAAATTGAGGGAATGCCCATCAGGTGGGGAATCCTGAACACACTGTGGTCATTGTATGTAATGGAGTACTATTGTTCTATAAGAAATCATGAGGGGTGGAGGCAAGATGGCGACAAGAAGGGATCCAGTCTTAGGAGCTCTCTGATAAAATTCATCAGCTAAGGACTCTAACTAAACTTTCGAGAGACAGAACCCACAAAGGGACCCAGTGAGGCAGTTCTCCTACTCAAAGTAACCTGGAAAAGAGCAGAAAGGCTCTGCTCCCTGGGATCGGTGGGGCGGCCCACCAGAGGGGTGGCCCGCCAGAGCCAAAGAACTTCAGCCTCCCAGAGGCAGCCCCAGAGCGCTGGGAGCCACGGCTCACAGCAGCGGGGGAGTCTCCTGAGCTGCACCCCAGGGAGCACCAGGCACAAAGTGGGGGAACAGTGGGGGACCTCTGTCAGAGCGAGCACATGGAGCCCAGCCCTCGGGGCACACAGAGAGCAGCTTGGTCCAGGAAACAGAAGCAGGCAGAGCAGGTAAGCAGGAGCCCCCAGGGCATGAGCCCATTGAGCTGAGGGAGGCGAGTAAAGAGAGACTGTGAGCTCGGTCCTCTGCCCCTGGAACAGGACTCTGGGGCTCTGACCACATTCAGATCCTGATCCCAGTCTAGGCCCCCCCATAGAACAGCAGGGCCCACCCCACCTCAGCCCCGTGGCAGAGGGAGGTGCTTATGGTCATTCACAGACCAGGAGGGAAGACAGCCTCACACACTGAGACCCTTGTGGGAGTGCCCCAAAAGCTCAGGAAGCACCCCCAAATGAGGCCCAGGCTGGGAAAATGAGCAAGCAAAGAAACAAAAGGAAGACTATTGAGAAACATTTTGCAAATGAGACAAAGAAGGATCAAAATACTCAGTCTGAAGATGAGGAAGCACAAGCTCCTGCATCTAAAGACTCCAAGAAAAACAGAAATTGGGCTCAGGCTATGACAGAGCTCAAAAAAGACTTTGAAAATCAAATGAGGGAGTTGGAAGAAAAACTGGGAAAAGAAAGGAGAGACATGCAAGAAAAACATGAAAATGAAGTCAGCAGCTTAGTCAAGGAAATCCAAAAAAATGCTGAAGAAAATAGCATGCTAAAAACCAGCTTAGGTCAAATGGATAAAACAGTTCAAAAAGTTATTGAGGAGAAGAATGCTTTAAAAAGCAAAATTGGCCAGATGGAAAAAGAGATAAGAAAACTCTCTGGGGAGAACAAATCCTTCAGACAAAGAATAGAATTCAGGGATATTGATGAATTTACCAGAAATCAGGAATCAATACTTCAAAACCAAAAAAATGAAAAATTAGAAGAAAAATGTGAAATATCTCATTGAAAAAACAACTGATATGGAAAACAGACTTAGGAAAGACAATTTAAAAATTATTGGAATACCTGAAAGTCATGATCAGGAAAAGAGCCTTGACATCATTTTCAAAGAATTACTACAGGAAAATTGCCCTGATATTCTAGAAGCAGAGGGCAAAATAGAAATGGAGAGGATCCATCGATCCCCCAGAGAAAGAGATCCCAAAAACCCAACCCCTAGGAATATTAGAGCCAAGTTCCAGAACTCCCAAGAAAAAATATTACAAGTAGCCAGAAGGACACAGTTCAAATATCGTGGAGCTGCAGTCAGGATCACACAGGACTTAGCAGCAGCTACACTGGAAGCTCGTAGGGCTTGGAATACAATATACCAGAAGGCAAAAGAGCTTAGAATGCAGCCAAGAATGAACTACCCAGCAAGGCTGAATGTCCTCTTCCAGGGAAAAAGATGGGCTTTCAATGAACCAGGGGAATGTCAAATGTTCCTTTTGGAATGGCCAGAGCTGAACAGAAGGTTTGATCTTCAGATACAGGACTCAGGTGAAGCATGGAGATTGGAGGAGAGGGGGAAAACATGAGGGACTTAATGAGGATGAACTGCATGTATTCCTGAATAGAAAAATGACACTGATAATACTCATATGAACCTTCTCAGTTAATAGAGCAGGTAGAGAGAGCTTTTATAGTTGAAGCACAGGAGAAAGCTGGTGTAAAAATGGAGTCAATAGAAAAAAAGGGAAATGGAATGGGAGAAAAAAAAGGAGAGGGGGAATAGTCCAAGATATTTCACATAAGATTTTTTTTTTTATTACAGTGAGCTATTGCAATGATATGGAAGTGGGGAGGCAAGGGGGAATGAGGGAACCTTTGCTCTCATCAGAGATGGCTAGGAGAGGAAACAGCATATATACTCAATGGGTTATAAACATCTGGAGTAAGAAGGAGCGGGGAGCAGGGGGAAGGGGTGGGGATGTGAATAAAGGAAGAAAGGATGGACCATGGGGGGAGAGTGGCCAGATATAATACACTTTTTTTCTTACTTCTTGCAAGGGGCTGGGAATGGAAGGCCTGCCCAGGACCACAGGGCCAGGTGGATTCTGGGCCTAAGGGGTGGTAGGGGGGCTCAGGGCTTCTTGGCCCCAGGACCAGGGATTTGTCTGCTGTGCCACTCAGCGACCCTACAGCAGAGTCAGAGTGAAAGGAGAGAGAAAATAGAGTACATGGTAGTGGAGAAGTAAGAAAGGAGGGAGTTGCAATCAGCAATGGCAACGGTGGAAAAATATGGAAATAACTTTTGTGATGGACTTATCATAAAGAATGTGATCCACCCAGGACAGAGTTGTTGGTGTTGGAACAAAGACTCAAGCACATTTTTTGTTATTATTATTTGGGGGAGGGTGCAGGGCAAGTGGGGCTGGATGGCCTGCCTGGGGCCACATAGCAGGGTGATCTTTGGGTGTCTGGGGCCAGATTTGGACCCAGGTGCTCCTGGCTCAAGGGCCAATGCTCTCTGTTCGCCATCCAGCCACCCCTACTATTATTACTATTTTATTTTATTTTGGGTCTTTTTTTTTCTTTTTTTTTTTTTTTTTTTGGTTTTTGTAGGGCAGTGGGGATCGGGTGGCTTGCATGTTACACAGCCGGGTGATTGTTGGGTTTACGAGGCTGGATATGGACTCAGGTGCTCGTGGCTCCAGGGCTGGTGCTTCATCCATTGAGCCACCTGGCCATATCTACAATTATTACTATTATTTTTTTTATTTTAATTTTTTCAAGAATATTTTATTAATGTGAAAAAACATTTGTACAAAATGAGAATAAAAAATAAAAAAAAAGAAATCATGAAGGATGAGACTGCAGAAAATCCTGGGAAGACTTATATGAACTAATGCACAAGACAGACTAAGAGACAGAAAGAGAGAAACAGAGGGAGACAGACAGACAGACAGAGACATGGATATGTGTGTGCATGTGTGTGTGTATGCATGTGTGTGTGTGTGTGTGTGCACAGTGTGCATGCCTTTAGACTCCTCTGATATAGAGAGCTTCTAGGGGAGAACCAGTCTCCCCCATTCGAGGCAACACCTAATCTTAGAGCATTTCCAGGGGGTACGACAGAGCCAGGGGAGTCAAAGTCAGGACCTGAATCCCAATTGTCTTTGTTCTCTCTACTGGGCCCTGGTGCTTCCCTTTACCTCCCTGCCTTCTCTACCTCTCCCAATTCAAGGTTTATAAAAACACTTTGCAAATGTTTCATTTGACCCTTCTAATAATTATATGAGGTAGATACTTCAAGCTCAGAGATCTATAACAACTTAGCCATGAAATATAGTTCATCTGAGTCAGAAATCTGAACCCAACTCTCTCCTGATACTAACCCCACACTACACCACACTGCCTCCCTGTAAAGAAACAGGTTGTCTGTGAATTCTGGAAAGACAACAGCAGTGTGATCAATAAAAACAGACATGGCATACATCTGTTTCCGTTCCCATAGCTCCCTGAACAGAGTAGGACAAGTGGGGTAGGAGGGAACTGGGAAAAGGGGGTAAATAAGACAGAAGGTCAAGGTAAAGAGACAAAAGGAGAGTTTCAGGGATTAACTGGGCTAGGCAGACACCAGATCTGCAGACCCTCATTGCACATCCTAATGAGCGCCCCTCCAAAAAAAAATTTAAAAAAGAGGAAGGAATCTAGATTCCTCCACAGCTTGTATTTTCCTACTTTAAAATAGGTTTCATCTGGGAAAAACCCAACATCAGTCACATAGAAACATGTCCATTCATCCCTTATAAGGAATCCAAGGTCCTGGTTGACAATGGATGCAAAGAAAAGTAAAAGGGGAGGGGAGACATTCTAAATGAAAGCTATACTTTACACCCATCTATGGTCATAGAAGACCCCACTTCTACTTTCAAATGATGCCTTTTCACATTCACTCTACTGCCTGGCAAAATGTACATCGAGAAACTACAGCTAAGGGGTGTTTCCACGCTTTTCTTCCTATTGGTTGCTTTGTCCCTTGGATGTATTCAGGATTGTGGGGGGAGGGATGCTGGAAAAGTAGCAAAGAGTCCCTGAGCTATCCCATAAAATGGGACTGGTTTATACTCTCCCAAACAGACGGCTGCTTGGATGTGGTCCACTCCATGAACATCCTACGCAACCTTTACGGGTGTGAAATTGATTCAGATGGGTTGATGTTTCCGGAAAGGAGCGACATATATATTCAGGCTACTTAAAGTACACAAAAGGAATTCTAGATGAAGCCAAATTTTGTTTAGAGGAGAAATAAATGGCATAAAAATATAATCTGAGCACTTCCTGTCCGTGCCAAAAATGTTTAACATCCGCAGATAACAAAACATTTTGGAGCCCAGCAGTTTGTTGATTTTGGCAATAAGTTAATTAGGCGTCCATGCATCAACACAGAGGAATAAAAACACCAACCCTTTCACACAGCTTGTGGAAAACTCTAATCTCTATGATTAGAGCAATCCTTTGAGAAGGAAAAAAAAGGGGGGTTGGGAGTAAATCGGAATTTCCAAGTACCGATTCTAGCTCAGACATTCTCACCATGGAGGGCTGCAGCTGCTCATTTCCTACGCCTTACCTCATTCATTCTTGTTCCAAGATTCATTCATTTACCAATAGAGACAGTTTTGGTGGAAACCAACCCCTTTGCAGCCACAGAGTCTAGGTGCATGAACTACAAGAATCCTAGGCCAAGCATATAATAGGAGGTCCATGTGGCAGGGGAATCTAGTTTTCATTTTTCTATTGGCAATTAGAGAAAAGGGAGAAAGATAAAGCAAAACTGAAGTCATTTTTTAGCAGTGGGAAATACTGGGGTATCAAGCTAATCATGAGTTTTCTCCCATCTCATAATCTCTGCCCATTTGGACTTTTAAGGTGTAGTTGGAAGAGCCTGGAACTGAGATCTGAAAAAGGAGAGTGAAGAGTGAATTCCCCTTATTCACTGCTGCTTGTGGCCAAAGGCATTTCCTATAGTAAATCTCTATTGATTTGACTTGGTCTTAATTTTGATGTCCCAACTATTGGACAACCTCAGTGTTGATATCCAAGGATGACCAGTCCCGCCTCCTTGTGATTTGTACCTGTTCAGTGTAGGAAAGAACATGTAGAATCAGAAAGATCTGACTTTAAATCTCATCTCCGATGCCTCCTAGATAGGTCACCTGGGAAGATAAATCACTTAAGGTCTCTGTGCTTCAGTTTCCCCATTTGCAAAAAGGGGACTCATTCCCATCATGTTGTCAGAGTAGTTCTTGTTTTCTTAACTGGAAATTTGTGGGGGAGGTAGGGTACTAGTAAATGACTTTCAATATTGATACAAAGAGAGAGTAAGGCAGAGAATAAATTTTCAGCCATGATTTCAAGGGCAATAGAAACAGAATTACAGAATTCCCCCATGAACCTGGGGGGGGGGGGGGCTTGAGTTATATGAAAGATTCTTGTTGGGTTTGATTTTTATTAATAATTCTTCCAAATTCAGAACCATCTCAGTGAGTCCTGGTTAAAGAGACTGAGTTAGCATATGGTAGTGCCTCATCTCAGAAGCAGGTAAGTTCACTCCTTTCATTTTCATCTTTCTTAGAAAACTGATCTATTCTTAATTAAGGATGTAATAGAAGAGATTGACTAAAGGAAAATCAAACCATATCACATAGTACCACAATCTGGCTAAGGAAAGAGTTAGAAAGCAAAAAGATACTGACATTCCCATAGGTAGGGTGACCTGAGGAGGGAATCAGTACCTTTTATTTTTATTTTCATTTCCCATCATCTTAAATCTCCAAACCCTGCCAAACAGCACCACCACCTGGTAACACCAGGTACCTAATCAATTATATCACAACATATTTTCACCTAAAGGGAAGAGATAATTTGGGATCTAAGAAGTTCAGTAAGTTAAGAGCTAGAGAACCTTTTAATTCTTCACCCAGGATTAATAAGAATATAAGACTTTAAACATCAAGGGTAAAGTTTTGAAGGCTTCAATAAAGGACTAAAATGTGATTCGTCTTAAATTTAAAGTACTAAAAACAAGTAAATCACAAAATCCCTGAATTTTAGAATTGGAATGGGCCTTAGTTGTCCTCTGAGTCTGAACCATACACCCCCAAATTCCTTTTGACCAGACACTAGACAAGTGATTATCCACCTCCTACCTGAAAGCCTCTAATAAAGATACCCTCTATCTCCCAAGGCTATCCATTCCTCTAATTAATGGCATATAGCTCTCTCTCTCTCTCTCTCTCTCTCTCTCTCTCTCTCTCTCTCATTCTCTGTAATTCCCACCCATGAGTCTTTCTTCTGCCCTCTAGAACTAAATAGAACTGGTTGAATCCCTAGCTCTTTAATGGTGTCATAAATGTTCCTCTTCTCCAGACCAGATGGACTCAATCTTCAACTCTTCCCGGTTCTTGGTCTCAAGGCTCTTCACCACACTGGTCATCCTTTCTGGAGACACTCTAATTTGTCTAAGTGCTCTATTAAACAAGATACTTAAAACTGGGCACCAGACTCCTGCTATAGTCTAACCAGAACAGAATGAAGAGGGACCATCTGGTTTTCTTAGCAACCACAGAGATGATCACCAGCATCTGACAAAAATGAGGTTATTTTCTTCTTATACTTAAGTGCCCAAGTCACAGAAAGGTATGTCAAAGAAAGAAAGAGTTGTCCTGCTTGTCTCATATACAATGAAGAGAAGGGAAAGGAGAGGAAATAAGCCTTTATGAAGTACCTACTAGATAAGAGGCACTGGGATATAATTTAAAGAGGTGATCTCATTGAATGCTCATAAACTCTATTTATGATTTGTTTGAAAAAATAAAAGAAATTGAGGCAGACAGAGGTTAAATGACTTGTCCAACATCACACAGCTCCCACTGAGTCCTCAAGAAGCTTTGCCCTGACTGGTGTGCTTACTTTGTTCACCTTCATTTAAAGGTTTCCACATGAAATCCTACTCCCACATGGAATCATCAATAGTCCTCTATAATGAAAAACTAAACTAAATGTTATACTTACTATTTCTAGACCCCATTCATACTGGAAGTCAGGAGGTCTCCTCTGCCCATCTGTATTTGGACAGCCAGTATGGGAGAATGGACAGAGTTGGACTAGGAATCAGGGAAGAGCCCATGGCTAATACCTAATAGCTGTGCAGTCTGGGAAGACTTTTCAACTTACTTCTCTGAGCCTCGGTTTCTCATATAGAAAATCAGGCTAATGATACCCGTAGAACCTACCTCAATGAGACAAAGAATAATAAGTATTTGTAAACATTAAAGGCCCACACTCCTGCTGCTACAGCAAAGATGACTGCAGGAAGGAGAAAGAGGTTTCTGGCTGAGGTCACCCTATATGAGGGTTGGCTGTGTGGTGCAGCCCAGGAGTCAGGAGTACCTGAGTCCAAAACCAGCCTCAGATGCTTAATAATTACCTAGCTGTGTGGCCTTGGGCAAGCCATTTAAACCCATTGCCTTGGGGAAAAAAACTAGAAAAAAAAATAAATCACCCTATGAGAAAAATTTTAAGATAGAAAAGCCCCTCAAATTCAATTCCTACAAGCACTCATGGACTTCAAAGATTAATGTCCCTTTGTTTAACACTCTAGGTCAGTAGAAGTCCTTGGACTAGGCTTTGTGACCCTGCCCCCTAACTCAGTTTCCTCCTCTGAAGAAAGAGAAGTTGGACACTGGTTTTTGAGGTCTAAATCCTATTAAGCTTCAATGGAAAGAAAGTTCACAGGTTTAAAATCAACAGAGAATAATAGTGAACATAGATTTAAAATCTATAGGGTTCTAAGTTTCCTGTGATCCTCACAGATAAGATTTCTGGCTAACACTACCTCCACCTACCCACTCCAGATAAGGGTGGAGTTGAGTAAATCAATCAAGTCACTTCTCCTTTCTCAAATTAAGTGATAAGACTCCCTGATATCTTAGTGAAGTGAGAGTAATTTCCAAGCAATGAAACACTGTCAAGAAAGTACAAAATGTCATTGGATGAATTGAAGGAAGTATGCTTTGAGTATAAGAGGAAACAGTCTTGTCCTGTCATCAAGGAAATAGAAGACCAATTCAGAATCCCAATTATTCAAGTGTCAGTGGAGATTCTGGTTCTCTTGAGGGCCAGAAGAGAGAACACTATTACTGGGGAGAGGGAGAGGGGGACCTTTCAATTTCCCCAAAGGAGACTTCTACAAGGTTCCCATTTAGCCATCCAATATCATTAGAGTAAGTAGTTCCCTGTTGTTGTTCTGTGACTCCCAGGCTCTGAGAATTCCTTGAATCAAAGAGGATATGAGACTTCTCTAAAATCAAGCAGCCAGTAGATGATGGGGAAGGGGGATGAATCCACAATCTTCTCTCCCCACTATACCACTCTACCTGGATCCCAAAGATTAGAAAAGAAAAATCAAGATAAATGTATATTCTGGAATACTTCCAGAATATGAATTGGATTATTAAACACTCCAATGAAAAGGGTCACAGCTGAAGTTCATAACTGTCTGTAACATACCTGAGATGTCACCCAGAAATGTATCCTGGGAGAACCTTCTCAGACTTTCAGGGAAGAGGAGAGAGGAGTCTATGTATACCAATGGACAGTAATGCAGATAGCTCAGTATGGCTTCCAGGTGTGGGGAGCAAAAAAGAGCATGTATGGACTGCTTGGACAAGATCCATTCTGTGACATGCTCAGTAGATCTCCCATCCTGCTTGAACTATGTCTGGGTAATACTCTATGGGCTTCCTGTTCTCAACCAGCCTCTTTGTCACCAAATATTGAGTCCATGAGGATATTCAGGGCCCCCCTTCAGAGCTGCTGCCCACAAAGAAAATTGGTGGTCATCTCCTTCACTTACACAAAAAGAACAATGACATCATGCCTTAGAGTGCAGAAAACAGCCATTTATGGGGAGGGGCTCCCTAGCTCATTTACTTGCTTAGCCTTGAATTATTTTTCTTTCAGTGATGTCATCAGGAGTTACAAATGCATCCCAGTCACAAATTTTCCATTTGGACATCCTTCTGGCTTCCAGTCTTCTCCACCAGGCCAGGTCATTGACCCTATGTGCTTCCATTCTGTTCACTGCATTTATTTAAATCTGATTCAATTTAATTTGTTCTAACAAGTTTTAATTAAGTGCCTACAAAGCCAAAAGGACAGTAATGTCTAAAGAAGCAGCTTCATAGTCAGGAAGACTTGGATTCTAATCATGTCTCTTGCTTTTTTGGCTAGGTCATGCTGGGCAGATTTCTTCATCTGCCAGGGCCCTGGGTAATTCTTTAAGATGATAACTAGTACAAAAAAAAATCCCCTGAAGGAGTCACCTATTTTTGAATTCCCACTGGTCAAAATTATAATTATATTATTTTCAGCTCAATGGAAAAATGTCGCATGAATGTGAATAACGAAATTACTTCAGATAATTTGTCATTGACATTCATTGGGATCTAGTTGAGTAATATGCAAAGGAAGTAGCTTTCTGTACTAGTAGAGGGAATTTCTTTACATGGAAATTCCTTGCATCAATACAATCCCAGGTCTAGTCTCCCTTTAATAAAGTCCCACAGGTATGTGGATAGAATGTGCCAGGAACACCCCAATATCATCTCAAAAAGTGACGAGCATTTTCATTACATGATGGCATGCCCCTAAGGTAAGACACCTGGACCTGATGGAGTTAACTGGGCATTCATTTTTAAAGACAGTGGGTCACGGCTGAGCTCTGTCATCCACTGATACCACAGCTAAAGCATCACTAAAAAAGTCAGCTTCCAGTCATCTCTGTCATGGCACCAGACCCAACAAGGGATGACAGACTCAGCTACCTTGCCCCAGAAACCCTGGAGATGCCCACTGCCAACAGAATAACTGAATTTCCTGGGCACAAATCTTAAGCTATAGCTCAGGATTGATTTAAACCAAGCTTATAATACTATTAGAAAATGTGAACAAGGTGAGTGAAAAAAGAGGCCCAGAGGATTCCAGTCCTGGACATCTCTGTTTAAGATTCCCATGGTCATATGTAGCCTAAGGAAAATTGCCATACCAATGCAAGTGGGCATATTCTCTGCATTTGAGTCTTCAAGGCTTACCCAGAGCCCTGAGAGGTCAGGGAGCCCAGAGGGGTCAGAGGGGGACTGTCTTCCCAGCTTAAAGGGCATCTCTTTAGCCACTGCACCACACTCCCCCTCGCTACCTGTCTACTCAATGTTGGCTGAACTGAACTGAACTAAATCACCTTGATTTGAAGTCATTCAACAACATGAAGTGAATTCACTTGAACTGAAGTGAATTGAATTGCACAGGATCCATTTGAAGCCTAGAGCCTTAAGGAGAGGGAGGGATGGAAAGAGGAAGGAAAATATGGATGACAGGCCAGGTTTAAGTCTACCCGGGCCAGAAACTCACCATCACCTCCTGGAGGAGAAACATCTGAACATCTCCTACAGATAGCCGGTCAGGGATCCAGACGTTGATGGCTGAGCCAGGGAGCGTGCTCGGTCCAGTATTATAAACCTGTAAATGCGCATATATACACACTCATGTTATCTCATGAAGGTATCCCTCACAGACACACTGCTGTGTTTCTTTGGTCCAAAAGATGATTTATAGTTTCAGGAATGGAGTAAACGCTTCTGAATCCTGTCATACAGCTCAGCAATGTCCCATTAACTTAGCATCCTAGAGACTTCCTAGGGGAAATAAGGGACTTGGCCAGAGTCACATAGCCAGGATGGATCATCAGCGAGACTTGAACCCAGGTCACTCTGACTCCAAGACTGGTTCTCTATCTCCTACCTCATTCTGTCTTTTGTAAAGTAAGTACAATAGAAATAAACTTCCTGATGGAATAGCCTCGCCATGTTCTCTTTGACTGCTATAAAGCCACTCAGAGAAAGTCATGCCTTAATATCTTCTCTCTCTCCTTTTATCTGCAAAACATCATAAAGTATCTCATTTGTTTGATATGATAGGAAATTTAAATTGCAAAAAACTGATTTGGTGATCAGAAAGAACATTTGAAACCATCTGGTTCAACCCACTCATTTTACATATGAGGAAGTTGAGACAGGTTCAGAAGGACTCCTGGATTCTCATCTCTAATTCTCAGACTTATACTTTTCTCCTATAACAGGCTTTATTTGAAAATATTTTTTTAATTTTATTTATTTAAGGCAATGGAGTTAAATGACTTGCCAAGGTCACACAGCTAGGCAATTATTAAGTGTCTGAAGCTGGATTTGAACTCAGGTCCTCCTGACTCCAGGGCCGGTGCTCCATTCACTGCACCCCCTAGCTGCCCCCATACATTTGAAAATATGAATAAGATCAATGATTTATGGTTTTTTGGTCACTTATATCACAGTCATTTCCAGATACACTACCTCCTCTCCCACCCTCCCAAGGGGTCTTGTAACATCATCAACCAAAAAAAAAAGTTTAATCAAGCTGATTGACAGTCTCCAAGTTGGAAGCAAGGATGAGGTTTGGCTGCCATAGTTCCTCACCAGTCCTTGAAAAGGAAGGAAATGGGTTTCCTCATCTCTTCTCTTCATCAAGATGATATCACAAGGTACCCTAATTTGCTCAATTTGGAACCTGTAACTAATCATACATTAACATCTTGGCCCTTGGAAGACTCCCATACTTTTCCGACTGAACCACTCTGCCAATATGTCCCCAGATGCCTCATCATTTTTCTAAAAAACAATGAAGGTGAAGATAGACGGTAGACAGAGAGGTAAGCCAGGTAATGCCCTGGCCTTGGAGGACAGCTGGGTCTAGACAATAAAGAGAAGATAGATTGAGAGTTCAACACAGCAAACCTCAGAACATGAGCCAAAAGGCAAAGAAAGGTAAGAAATCTTGGCTTTGGCAAGGGTGGAGGGAATGAGGGAGGGATGGCTAGCAGGCAGTTCAGTTGAAAATGCTTTGTGGGTTTTAATAGACTGCAAATTCAATCTAGGTTAACAGTGTGATGTGGAAGCCAAGAAGCATAATGCAATTGTTCGACGATGTGAAGAGAAGCCAAGCTTCCAGGAATGGGAGGGGGTGAGAGTCCCACTGTTCTGAGCCATTGTCAGACCACCCCAGAGCACTGGAGTTGGCCCTGGAGGACACCCACCAAGACTTCAAACATCCACGTCCAAGGGGGATCTCTGGAGGGACCAGAGAAGGGGCAGCTCCCTGTGGACATGAGAGGTGCTGTTGAGTACCTCCAGGGCTGAGATACGGGAAAGAGACTTGGTGTATAGGAGGCAATTACTACCAGAAATCAAAGAGTTGGTAAGGACCTTAATTGCCATCTACTCCTTAACATTATTTTTTAACAGGAGAGAAAATTGAGACTGAGAGACCTAGAGTGGGTCATCAAGGGTCATGTGGCTGAAAGCAGGCAAGGCACGATTTGAACTTAGTTCTTCCTAATGATAAACCCAACATTCCATGCATTATCCCCAACGAAGTTGCAAAGACAAGATTAGGTCTGATATAAGACTTTTTCCTAATGAAAAGGGCTGCTCCAAAGAGGAGTGGGCTACTCATGGAGCCACTGAGAACCCCTCATCAGAGCTCAAAGGGACCTTCTAGGTCTTGAACTTTATAGATATTTATATTTATTGATTTTATTCATAGAGATCATCTTGTAAATAAAGAAATGAAAACACAGAGAGCAGAGTCAAAATGGAGGACTCCTTATCTATTATAAATTGCAAAGGGTATTCCTTTCATGTATATATTGAATAGGATGGGGCTGTCTGGGTCAGTGGACAGAACACCAGGCCTGGAGTCAGGGAAAACCTAAATTCAAATGTACCTCAACATTTCCTAGCTGTGTGACCCTGAGCAAGTCACTGAACCCTGTTTGCCTCAGTTTCCCCATCTGGAGAAGGAAATGACACACCACTATAATATGTTTGTCCTTCATTCTGAAAGACTATGACATCAGGGAGGTGATGCCATGATGTGAATTGGATGGGGGGGGGGGGGCACTGTGCTAAGTCCCCAGCCTCCCTTTCTCCTCCAGAGCCATCTGGGTCCAGGGGCCAGATGGGACTCAGGATGACCTGAGATGGTCCTGGATGGTTCATGAAGAGTCAGATAGACATGAGTGAGATGAGTCAACAACACCAATAGCAGTTTGAGCCAAAGGACTGGAGTTCATATTCTGCTTCTGCCCTTACCTATGGGGCCTTGCACAAGGCTCTTAATCTAAGGCCTCTGTGAGATGAAAGGGCTGGTCCCAGCATGGGGCCTGAGGCTTGCTCTGATGAGCAAGCATTCATTAAGAAACTAATTATAATAAGCTTATTATAATAATAATAATGATAAGCCAGTAACTGAACTTCCTTATAGTCTATTAGGAAGAAGCCGTATTTACTCCGATGAATAAATATCACACATGTATTTAAATATATGTATGTCCAAAAATGTACATATATGCATGTATGTGTCTAAATACACACACATATAAACATATAATTATTTCATGGAGAGTGGGCAAAGGGGCAAAAACAGACTATTAGGAAAGTTGCCAAGTCAGAGATATACCAGCTTAATCCCATTTCTATCACTACAATGGAAAGAAACAGTCTCTTCTTAGAGGGCAATTTACACACACACACACACACACACACAAACACAAATTGTGTATGCATGGATGATTTATATTTTATTTATTTATATGGTAAAGCTTTTTGCATTATGACTCTGTGAAAGGGTGGGAGGCATCCTAGGTTATAAATATGATGATTGTCATCCCCATACCTCACCTCATCCTTTTTATTATTAATACAATCATTAGAGGGAAACCATTAGTCATAGCATTGGCACATCTGGTCTCTATCCGTTTCCCAACCAATAATAAAAGGCAATGGAAAAAAACAGTTTATCTTCACAACTAATTTTTTCTTTCTTTTCAATCCCCACGACTAGCAGCCTGGGTCTGCTTCACGGGAATCACTCCTTCCCTCCCTGCCTATAAATCAAGGGCAGGGCACGGCAGCGGGGCCTGAGCTTCCCTGAACTCAAGTCTCCCCTCCCCAACATGGAGCCATGTGTTAGCCATTACACGGGAGGTGGCACAGGACCCAGGAGAATGCAGGCCAAAGAGCCCTGTTGTTTATAAGAGCCAACCAGTGTTTGTCTTACGCCCTCTCCCCATCCTTCTGCTTCTTCCCTTCCCTTCCCCCACCCCAGGCCCTCCAACAGTCCTTTCTTTTGTCTCCATCATCCATTCCCTGACTCACACCTGGAGGCCGAAGGAGGACCACCTCCTGCCAGACTGGCTTGAGCAGCATGGAGGTGTCATCGAGCTCATCCATGAAGAGAAGGCCAAAGAAGGCCCGGCCCCCAGAATGGGAGTCAAGAGACTGGAGTGAATGGGATCCTAGATTTAAACCTGGAAGGGACCTTCGACTCACCTGAGTAAACCTCCTCACATCACAGAGGAGGAAAGTGAGGCCCAGCAAAGTTGGGCTTGTCCACCATCCCAAAGGAGCTAGAAGAAAAGCCAGCACCTGAACTTGGGCCCTGACTATAAACCCAACACTTTCTCCTGTAGCTACAATATTACAACAGTACTGCTGTTTCACAGGTAACAGTGAGACAGAGAACGGAGAGGGCTGGACTTGGAGATGGAAAGCCCTGAATTCAAATCCTACCTCAGACACTTACTAGTAAGAGAACTCTGAACAAGTCACTGTCAGCCTCAGTTTCCTCACCTGCAAAATGGAAATGACAACAGCATCTAATACAGAGTGTTATTGTAAGGACCAAATGGAAGGTGCTTGGTAAAATCCTTAATTCAATATAGAAATGTTAGCAACAGAGAGGAATTCCCAAGTAAGGAAATCTCCATTTACCCGTGCAGGCTAGGGACACTCCCATTCACTACAGGTTGAGAAAGCACAGGGTCTAATACATAAGAAATATTTAATAAAGACACAACTGGACAGAGAGCACTGAGGGGTTACATGACTTGTCCAGGATCAGGACTTGTGTCCAAGCCAAGCTGGGACTAGTTGATTGGTTACCTTGCTAGCTTTTATGTAGATGTGTGTGTATAAATATTATACATACATACACACACACACACACACACACACACACACACACACACACACATATATATATGTGTAATATGTGTAATATATGTGTGTATATGTATAATATATAACCTATATGTATGAATATTTAATATATAATATATATGTAAAACAGATGATAGATGTATAAGTATATAATATATGATATGTATGAAATATATGTATAAAATATGTAATATAATATATATCACTATATTATATATGTATACATATATAATAAATATATGCATGTATAATATATAATATGTATCAATATATAATGTGTGTATAAATATGTTATATATGTATAAATGTAAAACATATGTGTATATATGTATTATGTATGATATGTATATATAAATATAGAGAAAGACAATAATGCCTAGATATTTATGTATATATCCACCTATATCTGTGTAGCTGTAGATAGACAACTACATAGAGATACAAATCTTAGCAGCAGGAAGGTGAAGCAATGGATAGATCGAGCTGAGTTGGAAGCAAACAGTGGCCTTCATCCTCCAGTTCTCTTGCCACGTAATGAGGAAAGAAAAAGCTAAGTGGATTGGGGCCCCCTAGCTCGCGAATTGGAAGAACCGCAGGAGTCATCGAGTTCAACTCCCTTATTTGACATGAGGAGGCTGTGATCCAAGGTCCCACAGGTACAGTGACAAAGGTAGAACTTGAAGGCATGGGAATAAATATCATTGGTAAAGGACACTGTTGCCATCACTGGTTCACTCTGTCCAGCTAACATTTTCTAATATAACTGAATACAGCCACAAGGTTAATTTTGCTTAATTTAACTAAGTCGACAATGCTGGAGACTCTTACCTGCAGAGTGATGTTGAGAGGCTGATATTGGCATTCCCAGTCATACAGTTGAATGAAGTTTGCCACCTCAATGGATTCACCATACATGAAGGAGGTAGGGGACACGACTCTGAGAGAACAACAAGAGAAGTCCATCATCTCAACTTTGAGTTTAGGATTCCCAGTCACCAGCATTCATAGAGCACTGAGCAGTGTAGAATTTCAAATCCCAAGACCTGGGTTCAAATCTCAGTTCTCTTGCCCCCACTACCTATGTGACCATCAGCAAGTCACTCCACTTACTGGGGGATCAATTCTCCTTCCTGCAAAATTGAAGGGATTGGAGATGATTCCTGCAGTGTCTTCTAGCTCTAAATCTACCATTTCTTGTCTTATAATCATGGAAGGCAAATTTGGAGATCACTCAATCCCAATTTTACAGAGAAGACAGCTGAAATAGAGAGCTGGCTCCCTTCCCCATTTTCTACTGGTATGCCATCGTCGTTGAATCCCTTACTTTTCTCCCTTCTTCACTGAGGCATCCAGATCTGCACTGGGGAAGAAGGGAAGGGAAGTGGGGGGTGGGTTCCTTTTTTTTTGCAAGGCAATGGGGTTAAGTGACTTGCCCAAGGCCACACGGCTAGGTAATTATTAAGTGTCTCAGGTGGGATTTGAACTCAGGTACTCCTGACTCCAAGGCTGGTGCTCTATTCACTGCACCACCTAGCTGCCCTAGGGCTGTTCCTTTGTAAACAGCTTCTCCCAGGAAAGTCTTTTCAGACTGAGTGAGGCCACTGAACTTCAACTATAAACTAGAATCACTCTATTGGTAGTGGGAAGAATTGTCCCAGAATCACGGATTTACAGTTTAAAAGGTAATGAGGAATGCCCATAATGTGTTCTTGCCATTAAACCCCTTCATTTTATAGAGGAGGAAGCTAAAGCTCAAAGAGTTAAGTCAATTTTCCCAGGTCACAACTGATAGTAAACACACACATACACACACAACTGACAGTAAACAATCTAGATTTGAACCTAGGTCCAGATAAAAATAATATCAATAATCTAGAGTTGATAGAAGTCTTGGGTCCAATCCCTGTATTTGACAGATGAGGAAACTGAGTCCTAAGCAACTTACCCAGAATGACCAAGAGTAAATAGCTGGGCCAATATTTGAACCTACATATTCCTACCCTAAATCTCCTGCTTCTAGGTTCCAGAGAATTCACACATCTAAGACTTTTCAGTTGACAAAGCTTCCCAACAATTCCATCAAGTAGGTAGATGGAATTGTCTCCATTCTACAGTTGAGAAAGTTGAACCACAGGCTATTGCTTGCAACTCTAGGAAGCAACAACAGAACTGAGATGTGAGCACAGTCTTCTGCAGCTGAGCCCACCCACATGACAGGCTGCTAAGCCAAAATGAAAGGAACCTCAGTTTCTTTTAGAACTGATGGATGAAAGTCTATGTTGCTGGGGTTTGGGGGTTGGTTTTCTTTTGGTTATCATTTTAAAATGAGTTCATGAGCCAAGGAATGCCACAAGAAGAATTGAAGAGGAAAAAGGGGGGGTCTGTTTGGGGATGATATTCTAAACCACACTGTACAAATGACAAAACCAACAAAATCCAATTCTTATCCTTTCTTATGGAATTGTCCCGATTTCAGGAGTGCTGAAGATTATAGGCTTCGCCAGTAGCAGCAACCAAAATAAGCAGTTGGAGGAGGTTTGGGGGGTTGTGGGCAAAGTGCTGAGGTTGGGTCGCTAGGTAGGTGGTCAGGGAGCCAGTCACTTCTCCCAGCTCGGCTATTCAATCATGATGATTTCCATATCTCCTCTCTCAACAAAGCAAATGAGGAAATTGATGCCCAGATGTCTCCCAAGGCCTCCATAAGAGACCATCAACAAATCACTGGGGCCACTGGAGGAGTCATTCACTTGTCGAAAGACAGAGCAGAAAGGGGAAAAAACCCACAGGAAGAAAGTGGAATTGGAAAGTGGTCCATGAGTTCTGGAAGCCATTTCAGTCATTGGGAATCAAGAGGGAGGTCTTGCTTGGCATGATGGAGGAGGAAAATCAATGTCCCAGGAAAAATGAGGATAGACCCATACTTTTTTTTGGTTTGGGTTTTTTTATTCAGATTTATAATTTCATTAGAGTAGAAATTCCCAGAAAGGAAAGTCCCTCCACTAATCTAAATTAGCACCTGACAAATGATATAGTGTCTTAAGGGCAGGACCCTGAGAAGTGAAGGGCAGTATCCCAAAGGTGGAAGGTGTCAGAGGTGAGACTGGAACCCAGGATTTCATGGCTTAGAAGCCACTTCATTCTATGCTCTCTACCCTCAGGTAAATGTTTGTCTGACTTTCATTGGTTTATCCTCATATATTTCAAGGTTAAGTGACCCTCTGGGGATAAGTCTTTGGGCTCTGACATTTTCTGTGGGGGTAACTGACCCACAGACACATATGTGCACACACATGAATGTATGTGTGGACACATGTATACACATACCCACATAGACATACAGACACACAGAGTGGCCACTTAGCTGATGAGGCCTCAGGTGATGGACACAAGCCCTTCCACAGATGGACCAGACCTGCCTTCATGGCATCAATACAGACTCTCAAGGACTTGAACCTACCAGCCTCAAACAGCTGGGTAGAGACATTTATTTACAGAGAAAAATAGAATCACCAAATTCATATTTCTATAGGCCTTTTAGCACTTTCCATACACTGGCTCTGAGAAGAAAAAAGTGTTTCCTGGAAAACTAATTTGACAGATGAGGAAACTGAAACAGAGAGGCAGAGTGACTTGGCCAGAGTCACACAGTTAAAATGAAGGCAATATTCGAACGCAGATCTTCAGATTCTCCACCCATCATTGAGCTGACAACTGTCTAAATTATATTCATGTCTCCAATTCTGTCTTAAATTAGAAATGAAGGAAAGCAAATAAGAATTTCTCTAGTGATGGATTCTCCTGGAGGAGAAGAGATAGAGATGGAATGGAAGGTGACATAAAACCAAAGATATCAACTAAGATTTTCAAAAATACAAATTGAAATTATAATTTTGATTTTTTATGAGATGTGGAACACATGGTCAGACCCGATCAGAAATATTTTGTTCTCTTATCTCTTGGTCTCTCTCTGTCTTCCTGAGGCCAGGGCTCCCCAAGGGGGCAGAAGAGAAACTCGAGGAAACCCCTCCACTCCAGCTCCCTTCCTCTCTCCTTCCTTCCTCTCTGCTCAGTGTGGAACCGAGAAGTCTGCTTGGATTGGTTTCAAGGTCGATCTAATTGGGATGAGGAGAGGTCAATGAATTCCTGTTATTTACAGGAATTCTTGTGAGTCTTCTATCTTTATGTCACTCAAAGGAATTATCTTCTTAATTTACAGAAGACCCTCTGACATATGTGCATGTTTGTCCTCAATTGAAAACATCCACAGAAATAAACTATTCATGTGAATGGACTCAGCCTCCTGGTGTGGGAAGAGGCCACCAGTTTGGAACTGAGCAGAGACACATGGGAGCCATGTGTGGGTGGCCACGAGAATGTGTTCATATTTTTGTCTCAAAAGTCAATTTTTCTGAGGCAGCTGGTGGCAGGGTGGGTTGAGGGCATGGGAAGCCCTGAGTTCAAATCCAACATCAGACACTAGTTATGTGATCTTGTGTAAGTCACTCAAACCTCTGTTTGCCTCAGTTTCCTCATCTGTAAAATGGAGATAATAATAGCAGAGTTGTGCTGATCTGAGGATCAGATGAGATGATAATTGTAAAGCATCTAACAAATAACAAACACTATGAAAATGCTTTATCATTATTATTATTATTATTATTATTATGGTTATTAAACTTGGTATTTTGTCAGCTGCCTGCTCTCAGGGTGGTCGAGAGGTTCCAAAGAACAAGGAAATGTAAATCATCTGCAAACGGAGTCAGTGCAAACTTGTCATCATCATCATTACTTATTGTCATTATCATTATTGCCTCTCTTGTAAGGCTTCAGATGAGGAAAGTTCACATCAACCATTAATTTGATAAATGCTGACAAGTGTCTCAAACACCAGCTGCTAAGGAGAAGAGAGAGACAAAACACTTGAGGTAACAAGGGTCTCTATACCCCTCCTACACTAGAGGGGCCTCCTGCTCACAAGAGGGAGGGGTCCTGAACCTGGATCTGTGGACAACCTTAGGCCTAAATAATGCCCAGAACAACTCACATTTTACAATCGGCACCTTCCTCACCCCAAGCCTGGGAGGTAGAATGCTACAGGTGGGATCCCCATTTTACAGATGGACAAATGTAGGCACAGAAAAGATGAATCTGCCTGTCCATCCTCCCATGAGTCGTAATGGTCAAAGTGAAGACTTGGCTTGCTAGATGTCCCAGCTGACATTCTCTCCACCGCCTCATGCTCCTCTCTTCAACCTCAAAGTTGGTGATCTGAGGACAAATCCGTGCTCTTAGGAGGAGGAGGCTGCCCCCAGCCTCTGCCTCTGAAGCCAAGTCAGGAATCTCATGGTCAGAAGAGCTCTCTGCAGGACTTCCACATTTCCACTCCCAGGCTGGGCTGGGGCCCAGGAACACTTGAATGTGAAAGATGAGAGTCTCAGAACCTCTCAAGAGTTCAGCCCAAGTTGTGGGTCAGTTGGAGGTCAATAGTTCTTTACTGTATTCAAATGAGTTGGGCAGATCCTTCCAGCTTCCATCAGCAAAAGGTGAGTAGCCCTTGGTGTGACTCCCAAATGTGGAAACAGGAGCAGGTCCATGGTTCCTCCATGTTCAGCAGTCAATGACCACTTCTCCTCCCAACCCTTCTCTGCCTCAGTGGCCCAATGAAGCCCACAACACTTGACCCTTGACAAATGATTTAGACCTCCTTACCATCACCATCACTGGCTTCAAAACAAATAGAAACCATAGAGCTAACTGTAAAATACCAAGATGATCACAAGCCCCTCTGCTCTGATAGTGGCATCAGAAAAGCCAGTCCAACCCAGGAACTAGAGTCTTAGGACATCTGTTCTTGACATGAGCTTCAAGTCTCTCAATGGCAGTTTTGATTGGAGAACCCCACCCCTGGGGGTCTTGGAACCTCTGGCTCCAAGCCTCTCTTCACTGCAGTTTTAATTGCAGAACCCATGACTGGTCTTCACCTAGGATCTTCCTACACTTTCACTGGAGTATAGAATGTTTGTGGAATTATAGGATCTAAGTTTGAAAGTCAATGACTAATGTTCACAAGAGAGGGAGGATAAAGGAAGACAGCCCCCCCACCCGGACCAGGGAAGTCTACCCTCCATTTATAAAAGTGCACAAAGATGAAACAGGAAACAGAAGAATGGCACTGCCCACCAGAGGACATCCACGTGCTTTGTCACTTACCCAGCAACAGACGTATCGACCTCATGCATCAGAGGCACCGACAGAATGAGACTGTTGTCATGGAGCGAGTCGGAGCGTTCAACATTGCCACTGGTTTGGAAAAATGAGAAATAATCATGTTCTTGCATTTGTCTGCAAACTCTGGGTTAGCTGACACACTGAGCTTCTTGGAGTTCAATCAAGAATTGTCCCCTTTGGGAAAGATCCCATAAGCCTTGTCCAGAAAATAAAGATGAACTGTGCTCTCAACTGCAGGGAGAGAGGAAAGGTACCCTAGAAAGGTAAGGGGAAAGCCCTAGCAGCTTCTCATTTTAAGAGGCAACAAGCAATTTTTTTGGGGGGGGGGTTCAAGGCAATGGGGTTGAGTGACTTGCCCAAGGTCACATAGCTAGGTAGTTATTAAGCATATGAATCCAGATTTGAACTCAGGTACTCCTGACTCCAGGGCTGGTGCTCTATCCACTGCGCCACCTAGCTGCCCCTCAACAATCAATTATTAAGTACTTATATGACAGGTACTACATGCAGAAAAAGACAACAGACTCTGCCCTGAAGTAGTTCACATTGTAATGGGGGATTACTATCATGAAAATAACTATGTACATGTAAGATATGTGTGTGTGTAAATATATATTAATCTCAAAGGAAAAGCATTAACTGAAGACCAGGTTTGAGGGATGAGGGGAGAGGAAGACCAGGAAAGGCCTTTTGACCAGGTAAAAAATTGTTGAATGACTCTAAAATTAGCACCCCAGTATAAAGCTCCATTGCCCCACCTTAGTTATGGCTCTGACCAGCATCTGTGTCCTGAGTGTCTCAGTAAAGCATCTCATGTAGCAAAGACAGATGTCCAGGAGGAGAGACACATGATTTTTTTTTTACAAATACATTTGCTTTTGTTTTCTGTCCTGGATAATGTGGACAGACACAGATGGGAGAAGCTACTTCTCAAAATATTGCCCCCAGGGTAAGAAAGTAGAAGCACTAGACCTTGAACTCCAGTAGGTTTTCTTAACTGCAAAGATTTCTGTAAACATTGATCAGGCCCCTTCAATCAGTAAGGGACGGTGCTAAGTGCTGAGTATACAGAAACAACAAAAAATAATCCACAAGGAGCTTATATTCTCCAGAGTATTGGTTGTTTCCCACAAAGGGGGCACTGTTTAAAGTGGTAGGGATGACCAGTGGCCCAAGAGATCTATAGGGAGCCAGACACTGTCCCTGGCACCAGGGAATGGGCTACCTGGGGTCTTAGTCAGCTTACACTTCAAAAGAGTAAGATATGGTCATGACCAGATTCCAGATGGAAATGTCAAATGGACATGGCTATGTAATAAGTACTTGGTAACTTCTAGAAGGCTTGCATGTATTTCAAACTGGTCCTCCCTTACTTTCTGCAGAGGTGGGAGTCTATGGTTGCAGGATATTATATGCACTGCCAGATTCTGGTGTGTTTGCTAGTTTTGCTGAATTGCTGCTTTTTCCTCTTTGCTTCTTATTCTTTTTTTAACAAGAGATAGCTTTCTGGGGAAGGGAGAAGGTCTCAAAAAATCTTAGAGCATTTTTAAATTATTAAATTTATTCATTTAATTAATAATGAAATTATTAAAAAAACAATGCTGTAATAAGACTTTTGGGTCATTCCTATTTTGAAATGAAAGCTATGGAAAATCAAAAGATTTCAATAAAAATTTAAAATAAAATAAATTTCCAACTCATGAAACCTCAGATTTATAATTCAATATTAATTGATGAAGTGTTTCCCATGGCTCAGATCAAACACTGGCACCTAAGGACAAAATCCATCCCTGCCCTCATGGAGTTCCTACTCTAATTGCTGTCTCTCCTACCCCCTCTCTCAGAGTTCCTTTATGCTCCTATAATACCCCAGGTGGGGACCTCTGATCAAAGCCTTCCCTGCAGACTAGGGGAGCCATTCTCCAATGGCCACATTTCTCAGGACCATCGAGATCTTGGATCCAAATAGCAGCCTTTGCCCTCCTCCCTTTCCCCAAAGTGAACAGAAATGGGCCATTGTCACAACAGAACCCAGAACTACCCCTAAGATAGGAGAGGATTCTGGAATCATCCTTCCAGCCCTCCACAGATATCATAGGAATGGTGGAATCATCTCCTAATCTCTATTTGCTGCTTCTCAGTCATTGGAGCATCAGACTTTCATGGGCAGGGAGATGGAGCAATGAATAATAGCACACCAGCCCTGGAGTCAGGAGGACTCAAGTTCAAATCTGACCTCAGACACTTACTAGCTATGTGACATTGTGCAAGTTACTTAAGCTTGCCTGCCTCATCTCCAGGGCCATCTTTGGTAGTCCTGATCCATATCTGGCCACTGGACCCAGATGAATCCAGAGGAGAAAGTGAAATGGGTGACTTAGTACAGCCCCCCTCACTCAAATTTAATTCACTTGCTTGTCCTGGTAACACTTCCCTGATGCTACCATCTTATTCAAAGATGAAGGACAAACATCATCTCCCTTTGCCTCCCCCTATGGCCGCTGCAGTTTGACTGGCTCATCTCTCTTCTGAATACCTGCCCACTTTAAAAGGGGGAGTTAGGGAAGTCAAACATCCAAGACTTCCCTTTGACAAGGGAAACTCATGACACAGGTAGCTTCTCATATATACAAAGAGTTGGTTTTCTTAGGAACGTTGGCAGGTTTAGCTTTCTATCTTCCCTCAACGAGAAAGAAATTACTATACTGGTTGTTGATTGATTGCTTCTCGGAGCCTAGAACTGAGGCTTGGTGATATCCCTAGCTGTTTTGGTCAGTGGAGAGGGCATTCTCCATCCAGTCTCCATCCCCACTCCCACTCTTTATGGGAGACTCGGTTGGCCAGCTCAGAATGGTGGCTGCAGCCTTCCAACCTCCACTGTACATTTCCATTCATGTTCAACAAAGCAAAAACTATAGTAGCTGATGTAAATTTCCTTTGTCTAGTAAAGGAACTCAGCCATCCCTCTTAGAGCATCTTCTCCAGGGGGTTAATAAAGGCCAGGAAGAAATGTGGAGCCCCACTTGACCCCATTTTCATCCCACCTTAGCTCAATAGATTTAGGAGAGGTGTGTCATTGCCATTCCCTGGAGGCAGCTACAGGACAAACCCTTTCATTCCTATTTTTAAAAAGCGACAACAGCCATGAAAAATGTCTTTGGCCAAGTTTGTAATGACCTTACCTTTGAGCAGACACGAAGAATTTGAGGATTTCCTCTTCCCCAGACAGGTGGCTGGTGTCAAAGATCACACTGAATTCATACTGGGGGGAGAGAAAGAGATGTTTGGCATCAAAGGACATTCCCAGCCCCAAAGTCATCCCCCTCCTTGTCCAGTGTCTTCACCTCCCAGGGGCTCCCTCCTTTGACAAGCTTTCCCTTTATGTACATCTTGAACAGAATCTGGCCATGTGTATCATTTCATAACAATCCTGGAAGATACTGCATTCTTTCCCTGAGGTTTCATTTCACAATGACCATTAGGTGGTGCTTTTCTTCTCCATATCAATTGCATTGGGTTTTTTGTTTTTGTTTTTTTTATTTTTGCAAGGCAATGGGGTTAAGTGACTTGCCCAAGGTCACTCAGTTGGGTAATTAGGTAATTATTGAGCGTCTGAGGTCAGATTTGAACTCAGGTCCTCCTGACTCCATAGCCAATGCTCTATCCACTGTGCCACCTAGCTGCCTCTGGATGCAGTTTTTAAAAAACCCACAAAGAATGTGTGTGCTCACATGGAGGCTTTTGAAGGTTTGTGTTTTGGGATTTTTCTTGTCTACACTGTCAATGACAAAAAAACAAATAAAAATAGCATTCCCAAATACAAAGAAGAATGGGCAGAAGAAGATACTAGAAGTTCCCTTAGGACAAAAGGTGTCTAGCAAAGGGCAGTGGAAACCTAGGCTGAAGCTTATCAGAGGCATTCCAGCTGACTTTGTCTCCTCATTTATGAAGCTGGAATGAGAATTCTTGCCCTAGCCCCACCCTGATGCTCCAATGTGGCAAGGGTGGAAACCCCCAGATAAGGAAGAAGGGTTCCAAGTCCTGGCTCCAACAAACAGAGCCAAAAGTTAGGATGAATAAGGAGCCACACAAAGCTTTGGACCAATGGGCAGTAGCCAATTCAAGGAGCTCCATATCAAGATAGTATGAGAAAGTTCAAGGTCAAGCCCAAGCTTGGTCTTGGTCAGAAAGGAGGGACCACTCCCAAAGTCCTCAAGGTTGAAGGAATGCAGGGGTCAATGAGGTGGAACAAAGCAATCAATCAATCAATGAGTATTTGCTAAGCACCTACTTTATCTGCAGAGACAAGAGTAAAACAAGTCTTGCCCTCATAGGGCTTCCATTCTATCCACAGAGAAAAAAGAAATTCATAAATATGGTATAAATACAAGACAAAGTAATAGATGTGGTGGGGGGAGGGACTTAATCAATGCTTATTGATTGATTGCCTGAGAGACCCATAATGCACTAGAAGCTGATCGATGGGTGGCCCAAGGACTGGATGACTCCAGGACGCCACAGCAGAACAGCTCATTTGGGTACAAAGGAAACAGTGTCAGATGTGGGTTCAAATCCCAGCTCTATGTGGTCCCCATTTGACAGATTAGGAAAATGAGGCTCATAGAGGTGATTTGACTAACCGTTAATTACACAGTTCCGGGCCTCAAATTCATAGATACAGCTCTGATGAGCTGGTCTACCTCCCCTCACTTAAAGATGAGGAAAGCAAGATTTGGAGAGGCCAAGGGGCAGAGATAGGATCTGAACCAGGCATTTTAGCTTCAAATCCAGTTTTCCCTCCATTATATATATGTAGAAATGTTTCGATGGGAAGTACGGTCAATGACTTTCAAAGGAAATTTCACCACCAGGTGGCACACTCATAAACTCACTGGATGACAAATCCAAGTCCAAAATCAGGAGTGATGAAGGGACTTGCCTGGGGTTCTGCCAGTTGCACACACACACAACACACACACACACACACAAACACACACACACACACACACACACACACACACACACATTCTAGTGTAAATATTGTTGCTGCTTTCTCCATCTTTCCCTTCTCAGCTCCCTCTTCCCAGCCTATTATCATTGGCCTTGATCTCAAAGCTTCCATTACTGTTGGGCCAAAGGCAACAGTTGGGCAAATACTCCCCCCCTGGCAGGGGCCCTCTTGGTAAAACACCGCCACATCTAGGATGGGGAGCAGGGGACCTGTTCCTCGCAAAGGAAGCCTCCTGTTCAATTGGTAAAAAGGCTTCTATATAAAGACAAAGGGTCTTCCCATTTTAAATGGGGTCCAAGGCTTAAAATTAAAATTCTCATTTTTCAGATAAAAAACCCAAAGGGTCCAAATTGATTCTCCCCCAAAACTCACAGAGCAAGGCCTGGGAGATAGAGGACAGAAGAGCCCTCCAATCTCCATATTTGTACTTGAATGTCAAGGCAAAAAGCGACCTAGACTTCTGGGTGATCAGTAAATATTGTAAATATATAACTACTGGTGAATGAATTAATGGAGGTTTGAACCTGGATCCCTGGAATACTGCAATGTATTTTTTTATATTTTAATTCAAGTGATTAAAATCATTTTGGGTGGATTAAGTTTGAATAATGAAAAAAGTCCTACGGTTTCAACACAAAAAAAGCAAGATTAGGGATCAAAAAGAGTGTGGCATAGTGGAAAGAGGGTTAGCTGTGTAGCAATCAGGTAAACTGAGTCTAAATTGCCTCTGCCTCTTCCTATCTGTGTGACCTTGAGAAAGTCACTTCATTTCTCTGGCCTCTGTTCCCTCATCTGTGAAATGAGAGAGTGAGACTAGATGATCTCCAAGATCCCTTTCAGTTCTAGCATAATGAACCCAGCATGCCCTTGAGTTCAGTTCTATAAGATTTATTAAACAGCTACTATTTTCAAGGCTGACCCTATGCTAAGTTAATGGAGACACATATGACAAAGTCACATTAAAAAAGTTCCTGCTTTCAAGGGGTTTACATTCTCCTGGGATGGGGGGTAGAGAAAGGGAGTGCTACCTGTATCCAGATAAGGAAATCAAGATTATTGGAGAAGGGTTTAATTAGTGCTCTTTGGGTGATTGGTAGACTGGGAAATTAGAGGGTGGCATCTGAGGTGATTCTTGACAGAAATAAAGGGGGGCATTTCAGGTTTAGGGCACAGCCTGGGCAAAGACCCAGCCACCAGAAATGGAAAGTCAAGGTCCAGGAACAATAAACAGACCAGTATGGCTTCTTAAAATATCCCATGGAAAATATCCCATGGAAGGTTCAAGGTTCTGTTTGGTGGAATGGGAGAGATGTTCACAGACCCCAAATTGCTTCTCAAGTGACTTTGTGAGCTTATATAGGCCAAGAGGTAATCTGAGTGGCACAATAATTGGGATGGCGGGACTTGGGAGGATCCAAGTTCTAATCCTGCCATACTTACCAATGGTATAGCCTAGACAAGTCATTTAATCTCTTCAAGCCTTAGTTTACTCATTTATGAAATGGGGTTGATAGTGACCCTACCTCACAGGGTACTCTATTTACATATATGTTAACTGTATATTTGTATATATGCAAATAAAGCACATGAGAGCTATTAATAATTGTGAGCATGAAAGAATGGGTGGACCCTTTCCATACATATACCATAGGAGCCATTCTGGTACAGTCACTCCAAATTAAAGTCTTTCTCCTTTGCTAAGCCCCTTGTTCAGCCATGTCTGATTCTTCATGAGCTCATTTGGGGTTTTCTTGCAGAGATATTGTAATGGTTTACCACTTTCTTGTCTAGCTCTTTTTTACAGATGAGGAAACTGAGGCACTCAGGGTAAAATGACTTGCCCAGGATCCCACAGCCTTTAAGTGTCTGAGGCTGGATCTGAATTCATGAAGAGGAGTCTTCTGAATTCCGACCCAGCTCTTGACACACTATGCCCCCCCCCCCCAGTTACCTGCTAACTCCTGTGGTCATGAGCCAAAGCTCACAGAGCTGCCGATGTTGGTAGGGAGAGGCAGGGATTGATCTTGGGGCCCATTTTTGACAGGATTACAGGGTTAGAGGTGGAAGGGACCCAAGGGCCACCCAGGGCCATCCTTGGTTTGTAGAGGAAGAAACTGGTGAAGGGATTTACCCAAGGTCAGAGAGGTGAATGACAGAAACAGTATTGGAACCCTGAACCTGGGTTAGCAATGCTCCTGTTACTGCATCTCTTCCTATGACAGGATTCAGGAGACTTCTGATCAGGAAAAAAGAAAGTCTGCTCCTTACCTTGGTCTTTGACCTCATGAAAGGAAATCCTACACTGCATTTGAGGAAGTCGGATTCTAACAGTTCACAGGAAATGCCCATCTCCTCCTGGAAGAGAAAAACACAACCATATGAGATGACTGAGGAAAGAGAGGGAGGAGGCCCAAAGAACTGAGAAAGTCCAGATGCCAAGGTCAACCTCTGTGACCAAAGGGCCACCCATGCCTGGGAAGAAAGATCCATGAGCAAGCACTTAGGAAGCACCTACTGTGTGTTGTTGGATCCATCAGCAAGCACTTGGGAAGCACCTACTCTGTGAAGGATCCATCAGCAAATGCCTAGGAAGCACCTATTGTGTATGTATACTTTGTGACACATGAGTAATGGGTCAATAGCGTGACCTGGAAGCCCAGCACCAGGAATGAGGATGGTGGGAATTCTGCTCTCCTCCAACCTACTTTGCTCACATCTGCGGTCCTGGGCAAAACATCACAAGAAGGGTAGTGATTGGCTGAAGCACATCTGGGAGGGTAACCAGGAAGGGTCTCGAAGACAAGCTACTTCCCAGCCACCGGTGGAACACAACTTCTGCACACAGGCCATCTGCCCCACACACACTAGAACCCTGGATTCTGCCCTTGGAACCCTCCAGTTCTGATAGATAAGCTTAAAGATCTAGTCCAATACCAAGCCTGCACAGAACTGCCAGGCTTCTCAATGCTCTCCCTTTCTACCTCCCCTTTAGGTCTTGTCTTTTCTCATTAGAATATAAGAGACCTGAGGCCAAGAACCTTGCTTACATGGGTATTTAAAGCACTGATGGAGTGACTGGGACATAGTGTCTCTCTGTCTCTCTGTCTCTCTCTCTCTGTCTCTCTCTCTGTCTCTCTCTCTGTCTCTCTCTCTCTCTCTCTCTCTCTCTCTCTGTCTCTCTCTCTCCTTTCTTGGAACATTTCCCCTAGAGAACAATACAATTGGGGGGTTCTGGCCTGCCAGCTTTCTTCCTCCACAGAGGACTTAAGTGGACACAGGAAGTCCTCAACACATTCAGGTAAGTGGTATATTTAGTCTCAGAATGAGAATCCTGGGTGGAAAGGGGTCTCCAAGTCCCCTAACCATGGACATATCTGACCCAGTATGCCTTTGCCCCCCCACCTCTGACTCACAGGTGGGATCCTACTCCAAAGAGAGCCCCATGACAGAAGGAACAATCTTGGGAGGCAGGGGCTCCTGCCTGGGGTTCTCTCTTCGCCTAGCCATAGCCTACATGAACTGCATCCTGCACTATCCAGAACATCACTATCACAACAAAAGAAAGGCCACAGCTTCAGAACTTGAAGATAGGTTTTGTAGCAATCTTTCTAGGGTTTCAAGACAAAGGACCTTCTAGAAGTTTCCCAGAAGAGTGGCTGGTACTTTTTTGACAGACAAAGAGAGGTGGGTTATTTCATCCTCTGGGGTCTATTTCAGCAAATCTTGTTCAATCATGAAGATAGGAGGGGGTACATCTGAGACTTCTGCACGAGACAATCATGAGGAGAATGCCTACTTTGAAGGATAGGACATTTTATGGGATCACAGCATCAAGGGTTCAGAGCAGGAAGGGACCTCCGAGGTCATTCTTACAGAGGAGAAAACTGAGCCACAAAGAGATTGACTTCAGGAAGACATGTGTTCAAATTTGGCTTTAGACGCTAGCTAGCTGTATGACCTGTACCTCAGTTTCCTCATCTGCAAAATGAGAATAATGACAAAAAATATTAATTTTTAGTGTTGCTATGATGATGAAATAAGATAATATTTGTAAAGTGTTTTGCACTGAAAGCATTGCATAAATTTAGAAAACAAGCAACAATTTAGTGCCTACTGGGTGCTAATCATTTTATAAATAATATCTCATTTGATCCTCATAAAAACTCAGATTTAATCCTCATAATAACTTGCTTTCCCTTTGTGACTGCCTCCAATGGATCCTCTCTACATCACTATGAAGATTAGGTGCTATTATTCTCATCCCCATTTTACACTTAATGTTGTGTCCTTCATTCTCGAAGGAGACCAAGACATCAGAGAGGTGATGCTATGACAAGCACATGAATTGAATTTGAGTGAGGCGGGGTTGTGCTAAGTCCCCAGCCTCACTTTCTCCTCCAGAGTCATGTGGTCCAGTAGCTGTATATGGATCAGGATGACTGGAAATGGCCCTAAATGCAAGGCAATCAAAGTCAAGTGACTTGCCCAGGGTCACACAGCTAGTAAGTATCAAGTGTCTGAGACTGCATTCGAACTCAGATCCACCTGACTCCAAGGCTGGTGCTCTACCCATTGAACCACCTAGCTACTGACACTGAGGCAGACCTGAATGACTTGTCCAGGCTCACATCACTAGGAAGTATCTGAGACAAATTTAAATTCAGGTCTTCCTGACTCCAGATCCACCTCACTCTCCAAAGGACCACACAGTTAAATCTGTATGAGTCTACAACCAAACTCTTTTCTCCAGATCCAATTTTTTACTGCCTTACTCTTATCTGTTCATCTTTAGCAATGTGCATTTGTGGGGACACATGGAAGACAAGAGAAGATCTGGGATTTAGGCTGGACCCCCTCAAACCCCAGAAACACAATTAAGCCAAGTCAAAGAAGGAGGAGCACCAGGCTTCCCTGAGGCCTGCTGGTATAGAATAACCAGCTCTTTTACCTCCATGATCAAACCCGGTCATTGCCCGAGTTGGCCACAGCAAATCTAACCTCGGTGTTGGCTTGTCAGAAATTTCTGTACTTTAATCAAATCATCACTGCTTCAGGATCATTTGACACTCGCCTTTGTAGTTGCTGAAAACATGCTATAAAATCCCCTGATTCCCAGAGTTTCATGCCTTGAAAAACACAGTCACTGGGTTTGAGTTATTACTTGTCATGCATGGCCCGAGGCAGGGCCCACATGTGCCAGTAATTAGGGAAAGCCCTGAGCAGGGGGAGGGTAATCTTCATGGAGACAGCAGAAGCCAAGGCAGAAGGGGGGACGGCAGAATATACCCCACAAGGGCCCAGCCAGGTTCCTCTAAGAAGGGTGCAGGACCATCTGGCGGATGGACAGACGGGGCAAAGTTCAAAGGCAATGGAATCTGCCAAAGATTAGGGAACTGAGATACAGGGAAGTGAATGTTTTGTCTGGACTCAAGCTTCTTCCTGAAAGTTGGGTCTTTGGATCCCAGAGATCCACATGCCCTGTCTAGGCTAATGCCCATGGACAGCTTTGGGTGTGCCCCAATCCCATCTTCTATAGGAAACCTTTCCCAGGCCTCCATGATATTTATGCTTTCCCTCTCTGATTGATTCCAATAGATTCTCTCCACATCACCATGATACTAGTTGCTTTTCTTCTCTGACTGACTCCAATGGGTCCTCTCTACATCTTATCTACACAAGTTTGTTTGCCTGTTGTCTCTGTGAGTTCCTTGAGGGCAGAGACTGGCCTTTGTGCTTCCCTTGAATTCCCAGCACTTTAACACAAGGCCTGGTTCACAGAGGGCCTTAATAAATACTTGCTGACGGGGCGGCTAGGTGGCTTAGTGGATAGAGCACCAGCCCTGGAGTCCAGAGTACCTGAGTTCAAATCTGGCCTCAGACACTTAATAATGA
Source organism: Macrotis lagotis (assembly GCF_037893015.1). Classification (NCBI taxonomy): domain Eukaryota; kingdom Metazoa; phylum Chordata; class Mammalia; order Peramelemorphia; family Peramelidae; genus Macrotis; species Macrotis lagotis. The sequence continues at coordinate 181,893,066 of NC_133665.1, forward strand.
CCTAGCTGTGTGGCCTTGGGCAAGTCACTTAACCCCATTTACCTTGCAAAAACCTAAAAAAAAAAGACAATAAATACTTGCTGACTTCGGCTTCCTCTAGGTCATCTGCCTTTAGCCATCATCCCTCCTCCCAAGCCTCCCTAGCACCTCCTTGGTGCACGGAGACAAGGCTCCATGGGACGGCTTTGGTAGAAGGCCCTTAGCAATTCTGCAGTCCTGGCTACCAGTGTTTTCTTCAGGTCACGGCCCTTCTTGTCTACTAGAACCCCTCCCAAAGTCCCTGAGTGTTGAAGATGGCATGTATAAAGAATTTCTGCTCAATGAACCTCAGTAGGGGCAGGCAAGGACTCTAGGGCAGTCAGTGAGGCAACAAACATTGTTACTCTAGGGAGACAAAGAAAGGCCAAACAGTCCCTGCCCTCTGGGAGTTTACATTTTATTGGAGTGAGCCAACATGGAAATATAAGGCGCATGTGAGATAGGGTGGATAGAAGGTAAGCTCAAAAGGGAATGTAAAAAGACCTTCTGCAGAAAATAGAACTACAACATGGCTTTGAAGGAAGCCAAAGAAAGCAAGAGTTGGAAGTGAGGTGGGAGAATGGCAGGCAGAGCATGGAATCGGGAGACTAAGGATCAGCAAGCCGGTCCAATGCAGCTGTATTAGGGAGTTTGAGAAATTTAGTAAAGTGCAGAAAGACGAGTGGAATCTAAAGTGCATCCAGGACAGGGAAGCAGATGCCAGCTACCAGTCTATAGGACTTACCAAATGAGTACTGAACAACAAGCCAACTTCTCTGTCTACCAGTCTCCAGAAAGGCCTGCCAATGTGGAATGTATGAGGAGACAGACTCTCCCCTTCTCCTTAACTCAAGGACTCCCTGGGAGTGGGGTGATGAATCATTAGCTATTTGTATGTTCATTTGAACCCTAACAGAGTATTCTGAGCATCATTCTGGTTCATGTTCCATTCTCCCAAGTTGCCAATGACCACAGGGACTTTGGCATATAGAATGAAGCCCAAAGAAAAATGTAAAAGAAAGGGGGTAAATGAGAGGATTTATTTTGTTTAACCATCCTAATTTCTTACATGAATTGTTTGTGCTTTTTCCCTAAAAGGGAGAGGGTGGGAAAGAAAGAACATAGATATTTTTCATTAAAAACTAAAATAAAATTTAATTTTAAAAAACAAAGTTTATTTAGAAGAATATCTTCTTGGTGGTCAAGTATATATGAGCTTTTATACTCAATGCCACTGTGGTCAGTTAGGCAGCCCCGGCATCCTGTTGACAGAACATGAAATAGCAGAATGGCTGTTCTGGGGTTCAGTTTGCACTCACTTCCCACCGGCTGAACTGTGGACAATGATCTGTTGAAAAGTGAATCTTTACCTGAAGGGCATGAAAAGGTAATGAGGAAGACTTCAGAGAGACACTATACTAAAGATAAGGAGAGGGGAAAGACTGTGGAATCAGAAAATTTTTTGCAGAACAAATGGGTAGTTTTGGTCATGACTAGAGGTCATCAAATTATAGCTTTAGCACTGGAAGGGACCCTAGAGACATCTTGTCTGACTGCCTTCACTTTATAGAGGAGCAACCGAGGGTCAGAGAGGCCCCCCAGGAAGAAAATAACAAAGCTCAGATATAAAATCAAAACTGCATCCAGCCTTCTTTCCATCTCTCTGTGTTCTACTCTATCATTTCCCTTGTAGCCTATGGGAGGGAGAAGTTATCTTGTCTAAGATGTCCATCATTTCCAAGATGGCACCATTCTGGAATGAAGACAACTCAGTAGTGAAGTTCAGTGTCACCAGGATAGCAGTAGGTGGAGCTATTGATAAGGACTGAAGAAGAAATACTCCTTGGCCCAAGTAGTCAATTCACATGAAAGGGACATGCTTGCCAACATACCACCATAACTGTAGCCACAAGATGTGATGGACAACTAGATATGAAATCATGGATTTGGGCTTCCTCTTGGGTTGTCAAAGCAATCCATCAAAGGATCAATTAATAAGTATTTATTAAAGGCCATATTCTGGGCCAGGTTCTAGGGATACAAAGGCAAAAGTAAAGTATCTCTGGTATTTGACCATCTTGGGGTTTTTCCTTGATAGCCCTCAATGGATGACCATTTGAATGGACACACTAAGAAGTCAAAGAGGTATGAATACAATGCATAACACAGAAACATGTTTCAACAGAATAGACCAACCCTTTCACCTTCTTCTTCATCTTGCCATCCCAAATTCATGGAGAAGAGAGAAGGGCCATCTTTTATTCATCTCAATGTCCCTCACTCTTCACACACACACACACACACACACACACACACACACACACACACACACACGTCACACTCAAATATAAGCACACACGTGCACACTTCCTTTTTCACAGCTATTTATGGCAGCTGTATGAACATAATCTACAGAGGACTATGACCCACAAGAGGGAAAAAAATCCATTTTGGACAGATCGTCTTCACTTTTTTGGCAACATGGACCCTAATTTTAACAAACTGATGAAACCTATACTCTTCCTCAGAATAGCAATTTTAAATGCATAAAATAGGATGACAAAGGAAACCTATTATATTTTTAAAAACATGTTATGAAAATGTTAAACAAGTTCATGGATTAGAATTCCTTCATGGAGGAGATCAGAGACCTGGTACAAACAGGAGTTTTCTTTTGACTTTTAGAGTCAAGGATGAAACTTAAGGCATTATTCAAAGACAGAACATGTATACATGTATTCTAGCTCCACTTCATGGCATGATGAGGGAAGGGAACAGGAAGAGGGAAAGGGGGAGGAAAAGGACAAGAAGAAACAACTGAAACCCAGATAGATGGAACCCACAGTAGTCATGTGGGAGGAGAGGAAGGGGATGGAGCAAGGGCTGATGTGGACAATTGGGTTGGAAACAATCTCCTCCCTTAATGACTAAAAGTTCACATTTCTATGATGCTTTGAGGTCTGCTGGATGATTTCCGAATGCCTTATCTCATTAGATCCCCACAACAAATCCCTGGGAAACAGGTAACATTATTTTTCCTATTGTGCAGATAAAGAAACTGAGATTGAAAGACATTCACCCAACCAGTGACCATCCTAGGCAGAATTTGGATCCAGGTTAGATTGGTGATCTCTGGTGGCTTCTGGGTCACCCAGTCGCTCATATTGTGAGGGCTGCAGAGTACTTGGGAAGGCATCCAAAGATGGCAGAGCAGAGGAGGAGAAGGTCAAAATCAATCAAGGAAAATCAGATCCATGGCCCTGGGGACAAGCATATAGGAATTATATCACCAATGTTCAAATTTCCTCTTAGTTATGGCCTTGCTCCAGAACAGAAGAGGACAGGGCTATGGGCATCACAACCATCAGGGAATCAGAGACGAACCACAGGAACGCCCAACTGGATCCATTTTTTGATGCATGATAGCCAATGCAACAGAACAGGGTCACCATAGCCTGACCCCACAAGCTTTTTGGAAGCTTCTTTGCTGCTCTTTTTCCACTCTTGAATACCACACTAGAAAGTGCACAAGGGTTGGCTGCCATTCTCAGGCTGTGTTCACCAACAAAGAAGACAGTGCAGAGGAATCTTAAATTCCTGGCTCTGCCCTCCTGCATTTTCATGAAGGTCTCCAAGGCATAATTCCAAAGACCTCACAATCCCTATGAGCATGTTTAGACTCATCTCCAGTGTGCTGCACCATCTAAGCTCACATTTGTTGACCATTCATCTCTGAATGTGAAACAGATTTTTTGTTTTTATTTGTAGAGTTCAAGATTTATTTTTGAAAGATATGTTTGTTTTCTCATGGATGTCTTTAGGGTTGTTTTTAATGCATGTGTCCATTCACATAAGGATGTAGAGGAAAGAGACAGGAAGACCCTATTCCAGTGCTTCACCCTATATATATATACTCAGTTCTCCTAGATTATTCTGATGAAGCCAAAGCTCTGATTTAGTCCTAATAAGAGTAATAAAGATTTTGAATATGGATCCAGCAACTGATTCTATCTGTCCTCAGAGAACTGCAAAAGTTAACCACCTAGTGAGAAATGATTGACTCCAGGAATTCACAAAATGGCCAAAAATACCTCAAAAGCCCTTACTCCCATATGGGTATTTTCCAGTACCGAGTGAATGGGAAAAAGGAAAGGGGGCAGGGGAAAAGGGTGCTAAAAGCTTCCCAGTTTTCAGCCAAGGAGGTGATGGTAAATATTTAACACCTGGTTCTCAGGGCATGGGGAGGAGATGGAAGGAAAAATATGTACTTTTAAATTTAATCTGCGTTTTTAACCACCTTTCTCCATCACTTTCTTAAGGTTAGACAATCAACCAAATAATGTCAAACCTTAACCTGTAGTCTTAATTTTCAAGGTGCAAAAACTCAATCTGAAAATTTAACAATCAGCTCCAATCTGAGCTATCTGTAGTCCATCACTATCAGTCCATCAACTAACAAAGTCATAGATACACTTAAGGTCACTTATTTCAGTCATGTCCAACTCTTCATGATCCCATCTTGGCAAAGACATTGAAGTGGTTTGCCATTTCTTTCTCCAGCTCATGAGGAAATTGAGGCAAACAGAGTGAATAGACTTGCCCAGGGTCACACAGCTCAGAAGTGTCAAGAGTTGCATTGGAACTCGGGCTTCCTGACTCCAGTCCTCCACTGGGCCACCAACCAACAGCAGTCACTGCCTAATGATGAGTAAGAAGACATGATTCTGGAACAATGTCCCACATCTACATTGATATTCTCACTCAAAAGGAAGCTAGGAGACAAGGAAATGGAGGGAGAAATCACAGATCCTCTGAGAGAAGTGAATAAGAAATCTGGTGGATGTGCATTGAGACAATGGGAAACATCTTCTTATTAGCTATTTTGTCATTCTGTTGAGTTAGAATGTCCACAATGAGATTAAGCCAACAGAGCACTATAGCATTAATGGCCGATCCCCAACAAGGACTATGGCAGAGGATGATCAAGTCAATGAACCATTTTCTGAGTCCTTTAAATCAGACTTGGAGACCTCTATGGGCAAGGGAGCATGGTGGAAAACCTAGAAAATTACATTGAAAAATGTGGTTCAAAGCCAAGGCATCAAAGGGCTCCGGTCTTCAGATGATTCAGAAGCTTCACACCTCAACATCATGAATACTTTCTTTGAAAGGGGAACTTTTGGGGGCAGCTAGGTGGTGCAGTGAATCGAACATTGGCCTTGGAGTCAGGAGTGCCTGAGTTCAAATCCAGCCTCAGACACTTCATAATTACCTAGCTGTGTGGCCTTGGGCAAGCCACTTAACCCCATTTGCCTTGCAAAATCGAGAGAGAGAGAGAGAGAGAGAGAGAGAGAGAAAACTTTAGCATAAATGTTAAGTGTGAGGTTTTTGTGTGTGTGTGTGTGTGTGTGTGTGTGTGTGTTTAGATAAATGGAGAGAGGGAGATAGCTCTTCCTAGCTGAGGAACCATGACTGCAGATGTCTCAGTCATTTCTGAATAAAGTGTCTGAAGAATCAAAGCATCAGGTGGTTCAAGCAAAGGTCATGGCTAAGACCAAATTAGGAAAAGGCCAATACTGGAAAGAAGGGGCTACGTGCAGTTATAGTCGTTCTAACCTGACCTATTTAGACAAGCTTCTGATTGAAAAAAAGTGGGAAAGAGATAAAAGTGAAGTAGTTGACTTGAACTATTAACATTTCCTAGAAAAATTCAACACATGGAAAATACTCACCCACAATGAGGCCGAGAGAGCCCAGAAACCATCCCAGCCAACAAACACTCCATCTCCCTGCCAAGCAGAGAGGCATGGCGGCCAAGGACAACACTACCTTGAAGCACATGGCAGAAGAGGAGAATGGATGCTTGTCAACAGGATGGGCTCACAAAGCAGCCTGGGCCAATTAAGGAGAAAACTACTCCTGGCCTAGAGCTGAAGGGCCAGGATGGGACAAACAAAGCACTGACCCTAAAGGGCCCTTCGGTGAAAACAAAAGGAGGAGAGCAAACAGGCATGAAGTGGAACAGATCTGCCAGGCTTTTCACCGTGATCAAATCTCGGTGGCACCAGATGGGGACTTCCCCGCCCCAGCACCCGACACACTAGGTGGGGAAGGAGTAATAAAAAGGATAATGTCAACAAGAGTAGCCAGACCTTTCTAGTCTTTACAAGGAGCAAAAATCATGCCAGAGGTGATGTAATTTAAAAGTACCAAAGAATTAAATGTGAGGAAGGGGGAAAGATTCCAAAAGAATGAAGAAAAAAGAATATTTATAGCAAACCAAGGCATATCAAAGACACTGACAACTCTCAATGTCTGTGTCTGCTTTTTTTCACCTTGGTAAATCTTTCATGACAATGAGCTTCTCATGCACTGAAGACATCCTTGATGAAAGCATGAAAAGGAAATAGGCAGATTTTTGCAGGGTAAGCTTCTAGGGAAGGCTAAATGTTGATAGTCACTGAGAAGCACAGAATATATAAGATCTTTCATGCTGAATGTTGGTTGATTTAAAGAAAGCATTTGAAATTATTGGTTCCATGAGATTACTCTCTGGGAGGGATACAGAGAGAAATCTGGGTCATGTATAAACAAAACAAAAGAGTAACAATTTTTTTTTCTTTAAAAGAAAAAATCTCGGGACAAAATGTTGCATCTAATCTTCCCCAATTAGATATTTCTTATTTGTATTTTAGAATGACACAGGATTCCTTGGCACAGAGATAGCTTCACTTTACCAATTTGCTCAGTATTGACCTAATACAAGGTGTGAAGTAAAGACCCACCCAGATACATACACATATGGGTGCATGTCAAATGCAAATTTAGATAGATAGATAGATAGATAGATAGATATAGATATAGATATAGATAGATATAGATATAGATGAGAGCACACCTTCCTCAATCAAATGCACAGGAGTCAGTTTAAAAATTCTTAAAAATCTGTTGCCAGGTTTTCTAAATGCTCCAAAAGACAAAGAATAATGAATAAATGTACCAAGCCCAAGCACATTTCAATGAAATTCATAGTCTTGTGAAAGAGCTGTATCTAATTATCCATATCCGATGAATGTGGGACCAGATCAATGGGGCCTTTTTCCCAGTGATCTGGCTCAGAACCTCCTCCCGCCTGCCCAGTCCATGCCCTCTCCTAATTTTTGCTGCACTGTCAGGGGTCTTGCCTGGGGTCACACACCCAGGTGGTATCAGAGAGATGGGCTTTGAAGCTGGTTCTCCTTCCATCTTGCCACCACTGGTATCGGACTATACCCTACAGAATGGGACTAGGCAGGAAAGTGTAGTGGACAGTGCACTGGACCTGGAGGCTGAGACTCTGGTTTCAAATTCTAACTTTGCCCTTTGCTCCTGAATGACATTGGATGAGTTACTCAAATTCTCTGGGTCCCAGTTTTCTCCCTGGTAACATGGCAGAGCGTGGGGCTTGACTGCCACAGATCTAGTTTTTAAAGACTCTTCCAACTCTAAATTAATAGCCTTTTGATAATCTGAAGTGCTAAAATACCCACGGAGGATACTGCCAGTCTCAACTGGCTCCCCATGATGACCTGCTAGCAGGAAGGGACAAGAGAGGGGACCTCAAAGTTAAGCGTGACCAGAAAGGGAGGTGGGTCAGTCACCAGAGCAAGAGGAGAGGATCAAAAAGGGAGCACACCAACAATGGTTCCTTAGAGATGCCAAGGCCTCTACCATATTAGACTTCCTTTATGGAGGGTTAATGGGAAACATGGTCAAGAGCACCTGAGAATCAGGAGGGGGGAGGAACACAGGAGGGAAGGGAGGAGGTCCCCCACCAGGGAAGGGGTGGCTCTGTCCCAGAGAAGAGAATGCTCTAAGATGGAACCTGGGCTCACAAACTCTGCTACAGAACCTTAATGTCCATCATCCTCATCTTCCTCCCAGCAACAGAAATTCAAGTCGTTATCAAATATTTATATTTGATATTTTATATATAGATAAATATATGTATGTATAAATATACATATATATATATATATAGAGAGAGAGAGAGAGAGAGAGAGAGAGAGAGAAACATAAGTGGGGGCAGGTACCCAGGAGTGCTACCTTGATAAGAGTGAAGGGGAAACAACCTCAATAATCAATAAGGAAATCAGGAAATCAGTAAGAAATCAGAGGGAGCTGAGTGGCTGCCCCTAAACGATGACTGATATCATTCTGAGCTTCCCCCCCTCATCTTAAATCCAATCGTTGGAGCTCTGGCTTAATGGGGATAACTTCCTCCAGAAAAAAATAACAAAAACCAAAAAAATAAAATGATTGAATTGCTAATCATAGTCCTTCAGCCATTTTCCCAAAACTTCCTAGGGTGAGCTACAGCAGTCCATGGGAGGGCAAGGATTATCCTCCATGTCCTCTAATGATTCTACTCTCAGCCAATTAAATTAGCCTGAGAACTGGATCTAGGAAGGTTTGGGGAAATACTACACAACCTGCTCTCAAAAACAAAAAGAAATGCCAATGTGCTTTTTGGTTCAGTATACAACGTACACATTTTCTACATCTTAAGTCTAGACAACGAACAAAACAAATCACACCCTAACTTGTAGGTTTGCCCTTTTCCAAAGTGTAAATGCTCTCACACTCCAGCACACCCCATTAACTAGATCCCACCCCTCGCCCCTTTCTCCCCACCCCCAACTGTACCAGATGTCTCGTCTGCAGGTTTGGATGGGCTGTCAAGGTGTTCCAGATCCTCTCCCCCAACACCTGGCACCAAACTGCTACCCCTCCCCAGGCCATCCAATGACTCTCCTACTCTGTTCTAAGGACAATAGCCCCTTAGGTACCAGCCATCTTTGCTCTGTCTCTCAGGAATGTGGTGGTGAAACCAAGGGACCAGAGGTCAGGACTAAGTACTAGCAAAAGTTCCTGCAATTAGGGTAAAATCCAAATTCTTCTGGGAAACATTTAACATCCTAAAACCTTCAACTCATCTTCTCAAACTGATCATCTCTCATGATCTATCCTCTTCACTGTGCATGTTCACCAAGCTGCCTGCCTGTTGCTCCTTTCTCTCATCTCCCACCTCCCTGCCTTTCATTAGGTGGTTCTTCCTGCCAGAAATGCCCTCCCCCAATAATTACCTAGCTGTGTGGCCTTGGGCAAGCCACTTAACCCCATTTGCCTTGCAAAAAAACCTAAAAAAAAAAAAAGAAATGCCCTCCCTCTTCCCTTCTGTCTTGGAATTACTAACTTAATTCAAGTTGAGCCTAAGTGCTATTTCTTACCAGAGACTTTTCCTGAACTCCTCAGTTTTAAGGGCTCTCCCGTTGAAAGTACTTTGTATTTCACCAGATCATAAATATATAGTTAGAAGGAGCCAGTGAGAGGTCAGCTCTCCCCCAACCCCTTCATTCTACAGAAGAGGAAACGGAGGTCTAAATATCTTTTACAAAATCAGCTGTTACGTATTGTGTTTACTGAATAAGGGTTGGACTTCACCCCAAATCCAGCCAGTTTTCCATGGTACCAGACATTTGGAGCATAAATATTTTTGTCAATATTTTCCCCCAGAAGGACCCAAGGCCCTGCAAGGACTTCTTCTGGTTTTCGTCTTAAACACCTAGTATTATAATATGCACACAGCCGGCGCTTAAGAAATGCTCATTGAATTGTTGACCACAATCAACATCCAAGTCCTTCCTTCCCTTGGCTCAGGGACTCAGCCCTCTCCAACTTTGATGCCACAGGAAAGGATTGTGAGTGATACAAGGGCCCATTCCCTCCAGTAAATAGGAGGAAGATGCTCAGAGCTTCCTACTGGATACAAGGCGACCAAGAACAAAGGCGGCATCCTATCCTCTGAAAACCTGACCCAAGATTCTGCCTTGAACCATCCCCTTGAGGCAAGGGGGGGCAGAAGCCAGCAAGCAGCTCTTGAAAAATGCTGGGGTTCTTAGGGTTCTTCTGTACAGTGTCAGATGCAGAGTCACAAGCATCTCTGTAGGCTAGCACCTAAGTGGTGAGTAAGAGGGTCTAGGGAGGGCTCAAGAACTCCTCCGGGACATGGGACTCAATGATTGCAGGCACTGACAATGGATAGTCTTCCATCACCATGCGACATGGAGTCAGGGTCCAAGTGAAAGTGCCCTGGTTGACCCTTCCTAATAACTCCCCCCACTCTTTGCTATCTAATCTAGAGACAGACCCAGAACAGAGTCACCCCTCAGAAAATGGGGGAAGCAGCAAGACAATGCCCAGGAGCCCTTCCCAGTAATATTATAAATCCTTCACAGGTGAGTCTTCCCCAAAGTAGGAGGGAACAACCAGCCACTCAGCTACTGCTGCAATAATAATATGGTATTTTAAGATGTAAAAAAGCATTCTTAGCCAGGAGGCCAGACAAAACACTTTGGTCTCTTTGACTTTGGCCTTCAGGTCCGGTCCCAGGCAGAGTAGATAGACGGACTCCAAAGTCACAGAGACACCAGTCCAACAGCCACCACTTCAGATACTTGCTGACTGTGTGAGATCCTGAATCCTGAATGAGGCATGAGAAGGGATTTGGCATGACTGTTCCTAAAGTCTGAGGGTCTCTAGTGATCCCAGGATCTTAGAGAAGCAGAGTGGGTGGTCTAAGACAAGAGCCGATGTGCTCGAAGTTACTGCAAGAATCCTTTCTGCTCCCATGGATCCCTAATTTCTAAGCTAGGATTATTGTTTGAGTCCGGAGAAAACATTTAAATCATTTAAATTTCAGAAGGCCCTGACCCAGGGAGCAGGCAGGAGCCCCCATAACTATGCCTTCCATCATCCAAATTTCCTAAGCAGTATTTAAATGCTTGGGATCTTCACACCTGTAGCTGCAAGATGCGATTCATAGCCCACACCTCAACCCAACGGATGGGAATTCAGAAGTTGACTCTTGTCAAATTTTGAAAATCTTGGGGTCAGTAATAATACAAGGGAAGGACCTTCTTGGTCACCAAATTCAGCTCTCTTATTTGCAAGGTAAAGGAAGCCTAGCTAATGGAGCAACTAAGGCTTTGTCCTCAAGTAGAGAACTTCAAGGGAATCCAGCAGCTGGAGAGACAGTAGACTTTAGCACTTAATTAGTAGAGTAACTGGTCAAAATAGGAAAACCCCCAGAGCTCCTTCCTGCTCATATGTACCCCTCTTTGGAGGGGGATGCTAACTACAGAGTCCCCATTCATGGTCTGCAGGATTGGCATTTAAAACACAATTACTAGTTTGGCACTGCTGTTGTGGAAATTGAGTTTTATCAACAGAAATAACATTAAAGAAGATGCAACCTAAGGACCATGGGGCCTTTTCATCCGAATTACAGCTGACATCTATATGCACCAAATCCCCCTCTTAGAATGTGAGTCCTTGATAACAGGGACAGATTTTCTATCTGTGTCCTGAATGATTTGCTCCTAATAAGAGCCAAATAAATTCATTCGTTTCATTTGGGTTCATGATGATCTAAGCACCAGATCGCGGTTCCAAACTAGATATCCACCATTCTACATTTTTATTTCAGTTTGCAGCCGCCTCCCCCCTCAAACCTTCTAAATGAATCAAAAGGCACACATTTGTGAATGTCGATTATTATTTGGCATTAATTAAAATGATTTTGTAAAGTACATTAAAATTATTTTGTTTTGAACAGCCTGGAACCATTAAGGAAAAACCCGGGCCTAAGAAGGAAAGTATTTTCTAAATGATGGATCCCTCTGCTGGGTCACACATCCACAGGCATATCCCTGTGATGGCCACTTCAAGGACAGAAGTTCGGGGAGCCCAGGCAGTCCTCGGGTGTGCCAAAGTGAACCAAGTCTGCCGATTCACTTGTTTAAGAAGCACAGTTGACTTTTGGAGGAGCTGCTGCTCTTGCCCAGAGCTGTGGAACATGTGGTTGAGGTGGGGCCTGGCCAGGCCAGCCAAGTCTCCACTAAGCAGGGGAGGCCGCCCTGTGCGCCCGACACCAAAGTAAACAGAGCCACCGTGAAGGCGTCTTGGACAGAGTATCCACTGGTTTCTTCCGTCTGTACAACATTAACCAGGGATTGGTCTGGCCTGACACTCTCTGGGCAAAAGTCACTCAGTATTCCCCTTTTAAGGAAGGCCCCTGAGAAGGCGGCAGAACCAGGGGCAGAAACGGCTGGCTTGAAGAAAAGCAACAGTGCGCTGGCTAGATCATTTGGAGAGTGTAAGAAAAACATTGTCAAAGCTTAGCCAAGAAAACTGGAACGTGCTCTGATGTGTTTATGACCCAGCCAGGCCCCGGTGACATCAGGGGTCACTGATGGAATGAGAAGAATCAAAACCCTACCAAAAATAACTCTCCGAATGCACAAGGCAGCATTAGCCCCATGGAGCAAGACAACCAGTGCAGCCGGCATAGGAAAAGGCTGATAAATTGGACTGGGGGACCTGGAAGGAGAGTCTGGGGGCATGAGGGCACTCTGGATCCAGGGGTGGCTTGGAATAGAAATGCTACCCCCTGGCCCTCACAGACCTGAGGGGCTTGCCAGTCAATTGAGTTCCTGTACCATTTATGATTACTGCTCAATTCTGAAAGCCAGCTACATTAGAATCAACTCAATGAACATCTATTAAGCACCTATTGTATGTTAAGAGGTGTGCACTAGAGAGTCAGACCGGAGTAAGAGAACTGAGGACATCCCACCTGGGTACATCACTTACCTCTAAATGACCTCAGACAATTCTCTAAGACTTGAAGGTGGATAGGTATCTATCTGCATCGATAGAGGTTGTTCCCTCACCAGTAAGAGGAGGAAGGACAGGAGGAAAAAGATACAAGACATTGCTGTGAGACCCTGAGCAAGTCTCTTAACCACTTTCACCTCAGTTTCCTCATCTGTAAAATGAGGACAATAGAAGCTCCTAAATACAGACTGTAAAGATGAAATGAGACTATATAAAAAGTGTTTTGCAAACTCTAATGTATGATATATTCATTGGTAGCTAACTATTATCATAATTATGCTGGAGGTAGGAAGATAAAAATCAAATATTTTCCACCCTCAGGGAGCTTATATAACACAAAATGAATACTCTACACTCAGAAATAAAAAACAAGACATCCGAGGAGTAAGATGGCATCAGCAAAGGAGAATGGAAAAACTGTCCAGTAACAGACTGGGTTGCTTTGGGTGGGATGGAGCTCCCCCATCACTGGAAGTGATCCAAGAAGCAAGAAATATGATTCCTGTACTAGGTGAGAGATTGGATTACAGGCCCTTTGAGACCCCTCCAAACTCCACATTTATAAGATTCTGGAATTCCATGATTCTATAATTCTCATATCCTTCCTACACGACTACATTTTGAAATCACACCTATGATTTCATCAGTGTAGGAAAATCCAAGCATGGAAACTTCCTCTACAGACACCAGTTAGCAACTCATAAGTAATTGATAATACTCTGATATTCAAAGTCCTTTAATATTTATTTCTCCCACCACATTTCCAGTTTTCTTATGCCTTCTCCTCATCTCACATGCTCCTCAGTCCAGTGCCATCGGTCCCCTTGCTGGTCCTCAGACAAGACCCTCCATTTCTCAGTTCTAGGCAGGTTCTTGGACCATCCTTCCCCATTCCTGGAACGTTCTCGCTCCTTATCTTTCCCTCTTGGCTTCCTCTAAGCCCCAGCTGAAATCCCACCTTCCTCAAGAAGCCCTTCTCAATCTCTCTGAACTCTGAGGGCTTCCCATGTTGTCTGCTTCCTGTTTATTATCCTGTCTATAGCTAGTCTGCACACATGTACCAGATTTAAAAAGAAATCAGAAGACGATCCCTGCCCTGGAGGAACTTATCATCTAATGAGAGAGCAACACGTAAGCAACTACGTACAAGCATTTATTAAATGCCTACTATTTGCCAGGCACAGCCTAAGATAGTTTGGAATCAAGTGACTAAAGCAGGGTCTCACTTACCCACCCTCTACAAGTCGACAAGGTAGGACTAGATGGCCTCAGAAAGTCCCAATCCTAGGTCAGGCTCCCATTCCCAACCAGATGAGTCTGGAAACTTGTCAAGGGGGCAGGAAAATATTTGGTAACTAATGATGTAATTCTATTCAAATTAATCTCTTTTATTTCTCATGTTCACATCTATGGTAAACACTATTATTATTTATTTCTGTTCATGTTGAAAGGGGGGTACAAGTTGAGGATACTTCAAAGAAAGACTTTGGAAATGATGGAAAAGGCTGGACTGCCTTGTGCAGCTGTTGAAGGAACTCCCATACCAGGCGTCCCCCAGGCTGCCCAAAACACAGACATTTTATTAATTTGTGACACAGAACTCTAGGAATAAATGCAAATGTCACCAAATGGTGGGAACTAGAAGGTTTTGAAGGATGTCAGCATGAGGATGTGAGTATGAGGCCAGAATAGAGAATAAAGAAAAGGAAAGACAAATTAGAAGTTGCCTCCTTTTCCCCTAGAAAGGAGAAAAGAGGCTGAGAGGTGAAGATCAAGCACTCTCACTCTTCTTTTTCTCCTCCTGATTAAGATAAAAACCTGAGAAAAGGAAGTTCAGATGGCTTCTTAATGAATGGAAGAATGATGAAACCTTTAGTAAGGACTTACCATGTGGGAAACAATATGTGAATCCCTGCCCTCAAGGAGCTTCCTTCTAATGGAAGCAGACAGCGCTTAAAGTGAAGCTGTGGAGGAGGGGGCAATGTGGCACTAGCACAGGGGCTATAGTTTGGAGATGGTGCTTAAGAAGTAGCAGGAGCTCTGGGGGGGTGGGGTCCAGGGGTAGAGACTCTGGTTAATAGAAAGAGCATGAGGCAGATACAGATGGCAGCCAATGACCATGGTATTGGTTTGGAAATAAAGGCCAGTAATTGTGCCTGAACTTTGTCAGTCCCTGAATACAAACACAGAAAATGCTTCTGGGGCAAGGAGCATGGGAGAGCTCAACTGAATGAACAGGACCACATCTCAGATGGTACAGACAGATGTGCCCAACAAGCTCCTGGCATTCAATTAGCTTAAAGACTCTGTCAGTCCTCTTTGTTCTCAAGAACCCAAGTCCTATCTGTGGCAAAGGGTTTTAAAAAGTTATTTGATGTGTTATTATAATCAGAGGAAATAAATAGGAAATGGGCACAGCTCACAGATTAGGCCAGCCTGCTTTCCCTCTACACTCAAACATGTTTGGGGTTAACATTTACATTCCCCCCATAATCAAGGCCAGTAGAAATTTCCTTAAATGTTTATGGTAATTTGTATTATTCTGTGTATAATACCTTATTTCTGGGGTGGCTAGGTGGCACAGGGAATACAGCACTGGCCCTGGAGTCAGGAAAACCTGAGTTCAAATCCAGCCTCAGACACTTAATAATGACCTAGCTGTGTGGCCTTGGGCAAGTCCCCATTGCCACGCCCCCCCAAAAATAATAATACCTTATTTCTACTGCTCTGAGGATGAACTGTTTACCACAGTGGGATAGAAATGCAAAGATCACACTGGCTTTGTCTTTGGATCTCCAGTCCCTAATAAAGAGTCTGGGACAGGAACAGGTCTCTAAGAAACACTTGCTGAATTACCAATTCCCTTAGTTCCAGGAGATTTAAAGGTCACAGCCTCATAGATCATATCATCAGAGGCTCTCTCTACCAACCCCCTCATTTGGCAGTTGTGGAAACTGAGGTTCAGTGCCACAGGAAGGAAAGGCTAGATTTGGTCCCAGGATTTCAAGCTCAAGAGCTAATGAAGCCAAACCAACTGGTCAAACCCTAAAGTGAAAGGAAGTGCCATGATGGTAGGGTAGGTTTGAATGCCAAAGGGACATTTGCCTAAAAAACTATTTTACAGAGAACTTATACAAAGCAACTGTTCACATAGAAGTCAGAAGAGATGATACAAGGACTCTCAAGGTCTTTCCAAAGAACTTCAGAATCACCTATGAGACCTGGAAGACACGGACACAGGACCACCCAGCATGGCGTGTCCTTATCAGAGAAGGCCTGTGCCCCGTAATGATGCAGAATTGCAGAATCTCAAAAGAAATATACAAGTTTAAAGACATTTCCATTCCAAATGTTCATGGGGACTAGTTGTGCCTGGCCTGTGGTAGAGTGTTCTGAGATCTCATTGTCTGATCAGCCACAATCTGACCCACTGTACCTTGACCCCAATAGAGTGATGCCATTCTGGTCCTCTTCAAGGAAAACAATGAAGGAGACCAGACTGAAGAGGTCAGAGGACAAAGGACCCTGGGCTTATTCAATGGTTGACTGGATTAGAGCATCTAACCCCAGAGGAGAGTATTTCCATGTGCTTCTACTATCAACAATTTCTTTTCTTGTCTGAGGAACAGAGAAGAATTTAGTTTCCAATTTTGGACACTGGACTTTTGTATCCACCTCCAGAACATGTGGATTTGGGTCAACACCTGACTGTGTACAATCCACAATGACCTCACTAGATGGATTCCTTGTTCGTGAATCAAGTCATCGTGAATATGAGCCACTACTCTTGAACTTTTACAAAGAACCTTAACCCTGTCCTTTGTTTCCACATAAAAATCAGAGGGGAAGGAGAGCCTGAAATATTACAGCACAGCATAAAAGCTAAGGTCAAGTCAGGAAGGGATTTGAAGGGTCCAGGTGTTTACTAAAAGAGCCCCCAGCAGGAAACACACCACATGGTGAGAAGGACCAAACCATTCAGATTTCCTCATTTTCTCTAAAATGGACCTTTGATTAATAGAATGCCAACTCTCTGAGGCCAGGGACTGTCTCCCTTCTGTATTTGGAAGACCAGTGCTCAGTCCAAAGCAGATACTAATATCAACTGAGGCATCAGGTGCAGGTGAGGGAAGGTGGGATTGAATGAGGCCTCTTTGGAGGCATCCTAGAGCAGATCCCATCCAGGAGCCAAATGGAATGATGGTCCTGCCCATCAAGGATGCTGGAATCACTGCATCATCTATTCTACATTCTGATAATCAAAGGTGGCCTTCTGCTTTTCTATTGAAGACAACGTAGCAAGAGAACAGAGTCAAAGAAATCATACCTGTTGTCTCCCATAAGCTGCATTTGTGGTAGTGAATTCAAATCCAGCCTCATACTCTTAGTAACTTTGTGATATAGGGAAAGTCACATTAAAACTTAACCTGTTTGCCTCAGTTTTCTCATCTGTAAAATGGAAATAATAACTACATCTCTTTCCCAGGGTTGACGTGAAGATCAAATGAAATAAAAATTTAAAGGATTTAGAAGTAGATACTATATAAAGGTTTATTTTCTCTCTTCCTTCTCAAAGAAGGACAGAAAAAAATGGAATCAATCTGAAATTCAGGGTGTCCATCAATTTCTCATGCTTAATAGGAAGGACTACTAAGGCCCCAAATGGATGTGACCTGGATATGTTTAAAACACCTGGAGAAGGTGATGATGGGGGATGGGACTGAGGCGGAGGGAAACAGTTGTCTATAAAGCAAGGTCCCTGGGAATGATAGGAAGCAAGCTTATTTGCCTCAAAGACAGATTCAAAATGGCACTGAACTCCATGAGCCATCTGAGAGCAAGGCTCCTTCTCCCCAGTCCAGACAGAGTTCTGGAACCATCTCGCTTTTCAGGATTTTATGAATCTTCTCCAAGATGGTTAATCCTGGCCTTTCCAGTACACAGGATTCACTGGAACCAAATAGAGCTTTAGTACAGATCAGTCTGTCAAATGCTGCCTTCCTAGGACTGCCCATGTGGAACTGTTATCTGTCCAAGCATCTTTGGTTAACTGCCCAATTCTGCCTCTATTCCAAAAATTGAAGGGAAATGTAAATTTTGTATTAAATTTGAAGTAGCCTATGTCATAGGATCATAGGTTTAAAAGTAGAAGATACCTTTGAGGTTATTGATCCAACACATTAAATTTACAAATGGGAAAATTAAGGCCCAATCTAAGGGACTTGTCCAAGTCATCTAGGTTGTCCGACTCTTATTATATAGCTGGCACCATAATACGTAGAGAGCTGCCTGGAGTAAGGAGAATCTCAGTTCAATCCACTCTCAAACATTTAATAGTTTTGTGCCCCTGAGCAAGTTACCTGATCCTGCTTGCCTCAGTTTCCTCATCTGAAAAATGAGCTAGAGAAGGAAATGGCAAATCACTTCATTATCTTTGCCAAGAAAATTCCAAATGGGGTCATGAAGTAAAAAATGACTGAAAGCAATTAAACAACATCTAACTCTAGAACCTGTTTTCTACTAAATGTAATATCCCTTATCCCTTTAGACTCCAGAATAAGATAGTTCATGAAAGTTCCCATGAAAAGAGTCTTGGCTCTGGAGTCAGGAAAGGACATGCTCCTGATTTTCAGTTTCATCCGGTCTCCGACACTTTCTGGTTGAGTGACCCTGAGTACTTACACCTCTATGAGGGTTCCCTCATGTGCCAAGGAAGGAGGAGAACTCCCAGGGCTCCTGCCTCACATGGTCTTGGGGAGATTCCAATGGGACCATCAAGATAAAGACCTTGCAAATGGTAAAGCTCAATATGAATGTCTCCTATGAGTATTATTATTATTAGGATGATAAATATAGAGCTGGAAGGGACCTTAGAGACCATTTAATCCAAATGCCTCATTTTACATGAAGGGAAACTGAGGCTCAAGGAGGTAAAGTGACTTTGTATGGATAAGACCATAGATTTAGACCTGGTAGGGACCTCATAGGCCATCCATGCCAAAGTTTTCCTTCCCCAATAATACATATAATGAAACTGAGGCCTACAGAGATTAAATGATTTTGTTTAAGGTTATAAAGCACATAGAGACAGAATTTGAATCATAGTCTGTGACTAGAATCAGAGTTATTTACACAGGCTTTCCTTAAGTCCCAAGAAGCTGCCTGAGAGACAATACTAGTCCTTGGTTCAGCTTGATTCCATGGCTATTAGAAATGTGTGTGTGTGTGTGTGTGTGTGTGTGTGTGTGTGTGTGTGTGTGTGTGTGTGTGTGTATAGGCTGGGGTGGAATTAAAGGTGGGACAATCTATCAATTGTTTTCTCCTGTCATTATAGTTTTTGGGGGTTCCAGGTCAATGGCCTTTCAAGGTCATCTACCCAAAGCTCCTGCCCTGTCCTCTTAAGTGATAAAAAGCAGGCTTGCTCCTCTTGGCACAGCTAATTCAGAACAACAGATTGGGCAGGGAAGACTCCCCACCTGCCCAACATTGGCCACTGATTGAGAGAACCGAAAAAGCCAATTTACCCATTGAGCCTCATCTACCAGGTGCCTCTTCAATTCTGAGTCTGAGAGAAGGTTCATTTGGTTCATTGCACTTTCTTTTCATCTACCTGGGAAGGCCATGCTTCCTGCCTTGCCATCTTCTGCCTCCACTGAGAGTAGCCCTGCCATCTTTGTCCAGAGCACAATGAAGGAGGGACATTCCCATCAGGCCCTTCTTCCTTTGAGGCACCCAGGGAAACCTCCTGTCTGGACATGGATGTTGGCTTGTTGTCTCTCCCATTAGACCATGAGCTCCTTGAGAGTTGGGACTGTCTGGCCTTTCTTTGTATCCCCAAGACTTAACATAGTGTCTTATTCCTAGCAGGACCCTAAGAAATACATGTTAATTGGCTCTTGGCAATTCCAGCCTTCAGCTCCATGTCTCCACGGTTTTCTTTACCCAATGGCTTGCAGCTCTTTGGACTGCTGAAGCTCCCTTTTGGCCCTGAACTATCCTGATTCAGAACAGGAAAAGCAGGGACCCTCTTTACTAACCTTCTTTGGGCCTTTTTCCAAAATCCCAGCTGCTTTCCTGATAGAAATCACTAACTGCTCCCCAGGGAAACCTTTCAGTGTTCCAGAGCTGAACAGGACAGGGTGTGGACCCTCCAGTTAAGGATGAATGTGTAGGTAGGGACACATAGGAACAGGAGGCAGATGTAACACCAAGTGTATGTGTGAGTGTTTTACCTGGACACACACAAACCAACAGGCAAAGTGGGGAGCTAGAGATCCCCATGTTTCACCAGTACTGACAAGTCACTCAGTGGGCCTCAGTTTCTTCATCCATAAAATGGAAAGGGGTAGAATTGGTAACTTCCAAGGTCCCTTCTAGATGTGAAGCTATGTGTCTAAAGTATCAAGATCCTAAGTGTATGAGGCAGGAAGAGAAGGAGGAAGTGACTTGTCCACAGTCACACAGTCACCAAGGAGCCAGGGAAGCCTTGGCCTCCTGCTTTTGCAACTGCCCAACTCACAGGTGCAGGTGCCTCTCTTAAACCAGCCTCTGATCCAAACCATCAGAGGAGAAGACTAGGAAGTGGACATGGCAGCCTCCCTGGGAGCAACGCATGTAGGAGGAAAAGCCCAAGCCAAACTATGTCCGCTCTGCCAAGGCCTCTACTGGACATCTAGAGCCAGCCAGAACCAGGCTCTCTCTCGTCTCAGGGCAGGGTCGGTCAGAGCTTTCCGACTAAGGAAGGAAATAGATATGCATCAATTCAAAGCATGAAATAAATTGTGCTTTGGGGTATTTCTTAACTCTCTCTTCTGCTCTAAGGAGAAAAAAAACAGAGTAGATGGCTCTTCTCCACCACCCTGGGGGTGGTCCATATTCTGTAGCTAGAGAGGGTCAGTGGCCTTGCCCTCAGGCCTTACCACATAGCCCACCAAGGACAACAAATACCTCAGGCTGGAAAGACAGCCTGCTGCCTAATATCTCAGCAGTTCTAAAGAGGAAGGGGTGGAGAATGTCCATTGGCACCAGATTTCCATTTCCTGCCTGATTCCATGATCTCATTAGTCCATGTGGAAACTCCGGGCCAGTAAGGACAATCCCATCCCCACCTCAAACAATTTTAATTTCCTACCTTGAATTTGGGGAGAAAAATGATTTCTATCTCCCTAAGGTGGCCTCCTCTCATGCCCTAGGACCAATGAACTAATCATTTGAGTCTTTTCAGAGAACACAGATGCTGACAATTCAGGAAAGGGCATCCAAGAAGGGACACCAGAGAGAGTTTGCCAGAAGGTTTGGCATTAACTTCTGGACCTAGCACTGGCCTTGGAGAGAGTTCCAATCTCAAACTAAACATTAGCTGTGTGATGCTGAGCAAGTCCCCTAACCTTCCCCTACCTCAGTTCTCTCATCTGGAAAATGGAGAGAATAACCAGGGATCAAATAAGCTAACTCATGCTGGATATTACCATGGTCGCCGTCATCATCATCATTATCATTATTGCTTGCAATGAATTTTTAATGGGTAGAAAATGACATATGAGAATTATTGCAAGGAAGTCATCCAAAAAATGAAGAGAAGAAACAGAAGGGCTTTTGAAAAAAACAATCAAGTGACCAAAACCAAGAGCAAAGCCTCTCCAAGGGAGGTGTAAGAATGGGAACATTAATCAAAAAAAAAAAAAAACCCTTGCCCTTGGCTTTCAAGCAACTTGCCCTATTAGGAACTCAAAGCACCTTTAACCAATGTGTCTGGTTACTCTACTCCTTCCTGCTGTCTTTGGGCCTGCATGTAGAAGGTTAAACTGCCAGAAAGCATGGAGAATGGGAAGACCTAATAGCAAAGAGTTGCTTCTCTAGCAACAGGAGTGGGCCCAGTTTTTCATCCAGGTGAAGTGAAAGGCTACTTCTTAAGCATGATGTATTTGGAGGAGGACAGAGAGGAAGACAGCTTTCCCCTGCCTTGCAGACCCTTTGACAACAATTCTATTTTTTTTTAGGTTTTTGCAAGGCAATGGGGTTATGGCTTGCCCAAGCTAGGTAATTATGAAGTGTCTGAAGCCAGATTTGAACTCAGGTACTCCTGACTCCAGGACTGGTGCTCTATCCACTGCACCACCTAGCTGCCCCGACAACAATTCTCAATCTGGGACTAGGAACTTTTAAAAAAATATTTTCATAACTATACTTCAATATGACTAGTTTCCTTTGTCACCCTGTGTGTTTTGCTTTCTACATTTGAAAACCATCTTCTGAGGCTTCACTAAAACTTCATGACAACAAAAGGGCTAAGAATTTTTACTTTGAGGGGAAAATCATTGAAGTCTCTACAGTGAGATAATCCTGTATTCAAATATATGGAAGTAGCCATTCAAGTTCAAAAATATATAATTAGCAATTTACCAAAAGATTCTTTTTAAAAATTATTTTTGACCAATTGTTTGAATTTTTCCATAGATGCAATAAAGGACAATAGTGTGGATTCAAGATCAGTTCACCAAAGCCTGATAGGCTGTGCAGTGGATAGAGTGCCAGGTCTGCAGTCTTAAAAACCTGAGTTCAAATCCAGTATCACACATATACTAGTTCTGTGACCCCAAACAAGTTGCTTCACTTATTTGCCTCAGTTTCCCGACCTGTAAAAGGATCATGATAGCACTTTCCTCCCAGGGTTGGGAGGAAGCCCAGTGAGATTATAATTATAAAATGTTTATTTAGCATAGTGACTAGCAGTTAATAAACATTGTAGAAATGTTAGTTCTTATCAGCTAGTAACATCTTCTTGAAAGATGAACCTCACAGCATGGTCTGGCCTACAGTTGACCATCATTTATAATGATCCTGGCAAAGGTGGCAGAAGCTACCACAGCAGGGAGTGATTTCCCATCCTTCAGGTCATAAGGCAAAAGCCAGAAGACCATTTGTATAGAGGACTGTGATTCTGGTAGGGGTTGGAGTCATATATATTCTATATCATGTTACTTTACCAGACATCAACTGAACCCTCAGAGGCTGCTTTCTGGATATTGGCAGAATTCAACAGAAATGGGAGATGCTGTAAAGGGAAAAGGTGAGAAGTCTAGTTGGGTTGAGATATAAAGAATACACAATAGAGAATATCATGGAATTAAAGACCCTGGAGTTCACCCCCAAGGCTTTATGGAACTGAGGCTAGGCAAGCCACATAAGACTCTTCTAGCTCGCCTATTAAAGACATGATGAAGGACCTAACCACAGCTGAGAAGACAGGAGGATCCATTGCTCCTGCCATAGCTCTGACAATTCCCACCTGCTCTCCTCCACTCAGGCTAAAGCAGACTCAAGGTTTCTGGTGAGTGGGTCTAAACTGCCCACATTCCGCAGAGCTGATTATTGACTCTGCTGCTGACCCTACATTTCATAAGAACAAGAAGGAGGAGGAGGAGAGAGAAGAGAAGGACAAGAGGAGGAGAAGAAAAAATAAGGAAGAAGGAGGAAGAGGAGAAGGAAAGAGAAAGAAAGAAGGAATGAAGGAAAGAAAGAAAGAGAAAGAAAGAAGGAAAGAAAGAGAAAGAAAGAAGGAAAGAAAGAGAAAGAAAGAAAGAGAAAGAAAGAAGGAAAGAAAGAAAGAGAAAGAAAGAAGGAAAGAAAGAAAGAGAAAGAAAGAAAGAGAAAGGAAAGAAAGAAGGAAAGAGAAAGAAAGAAGGAAGGAAGGAAATAAAGAGAAAGAAAAGGAAAGAAAGAAAGAAAGAGAGGGAAAGAAAGAAAGAAAGAGAAAGAAAGAAGGAAAGAGAGGGAAAGAAAGAAAGAAAGAGAAAGAAAGAAGAAAAAGAGAAAGAAGGAAGAGAAAGAGAAGAAAAAGAGAAAGAAGAAAAAAGAAAGAAGAAGAAAGAGAGAAAAAGAAGGAAAAGAGAGAAAGAGAAGAAAAAGAGAAAGAAGAAAAAAGAAAGAAGAAAAAACAGAAAGAAGAAAAGAAAGAGAAAGAAAGAAGGAAAGAAATAGAGGGGGAAAGAAGAAAAAGAAAGAGAGAAAGAAAGAAGAAAAAGAGAAAGAAGAAGAAAAAAGAAAGAAAGAAAGAAAGAGAAAGAAGAAGAAAAAAGAAAGAAGAAAAAGAAAGAAAGAAGAAAAAGAGGAAGAAGAAAAAGAAGAAAAGAAAAAAGAAGAAAAAGAAAGAAATAAAGAAGAAAGAGAAGAAAAAGAAAGAAAGAAGAAAAAGAGGAAGAAGAAAAAGAGAAAGAAGAAAAAGAGGAAGAAGGAAAAGAGAAAGAAGAAAAAGAAAAAGAAAGAAAGAAGAAAAAGAGAGAGAAGAAAAAGAGGAAGAAGAAAAAGAAAGAAAGAAGAAAAAGAGGAAGAAGGAAAAGAGAAAGAAGAAAAAGAAAAAGAAAGAAAGAAGAAAAAGAGAGAGAAGAAAAAGAGGAAGAAGAAAAAGAAAGAAAGAAGAAAAAGAAAGAAGAAAAAGAGAAAAGAAAAAGAGGAAGAAGAAAGAGAAAGAAGAAAAAGAAAGAAGAAAAAGAGAAAAGAAAAAGAGGAAGAAAAAGAGAAAGAAGAAAAAGAAAGAAAGAAAAAGAAAGAAGAAAAAGAGAAAAGAAAAAGAGAAAGAAGAAAAAGAAAGAAAGAAAAAGAAAGAAGAAAAAGAGAAAGAAGAAAAAGAGAAAAGAAAAAGAGGAAGAAGAAAAAGAGAAAGAAGAAAAAGAAAGAAAGAAAAAGAAAGAAGAAAAAGAGAGAAGAAAAAGAGGAAGAAGAAAAAGAAAGAAGAAAAAGAGAAAAGAAAAAGAGGAAGAAGAAAAAGAGAAAGAAGAAAAAGAAAAAGAAAGAAAGAAGAAAAAGAGAGAGAAGAAAAAGAGGAAGAAGAAAAAGAGAAAGAAGAAAAAGAAAGAAGAAAAAGAAGAAAAAGAGGAAGAAGAAAAAGAGAAAGAAGAAAAAGAAGAAAAAGAAGAAAAAGAGGAAGAAGAAAAAGAGAAAGAAGAAAAAGAAGAAAAAGAGGAAGAAGAAAAAGAGAAAGAAGAAAAAGAAGAAAAAGAAGAAAAAGAGGAAGAAGAAAAAAAGAGAAAGAAGAAAAAAGAAGAAAAAGAGGAAGAAGAAAAAGAGAAAGAAGAAAAAGAAGAAAAAGAAGAAAAAGAGGAAGAAGAAAAAGAAAGGAAAAAGAAAAAGAAAGAGGAGGAGGAGGAGGAGGGCTTTCTAGGGACAGGGCATCTAGGGTACAGCTCAAATGATAACCAGGATTTACCCCCGAATGAGCTTACATTCCACAAGAGAGAGGTCATATGGACAGATAAGTCAGAGGCATCCAGGTAGCCTAGAATAAAGAGGATTCGTCCTGGAATTAGAAAAACCTGAGTTTGGATCCAGCTTCAGATGCTTACTAGCTGTGGGACCCTGGACAAGTCACTTGACCTCAGTGTGCCTGTTTCCTCAATTGTAAAATAGAGATAGTAATATCTACCTCCCGAATTATCATAAGTTCAAAAGAAATATCTGTAAAGCATTTTGCAACATTCATAAATGTCAAACAGTAATAGCAATATGCATTTAGATCTGCCATATGTATTTTATATCTACCATATAAATTTATAGCCATCATCTATATTTTATATCATATATATATATGATGGATTTAGGAAGATAATAGACTTTGATTGGGGGGGGGATCTTATAAGCCATTTGATTCGAGCCCTTTTATTTTACAGATGAGAAAACTGAGGCAGACAGAGGTTAAGTGGCTGACCCAGGGTCACAGATCTGTTAAGTGTCTGAGGCATGATTTGAGCCCAGGTCTTCTGGACTATAATCCAGGATTCTATCTGCCCTGGGTGAGAGTAGTAACTGGAAAGGGTAAGAACAGCAATTTTGCTCAAAAACTCCCTTCTACCCTAAACTTTTCAACACCAACAATAATCACAGTTTTTATAAAAAACCGTAAGTTGTCAACATTATTTTCATGCAGACATGCACGCATGGCTACGTGGGCCCATACATATACATGGTGGCCTGATTACTATGTCTTTAAAAGTACAAGAGATGGACCTCAGTGTCGGGCAGCTTCTCCAAAGGGCTAAGCCTCTGAAGCCCTGGGACCCGGGCCCCTCTAACCTGCCTCAGGTCTCATGAAATCCTCGATCCATTGGCAATAAGGCCCAGAGAACAGAGGCCATTGAGCAGACCAAACACTCTTTCTGGGGGTCCAGAACAACAGGATAAGGGGCTCCCAGATTTCACATGGGGAGGAAGAGCTGGGAAATGCTACCTCACTGGGCCTGGAGGAAAGGGGTGCTTCAACCCTCATTAAAAAAACCCATTTCCCCTTGGCAACTGACAGTGGAGCACGTACCTCTGTCGAAGACAAAGATTCTCATATAAGGCCTCTTCTAACACTGGTCCAGGAAAATGATTTCTGGGCTCAGGAGACAAGAGAAAGGGAGAGGCCCGGGGGCTCCCGAGGTCCTGCCAACCCTAGGAAGATGCTCTAGGGGATGTCTCATGGCCTTGGGGCCATGGTCAGATGAAGCCCTTCAGACCAGTCACTGCTGGCCATTCTTCACTCCTGAAGAGGACCAGTGACATCATGGGGGTTGTGACTTGCCCGTAAATTGGGTTTAAGTGAGACAGAGTTGAACCAAGTCACTTCAAAGGAGAGAAAAGAACCCTGGGCTTGGAATCAGAGGATCTGGGTGTGAATTCTAGCTTTTCCACTTTCAAGTCAAGTCCACTAGTCACCATGAACCAAACTCTCAAGCACTTCAATCTAATGGGGAAAATAGCATGCCAACCACCATGCACAGGATAAATTGGATGATTAATGGACAGAGGAAAGGGGCCCTGGAGTCAGCGGGGTTGGGAAAGACTTCCTGAACAAAGTGGGATTGTAACTGGGATCTGAAAGAGGTCAAGGAAGGGAGGAGGGAGAGATGGGGAGGGGTCATGTTCCAGACAGGGACACAGCCAGTGAAAATAGAGTCAGGAACGGAGGGGTCCTTTGTGAGGCCCAGCCAAAGTGTATGAGGAAGGAGTGAGGGGGAAGAAGACTGTAAAGGTGGGTGAGATTAGGGTACCAAGGGCTTTGAAATTCAAAGGATTTTGTAGTTGATCCTGGAGGTGACAGGGAACTTTACTGATAGGTGAGATGGTTTGACAGGTCAGGAAAGGACAAGATCTCGATCCATTTTCTATGATTCTAGGCTCCTTCTCTCTCTACCTAAGTTTCTTCTTCTGTTACATGATATCATTAGATGACAAGACCACTCTAGTGTACTGCTGAGACTGCTCCCCTTCCAAATCAAACCCAGGTCTTTGGATAATTGGTTTCAATGAGCCAGGAATTCCAGAGGAGACGGGAGAAGGGAGCCCCCAATGGCTACAGGGGCCACCCCTACATTGTCTTCACATCATCAGATCTTTGCTACAGGGGGACTCCCTCATCAGAGCAGCCCCAACTCAACCACCATGATATTAGTACCAGGAATCAAAGCGGGGGCTCCATTGGCTTTATCTGGGATACACCTGCCAGACTTGGAGACATGCAGATACCGAAGCCAAGCTGAAAGTCACCAAGGGCGTCCTTTGTTCCCCTTTCAGTGTACATGCTTCTACCCCTTGGCTAGAGAAGCTTCCTGGGGGTAGCTTTTTTCTCAGAATAAACATCTGTGGAACAGCAGTGTGGACTTGCTATTAACCCAGGTGAGACATCCATCTCCCTCATCTCTGGTTGCCTCTTCTGCTTAAAGGCTGCCCTGAATTCTATGACCCCTGACCAAATATGATTTCTGATGATGTGTATCTCATTTCCCCAGGGAAGCTATAGATAGGACTGCGTTTCACCCTTCTCTGTAGTCCCAACTCACCTAGTGCTCTCATGGGCCTACCAAATTATAATCAACTCAATTGGGGGCAGGAGGTGAAAGAGGAAGATTCTGGTTTTGTTTTTTTATCCTTCCCAAGAGAGCTAAAGTCAAAAATATTCTCTTTCACAGAAGATTTTTGCAGCTCTATCCAACAGATACACCTCCCTTGGAAACATCTAGGAGAAGCCATGGACAGGAACTGTCCTCAGCATAAACCATGCTTCCATATGAGTAAGATGGTCCCTGGCCAGTCCCTTAACCTCATAGAACCCCAGATGACTCTCTGGGACTGTCGGATGAGGAATGGTTGATAATCTGAATTGTTTAGGTAGTCCCAAAACTCCTTGTGCCAATGAAGTCATGGGTCCAGACCCACCACCCACATGCCCCTTAAAAAATACTCTAATGTGCTATGGAGAAGCAAGGACAGAGTCCATCAAACAAGTGCCTTGGACTCAAGAAGATATAGGTTCAAACCTCATTTCAGACACTTTCTAGTCATGTGGCCCTAAGTAAATCCCAGAACACCCCAGAGCCTTAGTTTCCTCATCTATGAAATGGGGATAAAATAATACTAACAATGTCAGAGGATTATTATGAGAATCCAAAGGGAATGCATATAATGAACTTTGCAAATCTGAAAAATTCTATTAAAAATGGGAATTAGGGGGCAGCTAGGTGGAGCAGTGGATACAGCATCAGCCCTGGAGTCGAGAGGACCTGAGTTCAAATCCAACCTCAGATACTTAATAATTACCTAGTTGTGTGTCCTTGAGCAAGCCACTTAACCTATTGTCTTGCAAAAGCAAAAAAAGGGGGAGGGGGTTAATAACATTATTTTTCTTTCACCAATCTTTCAGAATCTTTCTTCTAAACACAGTCTTCCTTTGAAGATTATCAGGCAACTTCCATTTCCAAAGGCAGGCAAAGATCAATGTTTCTGTGACAGAATCACAGAATGTTCTATTTGTAAGGGACCTTTGCTGCCATATCCACAGACTAGCCCATATACAAAAGGAATTTCCAATAAAATAGCCAAGTGGGCAGCCAACTTCTGCCTGGAAACCTCCAGGAAAGGGGAACCCATTCACCTTCTGGACAGCTTTCACTGGGAGGGACCTGATTCTGCTGTCCAGTCTAAATTAACCTCTTGGAAACTTCCAACAGGTTCTACCCTCAGAGACCAAATAGCACAAGGCTTGGCACATGAGAACCTTCTAGTATAGAAAGATAGCAAGCTTGGTCTGATATCCCCTTCCCTACCCTCTCAGATCTTCTCCAGGTTAACCAGAGTCCTAGATTTAGAGTTAAAAACTAGGAGCTCAAGTTCTTGCTCTCTACTCATTCTTGATGTGACCTTTTCCAGGTGCCTCAGTTTACTCATCTGTAAAATGGGGGAGTTAGACCTGATCACTTCCAAGGTCCTTTCTAGATCTATGGTCAGAAAGCTAATGGAAGAGATAGAAAGTATATCACGAGATAGATACACAGATACAGACACAGATAGGCAGACTACCAGGAAAGATAGACAGACATATATAAATGTAGAGCTAGACAGATAAATATAGATGGATAGATAGGCAGATGGACAGGATAGATAAACAGATACATAGGTAGATGGATACAAATCTATATGGATAAATATAGATGGACAGATTAGCAGATACATGTAGGTACATGTGTACATATATGAACTTATATGTACATAGGTGCCTATGTACAAAATTTACATGCATATGCACTCAGACACACATACACACACACACACACACACACACACACACAAATTGGCCCAGAAGTTAGCACAGTTTTAAGCTTGTGGGAAAGTTATTATAAATTCATGGCTCTCAAGCTGGAAAGGGCCTTAGAGTCCAGCTAGTCTCACTCACTCATTTTTCAGGTGAAGAAACTGAGGCCCAGGGAAGAGAAATGGATTTTCTCAAGATCACACACACACACACACACACACACACACACACGATGCTCAAGACAAGTTTTATGTGGAACAAACCAGAAAATGCAATTCACTTCAATGAGCAATAGTCATGAGTGAAAAAAAGAATTCCTAATGGTCACCTCATTTTTACTCCACAATCCATGGTGAGGTCCTATTGATAAGTAGACTTCCTTAAGAAGGAAAGGAGAAATAACCTCGGTGTCTGGGGAGATTTGGGATGAATACCAAAACAAGATCCATCTTTCATTTGCTTTCTACTAGCTTCCCCTAGGATGTATAACTTCCTGGCAGACATGAGGAAATGCTGATTTTGGCTATGGCCCCCAAGTAATAGCCCTTGCATTTATAATAGTTTGCTGTCTCCCAAGGCACTACATATTAAAACACTAAGAGCCTATGGGGAATAGCCACAAGGAGGTGTTTCATAAACCTTGATGATCCTGGGGTGTTCTTCCCAGTCCTTCTAAGGGAGAGGATTCAGAAGAGAGCCCATGAATTTGGAAAAGGCTCCATCTGAGCCCCATGGGATTCTGATGCTGAAGCCACAAGTTCATGACTTTGGGGCAAGAGGATATTCTTGGCGTCCTGAAAAACGGCATAAAAATAAATTTCTGATGCCTGAAAGACCTAACTGGTTTGAGGGAAACACCCTGAGGAGGGGAAATTGGAATTCCTTCCCTAAAGTCCAAAAGGCGGCACCCTCTACCAGCAGCAAAGTGAACAGAGGCCTCCTGACCCAAGCTGGCCTCAGCGTTCCATGCCTACGGGCTCATCTCACATTACCCTAGTAACTCCCAAGTCCTCGTGCAAGAGTGAAAGGCGCCAGTGTCCTTCCAGCCAAGTCAAAGGAAGCCCACTTCCCAATGCCAAAGCCAATCTTCTGCTCTGCCGCGGATCAGAAAGCAGTCCGGCAGACAGGCAGGACAGCTCTGTCGTGGAAAGCTGGCCATATTCACTACTAGTCTGGAGCAGAACGCACAATGAGTTGGATTTCATGTTTTCCATAAGTTAAATTACCTTTGGGGACTATTTCATTGCAAATGAAAAAGGAGAAAGATTTGGATCTTGGGGTTTTTCCCACTTTTGCCTGAGATTTCATTGGAATGGGCAACTTTCAGGACTGAAACTCCCTCTACCCAGATAGGTCATAGACTTCTCTGTATTTGACTATTTGAAAGAAGACTCTGAGGCACAAAGTGATTCAACCACTCAGCAGTGGTCACACAACTAAGATTAATCAGAAGGAAGACTTGAACCCTGATGTCCCTAACCCTAAGTGATTAAACTCTTTACCCACTGTCATACAAATAGGATTAATCACGAGGGAAGACCTGAACCCAGATCCTCCTGACCCTGAGGTCAACTTTCTCATGGACAATGCCATTCTGCCTGGTGAAACTCTGCTGGATTGTCCCAGTGATCACTCCTCTAGTCCTCCTGAAGTTACCTTGCTGTTTACCTGGGAACACATCCTATACCCTTACATACAAACACATACATACACACACAGATACATTTGCACTCAAAGAAGATAGGAGAGGGTCTTGCAAAAGGTAGGATTTTAGGGAGAGGAATGAAACCTGGAGAACAAGGCGATAGAGCTAAGGAGAGAAAGCAGTCTAGGCATGGGAGACAGGTAGGGGAAATGCTCAAAAAAAATCAACACTAATAGGTTAGCTCTAATAAGGTAGTAATAATAACAGGAATAATTGCAAAATCTTACTCTTTGGGAGAAAAACCCCAACTTCCCCAGCATAAGAAGGGAGCAGAACATATATCAGGGTGTCTCAATAGGATATGACAGGAGACCCAAAAAACATTTCTTTTGCCTCCACATGAAGGGAGGTGTAATGTACCCAGAGGGAAGTGATGTTAGGAATACTGTCTTAAGGCCTACATCTCACACTTTAGCTTCAAGAAGCCGGGACATGTCCAGAGGAAGATATCCAAGTTGATGAGAGAGAATGAGACATACGACATCAGGTCAAAGGAACTGGTGGTGTTTAGTGCTGAGAAGGGAAAGCTTGGAGGTTGGCAGTTAGTGATGAGGGAGATGGACAGGGATGATGATGGTATTTAAGATGGTCAATGGGGGATCAGACTTTCCTGCTTGACTCCCAAAGGCAGAGCCGGGAGAGTGGGAACACTGGTCTAGATGAACTTTGGGGTCAAAATTAAGAAAGACCTCCTAACAGTTAATCTGACCAAAGGTGGAATGAGAGTTTTAGGAGCCATTGTCCCCTCCAACCCCAGCACCTGGAGGACTCAAATAGGCAGGATGAGGACTTGCCAGGTGTCCCCATCCAGACCTGACTTGGCCACTGAAGGCTCTTCCTGTTCTGATTGGATTTCTTTTTTTGGAAATAACATTAGGACACTGTTTGTGGGCCCACAACAAGGAAGGATCAAAGTCCTCCATCCAACCATCCAAAGGAGTTGTGAATCAATCATTTGTTGCTCTTCTTTCAACTGTCTCCTATTTGGCGGGCACTTGGGGAGCCTGCCTCTGGTCTGGGGTGACTTTTTTCACCTCCTACCCTTTTCCCTTGCTTCCTCATTGTGAGAGCACTGAAGACTTTCATCTTTATTTTGAGTTCACCCAGGGACAAGTTGATTCTAGGAATGAAAGGCCCAAATCCCAGCCTCCTGCCCCCTTTCCAGAATGCATTCCAGAGATCTATAGGCTCTGCAGCAGAGATGACCCTGGGAAGAGAGGTTTGGAGAGGAGAGCCTAGATCTGATTGCCAGGTGAAAATGAGCCTTGAACAAATAACATGTAGCCTGTTTAAGCCCAAAACCAATGGTTTCTTCACAGAGTCAAAGCCATCATCAGAGGATCTTAGTACAATGACTACCTGAAGCTGCTGAAGAAAACTAATCAATGAATCAAGAGACATTTATTAAGAACCTCCTATTACTAATCCCCATCATCCATATGGGCAAGGAGGTTCTCAGGATGAGTGGTAAGCTTGGAGTCATCTTGGATAAGTCACTTAACCTCTATGCCTCAGTTTCCTCATGTGTAAAATGAAGATGTTGAACCCTATGATTTCTGATGTCCTTTCCAGCTCTACATCCATGAGCCTTTCCCCTATGGCACACAGGAGCCTCTCCTTTCATTTAATAGCAGAAGAGATACAAGAAATATTCTGGGGAATAGAAAACATTGGGCAAATTTCAAGAATAATGTAGAAGAAAAAGAAGATTGTGTTTGGGCTCAAATCCCTATGTATTACTTGGACATAACTGAATGCTATCTAGGAATGGTGAGCTCATCAAAAAGGCCAGGCCCCAGAAGTGTTTCCTGGCCACTGGTCAACATTCTCTTGAAATCTTGGAATCTAATGGACAGATCTCCCAGGAGTCAAGGGTTCCAAGTCCTACACAACGGTGTGTGAAGATGGAGAGCAGAGGGCCCAAAGTGGGAGTGGGAGTGGGAGTGGGAGTGAATGTCCTCAATTATTATTCCGGTTTTTAGAGACATCCTTGAAAATGAGAAAATGGATACCTGAGGGCATCCAAAATACACTGGATTTGAGGTCAAGTTATTTCAATCCAGCCTCAGCCTTGGGCTACATGTGTAATCTTGAATAAGCCATGGCTTAGAACCAGGAAGGCCTACGTTCAGATCTCACCTTGGAGACTTATCAATCGGTCCAGGTGACCTTGGACCCAGCCTTGCAGGGATGACTGCTTAGACCTTGAGCCCAGAGGAAGGGCTTGAAGGCACTCTACCGGCAGGGGGGAGTGGGTGGTAAGAGCTGTCTGGCCTGGGTGTCTAATGGAAAAGCCCATTCATGACTACATCAGCTCCGAAAGAAACGACAACCAGCGGCAGCCTCGGTCCCAATCCTGCATCAGGAGCTTGGCCAACTCCATACACCACTGTAATGAGGAGGTAATGGGGCCCCCTACCACATCTCAGCATGATGTCACCGATGCGTTCCTGTTAAGTTAAGAGCCTGGCACCTAAGAGGCAGCCCTGACAGGTCCAGAATCAGGAAAAGGAGAGGATGGGCCCAGTTTTCTTCAAAGAGGTCTTCTAACTTTTCAAGCAGCTATAGCGCTGGATGTTATTAGAACCAAAAAAATTGTTTAAATTTGACATTTCCCTCCAGAGCTAGAGAGGACTGCAGAGGAAAACTGCCTTTGGAGAGGATGAGGCTTTGAACAGACAAGGACGCTGGCAAGGGGAAGAGGCCTCCCTGAGATGACTTCACGACCATTCAGACCTGCTCCTGAGCTCCCACGTTAGTTCAGAGGAGCTTTTTTGGAGGTTCTTGAGGTCCTTTGGCAGGAGCTTATTTTCTTCTGCCATCCTGCGGCTCGGTGGAGGGGGGGGAGGTTAGACACAGGCCCCATTCAAATAATTCCCTCCTTCTGATACTGATCTTTCTGAGGTGGTGCAGTCAATAAAGCATTAAGCCCAGAGTCAGGAAGAGCTTTTAAAAATCCAGCCTCAGATATTTATAATCTAAGGGACCTTGGGCTAGGGACTTAACTTCTGTTTACTCAGTTTCCTGATCTGTAACTTGGGGATTACTAGAGCACTTACCGCTCAAGATTGTTGTGAAGATTAAATGAAAAAAGAATTGTTAAAGCTTAGTGTTTGGCCCACAGGAGGCACTAAATAAATTAAAAGTTGTTATTGTCATTATTATTCATTGCCATTTGTAAGCTAGAAGCAAAGTAGGCACCCATGAATGGGTGAATAGTTGGACAAAATGGGGTCTATGAATGGAGGCAAAAATACTTGGGATGGGGGCGGCTAGGTGGCGCAGTGGATAGAGTAGCGGCCCTGGAGTCAGGAGGACCTGAGTTCAAATCCAGCCTCAGACACTTAATAATTACCTAGCTGTGTGACCTTGGGCAAGTCACTTAACCCCATTGCCTTGCTAAAAAAGCTAAAAAACAAATGCTCCCCTTGTTTTGTATCCACCTACACAGAAATTTAACAATGATAGTCCTGGAAGACAGATAAGGAAGCAGACTATCATCCTCCTCCCAACCCAGATGGAAACTTCACAGACCAAATGTCTCCTAGACTTGTTGGATGAGGTTTTGGTGTCACTAGTTTGTGCATGAACATTGTTGTTATTATTGTAATTGTTGCTACAAAGGAATCTTTGATCTGGCAAGAAGGACCAACCCTCTGGTTCATATCAACATGAATGATAAAAAAAAAAACCATCAGAAAGGGGAAGCGACATTGTCATTGACCTCTACAAGATGGCGGTGGTGGAGGTAGTAGTAATGGACATTTAGAATTGTTTGAAGGTTTGCAAAGCATTTAACAAATGTGATCACTGGATCCTAATGGCCACCTGTGAGGTGGGGAGTACAGGTATTCTTTTCTCATTTTACTCAAGAAAAGGGAATCAGCTTGGAGATGAGAAGCCCTAGGTTCAAGTCTTACTACTGACACATCCTGGCTACATGACCCAGGCTAAGTCATCTAACTTCTCATTGTCCTAAGTATCTAAAATGGAGTCACAGAGAACATGCCAACATTCAAGGGGAGAGTTTCCTCATCTCAATGCCAATAAAACCACAAGTCCACTCCTCAAGCCTTAAGCTCAAGGGTTAATCTTATAGATGAGTAAAGTGAGCCTGAGAGAGATGAAATGTTTTACCCCAGATTGCACAGCTAAGAGATGTCTGAGGCAGGATTCTAACGTAGGTCTTCCTGAGTCCAAGCCTAACACTCCACTGACTATGCCACGTGAATGGTGATTGGGTTACGACCTTCACCACCTTCAAGCAAAAAATTCAAACATCCAAAGACAAGATAGTCATACCAACAAAAAGCAAGAAATACACCATTAGCTCCATTGTTTAACCAACTGTGTCACATATGTGTGCACACACAGATAGTCTGAACCGAAAGAAACATATAGAGATATTTCTCCATTTGTTCATTCATGTATTCATTCATTTATTCATTCATTTGTTTATTTATGTGCTCATCTATGTGTGTCCCTCAATTAGAATAGGAGCTCATTGAGGGCAGGGATTATCTCCCCTTTTTCTTTTTTGTATTCCAGAACTTAACACCATGTTTTCTGGGAAGGCCCATACTAAGTGTTAGTAAATTTTTTTCATTTTTTCTTTTATTCATTCACTACCTGCATGTTTCATCGATGTATGTATGTTGCAGATCATGCCTTGTGTGCATGCATGCATGCATGCATGCCTGTGTTGAAATGTGTGTGGACATGTGTATATTGTGTGTCCACATGTGTCTATAAACTAAGGCTGACAGAGCTTAAACGACATGCCCAGGGTCATCTGGTTTGTGAGTATCTAGATGTATTTATGCACACATATATCTTCTTATATGGGTCTACTGGGTGCATAGATGGGTGTATTTCTCTATTTCTATGTGTTCTCATGTATGTATCGTCATATATTTTAAATGTGTTTATGCCTGTTTGCATGCATATGTATATATGTCTAAATGCATGTGTACAAGAATATATATTATGTATATGAATGTTTGTGTGTATCTCAGCCTCAGTTTCCCCATCTGTAAAATGGAGATCACAAGAGCATCTGCCTCCCAAATAAGATTGCACAAAGAAAATACTCTGAGAATCTTAAGGGGCTATTCTCAGATGTGAGCTACCACGCACAGCGGGATCCCATCCCTCCTCCACTGGGACACAGACTTCTAACCTCATGGGTCATCCCTTTTGCAGCACCGTGATACAATCAGCACTATGGACAGAGATTGAGGCTGAGGTCAAGCCATCAAGAAAACAGGCCTCCTCCTCCTCCTCTGCACCCCAAGTACAGGTTCCTAATGGGAACAAAGGTTTCAGCCCAGTGACAGTGGGACTAGTGCCCCAGAGCTGCCATTTTTATGATACAGTTTTGTGGACCAGCATTTGAAGGAATCCAGCACCAACAATGACTATGCCTGAAGTTTAGGCGGGCCACCATTGGGAGGTAGTCATTTGTGGCGTGGTTCCCTCTGCAGCCCTTGTTCTTGGAGCATCACAATTAGGACATACATAGATGTCAAAATATCAACTTTCTATAAAAATGGTGTCTGTTTTCCTGATTCAGATACTTCCTAATTCTGGATAGCTAGGCAACACAGTGGATAGAATGCTTGGATCTGGGGGAGGCCTGAGTTCAAATTCAGCCTCAGACACTTGCTGGCTGTGACTCTGAGCAAGTCACTTCACCCTGTTTGCCTCAGTTTCCTCCTCTGTGATATGAGCTAGAGAAGGAAATGGCCAAGCTCCAGTGTCTCTACCAAGAAAACCCCCAATGGGGTCATGAAGAATCAGACATGACTGAACGACTAAACAATTTCCTGACTCTGAGCCCAGCTCTCTATCCACTGTAACAGAATGCAACAATAGAAACCAGACATCGAACAGGAAACCTGAATTTCGATTCATTTAAACTAGCACTTATGAAGTCTCCTGGCTGTTTGCCCCACATCAAATTCCATCTCCCATCTCCCAGCCTTTGCCCTTGCAGACCTTCATACCTGGAATGCTCTCCTTGCTCGTGCCTCTTGGGGGGCTTCCTCCAAATTCTACCTTCTAACGGAAGTTTGCCCGCTACCTCCACCCCAGCGTCTCCCAGGATGCCTCCTCTAAGCTTATCTTCCATTTGTTTTGCAAGTGCATTCTTCCAAAGTTCTGTAGTTGGCGGAAAATATCCTCTTGACCCTCTAGAGTTATTTCCACAGTTCTGTTTAACATCACTTTTTAAAGGAGGGGAGGGTCCACAAAATTCAGGTTCGATTTTTTTTTTAAGTCCTAATCTTGGCAGCAAAAAAAAAAGCTACATTCAAATTTTCTCTATCCTAGATTTAGAGCTGGGAAGACCCCTAAAGCCCCATTAGTCCAATCCCTCATTTTACAGATGAGGAAACTAAGGCCGAGGGACATCAAGTGACTTGCCCAAGGTCACAGAATCAGGTACAAACTGCTGTTTGACCCTGAAAGGACTGCAACTTGATCCTTCCTATCTTTCCAATCCTTTACTCTGCTCCATGCACTCGATCTCACAATGCTGCCTTTCTTCCTATACCTTAATTATATATACCTCTCACCTCCCTGCCTTTGTCCTGTCTGTCCTACCCCAACCTGGGCCTAGAGTCAAGATGACTCCTCCAGCCTCGTACATTAGCTTTGTGACCCTGGACAAGTCACTAAACCTCTGTCTGCCTCAGTTTCCTCATCTGTAAAGTGGGAATAATAGTAGGACCTACCTTCCAGGATTCTTGTGAGGATCAAATGAAGTCAAATTTGTAAAATGTTTAGTACAGTGGCTAACACATAATAGGCGTGATAAAAATGTTAGCCACCATCATTATTATTATTATTATTATCAGCATCATCGCTATTATTATCTTGGAACATTGCCTATAATGCCCAATTTTTTTTTCCTTCCTTACTTTTGCTGAATGACTTTCCCAGGGAAAAATACATTTAGAAATGTGAATGATACAAAAATTAAATGATATCTATAAAACTTAAATATCTGTTATTATTAACAACAACAACCAAAAAAAAGACCTCACTCTGCTTTAAAGACAGTTTAGTAGAGAGCTAGGAAGATCTGGGTTCAAGTTCTGTCTCTGATACTAGTTGTAGGACTCTGGGCAGGTCAGATAACTCATCTCAACCTCAGTTTCCATAGCTGGTAAAATGAGGATAATTGCAACAATTTCACTGGGTTGTGATGGGGGTCAAACGAGATCATCCACACAGAATATTTTGCAAACTTCAGAATGTTCTATGTCAACCATTATTAGTATAAGCTATAAGATATAGTATTATATCAGCCATAAATGTCAACTGCAACATAAAGACATTTCCAGATCTGAAGACAAAGCCGCTCCAATAAAACATTGTGCCAAGGAATGATTTAAAAAGGATGTCTGCCCTCCTGCCCCCATTAGAGTCAGCCATGGGGAGTGGTCAGGGTCCCTGCCCCCAGCAGAGTCAGCCAAGGGATATGGTCAGGGTCTTTCTCATTCCAGAATGGACCTTGGAGACTTTGCTGCCAGGGTATTTCCCAGCCAGTGAAATGTGCCCATCCAGTTTGGATGAGTGTAAGTTGGATCTTGTTTTAAAGAATAAGCTTTAAGGCCAACAGGAGGAAGATGGGCCTAAGGTAAGCCCAGATCACTCAGCAGGAGGCCAGGAGAGGCCAGTGGAGGGAGGGGACAGAAGTGAGTGTTAAAAAAAAATAAGGGGGATTCTCACTCCTACTGTCTACTCAGTAACTTCCAATCAGGAAGCTCCTAGTAAGACACCAAAGGCTTAGTGAGCACTGGATTAGGGAACAGAAAGGAAAGGTCACGTGGAATGTTGGGAACGATGGCTTATACATTGTCTTAATATAAACAACTACCCTCGTATGTATGTACATTGTGTGTGTTTGTGTGAGTATGGAAAGAGAAAGGGGAAAGAGGGAGGGAAGGAGGTAGAGAAGGAAGAGGAAAAGGAATGCTATAAAGATTGAATTAATTACACATTTATTAAATGCCTTCATCCTAAGACTGAGTGCTCAGGAGACAAATACAAGTAACAAGATTTTACCCTCAAAGAGCTTACATTCTAATGAGAAAAGTCAATCATAAGAAAGCTAAAAAGCAAAGTTGGGGAGACCTTAGGGAAGAGGGGTAAGAGTCGAGAGACCCCACAACTGACCAGGGTGGAATGAGCATTGTGGGTACAGTTGCTTTCTCAAGTAGAGGTTCCAGAGAGGAGCTCACCAATGCTAGGAAGGAGGTCCAGGAGTGAGAAGGCTGCTGGGATGGAGTGGGAAGAATCTGGAGAGCCAACTGCTAAACCAGGTTAGACTTGGAGTCATGAAGACCTGGGTTCAAGTCCAACCTCCAAGACTTGTCAGCAGGTTGACCATAAATGTCTCCTAACCACACTGAGCCTCAAGCAACTCTCTAAAACTTATCTACTATGTCATAGGAGCCTCCTTCAATGCAAAGATCCCATAGTTGGATTCTCCACTTCCCTGACCAGACTATGCCTATGCCCCAAAGGACTTACTTAGCCCTTTCACCTCCAGAAAGTGATGACTTGGGATCCTGACTGGTCATTCCCTCAGTCACCTGGTACAAGGACATCTGGCTCTACCCATGCCCTGCTCCTCAGTCTTCTTCTCACAGTTACCTCCAAACTATCATCGATCATTGTTGAACTATAATCAGACCATTACTTCTATTGCTCCTGGATAGGTCATGTCAACCCATATTTCTGGGGCCTCATCCACCAACTCAGTAGCTTTCCAGGCAGTCAGTCACTATTTATGAAACATTTGTGGCATTGGCCACCATGCTAAATGTTGGGGACACAAAAACAAAAGGCAGTCCCTACCCTTACAATCTAAGGGAAGAAGGAACATGCAAACAAGACAAACAAAATAAATCTGAGCTAATCTCAGGGAAGGCTCTGGTTTTGAGTGGGATTATGAAAGGCTTCCTCCAAAGAAGACAGAGAAGAGGATTCAGATAATGGTCTAAAGTCAAGGAAAATCACCAGAATCAGGAAATGGATTGCATTGTGTGAGGACCAAAAAGGAGGTGACTGTCACTGGAAAGCAAGACACCCCTTCCTGACCACCACAACTCTAGAAGAGATATTTCTTTCATTAGAGAGTATTTCTTGAAAAGGCAAAGACCTTTGGATTTCCTACTCCAGTGTTAGCACATTTCTTGGTACATAATAAACGCTTGATAATTTCCTTCATTGATTCTTTCCAAAATCCATTCATCATATTCCATTATGCTGAAACAGCTGGATACAGAGTGTGTAGGCAACCCTCTTTTAGAACATAGACACTCAAAGGCTCCCAAGTAAGCTATATACATGTGCACAAATTTACCGGGGCTCCCCTTCTAAGAAGATGAGAACCTGGACTCCATTTATCTCCTGGCACCATCTTGAGCAGCCTCTTGAAAGTGAGAAGTAAGAAATAGCTAGGAGAATGAAAATGACCTT
Organism: Macrotis lagotis; assembly: GCF_037893015.1. NCBI lineage: Eukaryota > Metazoa > Chordata > Mammalia > Peramelemorphia > Peramelidae > Macrotis > Macrotis lagotis. Next base: position 181,933,559 of record NC_133665.1, read on the forward strand.
TCTGAAGCCAAAACAGATAATCCATAGACTCATTTTACAAGAAAAACAAGTCCCTGCCCCTCCACTCCTCTTGTCATAAAGAATAAGCCTCAGAAATCCCCCAAAGCCAATTTTGTTCTTAACAACCTATAAAAGGAGGCTGTGGGCAGTGGTTAACAGGAAACTTAGAGCACTCTTCAGAAGGGCCCAGGTATGAGCTTCCTTCATAACAACACCCCCTGCTACAGAAGTTTTGTAGTGCCATAACCCAAGGCTGAGACAAGGAACAGTCAGAGAATGCTGAAGAGGGTGGGAAGTTTGTTTTTTAAATTGTCCTTAGCATCCTTCACCAACTTCTGAGTTTTAGGATTCTTCATGTTCTTCTCATACCATAGTGCGATTTTCTTTTATTTATCCTTAGATATTATCCTTGCAGGGAGAGAGGAAGGTCAAATGAGGAGGTGGAGGAAGGGATGGAGCAATGGATGGATGGATGAGCAGACAGATAACACAAGAAGTTCAAACAACTTGAGAGAATTAAATGAACAAAATGGAAAAAAGTCTGGGAGATAAGATTGGAACCAAATTAATGTATGTCGAATTAATTGCAGGGACAAATTTATTACTGAAAAGATGGATAGAAAAATCAATATAAGTGAATCAAGTAATGGAAAATGAAGTTTTAAACAGATAATTCTAAATTAAATGTAAAGCGTTTAAATTCCCCAGTAAAGCAAACAAGAATGGCAAAATAGATAAAACAAACTAAATTTGCTAAGGCCATGCAAAATGAAAATGGCTAAAGCAAATTAGTCTATTAAGTCTATTAAAAATGGAAGCTTTAATAACATTATTTGATAGACAAAAATAAAAATTCACAACATCAAAAGAAATAAACAGAGAAACTATACTATATTTAAAGGCATCATAGACAAAACAATTATCAAATATATACGGACCAAAGGGCTCAGTATTTAAATTTATAAAGGAAAAGCCAACTGAACTGCCAAAAGCCTTAGACTCATACTGTTTTCTTTCATTTGTTTTTGAGGTTAGGTCTTCCTATATGGGCCAAGCTAGCATTTCAACAACCACTCACCAGGCTAATCCCACTGCTGATTGGCCAGGGAGCATTGACTTGCTCTATAGTATTCTGGGAACCTCCTTAGGCAGCCCAGTGATTCACTGCTCTCAAGGGTTCACCATATTGTTGTCACACTTAGCGTGGATTCCTGATTGACTTTGGACTCTGAAACTCAGGACCTATGATCTCCAGGGACTCCTCAATTTCACCCTTCCCATTAGCATGTATTATTACAGATAGCTGCTGCCATATCTGGCCTTCCTAGTTCTTCACAACCTGACATATCCTGACTAGGCTATCTATAGGTCTTTTTACTCATCAAGGACCCTCATATTCTTCTCAGGGAATCATAGACACTTAATTCATACAATCAAGATGGCTATTATTATTATTACCATGACCTGGGACAATCTAGCCATGTGTGAGCCTAAAACATCTTAAATACATAAAACCACATATTTTCACATTTTTTCCTAACTCCCTGTGAAATTTTGTCTCTGTTTACAAAAAGTCATTGAGGAAGATGGTGCTTTGCCACACTTTCGTCAGAGGGATCCTTGCTTAGAAATCCTGCTTCACTTTGAGTTCAAAGCTCCAGTCACTCATGTCAAAAGACAAAGGAGCCAGCCAGCAGGAAGAAGCCATGCTGCCTATTCAACCTGTGCTCTCCAATCCAGGTATTTTTATCTCCAGAGCTACGAAATGGTAAAGTAATGCTGGCAATTACAGACAAAAATCAAATGCCAGCCTACCTATTTCAATTATAGCTACAATAAAATCTCAGAAAGAGTACCACCTCCCAATTTCCTGGATCTTTCTAACAAAGAGACACTTCACACTTCTTTTGACTATTGTTAAAACTGTGTGTGAGGAGGCTGACCACCTTCCCAAAGTGTTAAATTTCTGGAAACAGAATGTTTACATTTGGAAAATCCCAGGGGCTCTGGTGACTGTACCAGGAAAGGGGGAAGGGAGGGGAAGTAACATGTCCATCAAGACTGTGAGAAAGAGCCCTGGGCTGCTCAATTTCCCAAGAAGTCCTTGACCCAAGAGGTGCCCAGAGAGGCTGAGGGGAGTCTATAAATGAGGCCTGGTCCAGATTCACAAGCAGCCTGGCTCTTTCCGCAGGCTACCCAGGTCAAGTCTGGGCCCTTTGAAAACTGACAGAAAATGAAAAGCAGCAGTGGCCCATGGAGAGGATGTCACCATAATTGGAACTGCTTCTTTCATGATTATTTTCCTATTAACTCCCATCAATCCTTTGTTTTAAACCCTGCTCCCCTCCTCCTTCCATACACACAGGGCATATTTGTCAAAAGAACACTTTCTCCCTTTAAAGGTTACTTTTTTTAAAAGTTGTAACATAAACTTTCATTTTAAAAGGGAATCCCATACAACGCTTCCTTTTCACTGTTTTAACCTATGAAAGGGATGGGCAAGGGAACTGGGAATGGAGGATGGGAAGAAACTACTAAGCAACTTAACGTTGATCTCCAATCTCTGTGCTCTATCGGGCTCTGGGACCACCTGGTTGGGAGGAACTACAGAGACCATGAAGAACAATGACTGCCATATTGGTAGTTAGACGGGCTCAGAAACAAGCCCTCCCATTATCAATCTGTATCATTTGAAGGAAGCCATTTTATCTCCTTCTAACTTCAAACCCATCATCCTATGAACTCTATAGCATAAGCACCAACTCCGATCAGAGCAAAGAATGTTTGCAGTTGATTTTTTACTATTTTTCCCTGACTGAGCATTTATCAGCATGGTCTTCTCCTTTTCTGTGGTCATCCTAAACGTCTTCCTGGTTTTCCAAACCTAAGTTTTCCTGTGAAAGACTATCTCAGCTCCAACAAATACTCCCTTATCCCATCTGGCAGCTCCTTTCATTTCTGGCTATAATTTTCTATATTGGGAAATATCATTCCTAGAAGGACAATGTGGCAAGACCATGTTCCCTGCTCTAAAATCCTCTGATTCTCTTTAGCAACCTTAGGATACCCTCATTTCTACCTTGTGAACCTAGGAGGCATGGTAAGAGTTTAAGGGAATGAAACCCTAAACCCCAACCCCTGGAGATCTGTGGATCCAAGGTTCCAAGGAATTTTCCTGAGGTAACATAAAATCAAATAACTTGCCCAGGGTCCTTCAGCTAGTATGTATGTATGTATGTAAGACAGGATTTGAACCCAGGTCTTTCTGACTCCAAGTCCAGTGCCCTATCCACTACACCAAGTTCCTTCTCCCTTCTTTGCCCTTCATCATCTTACTCTGGAGATACTGATACCATCCAAGAGTTTGGAAGACAGATAGTACCCTCATATCCTTTCCATTTTTACCCCTGTCTCCTGCCCTGGGTTCCCATCCTGGGGAATCTCATTTAGATCATACTGTCCTCCTTTGGGTGAGTTAAAGTACCCAAAAAGACTGATTGTTTTGTATCGCTACCTAGTCTAATTCTTTGATGAAACCCCCTCCCTTTAAATCCAAGGGCAACTGTGACAAACTAGGGCACCTCTCAACAGTAATTATAATATCAACTTTGGCTCTATCTGAATCAACATCCAAGTAGTGAAATAAAGTCATTCTCCTGCTATGGAGTCAAACATGTACATTCAGGAGGAGATCAAGATATCACGTGTGGTGACATCAAGTACCTGGATAGAGCAGGATCCTGGATCTGGGGTCTGGAATGGGGCAGGGTCACATGTGGGGGTTGGGCAGATTTACCTTTTGCCACATGTTGATGAAAAACAGCTCTCGAGAAACATTGAAGGAGACGTTGGCATCGTAGGCATCATCCCCCAGGTTGGAGATGGATATGTTTAGAGAAAGATTCTTCACAGCTCCCAGGGCCAGGTATGGTGTTTCTGCGTCAACTCTGTAATCATAAATAGAAAGATGTTGGCGTAGACCAACAAGGTTCCTGGAAGAAGTGACAGGTGTTGGAGATGCAGGCAATCCCACTTTATGGAAATTCTCATTATGCAAATTCAACCACCCATAATGGATTCTGAAATTCACATTCCAAAAATCTTGTCCAAATTCACTTTGCTGTACAATACTATACTTCCTGTCTTTGACAAAGTGTTCCACGGCCTCCTACCCCCAACCAAGAAGCCCTCCAAGTCAAAGCAGAGGACAGACTAGGGAAAGCTCACAAGGGCCCGATAGGCATCTCTTCTTCAGGATCAAAAGTGTTTATGAAAGTGCTTTAAATACTGAAGTATTCTGATCAATAATAATGAGATGATCCTTTTATGAGAAGTCAAAATCTTAATTTTGTATTGTTTTCTAGATGGCCACGATACACAGAAGTTACTACACCAAGTAGGATTAATATTAGATTAGGAATTCATTGAGAGAAGCGACTGGCTTTTGTCTCTTTTTGCATCCTTAACACTTAGCACAGGGCCCAGGACTTAGTAGGTACATAATGTTTATTAATTAATTGATATTGATTTGAGGTGAAAAGCTTTTTTGCAATCTTAAAATGCTATATAAATACCAGTTGTTAGTATTCCATATGAGTGAAGGAGGAGCGCTATAGACATGGTATTTCATTCATGTAGGAAAATCCAGATAGAGAAATTCCCTTCATAGGCGCTGACCGTTGATTGGACAGTAATGTCTTAGAACGCTGACTTCAGCTCTGAGAGGTGTCTTGGTCACCTAGTCTATTGTCACATAAGGGTCAGAAGCAGGACTTGCATCAGCTTCCAAGGCTGGTCTTCTGGGCACATCCTCAGCCAGTGATTCCTTGGCTTCACCCTGCAAGTCTGCCACTGCCATGTCCTTAGAAGAGAATACCAGATACTGTGACTGTGCTTAAGCCAAGATGCCAGCCTTTGGAACATGCCATCCTTAGTGGTGAGAGCATGGGAACAAATTCAAATAGCCCAGCACATTTCACCAGTATCCAACCATCTCCCAACTGGCTGTCACCATGTCAGCCCTGCCCCTCTCATTCACCTATTACTCCATACTATAATCAATTCAACACTCCTATTGCTACCAGAAAGGGGGCATCCAATATCACCCCTGGGATTAGAATGTAAGCTCTCTGAAGAAAAGAAATGTATCGACATGGTGCTCACAACATAAAACAAAAGGCTTATTTATTCATTTCATGTGGCTTTATTTTTTTTTCTGGATTTAACTCTATGAGGGGGAAAACACGAGGTTATTTCTTTAAAAAAAGCAATGTTATTGCATTCTTGGGTGGGCCTGCCTGAATGGTATAACAAGTGGTTGGAATCATACAATACTTCAATTAGTCACCAGAGGTGAAAACACGTTTTCTGAAAGGAGAAAGAGAAATTATTGGTCTTCACCCACAATGTTCTTTTACATGGAGGACAAACAACCAGAATCATCCATCCCCTGAAACTTCTGGCTTTCCTACTTTGGAAGTAAAAGCACTGATGGGTTGAACTGACCCGAAAATTTAATTTAGGAGAGAATTTCAAATCCTTGAGAGGGTGCCAAGAAAGCAGTATCCCGACCCCCAAGTGATTGCTACAGTTATTTATTATGTAGGCTAATTTAATTTGAACTGAACTCAAGGCTATTTAGTTCCTGTCTCAGGGATTAAAGGCATCAAGCTCAAGAAAGTTTGAAAAAATACTTGCAATTCAAACTTGAGTAGAAATTATAAGAACCAGTGTCTTTTATCCTATCACAGAATGGCATCATCCTAGGTTGGCAAGGCCTTTGCTCATGGCTATGCCTCGGGTCTAGATAGCACCACCCCCAGCCTCTTAGATTCTCTAGCTCCCTTCAAGGCAAAAGTCAAGGGCAACCTCCTACATGAAGCCCACCCTGATCTCACCACTGCTGAGGAAGAGAGCCTTCATTTCCAAAACAGCAACTTATTTTGAATATATGACATACTAACTTTATATATGGAATGAGTTTGCTTTGTATGTGGGGCATGTCTACTTTGTATATGTAATATATTTGCTTTGTATATGTAGCACATTTATTTTTTGTGTGTGTGTGTGTGTGTGTGTGTGTGTGTGTGTGGTAGGTTTCTATATGTAGTATTTTTGCTTTGTATATGTGGTATATTTACTTTGTAAATGTAACATGATTGCTTTGTAAATGTAATATGGTTGCTTCATATATGCAATATGTTTACTTTGTATATGGAATATGTTTACTTTGTATATGCAATATGTTTACTTTGTAAATGTAATATGGTTGCTTTGTATATGGACTATGTTTACTTTTATATGTAATATGTTTACTTTGTCAATGTAATGTGTTTACTTTGCATATGTAACATGTTTACTTTGTAAATGTAATGTGTTCGCTTTGTATATGTAATATGTTTACTTTGTAAATGTAATGTGTTCACTCTGTATATGTAATATGTTCACTTTATAAATGTAACATGTTTGCTTTATATATGTAATATGTTTTGTGTGTATAACATGTTTACTTTGCTTATTAATATATTTACTTTGTAAATGTAATGTGTTTATTTTGTATATGGACTATGTTTACTTTTATATGTGATATGTTCACTTTGTATATGTAATACGTTTGCTTTGTAAATGTAACATGTTCACTTTGCATATGTAATATGTTTACTTTGTAAATGTGTTTTGTATGTGTAATATGTTTGCTTTGTATATGTAATATGTTCACTTTGTAAATGCAATGTTTGCTTTGTATTTGTAATATGTTTGCTTTGTATATGAAATATGTTTACTTTGTAAATGTAAAATGTTTACTTTGTAAATGGAATATGTTTACTTTGTATATGTAATATGTTTACTTTGTAAATGTAATATGGTTGCTTTGTATATGTAATATCTTTATATATGTAATATATTGACTTTGTATATGTGATATGTCTGCTTTGTATATGTAGTATACTTTCTTTGTAAATGCAAAATGTTTTCTTTGTCTATGCAATATGCTTTCTTTGCCTTGTATACATGGTACATTGACTTATCTCTGTACATTAGTCTCCCCCAGGATAACAAAAGCTTCTTGGGGGTAGGCACTACTTCTCTTTTGACAAATCCCATCCCTAGAATGTTATTTGAAACATAGCCTATCTTAATGGTGTCATCATTGGGTGTAATGGGATTGTTCTCTCTACCCAGACCAAATGCGATAATTTCTATGAAACACTTTACTAATTAAGAATATAACTGTCAGGGGCAGCTAGGTGGCATAGCGGATAGATCACTGGCCTTTGAGTCAGGAGTACCTGAGTTCAAATTTGGCCTCAGACACTTAATAATTACCTAGCTGTGTGATCTTGGGTAAGCCACTTAACCCCATTGCCTTGCAAAAAAATCTAAAAAAAAAAAAAAAAGAACATAACTGTCAGCTGGTGCCAGTGCTGTGGTTCTGTTTGTGAAGAACCTCAGAGGATCATCTGTTCCAACCCTCTCATTCTGAAGCTGAGAAAAACCAAGGTTTCATTCCTAGGATTATAGGATCCTAGACCTAGAGAGGAAGAGATCTCAGAAATGATCTAGGTCTACCCCAAGATAATCACTATCATCATTACCATCATCATCATCATCATCATCATCATTGTCATCATTGCATTTATATACACTGTGCTAAGAGCATTTTATAAATATCTCATGTCCTCTCTGCAGGATTGGTGTCATTATCTTCATTGTACCACTGAGGAAACTGAGGCAAACAGACCTTAAAGGATTTGCTGAAGGTCACATAACTAGGCTAGATTTGAACTCAGATCTTCCTGACTCCGGACCTACTGTTGTATTCACAGGCCCAGAGAGAATAAATTATTTTTCCAAAGTCACCCAGGTTACAAGAAACAGAGCCAGGATTGGAAGGCTGGGCCTCTGACTCCAATGCTAGTGTTTTTCTCACCATACTATCCTTCCTTCACTTTAAGAGATAAATTTTTTAAAAATGAATGCTAGGATACACCCATTAAGTTGTCAAAAATCATTATTGGCAATAAAATTCAATACTGGCAGAGTTGTGGGAAAACAGGAACACTCATTCCCTAATGGTGGGATGACAAATTTGTCAACCTTTTTTTTTGGACAGTCATCTAGCAGTGTACAGTAAAAGTTACAAAAATAGAAATAGTCTTACCCTTTGACAGAGTAATTCCATTTTCAGGAATATCCCCTGAAGTGTTATCCCAAAAAAGAACTCTTTGTTTATAGATTTCCTAGCAGCATTGTGTATGATTTTGTTAAAACCCTGAAAGCAGCTTATATATCCAAAAATAGAATGATAATTAACTAAATGGTAGCACATTGATGTCATGGAGGACTGAAATATAACTGAGAATGACAAGGATGAGGAAGCTAAAGAAATCTAGAGAGATCTTTATGAAATAATACAAAGCAAATAAACAACAGAACTAGGATAACGTAGTCCCCACTATGGTCAGATGAAGAAAAGTAAATTAGAATGAATGAACAAAGAATGCAGAAGGGGACTTCACAAAAGAGACTCAACTAAAGGTATAGCTCATTTTATTATGGTTCACTTTATTGCCCTTCTCAGATACTTTGATTTTTACAAATTGAAGGTTTGGGGTGATTCTACATTGAACAAGTCTATTGGCACCATTTTTCCAACAGCATTTGTTCATATCATGTCTCTGTCACATTTTGGTCAATCTCATAATATTTCTAATTTTCTTTATTTTTTGTTTTTTGCAAGGCATTGGGGTTAATGACTTGCCCAAGGTCAGACAGCAATTATTAAGTGTGTGAGGCTGAATTTGAACTCAGGTCCTCCTGACTCCAGGGCCAGTGCCTAGCTGTCCCATCTCATAATATTTCAAATATTGTCATCATTATATATCTATTGTTATTGTCTTCATTAGTGATCTTTGATTTACTGTTATACTTGTTTGGAGAAACCAAGAACCAAGCCCATATAAGATGGAGAACTTAATTAAGGTTGTGTGTGTTCTGATTGCTTCATAAACCCAATCTCTCTCCCTCTCTTGGGCCTCCCTAGTCCTGGAGACGCAGCAGTATAAAATTAGACCATTTATGACTCTATGATGGCCTCCAAGTGTTTGATGGAAGGGAGGAGTCAATGGGGCAAATTTCACTGTGGTTTTATTTTAAGAAATTGCCACAGCTCCCCCAAACTTCAGCAGCCATCCCCCAGATCAGTCAGCAGGCATCAATATGGAGGTAGGACCCTCCACCAACAAGGCTTAGATGATGGCTGGCAGTTTGAGCAATAAGGTATTTTTCATTAACTTAGCTACGTTGCTTTTTGAGACATAATACTATTGCACCCTTAATAGACTCGGATACTGGAAACAGAACTTTTATATGCATTGGAAAACCAGAAAATGTGCATAATTTGCTTTATTGTGATCTTTGCAATACTATGGAGTCTGGAAGCAAACCTACAACATCTCCAAGGTTTGCCTATAGAGTTACAATGCCTTATGGGATAAAGTCAACTTACAGGCAAATAAATAGCCACAAGTAGGCATCACTGACTGTTGATATTCAGTGTTAAAAGCTTTTTTTCCCCATTGGAGGAGGAAAGAGAGAAAAGGGGGAGAGGAAAGGAAAGGAGGTGATGAAATGAAGGATGGAAGAAAAGAAGCAATTCTTTAGCACCTTCTATGTGTCAGAGGAATGGTTTGGGAACTAAGGGTAAATGGTTCAATCACATGCATTGGTTGTTTGACCCTGGATCAGTCACTTACCCTTAATACTCAAGTCATCCCTCTAGGTGCTAAGCACTTTACAAATATCATTTGCTCCTAAAAGGTAGGTGCAATTATGATACAAGTGTGAAAAATGAGACAAAGTTTAATTGACTGCTCAGGGTTACTTAGCAAGTGTCTGGGGTCAAATTTGAACTCAGATCTACTTGACCCAAGGCTCCATCCACTGTGTTTCTGGAAAATTCTAGTCAGAGTTTAAGTAACTTTTTCACAGTTCTATCCATTAACGGTCACCCTTGGGTCTCCTGACTCTCAATCCAGGACTGCCAAATCATGAGTAATGTCTTCAGAGGGAGAGAGCCCCATGGGTACACATACACACCCCAGCTTCATTCCCATACCAGCTCCAGCCATAGGGCTGGGCCAAGGGAAGGCAAGGTTGGACACAATGGCCTTTCAAGTTGGCCCTCTCCCTTCCACTCCAACGCCCTCAGGAAGCACTGCTCTGAAAGGCCCCTCTAATCTAATCTAGAAATAACAGCGGCCCCTGTGAAGGAAGGCTCCTCACAAACATTCCTATGGGGAGGCTTCCAACGAGCAGACCCCGCTCCTGTCCAACATCGCCCAGGAGGCAGCTTGTTTATGGAAGAAGAATGGAACTCTTTGTCAACCAATTTTCTCCCCCAAAGAGTTTTCCCATCCGCTCCACTGTTGTTCTTCTCTTTTTTTATTGAAACTGGTTCAGATCTGTCATTGTGACAGATTTTGATGGGAGAAATACCACAGCTGATTTGCCTGCAAGGTGTCTCTCAGAGTATATTCAAGGTCAAACAGAAAGGCAGTGTTGTCTAGTGGATAGAGGCACTGGCCTTGGAACCTGAAAGGGTCAATCCTGTCTCTAACACCTCCTGGTGGTATGACCCTGGACCAGTCTCTTACCCTTAGAACCAAGTCATCCCTCTAACTTTGGATGTTGAAAACCGAGCATGAATCTGCCTTATTGGGGAACAATTCTTGGGTCAATGAAATCCCAAGTCCAGTCCCAGAGGACGCAATCATAGAAAGAGGTCGCGTGCGCAGCCTCACCTGTCATAGTGATAAAGTGCTTCTTGAACCGTTGCTGATACCATTATAGTTATCACATAACCACACCAGAAGGAGGCAGCTCAAATCCCTAGAACCTGGCTGAGAATCTTGGCTCTGCCTTTAACCACTTGTATTACCTTAGATAAGTCACTTCCCCTTCTGGATCTTTCATCATCAGTAAAATAAAAGAGCTCTGAATATGTGATTCCATGCGCTTTGGGGGGGGATGGTGAGTGAGAGGGAAGTGGGGAACCTACACCTGTGATTTCACTAAGATACAGAACTGTTCATGAGGAAGCTCCCCCTTGCCAGTGGTAAGATTTAATAGTTTTAAATATGATACAATGAAAAGAGCACTGACTCTGGAGTTGGAGGCCTTAGTTCAAATCCCACCCCTTAGGCTTTACTACCTGTATGATGTTGGATTCTTCTTTCACCTTGTTTCCTCATGTAAAATGGAGACCCTTCCAATTTTACCTGGATCAATGAGGAAGACTCCCAAGTCCATCCTTTTTTCTGAGACCAGTCCATCCTGTTTCTGAGACCAGTCCTGTCTCCATCTTACCAAGGAGCAAAAACAATATTTCATATAGGCAGAGGAAGGTACCAGAATTCTAGCACCAATACCCACTCTGTTCAAATTCATGACAAATGAACAACAGAGGGAATCCTTCCTTTCTATCCCCCAATATATCAGAGGAAATTACATCTCACGGGGTTGGAAAAAAGTATTTTCCCATAATTCTGGAAACAAAGCCACAGATTGTTGGAATCAAAAAGGACCTGGGTGGCAATCAAGGCCCACTCAACCCTGACCAAGAATCCCCTCTCAGGTGTAGCTCACAAGTGGACATCCAACCTGTCTCCAGGTTGGGCAGTGAGGGCAAGACTGGAAACGACGACTCTCCGATGGCCCATTCTACTTTTTGCTGGCTCTAAATTTTAAGAAATGTTCCTTGACAACAAGTCTAAAGTTGCTTCTTGTCACTCTCCATCATTTTCAAGGCATCTTAGGATCACATTAGTGTTTTTTGGATACCCTAACACACCAGAGTCTCACTGGAAGCACCTTTGAGACCATCAGCTGCAGGCCATGAAGCCCTCACCATCCACTAATAAAGGTGATTAATTTTAAAGGTAAAACTTCAAAGCAAAGACACAAGGTCAGGAGTAATCTAAATGAGTAAAACTGTGCCCTTGACTTTGCAAAAGGAACCTTAATGACTGCCCTATCATGTAAGAGCCAAAAGGGAAATGGAGATCACATCAAAGCCAATTCTTTGATTTCTCAGGCTCCCTCCTCACCCCTAAAGAAGTTTCTCTTAAATGTTCCAAGAATATTTCCTGAGTTCTTAAACTTATGAAATTATATAGATATTATGGGCATTTCACACTAAGACCCAGTAACCAAGCAATCTGGAACAACAGAGGAAACCCGCTGAGACTCATTTTCCTGAGCCTTTACAGCCAGAATGTCCGAGGTGATGGGGATGATAGAAGCCAGATGGCCCAATCATATCAATTAATTAATCAATCAACAACCATTTATTGAGCGCTTGCCATATGCTGGGCAATGGTTCTCTGGGCCGGGGATGGAAACAATGAAATACGACTCCCAAGAAACTGAAATTGTTCAAATGTGGAAACTGAAGACTCAGACAGGAAAGGGATTTTGCCCAATTTCCTTTGGAAGGGATCTTAGATCATGGAAGTCCAACCCATATCTGAACAAGAATTACCTCTCTACCACTCCAAAGTGGTGCTCCTTTTCCTTCTGGAGGCCTTTCTTGTTAGAAAACATTCTATCAAAGCTAAATCTGTCTCTTTGTACTTTCTAATAAATAATAATAATGATAATAGTTAAAATCCATATAGGGCAGGTACAAGGCACAATGGAGAGAGCATCATGCCTGGAGTCAGGAAGATTTGAGTTCAAATCCCATCCCAGACACTAGTACAACTCTGGGCAAGTCCTTTAACTCTGTTTGCCTCAGTTTCCTTATCTATAAAGTAGAGGTGATAATAGCAAGGGTCGGTATGAGAATAAAATAGTACATTATGTGTAAAGCCCTTTACAAGCCTTTAAATTCTATAACAATGCTCGCTATTATTGTAAGATAACATTTTCCTTTTGGGTTACAATGAAATTCTATGCCAATGTATCCTGAGCTTCTAGTTGTAAGATCAAAGGCCAGAGACCTGAGAGGTAACTCACTAACCTCCTTCCCCACGGATAGGTAGTGAATGTTGGAGCAGGATTTGAACTCAGGAATCTGAAATCTCCCAGTCAGGGCTCTTGGAGAAAAGAAGATGACCAGAATGGCTGGGGAGGGAGCTAGCCTCCATTCCCAGAGAAGTCCAGAACCTGCCATAGGGCCCAAGCTCAGAGATGTCTCCCCAGTCTACAGGAAGTGGGTGAAACCATATTTGTTTAACTTTCTGAGCTCACTGCCGTTAACAGCTGCCTTTCACTTTGGGTCATCATCTCCCGCAGTGAAATGTCAAAATATTTAGAATCTATCTTTAATCTTCACTGCTGGCGAAGCGTTTGAAATTTCCTGATTAGGGCATTTTGAGCAATCGGGGCAAGTGTCCGGAATGTCTCACTAACCAAGAACACGAAAGAAAACAGAACAGGCAATTAAGAAAAAATTACTACGAAACCTCCAAAGATGACGAGGCCAGGAGTCCTGAGAGGTGGAGATGGTGCACCATGCACTGGCTGCCATAAGATGAGCACGGGCTTGGTTGGGTCCCACCAATTGCCACTTAAAAGTCTCCAGGACTATGAAGAGTGCATTCATCAAATCTCCCTGATCTCAAGAAAATCCATTGTTTTAGATGGATCCACCTTGTGTCACCATCACAAAATTTGGGAGACCCTATAAATATTCCCTTCAACCCAACAGACTTGAGTTTTGCTTCTCTACACACATCCTGATAGGAGGTCAGAATTATCTATTTCTACAGCAAAGACAAATTTCAAAAGTATTTAAATCTCCTCTTTACCTATGATGAAATTGTAAATAAGTTTAGGGGGTTAGATTGGAGCCCAAAGCATGCACCCGGCCTTGAGTGTGTTTCCTTCTCACTTCAGGTTCTTAGAACCTCAGGACAACCCTAAGCAAAGTGGGGTTGAGTAGATTGAATCATTATCCTAATAATAATAGTTGTTTTATTATTATTATTATTATTACAATTATCACTCTGATGGGATAGAGTGGCACACAGTGTGCCCTAAACTCACTTAACTGTTTCTGTTCTCTGTCTCTGTTCTCTGTCTCTGTCTCTGTCTCTGTCTCTCTCCCCCTCTCTCCCTCTCCCCCCTCCCTCCCTAGCATCCTTCTTCCCCTTGCTAAGGGGCACTGTGGCCTTGACTTTGGCCAGGCCCAAGGAAGGGAATCTAATTCCACCAACTCTGCAGAAAACTTCAGTCTCCTCAGCAGCATACTTCCATCCTCCAGGGACCCACAATTTTATTGACCCACATCTCCCCTCCACAAACTCTGATGACAATCCCAACTCCCCATGGCCAGGCTGGTGATGACCCCCTCCCAGCAGGGTTCACAGACAAACAACATACAAAGAATCCATCACTGGAGTCAAAGAAATTCTCTCCTTTATTTATAGAAGCCATTTTGATGACTCTGCCTATTTACAGTGAGCTTGGAATTTCCCCAAAGACCACAGAGTTGCACGACCATCCCCAAACCATCCTTTTCTCCTTTGGGCCAAATTGTCTGCTCTGGCCAGCCCAGGATCCTATTGTGCACAGCCTAAAGATCCAGAAAGTTGTGAGACAGAGAGAGACCGAGAGGCAGAGACAAGACTGGAGTCACTATTTGTCATAGCATGCTTCTGATGACTTCCCGGAAGGCAAGTGGGCTCTGGGGCATTCCTCTGCCCACCAGTAAACCTGCTCCAAAGGAAATGAAGTCCTTCAGATCATCTGTTTTGGGTGAAGCCTTGCTGGCTCTAGGTGATCACTGTCTTTTTTCTTGAATATTCCAAAACCATCCTTTTAATGTGTTCTAAAATTTTGCCAAGAATCAAAGTCAGCCTTACTGGTCTATCTATGATCATTCCTTTGGCCCAAACTGGGTCTTCTGCCCTTCTCACCCCTCAAGGAAGCTTCTGTCCCTCCACAGTTCTTCAAAGATAAAAAACAGCTAGCCCACCATCTCACAGACCCAGAGCTGGAAGGGACTTCAAGGACCATCTGGTGCAGCCCTTTCTGTGTCCACTCCAGTCTTATTGAACTGACAAAATGGAAGGTCAGAGAAACAGATCTGTCCAAGACAACAGCTGCCCAATGACAGAGTTAGCTCTGGTCCCCTGCTCTCCTCACCACTCCTGACTCCATCCAGTGGAGAACATGGCCACCTTGCTATACAATGTGTCTTTGACATCAACCTAAGCTAGACAGGTGGCATGGACTGGAGCTGGCAACCTGAACTGCCTGGCACTCCCAGGAGGGTATGAACTGGAGCTGATGGCCTACACTGTTCAGCACTCCCAAACAGGTGGCATGGAGCAGAGTTGGTAGCCTGAACTGCCTGGCATGCCCAGGCAGGTACAGACCGGAGCTGGTAGCCTACACTGCCTGGCACTCACAGGGGAATAAGACCAGAGCTGGTGGCCTGCACTGCCTGGCGCTCCCAAATGGGTGTCATGGAGCAGAGCTGGTAGCCTGCACTGCCTGGCACTCCTTTGAAGCACAAACTCCCCCACCTGTCCCCTCCCCCCAAAACCAATCCAAGAATGGTCACCATGGGGTTGGAGTTTGTCCATAGCTGGAGACTTGAACTCCCAAAGGGGCCCTCTTGCTGACTCACTGTCTTGGGCTTCAACTCTCATTTTAACTATGTGTTTTCAGTAGAGAAGAGTTCAGTGGAGTAGAGTTCTTGACTGTCTTTTCCCATTATGGCCAATATAAAGGAAGGTATGACTGTACAACTTCCAGGCTGGCCTCCCTTGTTCTGAGATCTCACACTCCTGATGCTGTTTGCCCAAACAAAGCCAGGGAAAGAGCGAAGATGGGCAAAACAGGTGAAGAAGAGGAGGCCCGTTCCAGGGAGCCATGAGAGCCGCAGAGGATCACAGAATAAGAGAAGTCGAGTGCCAGCATTAGGAATGTCCTCTCTATTTCAGGCAATGGGGTCAATACTGGAGACTATTAAACACCTTAGTCCCCTCATCAAGCACAAGCATTTACTGAATATTTACTCTGGGATGCAGCCAGATGGTGCAGTGCATTGGAGCAGAGTTAGGAAGACTGGAGTTTAAATCCAGCCTCCAAATCTTCCCGGTTGCATGACCCTGGGCAAGTCACTTCATCACTGTTTGCCTCAGTTTCTTCATCTGTAAAATGAGATGATAGCAACTCCCTCCCAAGGTTATTGTGAGGATCGAATGTGTGCCTGGTCCATATATATGTGGGCATTCTAGAAATACTAGCTCTTATTCCCGTCTCCATCATCACCACCTTGAGTCAACTGCAGCCTCAAGCGGCCAGAGCAGTGAAAGTCATCTCAGGTTGCAACAAGAAGAATAGCCAGAAAGCGTAATAGCTGACATCTCTGCACCTCTGAGGGTTACGGCAGCAACGTTTGCAATAATAATAATAATGCTTCTAATAATAGTTCAAATTTAGATAGCTTTAAGGCTTTTGAAGAATTTTCTTCAGGACCACCCTAGGAGGTAAAATGTTACATGTCCACTTTACAGATAAGGAGACTGAGGCATAGAGGGACCTGCTCAGGGTCATGGAACCCGCTAGACAAAAGGCAAGATTCAGAGTTGATAAGACCTGGGATTGAATCCTAAACACATTGGTTGTGGGAGCCAAGGCGTGATCTCTCAGGATCTCCCACAACTGTATCTCAGAAGGGCTGGAGATCTCCATTGGAAAGTGAAGTGTCTGTACTAATAGAACCCTCTAGCAACTAAATCAGAGATCCGGTGGGGGAGGAAGGTAGTTGAAGATTCACAAAGTACTTTCATGGGGTTTTCAAGGAACTCTTCTCGTTCAGCCCTAACTTCCAGGCCATCCTTCTAGGATGCTCTCCCGCTTTCACCAGTGACGTGTCTGGCCGCGTACCACCCCCACTGGATTGGAAGCTCTTGGAGGCCAGGGCTGTGATTAATCTCGTCTGTCTTTGCATCCCCATCACTTATCACTGTCCGGCCCCCCACAGGAACCTCATAAATGCCCTTTGATGCTGATGATTTCCCATGCTCTTGTGATGGAGGCAAGGCAGATGCTATCATCCCCATTTTTCCAGATGAGGAACTTGAGGTCCAGAGATGATGAATGACTTTGCCCAAGGACACAGAGCAAGTTAATGACAGAGATGACTCCACATCCAGCCCCAAGGTTTCTCAGAGTAGCCTTGGCCCCTGCCACTGCAGACAGTGCCAGACCCTCAGAACATGGCAGGAGTTGTCTCTGAGCACATTTCCCCTCTGAATAGACAAGAGCCGATGACCCCATCTCTCTCCTGTCTCTCCAAGGAGGCGTTTCAACATTCACTCCCCCCAGGATGGTGCCGGCTCCCGGCTGACAGAGGAATTTCATCTTTACCAAGCCTTGGCTTCGCTGTCCTCACTTCCTGAATTGATAAATCTGAGGACATCTGGAACCAATCTGGTTCCCTCCCAGCAAGAAGTGGATTAAGGGAAAAGAAGCCCAAGGGGGCCTGGGAACGTCTTTGCTCCAAACCACTGGCAGGGGATGACATCATGGCCTGCTGACAGGGGCCGGGTGCGAGTGGCACTGGAACGTGCTCCCCATTGGATGAGCCATACATCCCACCAAGGTCAGCAGCATGGGCAGCAGCCACCAAACAGAGCCACGCAAAGCTCTGTTTTTTTCCCATTTATGGGAACAAAAAGCCCACTTTGCTCAAAGGAACAAAAGAATGTAGGATCCTCACTGATCCACTGTCCTTGGCAAAATCCAACCTTTCCCTGCCCCAGGCAGGCTTAAAGCAAATTAACCTCGAAGCCCAAAGCAAAAAAGAAAATAAGATTTTTTTAAAAGACAAAATGTCTTTTTTTCTGGACATAAAACCTTCCCTTATGCTATGAAACTGCCCAGAAAGCAGAGGGCCCTTGTGCTTAAGAATATCTCTGCTCTCAGGTTCGTGACTCAAAGTATAGCTTTGGTAAGTGGTTATCAAAGTCACCACAACCCAGTCCTTTCATTTTACATATGGGGAAACTGAGGCCCCAAGGGACTAATCAGCTTGCCCAAGCTCACACAGCTAATGAGCAGCAGAACTCCTCAGAACATGGATTCAGGGTCAATTCCTTCATTTTACAAAAGGAGAATCCAAGGCCTGGAGAAATACAGCAACTTCATCCTAGGAACAGAGAGTTTACCTGGGAAGGAATGGAAGCTCCTTGCAGACAAGAATATCTTGAGTGCTTATCACCCTGCCTGATCAATGGGAAATACTTCATAAATTCCTAATGATAGAGACATTAAAGACACTGAGTCCTGCCCCCTTATTTTACAGTAGGGGAAACTGAGGCACAGAAAACCTGTGTGATGGATTGGATTTAAGTATTGATTGATTGATTGGTTGATTATAAAGTGATAGGTAGAAAGGAGACAGAAAGACAGAGATAGATGATAGATGGGTGGATGGAAAAATAGACAAGACAGACAAATAGATAGATAGATAGATATGAAATAGATACCAGAGGCCATCTAGCCCAGCCTCCCTGATTTAACAGATAAGTAAACTGAGGTCCAAGTGACATACAAAGGATCACACAACTAATTTCAACTTAATACAATAAGACTTAGCAACAGAACAGCAGCATATTTTAAAAGTGGAAAAGGCTTCTGGGGAGGGGATGAGTTCCCCATCACCAACTATCTTCAAGAAGGAGGAGGATGACCTATCTGAGGTCTCAAAGAAAGATTTTTTTTTAAAGTATCAGAGATCTAGGGCTGAAAGATCATAGAGAGCTCCATTTTACAGATGAGGGCACTGAGGGGCAGAAAAGTGAGGGGACTTGTCCAGGACCACACAGGGACGATGCAGAAGCAAGATTTGAAGCTGGCTCTTTGATCACAAGAGCTCAGTCCCAGAGCTTCCCAAACTAAGGAACCCCTGGCCCCTAAGGTGGTCAAACATTTTCACAAAGCCATCCAAGAAGAAGTCCAAAGGCTTCTTCCCCAAGGAGATCCTTGGGAGGTGGCTGGCGTCACAGTGGGTACAAGGCTGGATCTGGGACAGCCCAAGTTCAAATCCCACCTCAGACTCTGACCCCAGCCATGTGATCCCAGGCAAGTCATTTAGCTTCTGTCCGACTCAGTTTCTTCATCTATGAATGGCGGTAATGATGGGAACCCCACCTTGTGGGCCAAGTGTTTTCAAGTGCCAAATCAGTGCCCCCACACTGTCAGAGTGGTGAGAGCCAAATCCTGGTGCCTCTGTAGACAACCCAAGTCCTTCTGCCTCCCTCTCATCACCGGGTCTCAGTTGCCTCTCTGAAAACAGAGGGAGCCAGATGAGCCAATGGTCTTTCCAAGAGACCCCAATGAGTCGTCAACAATGTCTCAGCTGGGGGGGGGGGCTCAGCAAAAGCAGCTGAAGCCGCTACATTCTTTACCGCATGGGCTCTTGGGGAAGATGGGACCAGTCCCTTACCCCTCCCAAGAGACTGATGCCCCCTGTGATGCCAAGGCAGAAAGAAGAGGTGTCTGCTTGGCAAAAGTAGGGCCTGGTTGCTCAGAAGAAATGGTGAGAGGGGCCGGAGGCGGGCAGCCACAACAACTGGGCATTTCAGACATCTCACCTTGGCCAGGCAGATGAGGCAGGTTCCCAAGGTCAAAAGACAAACACACAGGCATCCATGTACATGTGCACACACACATACACACACACACATGAGTGGACATCCCAGAAAAGTTAGGAAAGAAACAAATGAATATTCCATCAGCTGAATTCTAATAAAAATAATCAGTTGTCCTGTGATCTCAAAAGAGATCATGACAAGCAAAGAATGTCATGACAGGCTCTTCATTTGGATCAAAGTGAGGGGCCTTGTCCAAGACCACACAGGGACAATGCAAAAGCATTGTGGGGAGGGGGAGGAGAGGAAGAGGAGGAGAGAGAGGAGAAGAGAAGAGGAGGAGAAGGGAGAGGAAGAAGAGGGAAAGGAGGAAGAAGAGAGAAAGGAAAAGGAAGAAGAAAGAGAGGAGGGAGAAGAGGAGGAAGAAAGACGAAGGAAGAAGGAGAGAGAAAGAGGAGGAAGATGGAAAGGAGGTGGAGAAGGGGAGAAAGAGGGAGAAGAGAGAGAGAGGAGGAGGAGAGAGGAGGACAAAGAGGGAGAAAAGGAAGACATGGAGGAAGAGGAGGGGAAGGAAGGAGTACTGGCTTTGTTGTCCAAGGAGCCAATGTTAGAACCGGCTCCAACCCTTGGCGGAGCGGAGAAGGGCCCTTCCCTCGGCCCTGCAGCAGGACCCTCCTGGGTGGGTGTTGGCTCTCCTGACAGAATGTGAGAATATGATTAGAACTTTGCTCTTGTATTTCTAACTCCCTGCTTAACACATAATAAAGTTCATTCCATTCCATCCATACATCTACTATGATGTGACTCTGGGCAAATGACTTAACCTTTCAATGCCTCAGAAAGCTCTCCAAGACTCTGAGTTGCAAAACAAATGATGACTTGCATTAGTGGAGGGAACTTTCTCACCAAGTGTTCCCTAAACTGATGAAATCATGGATCCAATTTAAAAAAAGAAACATCATAGGAGGCTGATGTTAACCTCTTGGTACCAGCTGCTTCGATTCTACCAGAGTATAAGTTTCACATTTTTGTGTTCCCTAAATAAATCTTCCTGCTCTGGGACAAAGCCCCAGCTGCCCCTCCCTAGTCGTGTTCTTCCATCAAACAGTGAGCTCCGCCACCTTGGCTGCCAGCCCCCCGTCCTGCAGGATGTCACCGTGTTCCTTTTATGACTCCATCCTATTACAGACATAATTCCTATCCTCTGTGGTTCCAGAAACTGTTCCACTCAAAGACCAGCTGCTCCCAATCAGGGGCTGCTTTTTCAAAGCTGGGGTGGCCCGATGGAAGCAGGGGGGCAGAGCTGAAATGTGGTGGGTAACATTCTGGCAGGGAGAGGAGTTTTCCAGGTTTGCTGATAATCTCTTACTCCTCTTCCCACAGAGCCCAGTAATAATATGGGATCATATAACATCTGAGAAGAGGCCCAAATCACCAGCCAGAAGCTCCCTGGCAAACTCAAGCCCCGAGCCGAGGCTCCATCCAACCTCCATGGGAAAGAAGGCGCTGACTCAGCTCCCGGGCTGTCATTCCCAGCCTCGGACAGGTGTGGAGCGCTTCCATGATGGGAAGGCCTTCCACATGGCAGGGTGCTCCCGGAGTGCATGGCCGGTGGCGGAGGTTTTGCACAGATTTCTGCATTCTTTCCTAATGGGATTCCTGGCAGGGTCGGGTTG
This sequence comes from Macrotis lagotis, assembly GCF_037893015.1. Classification (NCBI taxonomy): domain Eukaryota; kingdom Metazoa; phylum Chordata; class Mammalia; order Peramelemorphia; family Peramelidae; genus Macrotis; species Macrotis lagotis. The sequence continues at coordinate 181,954,845 of NC_133665.1, forward strand.
AGGCTTACCACACAGAGGCAGACATTTTCCCAAGGCCCCTGGACATGGTACCCTTGCTCTGGGGCCAAATCGGAAAGTCCTATGAGGATCAGAACTGGAGGCCAATTCAAGAGCCAGGACAAGGAAGGGAGGGAGGGAGGGAGGGAGGGAAGGGAGGAAGGAAAGAAGGAAGAGAAGGAAGGAAGTGAGGGAAGGAAGGAAGGAAGGAAGGAAGGAAGGAAGGAAGGAAGGAAGGAAGGAAGAAGGAAAGGAGGGAGGGAGGAAGGGAGGGAGGGAGGAAGAAAGTTTATCCATCCATCTCTTCACATGGTAGATATCAATGGAGCAAACAGACTTTCCAAGGATTGTCTCCTGTACTGGCAGTCTCATTTTTTTCCCAGGCACACATGTCTCCTGTGACATCCTTTAAACCATTTCTCAATGGGCACATGTTGTGGTCTGCTCATGCCCACTGTGACCCTCTCCATCAGCCTAAGGGCAATCATCAGTTTCTGTCTTTTAGAGATGATAGGTATCCCATGGTTTAGAGCAATACCATATCATTGAAGGAATATTGCTATTAAAAAGATGGGCCACAAAGGTGTTGGGGGAGCTTGGGATTCTTCAAAGAACTACAATATCTTGAAGGTTTGGGTCCAGCTGGCTGTGTCCTCACAGACACAGACACCAAAAAAGATTCCCTGAACGATCTGTCCTCCTTTTGATCCAGAACATTTGGGGAAGAACATTTAGACCCTTTGCTAGCATTATGGAAGCATCATTTTCTATATCAAATGTTCTCCACCTACAGTCCACAGAATACCACTCCCCAAGAGATCTGTAGAGAGATTTCAGAGGGTCTGTGAATCTGAATGAGAAAAAATGAATAAATACATCTTTATTGTCAGTCGTCTCTAACTGTAATAGAACAATCCTTTCAATTATTTAAAACAGTATTTTGGGAAGGGATCTGTGGGCTTCACCAGGCTACCAAAGGCATCCATGATATACACCGAAAACCTCTGATCTAAGAGCAGAAAAAAGGGAGAGACTTTTGTCCATTTTTTTACAGTCCCCCCCCAAAGGGAATGCTCTAAGCTTGCCCGAGGTCATTTCAGAACTAGGATCAGCCCCATTAAAAGCCCTGGTTCAGGACCTAATGCAGAGTTAATGTGTTCCCTGATTTTTAAAGCACAATCAGTTTGACAGAGGTCAAGGTGTCCAGGGGGATGAAACAGCTCCAGGGCTGATCACTTCCTGTGCTCAGGCTCCATTTCCTGGATTGATCTCAGGGACACAATCATTTCCAGCTGCTTTCCTTGCTCTCCATCCCCCCAAGACAAAGGTGGCCCATTCTAATGAGCCCCTGGCTGCTGGGGGTTCTTCGACCTCCCCAACAACTCCTTGGCAGGGCAGGGAGCCTCTCATTCCCACCAGAGCTATAACAAGCATTAGGTAACTGAGACCCTTGCCTTGGAGACCCAAAGCCGGAGGACACATCCATTATACCGAACATATCATGCCCTTCAAATTGAAGGGATATGGTTTGTTATTCTTTCCTTTGCACAAAATTAATTAGTTGTTATGCTATTGATTCCTCCTCTGAATCTGTAGAAGCAACCTTGAGTTAAGGAAGTGAAAAGATCCCCAAATCACTGTTCCTCACATGAAAAGACGTCTCCCCCTTCCTTGCCATCCTGTCCTGGGCTTCTGGTCCCCTATTTCTAAGTTGCCCTTGGCTAGATCCAAGCACTTCTCTGAAAGACGCCAACTCAAAGCTTTTGGAAATGTTCTTTCCCCACACTCCTGTGTCATGGGGGATGGTGGGAGTGGTAACACTGGCCTCTCTGAACAACACAAAAGCTAGGATGCAAATATGCCTATTAGACATAAATCTAAATACTGTCAGGGGCACTAAATCTTTGTCCTTGGAAGGTGGACTAGGTTTTCAGAAATAACCAAAGCTCATCCAGAGCCAGTCTCATTGATGAAGGCAGGATGTTTCTGGAAGCACAAGTTATGGTCTCAAATGATAGGTGACTGTGTGATAACAAGATTCATTTTCTAGATTATTTTTAAGGAAAATAGAGTGGGCAGAGAGTCAGGAAGACCTGGGTTTGAAGCCCATCCCTGACAAATATAGGAAATGTAATCTTGGGCATTCTCTCAATGACCTCAGCCATTCTCTAAGACTATAAGTCAGAGAGAAATGCAGGGGAGACTTGTAGAAACTGCTGCAGTATGAACCACAAATGAAACTAAATACCAGGAGACCATTCTTGGCCTCCATGAAGAGATGCCCCTTTCCTTTGGTGGAAGAGGTGGAATGGCAGTTTGTCATTTTATTGACAAGGCAAGGCCCTCATTCTCCTTTCAGTCCTTCCTTTGCTCTGTGGTCCAGCCACAGTGGTCCTTTTTCCTCTCGCCTTCACACCTTTGCCCATACTGTCTCCTATACCTGGGATGCTCTCCATCCTCATCTTCACTTCCTGAACTGTCTCATGGGTTTTCAGTTTTAGCACCACTTTCAAATTGAAGTCTTTCTTCCTCTACAACAACTTTCTCTTCACTCCAAAGAAACAGGCTAGACATATTGGCTACCCCAAAAAAACATAAGTTTCTTGACAGAACAGATCATATCATTCTTTGGATTTCTAACCTGGAACAGAACATGGTAAACAGGAGGTTTAGGAAATGAATGCTGATTGATGATTAATTAATTGGAATGTTACGGTCAATGTGTCATTGACCTGACAGAATTGTCTTTCTCGGGGCAGCTGGGTGGTGCAGTGTATAGAGCACCAGCCCTGGAGTCAGGAGTACCTGAGTTCAAATCTGGTCTCAGACACTTAATAATTACCTAGCTGTGTGGCCTTGGGCAAACCATTTAACCCCATTGCCTAGCAAAAACCTAAAAAAAAAACAGAATTGTTTTTCTCTGCTATAAGGGAGGCTCAAAGGGAGTTGAGGGAAGGGGAGCATGGGTAGGAGTAGCATATAGATTGAAATATTTTCTTATAGCATCAGAAAACTGCTTAGAAAAGAAAATGAACTAAAAGATGGAGAGCCTGGGTGTACAACTGAAGAACCACAGAAAGGCTGTGGTGGTTAATCACTTTGGGTGAACCTTTCATGGTGGACTTATGGAAAAGGAGCAATTACACGTGAGAAGCAGCATAGCAGAGTATAGAATCAATATTTAAACCAAAAATACCTTGGTTAAAATCCCAATGCTGACAAAAACTAACTGTGTGAATTTGGGTAAGTCATGTAATTTCTCAGTGTTCTTAGCAACTCTCTAAGTCTGTAAGTTGTAGACTTGCTTCTGAATTGATAGAAGGAATTTCTCCTGGGGGGTTGCTTATACCATGAGGTCAAAAATTTAGTCCCAGGATCTATAAGAATTACAAAGGAATCATGGCAGGGAAGAGCTGCAATGTGCACTCATGAAGAGACTACCCAGCTGATGAAGTCACAAGCTATGGAAATGTATACTTTTAGAAGGAATGCTTTACAGGCAGACCTTATCAAGTTTCTCAGATCTCCAGGAGCACTTCCATAGCCCTTTCTACTCTTAATATAGAGATGTTATCTCTGGCCTTGGCCAGGGTCCCTGTGAACCCACGGTTGAAATAATTAGCATGTGATGTGATATAAAGAAATATCGGATTCTGGGCCTAGCCCAGGAGCACTCCCACAGCTCCATGCTGCTTGAGGTCATGAAGATAAATTCCATGGAGATATTTGAGTCCCCTGGTGAATAGCTAAGAAAACAACATCCACATTTCCTCAAGCTTTCATCACAGGGAAGGTCCATGCTTGTATGCAAGGAATAAAAATGACCACATTCTGCTGTGGCCTTCTAAGATATAGAGTTATGGACTGCCAAGTAAGAAAGAAAACAGAGGAAGAAGTCACTGTCCAATGGCGGCAGCTTGATCCAATCATCAGGTGCCTACTATGTACCACATCATTCTGTTAGGCAGGAGGAATGCCAAGACAAAAATGAAAAGTGGGTCTGCCTGCAAGGACCTTCCATTCTACTGGCTGAGGATTAAGCTCTCCATCAGATACAAAACACCCAGCTACGTCAATGTGGGGGAGGGGGAGAGGGCTCCACAGATCTGTGACCTTATTGGCATTAGTCGCCCCCCCCAGTAATGGCAGAGGCTCCCATGCCTCCACACCCTCTCAGTCTCCATCACACCTTTCCATAAATCCCCAACAGAGGCCCCAACTGGTAGCCTTTCTAGGGTTCCTAAAATATGGGACAGCTACCAATGGAGCAATAGTCTCAATCCATCCATCAACGAGTATTCATTAAGTACCTACTAAGAACCAGACACTGCTCAGCCCTGGGAATACAAACCCAAACAATGAAAGAATACTCCCTCTAATATTGTCTAATAGACATAATTACATATGTAAATATGTAGAGCATAAAAAGATTACCAAATACAAATAGATCCCAAGCACCTACGTACAACATGGTTTGGAAAGAAGGGCACAACCCCTGGGGGAATCTGGAAAAAAATCATGCAAAGATGGCATCATATTAAAGGCAGAGAGCCAGAGAAAATGAGAGGATAGTTAGATTAGGGAAAGTATGGCAGCTACCCAAAGCAAAGTCATGAAGATGGGAAATACGGAGAGTCATATGTAAGAAACAGAAAAGACCATTCAAGCTGAATCCCAAGAAAAGGAGTAATGTCCAATGATGCTAGAAAGAACATGGTGCAGTCAGGTTGTAAGGAAAGGTTTTGAAAACTAAACAGTAATTTATATTTTATCCAAGAAACAATAGGGAGGTACCAGAGTTGGTGGCAGTGTGGAGGATGGTGTGGAAGGAGGAAGACAGGGCAGGAGACCAACTATAATAAGTAGATGAGAGATGGTGAGGCCTTGAACTAAGACTGCAACCTGAAAGAGGTTATGAAGTAAGAAATGGGATATTTGGCAACCCATATTTTAGGAACCTTAGAAAGATTGTGGGAAGGAGAGGAAGTGAGGGATAAGGGTTATAACTTTGAACACCGGAGAGATGGCAGTCTTCTCAATAGCAATAGGGAAATTTGGAAAAGGGGAGGGTTGGAATAAAATAGTAAACTCAGTTACATAAAGAATGTGAGATGGCTAGGAGATAGCCAACTGAAAAGATTCAACAGAGAGGAAGAGAGAGTGGCCAATAGCATTGAATTCAGCAGAGAGTTTAAGAAGGATGCAACTTAGGAGGACTCAAAGGGGTTTGTCAACTAAGAGATCATTGGATAATAAAAATGGGAATAATAAATACGGAAGGGATTGTGGGAAGATAGGCACACTGATCCATTATTGGGTGCTGCAAAATAGCACAACTGTTTTGGAAAAAAAATATGTAATTCTACACAAAAAGTGGTTAAGCTGTTCATACCTTTGGACCAAGACTGCTGAGGATAATAACAAAAAGAAAGATCCCACAAACATCAAAATATTTTAGCAGCAATTTTTGTCGTAGAAAAAAGGGGAAAACAAAGTAGATGCCCGCCAGTTGGGGGACTACATGGATGGAGCAAGCTAGCAAGGTACTCAGAGGAGCGTGGAAAGACTTGAATGAATGCAACACGAAGCAAGCAGAGTCAGGAAAACAATTTGCACCAAGATGACAATAATACCAGTGGAGGGAACAACCACAATACAATTAAAATTGAAAATTAAAAATTCAGGAAGCAACGTGGTGCAGTGGATAGAGTACCAGGCCTGAAATCAGGAAGATTCATCTTAACAAGATCAAATCTGGCCTCAGACAGCTAGTCCATGAGACCTCGGGCAAGTCACTTAACCCTCTTGGCCTCAGTTTCTTCATTTGTAAAATAAGCTGGGGAAGGAAATGGCAAACCACTCCAGTATGTCTACCAAGAAAACTCCAAATTAGGGGCACAAAGAATTGGATATGACTTCAATGATTAAACAAAAAAATGCTTTGAAATTACAAAGAATTTGGCCCCAAAGAAGATCTCTAAGAAGATGCCTTCCCTCACTTTATTTTTAGAGTTCAATAAATATATTGATAGATCAGAGCTGGGTGGGGAAGTGTTCATTGGTTTGTTGATTTTTTTTCCTTCCTTTTCTAATTCATTTTTTTAATTTATTATAGGAGATGGCTCTATGGGAGAAGAAGGTAAGGGACAGGGAGAAATTTACATGATGCAAAAATAAAAAATTTAAATACTCTGTGAACATGAAAGACAGATATCATCAGTGACTTTGGAGAAAACAGTTTCATTGGAATGATAAAGTCATGTACCAGACTGAAAGGATGTGAGGTGTGAGAGGAGGAGAAGTAGAGGCAGTAAGATGCAGACAACTCTTTCGAGGTTAACTGAGAAAGACACAAAAGATTTAGGAGGATACTCTGGCCTAGTGGCTGGATCTAGAGAAGTTTTGTTAAGGATAAGGACATGGAGATGTTTGATGGCAATAGAAAAGCAAGAAATGTTCAGGACCAGTTGTAGATTTGAGAATAAGGAGGTGACTGGGTAAGGAAATGACTTGAAAAACAGGGGAAGGCATGGAGTGCACATGGAGAGAATTTGGCCATGGTGAGGGGAAGGGTCTCCCTTGTCAAACACCTGGGGTGAAGTAGGTGGGAGAGGAAAGAGTGGAAGTTTGAGGTCAAGCAAATCAGAGAAGAGGGAACTCCCAAATGGCCTCAATTTCCTCTAAAAAGTAGGAGGCAAGATCCTGAGCCAAGGGAGAAAGGGGGAACCAGGTATAGGATGCTGGAGGAAGAAAGAGAAAGTTTGGAATAACTTCTAGGGAGAGCACTAGGGAATCGCCCAAAGAGAAACCACAGGGATACCTTGCTGTAAGGTGGGCCCAGTTGAATGTGGACAACACAAATCATGATATACCCATCAGCAAGGCCATGAGACCTGTGTTTCATTAATTCACTCATGAGCAGGAGCAGAGAAGGTGAAAGGTGGAAGTCTTCTCATGACTGAGTAGCTAGGAGTTATGGGAGCAGAGTTATCCAGAGCACAGAAGAGTAGGAGTGGAATGGCTGATGACAGGGTCATGACTAGAGAGGGAGAGATGGAAAGTCAAAGCAAAGATAATACCCTGAGAAAATGCTGAGGATCTCCATGAGGGTGAGGGAAGCAGAGGGAGAGGTGGAATGCTAGGCGCTTAGGGTCAGATAGAAGAATAGCAGGGTTTCTAGTTGGCAAAGTAGGATGGTTATGAGAAATAGTGAGTGAGATCCAAGGTATGCCCATCCCTGGTATGGCTGACAGAGGTCTGGAGATTTAAGAAAACTGTGGAAATGGGAGGTAGGGGCTCCAACGGAGCATCTTTGAGGATGTGAAAGCCCCCTAGAATGAGGACATGAGGTGGAGAGGAAGATGGCGAGCCAAGCTCTGAATGCCTTGAGAAAGGAGGGAAGGAGCATCTGGGTGGTGCAGTGGATAGAGCACCAGCCCTGGAATCAGGAGGACCTGAGTTCAAATCCAGATTCAGACACTTCATAATTGCCTAGCTATGTGACCTTAGGCAAGTCACTTAAACCCATTGCCACAGATAAAAATGAAAGAGAAAGACAGAAAGACAGAAAGAAAGACAGAAAGAAAGACAGACAGACAGACAGACAGAAAGAAAGAAAGAAAGAAAGAAAGAAAGAAAGAAAGAAAGAAAGAAAGAAAGAAAGAAAGAAAGAAAGAAAGAAAGAAAGAAGGGAGAATGACCTGGGAGAGAGAGAAGGTTGACATACTACCACTGCCATCATTTGGATGGACAGGAACATTTTGATTGAACAGACAAAAAAAAAAAGAGCTGAGTGAAGTGATGAAAGGAAAATATGGAAATGACAGTGAGAAATCGCAACAAAGCAGCCACCTCATCTTGCCAGGCCTCCATTTCAGAAATGAGGTGGTTGAGTTTGAAGAATTTTGATTTGAATTAGTTTGACCTTCTCACTTAAGAGAAGAGGAAGCTTGAGGCCCAGGCAGGGTAAGGACCTGCCCATATTGGCCAGCCTTTGCAAGTGCCTTCTCTGGGTTTGGTCTCCCATAAAATGAGGTCATGCATGCTAACAATAGACAGCCTCAACACCCCTTTCACGAATTTTAAGTGGTGCCTAAACTTGGTGAAAACCCCTCTGCTCTTTCTCCCCCCTTCCACCCCACCTCATTACTTAGGGGTGGGCCCCCTCAACCAGGGCCAGGGTGGCAGCAGTTTCATAGGAAACTCTAAATCTGGGCCACCCAGAGTTGGGCTTTTTGAGGCTCTTCAGATCCCAAGCCTTCACTAATGTTCCTCAGGTCAGAGGCTCCAGGTGAATTTCCTGGTCACCACTGGTCACCTCTGGTCACCACTGGCCTCCCCTTCCCCAGTTATAAATAGATCTTTCCAGAATGCTGACGAGGTCCTCTCTGAGATACGGTAAGAGACCTTTGGCCTCTCCTTCCCGGCCCCAGAGCTAAAATTCTCCCCAGAGGAATCAGGTCCAACAGGAAGCCCCCCAGCTGGGCTTTAAACAATTCAGGCCAAGAGCTGGGAAGACCAGAAAAATAGAACAAAAAGCATATGCAAGGCTCACCTTTAGCCTGGGCAGAGTCACAGATTGAAAAAGGAAATGCTGACCCAATACAAGAGCCCTCCCTGGCCCCACATAACCCTGACCCCCCCAAAAAGATGCTTTTCCATCTCATTGACAAAGAGGAAGAAGGAAAGAATTGTGAGCAAGGAAAGGAGGATGAGGCAGGGGCCAGGGGGCAGGGAGGGGCAGGGGGCAGGGAGGGGATGAAGCAGCTATAGTTTTAGAAAGAGAAAAAATGATTTCACCAAAGAAATTTGAGCATCGATTATTGCACCATTTACCTTAGTTTTTCTTCTCATGTCTCCAGCTTCTCTGGTTACCCCCCCCAGCACCCCCAAGGGAAACAGCCCATGGATGCAGGGACTGATCAACCCAGAAGCAGACTCCACATACCCAGAGAGCAGCAGTCGGCCCTGAAGCTTCAGATCAGCCGCACAGTCTTCCGAGTGACAGTTTCTTTCAAAAACAGTCTGCAAAAGAGAAAGAGAAGTAATAAATAAATCAGGGGGTAAATGAAAAACCAGCTAGATGGCATGATGTGGGACCTGGAGTCAGGAAGGCCTGGGTTTAAATCTGGCTGCAGACACTTAGCAGCCGTGTGGCCCTGGCTAAGTCACTTAGTCTCTGGCTGACTCAGTTTCATGATTTGTAAAATTAGGATAAAAATAACATGCACCAGGGTGGGTGTGAGCATCAAATGTGCAAATAGAGAGAGAGAGACAGACTGACAGAGACAGAAAGACAGAGAGAGACAGAAAAGAGAGACAGAGAGAGAACTGATAGAATGATGAATTCCTGCTTCTTTCCATCCTCCCTCCCTCCCTTCCTGTATATTCCATTAATAATGCCACATGGCCTCACGTTGGAACCACTACATGATATTAAGAACATCTTCGCTGTAAAGCAGGAAGGATCCTCAGAATCCCTCATTTTACAGATGAGGAAACTGAGGCTCGGACCTCATAAGTGACTAATCCGACATCTCCCAAGCAGTCAGCTGGCAGAGCCCAAATTTGAACCCAGCTGCTACGATTCCATACCCAGTTCTCTCCTCTCGATTACATTTTGTTTGTGTCCTAGACCCACTGGGCATCCGGAGACATCTATTCTCCCCTCTCAGAATCAAATTTGTTTAAATACACAGAAAAAATCCAGAAATTTACAAGGAAACCAATTATGTGAAAATACAGTTCTCAAATCTTTTTAAAACATTTTAAAACCAGCCCCCCACTCACAGTCCAGCTCCTTTGGGGGGTGGGGCAGAAGTTAGAGATAAGGGTCCCAAAGTCCATCAGCAGCAAGACTGGGCCTCTGAACCAGGTTGGCTGGCTCAAATCCCCCCACAGACAGACATCAGCTCCATGAGTCAGCAAAAAACCACTTCTCTGCTCTCTGCCTTGCTTTCTCACCCATAAAATGGAGTTCACAAGGACTCCACATTCACATACAATGTGTACCAACTGCTTTGCCAACCTGAGTGGTGGCCCCTGGCTACTTCCAGGCCCCAACTCCCCCTCAGCCCCCTCCTCCTTTCACGAAAGAAAATGGCTCCAGGAACCTGAGAACTTTCCCAAAGCACCAAGGGTGCCGGAGATGTACCAGAGTCCATGAAAACAAGGACTCGAGGCTGGAAAGAATTATTCACCCAACTAGTTTGAATCTCAAGAAAAACAATTTAATTTGAGTTGGATTTCAGTGTGAGGAGCAGGGCACTTTTCTGGGAAATCCATCTCTCCTCAACAGGGGCATGGCTGCCATTTCTTCTAATGCTATTTTTACTATATTAAATCGCCTTTTGGTGATTTTTTTTTCCACATACGATGGTCCAAGTCTGATTTCTAGGCCGCCAAATGAGTGGGCCTAGCAAACTCCCAGGTTTTCTGGCAGTCTTGAGGTGAGTCAGACAGAGCCACCATTGACACAGGCCCTGGAAACTCCTCGTCCTGTGCCACATTGACAAGAGTCACAATGTGTCCTGGCCAACAGCAGCCTTCTTGACCAGGGAGGGAGGAGGTTGGAGCAGTCCTGGGCCAAGAGCATGGGCTTCTGTGTTCCCCCGAAGGCTCGCGGCCAAGGGAGAAGCCGTGTTTCTAGATTTCGGAATTGTCTGGCATCTCGGCTCAGGAGAAACCGAGGGGAAAGAGAGTGAAAATCTCATCGTACAGACTTGGGTTGGGGAGAAGGAAGTATTAGGACTTTAAGGGACCAGAACTAGGAGAGTTCCTCTCCTCACCAGTCCTTCTGGTCAAGAACAGTCAATATGGAATTTTTTTTTTCTTTTCCTCTTTGTAAGAAAAGAAGGGAACTACTAAAGGCTCTGTAGAATGTAGAGATCCCTGAGCAGAGAATCAGGAAGACTCGTCTTCCTGAGTTCAAGCTGGCCTCAGATCCTTACTAGCTGAGTGACCCTGGGCAAGTCACTTTACCCTGTTTGACTCAGTTTCCTCATCTGTAAAATGAACTGCAGCAGGAAATGTCCAACTGCTACAGTGTCTTTGCCAAGAAAACTCTAAATGGGCCCTGAAGAGTCAGACCACTAAAATGGCCGAGCAACAGCAAAGAAAAGAAGAGCAGCCTTGCTTCCAGTTCTGGGGAAACCATAGGGAGAAGTCCAATAAAAGGAGCTCATATTTCTTTAGTCCGCTATGCTCACGAAGCATTTTCTTTCTGGATTCTTAATTATCCTTAATTATAGATAAGAAAACCGAAGAGGGAGCAGCATTACGGAAGCTCAGTCTTGTGCCTCCGCAGCTCTCTCCAAGATGGCATCATGGTCTTCATGACCACCCAATGTTGGAAGCAACCTCAAGGGCTCATCCGTCCCATTCCCTTGTTTTACAAATGAAGAAGCTTAGCTAATTGGATCCTCACAAAACCCAGTGAACTAGGAGCCCTTATGATCCTCATTTTACAGATGAGAAAATAGAGGTAAAGGGGGGTCCAAGTGGTTTGATCTGGGTCTCACAGTCAAATGAAGAAACTGAGGCTCAGAGGGGGGCAGTGACAAAACAAAGGTCACATAGCCACCAAGTGGCAGAATAATCATCCAACCCAGGCCTTCTGAATCTCTTCTCGGTGGTTTTTCTACCAGGAGGAAAACTGGTGAAGAGAAAATTGGCCTTGAAGTCAGGGAGTCCCGAGTTCAAATCTTGCTTCAGACACTAATTGTGTGATTTGAGCAGTCTTGCTGAGTCTGTTTCCCAGTTTACAAAAGGGGATAATAATAAGAATAATAGGCACAATGGCACCACTGTGAAGACCAAATGAAATGACCCATGTAAGATGCTGCAAACTCTTTTTTAGATGTGATTTTTATTTTTATTGTCACTATTACTCCCCCCCTCCCCAACCCTGGAGGAGCTGATTATAGAATGAGGCTGAAAGACTGTGATCTCCAGGCTCCCTGGCTGGCCATACATGCCAACACGGCTGCTGTCACCAATCAGTCAACAGGCCCTTAGTAAGTGCCCACTGGGTTCTGGGTTAACTCAAGGCCCGCACTGCCCACATTTTCCATTCCAGGACAAAGTTCATTGCTGGGGAATTCTCCCTTAAAACTCCTTCCACATGTTCAAGATACCTTGCTCAAAAAAGAGATGCTGCCACTCAGCCCAACCCAATCCCCACAGTCCAGCTGGCCCAGGACCACCCATCATTACTTCTAAATTCCTTTACCTAATGGAGATGAAGCCAGGGCACCAAGAACAACTGGTCTGGAAAACCCCACCGTGCCATCCACATTACATCCACTAGCTAAAATGAAGCCCAACTTATTTCTGAAAGGACAGAGTAGACCATGAGCCAAGTGTCACTTACTGGTTGGGTGACCTTAAAGAAATCATTTCTCCCTTAGTACCTCATCTCTTCATCTGTAAAGTGGAGATGATGATGATGGTAATGACTGACCATCGTGATGAAATGGAAGTTCTATTCTTGACTTAAGTGCAGCTCACTATGTAACTATCCAGAAATACGTTTTGTCCTCCCTTTGGGTCATTTCTCCATTTATAAAATAGAGGTAATCACACAAGAAGCAATTGTTTTGTCAATAGTAGATCATTGATCACAGTTTAGAACCTCTCCTTACAGATGAGGAAATGGAGGCCTAAAGAGATTAAACAACTGACCCAAATTCACCCACCATAGTAAACGGCAGTTATGAGATTTTTAACTTTGGTCCTTTGACTGAACATTCGGTAGTCTTTCTCGTGTAATGACGATGATGATGTTTGTCCTTTGTTCTCAAAGAAGATCATAACATCGGGGAGGTGATGCCATGACAAGTATGTGAATCTCCTCCAGGACCATCTAGGTCCAGTGGCCAGATATGAATGTGAGGCAGTCAGGGTTAAGTGACTTGCCCAAGGTCACACAGCTAGTAAATGTCAGAGGCCAGTTTTGAACTCAGGTCCTCCTAACTCCTGAGCGGTGATCTATCCACTGCACCACCTAGCCGCCCACAACTATCATATACAGATATAGTTATATGTATATATGCTTAGAGATGGGAAAAATTAATCCAATCCTATTGAATTCAACATATATCCATCAAATGGAAGAGTTGCTGCTTTCATGCTACTAAATTAAAGTCTCAGACACATCTTAGCTGTGTGACCCTGGGCAAGTCACTTCAATCTGTTTGCTTCAGTTTCCTGTAAAATAACATGTGGAAAAGGTAATAACCAACCACTCCAATAGCATTGCCAAGAAAACCAACAGGGTCAAAAAGAGGCTGATGTGACTAAAATGACAAAACAAAAAAAAATGACAGTTCTGCTACTGCTTCTGTTCTTAAATTGATATCTGATGCTTTCTATGGGGAACATGAATACTATAAACACCTTTTATTAGGGAAGAGATTGCACCCACTAATAGGGAACAATGTGAGAGAAAGAGTTCAGGAAGGGCCAGGTGGACAAGGGAGAATGAGAGAGTCGGGCCGGACATTTCCCTTTGCCTCCATGATAATCATGCCAACTCCCATTCATCTCAACTTCATTGAATTATCTGTGCTCCCACGGAACAATGACTCACACTGTGCACGTCCTTCCATTAGAAAACATATTCAGCAGATCTGGGGGACAGAACCAGCGGCCAAAAGGTTCCTAATTGGCTGAAACAATAGGCTGAATTGACCAAGCTATCAAACACTGACACATATGAAGTTCTACTTAGGCTCAAAAAAATCAACTTCATGAATACAGAATGGGGAAAGTTTGGCTAATGAATGGTCCCCATTAAAAAGCCTTCTTTCCTCCCTTCCTTCCTCTTGACAAGTACCATCCTGTAAAGTCCAAACAATGATGCTGTGATAAAATACCTAGCCACACTCTACAGCTCTGCCTTGACAAAGAACAATGGTGCTGTAAGCTCAAACAAGAATAATCATGGATATATCAAAATCTAGATTTTGAGAAGAATAATAATGCCATGATGGATCCATTCAGTATGGAATGGTGAAAAGAACATCAGCTTTGGAGTCAAAGTAGCTGAGTTCAAATTATGTTTGTTATTTGTCACTCCATCTCTCTAGGCCTCAGTTTCCCCATTTGTAAAAATTAAAGGTTTTTGATTCAATTTGCTTTGCCCATTGTTTTGTGCAAACTTCTGAACTGCTCGCTCTCTTGGGACCTATTTCTTTTCTTTTTAAAGGACAATGGGATCCTCTAGGTTTCTTCCAGCTCAATAACCATGATGATATGATCTTAAGCCATAGCTCTGACACTAAGTAACTTCTGATACTTAATTTAATAGGGCTTTAGTTTTCTCATGGAAAAGGCATTAGATTTGAAGATGAAGTTTTCCTCTTTTGTCTCTCTCCCCTCTATCTCTCTTTCTCACTCTCCTTTTCTCTTTCTATGTCTCTCTCTCTCTCTCTCTCTCTCTCTCTCTCTCTCTCTCTCTCTCTCTCTCTCTCTTTCTCTCTCTCTCTCTCTTGCCAAAGACCTCTCAACATGTCCAGAACAGCACTCATTGCTGTCCACCCTAAAGCTTCCCTTTTCCAAGCTTCCCAAATTGATACTGAAGGCACCAACATCTTCCCAATCATCCCTAGGTGTAATCCTTGACTCCTCACTCTTCCTCACAGTCCATATTCAATCTGTCCTAGGGTCTGACACGTCTACTTTCATAGGATCTCTTACATCTAACTCTTTTCTCACTCACAACCCCTCCCTTGGTTAAGACCCTCTCCACCCCTCACCTGGACTTTGGCGATAGCTTCCTACCTGGTCTGCGTGCCCCAAGCCTCTCTTCCCTCCAATCCAGCTTGGCTACCCAAAGGATTTTCTGAAAACAAAGGCTCAACCACATCACTGCCCTTCTCAATGGAGGGTGCTTATAGAACTACAAAATTCTTTCCCCTCGATATTCTTGTTACTCCACCCTGACCCTGGAGGAGGTGGCTACAGATGCGGGGGATTTTCAGCTACAGGGCTGAAATGCCCCTTGAATAGGAAGTCATACAAGTATGATCACTCCCATTTTACAGATGATCAAACATATGCAAGGAAGTCAAGAGATGGCCACAGATTAATACAGCTAGCTAGCGTTAAACTCCAAACCCAGTCTTGTGATTCCAAGACCTCCCAAAGCCACATCAGAAGCCACCTTGTTTTAAGAGACAACCACCAACTGGCAGAATCTCTGCTGATCTAAGGAGAAGCTGGTCATCCATTTCTCATTAACAAGAAATTCAAGGTAACTGTTGTATTCTCTGTCAAGAAAAGGCAAAGACCTGCCCCCAACCTCATCCCTCCTATCGGACATCCAGGAGAGTTAGTTCCCTCTTCACTCCCAGTCTTGGGTTTTCCCTGAATTGACAATTTTTCTCCTGCAAAGTTATCCCCACAACTTAAGTTTCTGTTATTCATTTCTAAAACAATCAGATGATGTTTGGCTGACACTGCTCTCTATTTGATTCACTGTACAAAAAAAGAACCCGGCTAAAATAATCGAAGTGGCACGCCTTTCTGAAATGAAGCCAGCAGCGATGGCCAGGCTTGGTTCTCCCATTTGGCACTGGCCACCACTGAGATGCCTTCCATGAACTCCTCAGAACATGAAGACACAGAGCAAATAGCTTAAGTCCGGCCTCTAGTTTGCCAAACTTCAAAGGGCAAGGTTGGGTCCCCAGGCAGTGGGACACCTGTTTTTCCCATTCTGGTCTGAACTTGTCCCTGCAAGTCTTCTTTCCCACTTTACATCCAAGGAATACCATCTTAATCCATCTGTAATCCTCAAAAATGGATCTGGTTTCTCGGTTTTGGAGGGTATGGGGGAAGGGAAGACCGCTTCCTAGGCTGGACTCTTGGGTTTGGGGGGTTGTTTTTTTTTTCATATTTCTTGGCCCACCTTGTGTGCTGTTTATAGAGCTGATGAGGAGAACCACTCCCAAGCTGAGAGAAGCAGGAGAATCAGATGGGAATGGGTCCAGGTTCTTTTAAAATTTCTCCCTGAGCAGCGTGACAAGTGAATGGTGTGTGACGGATCTCAGAATTCTGGGCTTGGCTGGAAGGGGCTGCCTCAGATTGAGTATGGGAGGAAAAGAGGAATCAGAAGCCAAAGTGCAATGGGGAGAGGGATGAGGGGGTGGCAGGGAAACAGAGTCAGAGCAAGGTACAGAAGAGTCACTCAATTTTCTCAGCAGCAAAATCAGGGAGGGAAGAAGGAAGATGAGCCTTAAAGAGGAGCAGACTTTAGATAGGCCTTGGGTTGGTTTTTTTTTCTTTTTTAAGGTCAGGAGAGACCTTAGCATGTCTGAGCACTAAATTGGGAGTCAGGTGGAATTGGGTTCAAATCCCACTGGCTCTTTTTATCCCTAAAACAAAACACAAATTACTCTGACATTAAAAGCCCTTCATAATTTGATCCTGGAGTAGCTACTCAAGCTGACTGAGGTTCTTTTGGAATAAACTAAGAGTAGAATCTTTTCCCTGTGGATAATAGATTGATCATGAAATAATTCTTTTGGGGTTTTTGTGAGGCAATGGGGTGATTTGCCCAAGGTCATACTGGTAGTAAGTATCAAGTATCAGAGGCCAAATTTGAACTCAGGTCCTCCTGACTCCAGGGCCAGTGCTTTTTGGTGAAATAATACTTTGCTTATTCCTTTTGTTTCTTTGGTTATTTCAATGTTTTCATGAAACTAGTGATATCAGGAGGAAGGGGAAAGAAAGGGAAGGTGGGAAAGAGAAAAATGCAAAATTCAAAAGCTTGCCAAAAAAGTTATTGGTTGGGGGAAAAAAAAAGCTCAATTCCTCTCTTCCATAAGAAGACCTCCAAACCCTTTAATGGCAGTGGTTCACTCTACCAATATAAGTTTATATTCTACATATATATACATATATATATATATATATATATATATATATATATATATATAAGAAAGAAGCTAGTGACACAAACCTATCACAAAAGAGTCATAAAACTAAAACAAAACCAATGAGTAAGCAAAATCAGTTGAGTTTAGGTAAATAAATGGAAATGAAAAAATATTTATCTAAAAATGGATGATCAAGAGACTTGGAAATCTATACTGATGAAGACAAGAAGTCTTCTTGAAGTCCAGTCAGGATTCTATTCAATAAACTTGTGATTAGATCAGAGAATCAAGGTCCTTGCTCTCTGAGACACCCAGATAAGATTAGGTATCCATCTTATTGGGAAAAATTATTCATTCATATGCCAATGAACATTTATCAAACACCTACTATGTAATCACTAGGGATGCAAAGAATGACCAAAAACAAAAAACAAAAATCCCAGCCCCAGCATCAAGTGCATCACATTCAAATTTCTCTACTCTCCATAAGATTGTTCAGAAAACTCTCGCTTCTCCACTGGTGTCAGATGACATCAAACTCACTTTCCTTTCCTCCGCCCATCCCCACTCAGCCCTCCGATCCCCCCCCCCGCCCCATCTTTTTAAATTTTACATTAGGCCTGAATGCAAGGCTTTGAGCTCAAAACAACTGTACTTTTAAGCTGGTTGGGATGCTCTACAGGTAAAGCATTCTCCAACCATCACTCGGGACCCACAGCTGTGCAAGGTTCTTCCCCTCCCCTGAGCATGGAAATTACATCCTTAAATAAGAAGGCAACAAGGATCTGAGGATGAAGTGGGGGAACAGATGGTGATTGCTTTTCAGTAGAATGGAGGCTCAAAGTCTATCATGTCTGAATCTTTGAAAATTAAGATCAAAGGCAACTGGCTTTCTTCTTTCTACTTTCAACTTCTGACACTTTTTGCTATTTGGGAAGATGACAAGGGAATTCATCTTGGCACAGCCGGTGAAAATTGTCTAGCTGTCTATGGACAACAACAAATGTCCGACAACATTTTCAGGAGACGTCCCGCGCCCCCTCACTTTGGCTGTGACTTTTAGAGGGATAACTTTGCATTGCTCCTGGTGTGCGGTGGCTACAAGAGAACCACCGGTCTCTTGGAGTAGAAGTCCGCCAGTCAATAAACCACCATCCAGAAACCATGGCATCTTTCATCATCCTCGTTCAACCTGTTGGTGGGTCCAGGGACTAGTCTGCCATGACTAGAACCTGCTCTGTCTTCACCTTCTCCTGACCTCTCTGGCTTTCTCCCAGTTTCAGCTGACCTTCTATAATTCTAGCGCCTTCCCTCTGTTAATGATCTCCAATTGACCTGTCTATCTCTTGGACTGTCAGGTAGTACCATGGGTAGAGTGCTGGACCTGAAGTAAGGGAAAGTCATTGTCCTGAGTTCAAATATGAATGTGTGACCTTGGGAACCTCATTTCACCCTGTTTGCCTCAGTTCCTCACCTGTAAAATGAGCTAGAGAAGGAAATCAAGACAACCAAGACCCCAAAATGGGGTCATGAAGAATTAGACACAACAGAAAAACAATATGCAAATAGCATGCCTTAGATGTATATGATTGTTTTCAGGGTGTCCCCTCTCTTACACTTTGAACTCTTTAAGGACAGGGACTAGACTTTTTGGTTTTCTTTTAAGATTAGAGGGTCTGACTCACAGAAGCAATTCATAAATGCTTACGGACCGGCCAGCCGACTAGTACATAATGAATGCTTAAGAAGGGCTATTGACTTGTCTTGGTTTCCCAATAGTTTACAGTCTCCAGATAAATAACCAGATTCTCTTTGGATTCTCTCTGAAAATTTACCCACTTCTGAGCATTCTGTTTCCTTCAAGAAAGGTCATAGGGCAAGCTTATACAATGATCCTCCAAACCTAAGCTACCTCATGTTGGTGGTCTGTGAAACTTGGAGCAGTGCAAAGACTTGACAAGGATGTATGTTGGCCATGGGGAAGAAGAGAGAAAAGCAGGAGACCATCTAAGGGTCAATGTCCAATGGCTATATAGAAGGGGGCAGGAAATGTGTGCATGATACACTTCTATGTTTAATCTTCATTCTCAATGTTTTTTGCATCACTTTCTTAAGTTTAAATAACTAATAAATCAATCAATCAAACCCAGATTTATAACATGTGCTGATTTCTGAAGTGTAAATGCCCAAATTTTCTAAAATGTTTAATTTTATTCATTTAAGGCAATGGAGTTAAGTGACTTGCCCAGGTCACACAGCTAGGTCATTATTAAGTGTCTGAAGCCATATTTGAACTCAGATCCTCCTGACTCCAGGGCCGGTGCTCTAGCCATTGCACCACCTAGCTGCACCCTCAAATTAAAATTTTAATAATCATCCTGCACACCCCTGATTAATGTATGGAATGAGAAATGAGAAATATAATATTTTTTTTAAAAAAAACACAGGGCAGAATGAAATTTAGTAGATTGTCAAATGGATTCTCAACTGACTGAAAAAAATCTCATATAAGTTAATTCATAAAATATTTTGTAGAAAAGTCACTTATAAAAATCATGAGTCTGTAGGATTTCTAAGTTAGAAAAGACATACATATGTGAACAAGAATTCCATCCCCATCATGCCCTCAAGTTGTTGGCCAACCTTTCCTTGAAGATGTCTGGTGAGGGGGGACCTGCTGACTCCAGACGGCCCCTTCCACTACAGAATAGCTCCCAGGACCCTATTCTAGCTACACTCCATTCCCAAGTGGAGACATCAAAGTTTCCCCCTCAAGATGTGGGGGAAATGTCTGGACTGGCTTGTTTCAGCATTTAGTAGAATGAAATTAAGGTTTTTAACTGTCTTTTGGAGCCCTCTAGAATTTCCATAGTCAATAACCATATCTGACAGGCTTCAAGATAAAGAGCTTCCTATATACTCCCTGAGATATGTTGGCAGAAGTTCTGAATGTCAGATTCATTTAATATCATTATCTCTGTGATTCAGCAGCTGCAACTCATAGATCTTAAATAATTGGCCATTAATCCTGAGTCAGATGTCTAGACATCTAAAACCCAAAACCTTAAATCATTTTTCTTATAGATTATTCTGCTTCTAAAATCTTTCCATTCTGTCTGTCCTTCTCTCTACTACCGTGGCTTCAGTTATCACCTCTCCTCAAAGGACACCCCGTTCGATCAAGGACTGCAGGCCTGTAGCTGAGGTCTCAAAAGTCAGCCCAATCAAGTCCCTCATCTTACAGTTGTGAAAAGAGAACCAGAGAGATGATCAAATGTAAGCCTCTTGAGGACAGGGCCTGTTTCATTTTTATCTTTGCAGCTTTATCACAAATAATTGTTGTTCCTGGTGTGTGTAAGAACTTACTAAATATATGCTGATTAATTGATTGATTACTAGTTATTGGTATTCCAACCCAACAGTCACCATTGCTACTGACCTAATAAGGATGATTTCATTTCATCTGAATCGAATTGGCTTTCTACTCTCCCATGTTGTCCCCCCTCCCCAGCCCTAATATCTCCTCTGGAAAGTATTCCTCAAGTGCCTCCTAAACATATAACCTTAGAATTAGATCTGGGACTGACCACCTAGAACAGAGGAGGCCACCGGGAGCAGCAAGGTGGGGAACCATATAGAGAAAGGATCTGGGTAGAAAGTAGTTAGGGAGCAAGCCCTGGTCCTCCTTCTGCAAAGTCAACATTCCTTCCTTGATCCCAATGGCCCCTCACTGTCTGATGACAGTTCAGACTCAAGTTGGCCGAAGGAGAACAGCAGCCTCTACAACTGCCCTATTGGACTCACAATTGTCCCACTGCAGTTGGAAAATACCATGAAAGGTCAAGAGACTTGGCCAAGCAGACCAGGATATTCTCATGTTCTCTCTCTCTCTCTCTCTCTCTCTCTCTCTCTCTCTCTCTCTCTCTCTCTCTCTCTCTCTCTCCCTCCCTCCCTCTCTTTCTCTATCTCCATCTCTCTGTCTGTCTCTCCATCTCTCTGCCTCTTTCTGTCTCCCTCTTTCTCTCCACCTCTCTCTGTCTCTATCTCTGTCTCTCTGTCTCTGTTTCTCTCTGTGTGTATCTCTCCCACTCTCCTCCTTTCCCCTTCCATTTCCTTCCCCTCCTTACTTCCTTTCTCCCTCCTTCCCTCCTCCATCTCTCCCCCACAGCCTTTACCTCTACAACATTGCTGCACCCCTACACCCCACCTAATTCAGTCCCACAGAGAAGCATCTGGCACATTTTAGGTGGTTAATAAATGCTTATGGAACTACATGACCAACTATGGTTCCAGGGGTCCCCTGATAGAGACCCCCCCCACCTCCTGGCAGAGAGCTACAGAATGAGACACACATTTTTGGACAGTCAATGTGATCATTTGTTTTGATTGACTATAGATTTGTTACAAGATTTGTTGATGTTGTTTATCCAGCAATAGGAAAGAGGAAAGAGGAAGAGAGATAAACAAATGTATGAAACTTGAAAAAATAAAAACTAATTCAAGCAAAAGGAATTTTTAAAATAATAAATGTTTCTTGATTACATGGCTGTTTCCTACATCCTCAGGCCTGTTAGGTGAAGAGAATCAGTCCTTGTAAAAGAATTTCTTTCCCTGATTATTTGAGACTGCATTATATCATGCAAGAGGCCATTCATTTCTCCAGGAGAGCTAGGATTCAGTCACTGCGACCTCAAGCTTGGATACATTTAAATGAGTTTCACTTCCTGAAATGGGCAGAACCCTGAAAATCCTCATTCTCCTCCCATGCACATCTGGAGGACATATGAGGAAAGATCATGCAGCAATCATTTCTTTTTTGCCTAATGAGGAGAATAAGGACTAACAGAAGGAAGGAAAAGACTCAATGAATTTTTCCTGTTCCTCCATTTTTCCTCTAAGAAAACCAACCTAACTCACATCTGTCACTTCTATGCAGGAATAGACTGGAGCATCTCAACCTAAGAAAAGGGGAATTTCTACGTTCTTCCAGACTTTGGGCATTTTATACAGATTGAAGGAGTGGCTTTGTTCCTTTAAAGGCCTCCTTAGCCCAAGGCAGAGGGAATCTATCAGGTTACTAGACAGTTTAAGATATGTAGCCCCTGAACAAACAAAATCAGTGCAGATAGGATAAAAAAAAAAAGAAAGCAATGAAGTAGAAAAAATTCTGTGTATGGAATATCTCTGACAAGGGTCTGAAAACCATGACATAGAGGAAGTGAACCGAAATCAATGACAAAGAGCCATTGAAAGGATATGAACAGAGATTCTCAAAAGATGAACTGCAAAGTGTTAATAACCATATGAAAGTGCTAATAATAAGAGAAGTGCAAGGTTTTAAACAGCTGTATCTACCCTAACATCCAACAAACTGGTAAGAAGGCGATGGGGCCAGTTGGCACTGGAGGTACTGACACCGGCCCACACAGACACTGTTGGCAGAGATGAGAACTGGTGTAACAATTCTGAAAATATTTAAAATTTTGGAGAGCAAGTGACCCAGGCCCTTTGACACATAGATCTGAATGATAGCTATATGGTCCTTGAAAATCAGAGAAAGAAAAAAAGTCCACGTCTGTCTGCATTTGGGGTAATAGCGAAGTCAGAACAAACAGCTAAATCAACAGTGTGCACCACTGTTGAATGTTGGGGAACCCTGAGTGCTAGAGGAAATGATGACTAGGAGGAGACCAGAGAAGCAAGAGAAGATCAGATGAATGGATGAGGAGTGGGGAAAGAGCCAGAAAGAGCCATGGCCCAGCCCCCTCGGTCTGTCTCCTTTTATACAACTCTGGTCCCCTTAAGGTTGAATCTCCCCAACAAGCTTGATGACCCGGTATAGTCATAACTCTACTTTCCTCCTCTTAAATGGGCCTTCCAGGTGAATTTTGGAGACTCCCTTCTGCTACTGGTCCATACTCCCTGACCAAATCATGGGAAACCTCAGCTGCTCTTGATCTGTAAACTTAGGTCCCCAGCATCTCTGGGATTTCAGCAAGAGAGAGAGCATGTCCCACCACCAACCAAGCAAGCTGCCCATGGGATAGAGGGGGCTGGGGGGCCCTTTGAGACACTATCATGACTGGACTGCCTCCCAAGCCTCAACTGGCTTTCTAATAAACCCAACCAAACTCAACCCCAAGTTTGTATGACATGAAGTCAGTAAAACCAGGTAAATGACATACACAATGACTAAATGGGAAGAATGAAAGAAAAATGGGACATGTCATTAAAATGAACAAGGGTATCCCAAAAGAGGAAATGAGAAGATATGCCTCCCTTCCTCCTTCATAGAAGTGGGGGACTTCAAGGACAAAGTCATATATATACTGTGAGACTCAGATAACACATTGGTTAGTTTGACTTGACTTCCTTTTTACCTGTTTTTTTTATTCTTTGGTACAGGCGATGGCTCCCTGAATAGGAATGAAGGAGTGATACATTTGGAAATGAAGGGGCTATGAAAGCAAAGTATTAATAAATATATCTTTTAAATAGATGTAATATAT
Source organism: Macrotis lagotis (assembly GCF_037893015.1). Taxonomy (NCBI): domain Eukaryota; kingdom Metazoa; phylum Chordata; class Mammalia; order Peramelemorphia; family Peramelidae; genus Macrotis; species Macrotis lagotis. The sequence continues at coordinate 181,978,228 of NC_133665.1, forward strand.
ATATGTATATAGCTATATAACACATGTATATGTGGACTGGTGGTTTTTATTTAACAGAAAGCATGAGTTTCTTAGCAACATTTTGTCTGAGCTATATAACTAGAGAATTTTATACCCAAGGTAAATGGGTATAAAACACCTGAGATGTTTTTGGAAGCAAGGGATGGGGAGACATCTCGTGGTGAGAAAACAGACTCCAGTAAGGGAGAGGGAAAGGGAGGAAAGGGAAAGAAAACAAGGGATGGGGGGAAAGGGGAGAAAGAGAAAAAAGAGAAGTGAGGAGACAGAGAGGGTCTTTATGACAACCTGCTGCCTCTTGTGCTCAGTACTGAGGATGCAAATACAGACAGCAAAGCCTCAAAGAACTTACATTACAATGAAGGAAAAAGGAAGTAAAAAAGGAGATGAAAGGGGCAGGAGGGGAAAGGCTGCTGGCAATGAAGTGGAAGGAAAGGGGAGTCAAGTTAGAGGTCAAGAGAGCATGGCCAGGGCCCTTCCTCAAAGAGGTACTTGGGTTGCCAGCTTCCCATGGAACCTTTGGCGAGCCAGTCCTTAACCACTACATTACTCAGTTTCCTCAACTGTAAATGAAGGGGTTTGGCCAAATGACTGCCAAGGTCCCTCCCAGTTCCAAGTGGAAGCTCCCAAGTGTTGACAACAGCCTCCAAATCTCCCTACCCTAATTCTGTCTATATGGATTGGAAATCGGGTTCCCATATTACCCAACTGGATAATCAAACTCTGGAATGCAGTTGGTTTCTGGATAGCAGGGAAATTAGAAACAAGGCGAAGCCCAAATAAATGTCAGAGTATAGAGGAAGGATAAGGGAGAGAGCTCAGGTTATCAGGTTGAATTTGAAGAGTAAAATAAGGCAGGACATGATTTTTTTCTCTAAACTGCTTGAGTTCACGTAATTACAGTCAAACATAATTCTGAGGAATGAGGAACATGGCAAAGTTGATCCATGGGTCGATGGCAGCTTCTTCCTCCTTCTTGCAGGTCTGACCTAGGGAAAACCCTCCTCTGATTATTATATTATTTGATCCACTATACATGAGTCAAAACAGACTCTCTATACCTCCCATTGCAAGACTTCTCACTCAGACAGGAGAGATTAGATTAATTAGACACTATCCCAGCAAGAACAAGCAGGACATTCCAGGTCAGGAGGCTGATTTTCAGTTCCCAGCTCTGCCACTTACTCAATGAATGACCTTGACAAAGATATTTCACCTCTCTGGACCTCAACTTTCTCATCTATAAAATGGACTAGACAGAATCTCTTCCAGTAATAATTACTATTTATACAGCAGCTATTATGTGCCTGTCACTAAACACTTTATAAATATGACCTCATTTTATCTCGCAACAACCCTTGGGTTAGGGCTACTATTATCCTCATTTTACAGAGGAAGAAACTGAGGCTAACAGAGTCCATGACTTGTCAAGGGTCAACCAGCAACTAGTTTCTGAACTTGCATTTGAGCCCAGAATTCTCTCTGCTACACCACCTAGCTGCCCCCAAGCCCTAGATCAGGGGACTGGGGGGTCATGATGCCATACCTGACAGATGCATATTTTGTATACAACATCCCCTGTTCATTGACATTACTAATATTATTAATGGCATTACCCTAGCACTTCTCTTTTTTGCTAGATTGACTCCAAAGAACCATTCTCACAAAAACTCGATGCAGGATGTGATGGGAATATGAATATTTCCACTTCACAGATGAGGAAACTGAGGCTCAGAACCAGAAAGTGACTGCTTCTGATCACCAGACTAGTTTCAGATCTTTGGCCTTCATGTCCAACCTTCTTGCCATGATGTCCTGCTCTTCTATTTCTAGTTTTTCCACCATTTTGTTATGTACGGACAGGAAGTGATTAAAGACTCCTGGTTTAAACCACCAATGATTCCATTACTTCACTTAAATCACAGGATCATAGATTAAGACCTGAAAGGACTCTAGGACATTATCTAGTCCATTTTTCAGATGAAGAAACAAATTGAGGTAGGGAGAGGCCACACAGCTGATAAATTATTTTGAGTGGAATTTGGACCAAGGTATGAGACTCCAAGAAATTTCAAGAGATGGATGTGTGTGTGTGGGGGGGGGGGGGGGGTAGAGATAAAGAAATGCCTTCTGAGGAGGAGGTACCAGAGTGCATTCCCTTCTGCCTTCGGCATGTCCAGCCCCCCCACCCCTTCCTAAAAGGTTCTGCACCCTCCAGCTATCAGCCCAAGCCTCTGCTCCCTTCCACAGCTCAAGTCCTACCTTGAAAGTGCTCTCAACACTCACGGCCACAACTCTCTCACCTTCTGTTTCCTCTCTGCCCTTTGCAATCTGTCCTTTGTCTCCATCACTGGACCAAACTGTTCTCTTCAAGGTTCATTGCTAGGTCCAAAAACCCTTTCCTTGACCTACACCATCCTTGAGTTCTCTGCAGCCTGCATGCCCATTGACCATGCCCTCCTCCCTCTCTCCTCACTGGCCTTTCATAACTCTCCTCCCTCATAAATCTCTTCCTCCCTGAGATCTCTCACAAGCATCCCTTTCTCTTCACTCACAAAACCACCATCTTAATTCAGGTCCTCATTATCTCTATCTGCAACAGTCTTCTAACTGGTCTCCCCACATTCAGTCTCTCCAGGCCATCTCAGCTCCATCCAAACACATTCTCAAAATTCAATCACACCACTCTCCTCAATAGGGAGCTTCCATGGCTCCCTGTTCCTTTGTTTGGGCACTGAAATGCAATTCAGTGTGGTTCTCACGATGTTCAAACACCCAAGGTTCTAGCATAGTAATTTTCTAAGAGTGGTCTGTGAGGCCAAAACCATCTTGATAATAAACTCATCTGTTTTCATTTCTAATATGGTAAATGTCGATATAACCCTCATAAGCAAAGTTCCCTTGGAGATCTTCAATGTTTAAGTTGGAGAATATCTGTTCTAGGCCCATGGTCTCCTTGCTGGTCCCTTCCCCACAGGTTGCTCACCTGGGCCCCCAAGTTTCTCCAACTTCTCTGCCACCTCCTGGAGCCCCTTCAAAGCTTAGGACAATTCCCCTCCTTTCTACATGGTTCAAGGATTTTCCCTTTATGGGACCACTTCTAACCTAAGATGACATTGCTCAGCAACTGCTCAGAAAAGACCTTCAGCCCATCTGACCCTTTTCACTAATAAAAAACACTGTTGAGCAGAGATGTAAACACGTCTCATCTCATCCCATTTCCCTTTCTTTAAGCTTAAGCATTTGGCTGATCCATCTCCAGCCTCCCGGCAATCCTTTCAGGGAGCCCATCTCCCCAAATGATACCAAAGGGTCTGCTGGGACTTGAGCCAATGCCTTTCATGGAAATACAAGACCAAGTCATGAGGGCCAAGAGGTTGGAACACATCTGGGTTCCATGAGTCACTTTTCAACACATTTTCCCATTTCCCAGTGTGCTCTCTACCTTCCCAAAGCATCACAGGGTCTTAAAGAACTGCTTCCAGTCTAGTTCTTCTACAGTTCATGCTTCCTATTAGTGCCAAAAACATCATCCTGAAGCAACACTGGGTGATGAAGGGATTAGTGCTGGACTTACATTCAAGAAGACCTAAATTCAAATTCAGCCTCAGACACTTACGGTTGTGTGAACATGGGTAAGTCACTTAAACTTGTTGCCTCAGTTTCCTCATCTGTAAAACAAGCTGAATGGGACAGTTAGGTGGCGCAGTGGATAGAACACCAGCCCTGGAGTCAGGAGGGCCTGAGTTCAAATCCAGCCTCAGACATTTAATAATTGTGACCTTGGGCAAGTCAACTGACCCCATTGCCCTGCAAAAACCAAACCAAAAAAAAAAAATGAGCTTGAGAAGGAAATGGCAAACCACTTCAGTATCTGCCAAAAAACCCAAACGGAATCCTAGAGAGTCAGACACAACCAAAATGAATGATCGACAACAAAATTCTAGACAAATCACTCAACCTGAGCCTCAGTTTCCTCTTCTGTAAAATGAATGGAATTGACCATCTCAAAGGATGCCTTTAATTCTTACTTTTTTCTGCCAAGGATCATTTGGATATTCATTCATAGGTTATCTTTGGTCAAACATTTAATTCACCCCTAAAAAGCTTCTAGATTTATTGAATTTCGAGTCCTGCCCACAGTTGCCTTGGCAATGCCACCCCAATACATGAGCCAGAGGTTCCCACCCCTGCTCTAAAGGTAGGGTGTCCCTCCTCTTACTGGAAACCTCTAGCAGCCACCATTGCCTGAAGAAGAAAGTGCCCATCCCTAAGGCTGGCATTCAGAGCCTCCCACAAACTTGACTCCACTTGCTCCCAGGCATAACCTCCTCCAGCCCCTATCCTCAGCTTAGCTCTCCATCTCTTGGGCTCCTACTGTTTTCCTTGGAGAACTACTCAAGGACCACCTCCCCTCTTCATCCTTCCCTAGCTACCACTGTCCCCAGGGGAACATCACAGAATCATAGAATCTCAGATGTGGGAAGGAAAGTCACAGAGTCCAACCTCTCTTAGGGCAGAAATGCCCTCTACACCCTTCCCAACAAGTGGGCATCTAGGACCAAGTCCCTTCTGAGACCACCCATTGTACTCTAGGATCATGCCAGGTATAAGGAAGTATTTGTTTTCACTCTACAATGAATCAAAACCTCTTTTTTTAATTTCCACCCTGGAAGGGGGTAGCCCAGGGGGCCAAGTGAGGGAGGTGGCAGAGGGGGCCTAATATTTAGGGCAAAGAAATGACAAGTTTGTGTCAGCACTAAGGGCAAGTCCAGTCGCAGATGGGTATCTCAGCCCAGAGGCTGCCTCCCTGCCCCTCTAGAGAGGCCAGCATCAACACAACTGGAGGAATTTGTTTCAAGAAGGGGCATCAGATTTCAAATTCTCTGTGTATTTTCAGAAAAGTATTCCATTTCACATATCTCAGAGGAGGGCCAGCATCACCTCACTCTCCCCCCAACCAGGACAAGCTGGGCATGCAAGAATAGAAACCCTGGGTAAGCCTCTGCATTAGCCAAATTCTGAGGATCATTCCCAGCTCTCTAAGCAAGCCCCACTGCCCCCACCAAGAGCAATCAAAGCCTGCCCACCCTGGAGAAAAGGTACCTTGGATCCCTTGTTTTCCAACCTCTGACCATCTCTCCAAGTCACTGTTTCAGGAAAAGTTCCAGTCATGTTCCAGTCCCAGTTATCTGGCTATCTTCTTCATGGCCCCCTTCCTCCTGACATCCAAAGCCTTAATTCTTGAACCAATCAAATCGACTCAGCCAATTCTTCCTGGAGAAGGTGAGTCAATCCATTCCCTTTCCTGGGACCCTCTTCACCAACCTTTCAGCCCCAACCTGACTCTCAATCTCCTATTAGAATGTAAGCACCTTGAGGACAGGGATATTGCATTTGGATCTTTCCCCATTGCTCAGAATGGTCTCTGGCATGTAGAAATGTTTGATAAATGTTTTTCTATTCATTCATCTATTTGTCCATTTATAGAACTAAAGCTAGTCATCCAGTCCATTGACCTCATGTTTAAAATGAGGAGACTGAGGCCCGGGGACTCATAGGGTACAAAAACAATGGCTAACATTTTGAGGTTTGCCAAGAATTTTCCCACATATTCTCTCATGTGAAGATCACAAAAGTCCTGGGAGATTTTTATACCCATTTTATAGATGAGAAAACAGTGTACAAGAGCAGACAAGTAATTTGCCCAGGATCGCACAGCTAATTCATATCAGAGCGGGATTTGAACTCAGATCTCTTGACTCCATGTCCAGTTGCACTCTATGCAGTGACAACATGGGAACAGCAACCAACCCCCTACCGCCTTCCACCTTCCTGCTCCCAGAGTCACTAAGCTTTGGCAGCTGCCATCATACTTAACCCGCTATCCTCATTCATTCTTTAACTTCCTGGATTCTTTCATCACTATCGGGAACTACAGAATTTTCCATTTTAAAGGGAGCTCAGAGAGCATTCAATTCAATCAGTTCATTGACCTAATTCTAGGAAAGCTGATTTTCCTGCAGCTAAATTAATGGCACTGGCAACATCTGAACCCAGATCTCTTGGCTGCCCAGTCCAATACTATTTACTGTTTTAAGTCACAATGACCTTTATTCTGTAGAATTGTTTTTAAAAAACAACAAATAAAAGGGGCAGCTAGGTGGCACTGTGGATAGAGCACTGGCCTGGGAGTCTGAAGGACCTGAGTTCAAATCCAGCCTCAGATACTTAATAATTACCTGGTTATGTGACCCTGGGCAAGTCATTTAACCCCATGACCTTGCAAAAACCAGCCACAAAAACCCCCACTTTTCTGCACTTAATAGAAAAGTCATGTGTTTGTGGTGGCAAAGAATTGGAAATTGAGTGAATGTCCTTCAATTGGAGAATGGCTTAGCAAACTGTGGTCTATGTATGTCATGGAACACTATATTGTTCTATTAGAAACCAGGAGGGATGGGAATTCAGGGAAGCCTGGAGGGATTTGCATGAACTGATGCTGAGAGAAATGAGCAGAACCAGAAAAACACTGTACACCCCAACAGCAACATGGGAGTGATGTTCAACCTTGAAGGACTTGCTCATTCCATCAGTGCAACAATCAGGGACAATTTGGGGCTCTCTGCAATGGAGAATCCCATCTGTGTCCAGAGAAAGAACTGTGGAGTTTGAACAAAGACCAAAGACTATTACCTTCAATTTAGGGGGGGAAATGTTATTTTATTAATTAAGATATTATTTATCTCATATTTTTTCCTTAAGGAAATGATTTCTCTCTCATTACATTCAGCTTAGATCAATGTATACCATGGAAACAATGTAAAGACTAGCAGACTGCCTTCTGTGGGGGTGGGGGGAAGCAAGAATAGGGGGAAAATTTTGTAAAATTCAAAATAAATAAAATCTTTCTGAATAGTGTCTTTGAAGAAAGAAAAAACCTTAAAAAATAAATAAAAAGAAAAATAGAAAGGTCATAGTCTGCTACCAATTCAGGAGACTACATACAATGTGATTGAGGTTACTTGTTTTGTTTGCCTCTTTCCTTTGTTATGAGAGAGAATTCCAATGGGAAGGTTGACAATGGAAGTGAACAATAAAAACAAAGAAAAGCAGGAATAAAACATTTGCTAAAGAATTAGCAGATTATATAATTCCAACCTGGTTCTTCTGAGCAATCTTCTGCCCTTTTTTCCAACGAAGAATGGGTCTAAGAGGAGGCAGCTCCTTCTCCTCTTTTCCAATCACATGGTCACCAAGGCTGTAGGCAGCTTCAAACACAATGGGACTGATGACGTCCTTGACCCTCCGCTGAAAAAGCAAAGAAATCCACAGGTTACTTGGATCCCTGGTAGATCCCTGCCATCATTTGGCCACAGTTCCCTGAATAGAGGGAGGTGCAATGAGGCAGGTCTCAACTTAGCTTCCAATGGAATCAACAGTCTTATGCTCATTGAATACAATGACTTAATGTTCATCTGCTCATAGACAACCTATGACCCCCGAGATGTTAATTAAGTGAGTTGTCCAATGCTCAATGATGGAGCCAGGGCTAGAGCTCATGTCTCCTAACACTCACTTAACTGTTCTTTCCATTGGCATGATAAGTAATGGTAGACCCAGCAATAAAATCCCCCTGCCCTACGTCTTGGGGCAGCCCCAGTTTAGTTGCCTTACATTTCTCTGAGTGACACAAATGGGCAGACCTAGTAAAAGATGAGAGGAGAACAAAGCATCCCAGCATGGCAGAGGGGGAGGAATCACCCACCCTCCCTTTCTCCACGTGGAATTCCAGTCATGAGTCCTGCCAATGAGGGTGTTTCCTCTCCCCTTCCTCCTTGGGATGAATTTGCCTCTGCTTTTGACCTCCACATACAAACAGCTCCAATCTATGCCTCCTCTATACATATCCCTCCAAATGCTCAAGGGCAGCTAGAATGTTGGCCCATCCCCAGCTTCTTTCAGAGATACTCACAGGGCTTGAACGTAAAGCCCTCATCTTACAGTTCACCAACACTGTTCTGGAACTGGTGGCCAGAACTGAACCAAAGACTCCCAATGGGGAGCTAATAAAGACACAGGAGAGTGTGATGATCACCCCCCCCACACTTATTCCTGGCAATTAGACAGCTCTAAATGCAGTCTTGGCTGCCCTTCCCACTTCCTCCTGACATCCAAAGCCTTGGTTCTTTTATTTTCCTCTAAGATTTTATTTATTTTGAGTTTTACAATTTTTCCCCGAATCTTCCTTCTCTCCCCCACCCCCCCACAGAAGGCAGTTTGTTAGTTTTTACATGTTTCCATGGTATACATTGATCTAAGTTGAATGTGATGAGAGAAATCATATCCTTAAAGAAGAAAAATAAAGTATAAGAGATAGCGAAATTACATAATAAGATAACGGGTTTTTTTCTAAATTAAAGGTAATAGTCTTTGGTCTTTGTTCAAACTCCACAGTTCTTTCTCTGGATACAGATGGTATACTCCATTACAGACAGCTCAAAATAGTCCCTGATTGTTACACTGATGGAATGAGTGAGTCCATCAAAGTTGATCATTGCCCCTATTTTGCTGTTAGGGAGTACAATGTTCTTCTGGTTCTGCTCATCAAAGCCTTAGTTCTTGAACCATCCTCAAATCAACTTGCTGTTCACTGGAACCCTCAGATCTTTTTCTGACAAACTTCCCTCCAGGGACACCATATTGGTGGTGATTTTTTAAATTAAGTGTAGGAGTTTACAATTATCCCCATAAATCAAGGAGTGATTTCATTGTTATAAGGAACTCCCAGATGAGGAAACGCTCTCCCAATAAAGGCAAACACCTTCTCCATAACTGATATTCTTACCAACATTTCTTCTTTTATTTTCAGCATTCACTTTTTAAAATCTTGAGTTTCAATCTTGAGTTTCTTTCCCTCCCCCTAGTCTCTCCCTATTCACTTAGAAAGCAAGCAATATGATATCAATTACATATAGGAAATTGTGCAAAACATATTTTCATATTAGTCATGTGAAACTTAAGATTCTTAAAGAAAATGCCTGGAATCCCAAGAGGCTAACTGACACAGCCAGGATTGTGTCAGAAGGAGAATTTGAACTCAGGACAGGAGATTGCTCAGAACTACTCTTCATTCACTATCCCAGTGCTTCTCAAAGTAAAATCCTTTAGGATCCCCAAAACCCTTTCAAGGGCTCCATAAGATTGAAAGTTTTTGAAATAATACTAAGACATTTTAATTTCTAATACATTAAATTACCCAGAGAAGAAGATGAAGTTGGGGGGAAGAGAATGGTGGGGTTTTTGTTTCAAAAGCCAGCACTGCACGAATATGCATAGAAATGATCCATCCAGGGCCTGTTATGTCTCCCTCAACACAAGTCTTCAGTTTATAGTCTCAGAATCTCCTGAAGCCTAGAGAGGTTATGACTTCCCTGGGATCACCCAGCTAGTGGACCTCAAAAGGAGAACTTGAACCCAGCTCTTCCTGACCCCAGCACCTGTATCATGCAGCATATATATATATATATATTGCCAATGAAAGACCTGAGGAAGCAACAAGAGGTGGTTGGGAAAGAGGAGGTGTGGGTGGCCCCTGAGACTTTAAATATAGAATTTGCCTGGATTTTGGTGTTCTGGCCCTGTTAAGACTCACTCTGAAAAACCCTCAGGCATCTCAGAGTCATCCTGGTGAATGTCTTCCATCTGGATCACCCAGAGGAAATGGGTTTCCCAGGTCTGCTGGCTTTTATTGAAGCCATGAGGAGGCTCCAGGACTCCCAGTCCCTGACCACCGTGCTTTTTTCTTCCATGTCTGGTTTCACAGACGTCACAAGTATCTAAGCTTGTGCCTTCCACAAAGCATATAGATATATATATATGCATCAGCCCACAGAAACACCCTGCATATACAGAGGTCAAACTCTTGGCAAGCTCAACCGTCTGGAATTTTGCCATGAACCTGAAAGTTTAAAAAAAAAGGCCCTGCACTCTTAAAACAATGGTCACAGAGCTGATGCACTTTACTATGAAAATGAGGCCTTTGCTCAGAAATGATTAACTCAGTTTACCAAAAACCTCAGCAAATATGTTTATCACTCTAGGACCATGTGAGACCCTGGACCTGGACTTGTTAGAAGGACCAAGTTAGAAACAGCCATTCAGTGACCAAAGGCCATTAGCCAGGGGTACAGAAAGGGGGGGAGAAAATGTTGTTGTAGGCAGACACATCAATGATAGTGAAAATGGACATGAAGAAACCATTGCAGACAGGGAACTTGCCTTATATGTCTATGGATCCCCCTAGCAAATCCTCTTTAAGTGTTTTTTGATTGATTAGTTGATTGGATTAAGGGACAGAGAAAAAATCATCACTAGCTATGAAAATAGAGCAATCTGGATCCATTTAGCTCTGGGATGAATAGCCTTCCATCCTTCAGGGGCCTGGAGGGAAAAGGAGGGGAGGGGAAGGGGAAGCTGAAATAAGAAGCCTGAGTCACACAAAAAAAGGTTAGATTCTATTATGTTCTGAGGATTCTGATTAAGAAAGAGAGCAACAAAAGTCACATTTTAGGAAAAAGGAAAATTCTTATTTTTTTCTTTTGAAAGGTTTGTTTTGAATCCCACAGAATACTGAAAGACAATTGAAGAAGTGCTCCCAGGCCTCCAACAGATGTTCTTTGGAGGTTGATGGGACAATTCAGACAAGCATCCCCCAGAAGGAGAAGGAAGGACTGGGGAGTAGGAAACCAAGTTGGGATCACTGAAGGCCGGAAATCCTGGGGATCAAATGAATGAAAGCCCACCTGGGTCACTTACTCCTTGTAGGACCTGGAGCAAGTCACTTGGCTTCTCAGGGTCTTAGGCCATAAATTGAAAGAGTTGACTCAGTGGCCCCTCAGGTCCCTTTTAGCTTAAAGTCTATGAATATCCGTTACCTTCATTACTCCCTTGATATCTCTGGGTCTCAGTGATCTCATCGTTAAATAAGGGGTTTGGTCTATATGGCATCTGGGATCCCCTTTGCTCTAAAACTTATAATTCCCTGGAATGAAAGAAAGAAATTGAGTTGCCAAGGCAGACTCAAGGCTATATTGTCCACAGAAGCCCTCTCTGAGATTTTATCTATTTGCCGTAGGTCATTCAAACTGCCTCAGTTGACTTAGTCAACACCAGAAAGGGCCCCAGAGTCAGTCTTTGTGGCATTTGTTTTTGCCCAGACAAAACCATTGTAACCAAGATCCAAAGAAATGTAGTAAATTGGGAAACAATCTTTACAACTAGTGTTTCTGACAAAGGACTCATTTCTAAAATATACAAAGAACTGAGTCAAATTTTTTTTAAAAAAAAGCCATTCACCAATTGACAAATGGTCAAAGGATATGCAAAGGAAATTTATAGATGAGGAGATCAAAGCAATTCATAGTCATATGAAAAATTGCTCTAAATCATTACTTATTACAGAAATGCAAATTAAAGCTTCTCTGAGGTACCACCTCATACCTCTCAGACTGGCCAATATGACCAGAAAGAACAATGATCAATGTTGGAAGGGTTGTGGGAAATCTGGGACACTATTACATGGTTGGTGGAGCTGTGAACTCATCTAACTTTTCTGGAGAGCAATTTGGAATTACTCCCAAAGGGCAACAAAAATGAACATACCCTTTGATCCAGCAATACCACTCCTGGGTCTATACCCTGAAGAGATGATGAAAAAGGGTAAAAACATCACTTATACAAAAATATTCATAGCAGCCCTGTTTGTGGTGGCAAAGAAGTAGAAATCAAGTAAATATCCTTCAATTGGGGAATGGCTTAGCAAACTGTGGTATATGTATGTCATGGAACACTATTGTTCAATTAGAAACCAGGAGGGATGGGAATTCAGGGAAGCCTGGAGGAATTTGCATGAACTGATGCTGAGTGAGATGAGCAGAACCAGAAAAGCACTGTACACCCTAACAGCAACATGGGAGTGATGTTCAACCTTGATGCACTTGCTCATTCCATCAGTGCAACAATCAGGGACGATTTGGGGCTGTCTGCAATGGAGAGTGCCATTTGTATCCAGAGAAAGAACTGTGGAGTTTGAACAAAGACCAAGGAATATTGACTTTAATTTAGAAAAAAAAACCTGCTATATTACTGTTTGATCTTGCTATCTCTTATGCTTTATGTTTCTTCCTTAAGGATATGATTTCTCTCTCATCACATTCAATTTGGATCAAGGTACAACATGGAAACAATGTAAAGACTGGCAAATTGCCTTCTGTGCGGAGTGGAAGTAAGATTAGGGGGGAAATTGTAAAACTCAAAATAAATAAAATTTTAAAAAATAAAGATGACCATGAGTGTGACCCAATGAGGAAAGGCACTGGGCAGAGTCAGAGTAACTGGGATCCAGCTCTAACACAGGATAATGACATTGGGTGTGGAAGGCACTGCCCGGTCTCATCTTCCTCCTCTGAGGTCCCTTTTTCTCTGTCTCTTCTTTGCATATATCACTCACCTCACTAGGACAGTTTCCTGTTCTATAACAAAAATCTAGGCATTGGATAAGATACTTTCTATTAGATATTTTAGAAACACTGGTTCTCATCTAGAGGAGAGGAATCCACCACCTCTTGAGGTGGCCATTCCGCTCTGAGGCAGCTCTGATCCCGGGTCTCTATGACTTTCACCCACCGTCCCCAGCTCTGCCCTCCAGGGCCAGGCCTTTCCAGGCCTCTTTCAGATTCTTCCCATTCCAGCTGTTTCCCAATCCATCTCCCACCTCCATATCAGTGACCAAGATGCTTCCCCCTCCTCCCCATATGGAATTCAGTCCAACCAACCCATTTTCAAGTTCCTTTTGTGAATACAAGACAAAAAGCTAAATAAAAAGGCCCAAATATCCAGAGCCTATTTTTCACCTCCTTTCAAAGTCCTCAACAACCTCCTCTTCCACATGACCTCCCCCAGGGGCTACACCACCTAATTGAAACAAGATAAATCTAATCCTTCTTCCACATGGTACCCATTCAAATACTTAAAAATAACCAATATCCCCCCAAGTATTCTCTTCTCCAGGTCAAATACCCCTAGTCTTTTCAATCAATTATCATGTAAGATATGACTGAGACCCTTCCCCAGCACAGGTAGCCTCCCTGGATTCTTTCCAGTGTGTTGATTTCTTTCCTAAAATATGACGTCCAGAGTAAAACAAAATCCTCTAGATGTGATGGTGACTAGGGAAGAGGATGGCAGAGAACACCATCACAATCATCATCCTTGACCCCCCCAATTGGCAGGGCACTATGTGATGTCATTTCATTTGAGCTCACAACAACCTAGCTAAGGAAGTGCTATTATACCTATTTTATAGTTGAGGAAACTGAGGTAGAGAAAAGTTAAGGGGTCTTCCTGGGATCACACAGCTAGGAAGGGTCCATGGAGGATTTGAACTCGGGCCTTCATGACTGCATTGCTTCACTGGCTCATGGATTCACAGCATAGGGACCAAGCAGCCTCACTCTAATGATACATTTACTTCAGGAGAACAAAGCAGTCTGTTTTGGGGGAACAAAGGATTCTGATAAACAGGAGCCCTGCCCTCACCCAAGGATCCAGGGATGCAACTGTGAATGAATTCCTCTGACCTATACTAAGAGAAGATGATTCACTTAATGCTGTTGCCAAGGTCATTGTGCAAAAGGAGCCAGAAGGATATGGGACGAAAGGGAGCAAGGGAAACTGAGGCATGGCCAGGGGCCTGGTGGTGGCATCAGCTGCATGTCCATGAGGTCTGAGGTCTGGGGCAGGTTGAATGAGTGAGGGTCTTCTGTCTTCTCCTTGCTGCCCAGAGGATTGCACACAGACAAAAAGCTGGAACAAAGTCAGCCCATCTGATCCAGCTCCATCATTTTACAAATGAGGTGATTGAAGCCAGGGAAGCTCACCGACCCGGCCAAGCTCACATGGGTGCTGAGTGGCAAAAGGAGAGGGGAATCTGGGTCCCCTGCCCAGAGTCATCACTGCGTGCTGAAGTACACTTCCTCTCCCTGAAAAGAATGCCAAGGGGAGGAGCTGAAGAAAGTCTCTGAAGTGCCTAATGGGTAAGCCTGGCACCTCGGGGTCCCCTCCTTCCAGGGCAGCTGAGCTGCCTCCTTCCCACATGATCCCGACAGAGCAGGGAGCAGGAGTCTGCAGGAGGCCCCCAGAGCCAAGAAGCAGGGGGGCTGTCTGACCTACATTGTGTCAGACCTTGGCAGAGCCCAGTGTTTGTGTGGGTCTGGGCTGGATTCTGAGCCCGACATACACATTGTAAAAAGCTGACAGTATCCAAGCTGGGAACAAATGAAAGGCTGAACCTGGACCCGGCGCCGGCCAACTGAGTCCAAGAATGTGGCCATGCTGCCTCCACCACTGGGAGCCTGCTTCCAGAGGCATCCCTCCTTGGGGAAGGAAGGCATCCCAAGAGCAGTCCCGGGGGGCCCGAGGATACTCAGCACCCCTCCCTTTCCCCACTGCCCTGCTTGCTTTTTTAACTGGAACCTTTCTAGGCTTTATCACAGACCTTGGTGACAAATGATCCAACTTTCTTTTAAATGATTGACAGATTTTGAAAGGACAGCCACAATGAGGAGGCCAGAGGCCTAGAAACCCCCTTGTCCAGAGGACCCTGTCTGAACACAGGCAGAGGTGTGCAGGAAGAAGAGGTGGCTCCCGGACTGAGTAGGAAGAGAACAGGCCTTTTTTGCTTTCTTTTTTTATTTTCATACTTTCTGAGCTACTCCCTGCTGGAAAAATCAAAAGGCCTGGGCTCGAATCCTATGTCTAACATTTATCACTTGGATGATCTTGGAAAGGTGACCCGTAAAGTGAGCTCTAAGTCCATGAGCCCAGTTCTTTACCATCAACATTCCTCCCAGTGAGGACACTGTGTTTTTGGTCACTTCCAGTGAGGAAACCATTTCTACAAAAAAGAGTACCATCTGTTTTACAACTTCTAATCCCAATCACCCAGAGGCTGTGGCATCTTCACGGACATACAGCAAAGAGGCCAGTTCTCAACCCACTACTCCATGCTGCCTGTCTGGCGATGGCATTGGCTGCAAATTCAAGGAGGTTCACAATGAAAGGTGGCCCAAAACCCTGGAAGGGTGGGTGATATGCAGAAACAGGCATGGTGACCTGCATGGGGGGAAGTTGATAACGACAAGCCACCAAAGTTGAGGAGGACCAGAAGTGATGTGGCCCCAGAGAACCACTGTGAAGACACCATGGAGGATCTTCTATGGAGATGCAATAAATAATATGAATGAAAATGACATATACTGGGAAAGCAGAGAATGCCTATGATGGATACCAAAGCACAAGTCACCTTCGAGAGTGAGTATCATAAAAACTCCAGGTTGGGGGGGGGAGGCACCTTGGAAGCCTCCAAATCCAACCAGAATGTAACCTAGAACCACCAGGGGTGTTCATCCAGCCTTTGTCTGGATCCAGTGTCACATGTAGTAAATTACTCCACTTTGGGATGACTCTAATTATAAGGAAATTTTTCCTGGCTTAAATTTGTCTATTTATGAATGTTGCTCAGGGTTTTTAGTTTTTCTCTTTCAGAATAAGGGGAATAGATCTAATTCCTCTTTCCCAAGAGAGGCTCTCAAATGCTTAGAGTGAGAGAGTTGTTGTGTCTATTCCAAGTCTCCTCTTCATGGATCCATTAAAATACCCGAACCCTATGGCTCCTATATAAGAAAAAGCCCTTCAGATGGTGGGAATGTAACACAATGCAAATTTCCCATTACCACCATGAACAACAGGCTTTGGATTCCCACATAATTCAGAGGATACAATTTTTCTGTTGTTTTTTTCCAACTTTTGTGTGAACACAATGATCCTACAGTCGATTCTAGCCCTTCCCAACCTAGCTGTAGTCCTCCCTTACAACTTCACTCACACATCATCATCTTCACATACTCTCTGGTGTAGTCTGACTGTTCCTCTGTGACAAACAAGTCACAATCAATGAACAAACTGGACTCCCATATATAATGGACTTCTTCCTTAGCTTCAATACTTTTGATTCCTGAGTTTCCTTAAAAATCTAAACTTCAAATTGCTAAAAACATCCCTTCAAAATCTCTCATTTTATATATGTGCATGTTGTCTCCCCAATAATAATTGTTGATTAATTTACTAAAAGCAAAGATTAGTTCATTTCTGTCTTTGTATCCCCAACACCTAGCCTAGGGTCTGTTCTACAGGAGACACTTAAGAAAATCTTATTGATCAACTGACTGCTCTCTTTCATCCACTGCTCAGCTCAACTGAAGGCTTCCCCCCAAAAAGAACCCCAATGGATGACACTAATTTTCAAGGAAAACCATTATTAAAGGAAACACTTCCAAATTCTTGTTCCAAGTGAAAAATCTCTTTGGTTTTTATATAATGAGTAATATGATTCAAAGAGCCCTGTCTGACCCTGTCACTTAGCAAATGATTTTCCCTTAGGTCAAGACCTATCTTTAAATTTGTCTTAAATGCCTTATCTTTAAAAAGGAAGAACAAGACTTGGGTGACAGACATTCCTAGGCTGCAGCAACAAAAGCAAAGAGGAGATGGGAGCTAATCTTTGGCTCAGATGTCTCAGGCTGCCTTCCCAGGTCTCCAACTCTGCCCCTTTCTGCATTGCTCACAGATGGATTGAGGCATCCACTGTCATCTCAAAGTACAGATGCCCAAAATGGATCCTTTCCCCGGATCCCCTCTTGCCCTCATACCCTAGAAGCCTTCCCACAGCTAAAGACTCAAGATTAAATTCCATGGAGGAAAGCATCAGAAACATTCCAATCTTATACAAGGAGAAAAACACGAAGTAACCAGAATTCTCAGTTCATCATTCTGTATACTTACTTTTAAATAAGTCATCTGGTCGGTTGTACTAGCTTATTGTTAACTATTTAAGGAATTATAAAGGAATGCTTATACAACAACACATTCTGAGCAAAAGTGTAAATGCCAGCACAATATTTTCAGTATTGTTAGTTACATTTAAAGTTATTTTATATTAAATCACTTTTATAGTTGATTTAAAAAAAAACATTTCCTGTCATTCCGCCAAGTTACTCACCTCTACCGAACTGATTGGTTTTCCTGGTGTTCCCAGGAATAGAATGCTATGTTTGTAATCCATAAAGAGTGAGTGCCCAAAACCAGATTCAAACCCAAGTTTTCTTGACCCCAAGTCAATCACTAAGATAGCATTTGCTGTCTGACAAACACCATATCCAGTTGAGCCCATTGCTGCCTCTCTTTTTTTTATTGCCTTTTTTTAAATTATGAATTTGACAATTATCACATTCAGATTCAAATGTCCATGACCCACCCCCCCACTGTAGTGCCCATCCCTCTCACCTATGTTCCTTCTGCTCTGTATTGACTTTGATGGATGGACATACATGCATGTTGTTTCCCCAAATGGAAGAGAAGCTTCTTAGAGAACAGGGACCATGTTTTGCCACTATAACTCCAGAACCTAGCACAAGATCTCACACACAGCAAGCACCTAATATGGAATTGTCCTTTGATTTTTTTTTGTTCTCTTCTGCACATTTTTTTAGATTTTTGCAAGGCAAATGGGATTAATTGGCTTGCCCAAGGCCACACAGCTAGACAATTATTAAGTGTCTAAGACTGGATTTGAACCCAGGTACTCCTGACTCCAAGGCCAGTGCTTTATCCACCACGCCACCTAGCCGCCCTCTTCTGCACATTTTTAAAAGGTTTTATTGAGGCTCTTTATTCCCCAATTCTTTCACTGTTATTGATATCCCTGAGAAGCTCTCCCTTGGAAATCTTACGAATAGCCCCACAAAACAAATTCATGTATTGGCCAGGTCCTAGAATGCAAGTCTCCTTCTGCATCCAGAATCCACTACTTCTCCATCTAGAGATGGGAGCTATAGCTCACAAACAGTCTGGGGAAGCAACTATGGCACAATGATTTAATTGAAGCTCTGAAGGCTTTCAAAACTTGGTTCCAGATTGTTGTTATTATCATCTCTTAAACTGTTCTTTTGCTCTGCATTAATACCTAGAAGTCTTCACTGGTTTCATGGAAATGAATCCATCATTTCCACCACTTCTTACAACACAATAACTCCATTACAACATTCAAGTAATGCAACTCATTCTATCATTTCACAATTTATGGGTCTCTATTTTGTTTCCATGTCTGCTATACAAACAATTGTATATTATGTTGGACATATGTAATATGAATTGTAAATATATTTATTGCATATACATTTATGGACAATCTGCAACATTATGTCATACATATTGGGACTTTTCCCATCATCATTTATCTCCTTGGAACAAATGTCTAATAGTATCGTTGGATTAAGGGATATATGTAGTTTAGCGATTTTAGGGGCATAGTTCCAAATTGTTTTCCAACCCCGTGGAACCAAGCACAACTCCATCAATAATGTATTAGTGTGCCGATTTATATTGCTTCTCCATGAATGAAAGCTCAATGGCAGAGAAGAAAAAAAAAACAGCAGCCTCTGGAAACACACATTGGCCTCCAAAGGGACCTCGGAAACTAGTTAATGCCGTCTGGATTAGTTCAAACTCAGAGAAAGGAAATGAGATGCTGATGTATAAATGACAGAATCTCCATCCATTCAGCCTAAGAGGAAATAGAAACCAAGTTTCTGGTGAGATTTCCCATAGTACAGTTGTTATAGAGGTATAAGGTCCCCTCTATTCCATAACCACTCCCTAGTAATAATAATAATAATAATAATAGTAATAGTAATATGAAAAAGAAGAAAGAGGAGGAGGAAAAGAAGACCTAGCAATTATGTAAAAGTTTGAGGTATACAAAGAAATATTATCATATATGTACTGTATTAAATTAAAAAGCTTTTGCACATACCAAATAGAAATATTACCATATTTAAGCCCCCAACAACCCTGAGAGTTAGGTACAATGATTATCTCCATTTTACAGATGAGAGAGATTGAGCTATGTCTAAACTCAAGGAAATCAAAAAGGGAAGGAAACCAGTCTTTATTAAGAACCTTCTATGCTAGTAAGATACAGCAAAAAGAGCTAGAAAGAGAAATCCCATTCAAAGTAACCTCAGACAACATAAAATACCTGGGAGTTTATCTGCCAAGGCAGTCTCAAAACCTTTTTGAAAACAATTACAAAACACTTCTCACACAAATAAAATCAGATTTAATTAACCAGGCAAACATCAATTGCTCATGGATAGGTCAAGCTAATATAATGAAAATGACAATTCTACCAAAACTAAACTACTTGTTTGGTGCCCTACCAATCAAAATTCCAAAAAAATTACTTTAATGAGCTAGAAAAAGTTGTAAGCAAATTCATATGGAGAAATAAAAAGTCAAGAATTCCCAGGGATTCAATGAAAAAAGTGCAAAAGAAGATGGCTTAGTCCTACCTGATCTAAAATTATATTTTAAAGCATCAGTCATCAAAACTGACTGGTATTGGCTAAGAAATAGACTAGGTGCAATAGCAGGAAATAATTATAGTAATCTGCTGTTTGATAAACACAAAGAGTCCAGCTATTAGGATAAAAACTCTCTCTTTGATAAAAAAAAAAACTGTTGGGAAAACTAGAAGTTAGTGTGAAAGAAACTTAGATTAGACCAACACCTAACACCCTATACCAAGATAAGAACAAAACGGATACAGGATTTAGACATTAAAAAAACAAGATTATAAGCAAACTAGAAGATCAAGGAGTAGTTTACTTGTCAGATCTATGGAAAGGGAAGCAGTTTGTGACCAACGAAGAGATGGAGAACATCATTAAAAACAAACTAGATAAGGGGCGGCTAGGTGGCGTAGTGGATAGAGCACTGGCCCTGGAGTCAGGAGTACCTACATTCAAATCCAGTCTCAGACATTTAATAATTACCTAGTTGTGTGGCCTTGGGCAAGCTACTTAACCCCATTGCCTTGCAAAAAACCTAAAAAACAAAATAAGAAAAACAAACTAGATAAGTTTGATTGTATTAAATTAAAAAGCTTTTGCACAGACAAAACTACTATAACTAAGATCAAAAGAAATGTGGTAAATTGGAAAACAATTTTTACAACTAGTATTTCTGACAAAAGACTCATTTCTAAAATATACAGAGAACTGAGTCAAATTTTCAACAACAACAAAAAAAAAAAACCCAAGCCATTCCCCAATTGATAAATGGTCAAAGGATATGCAGAGGCAATTTACAGATGAGGAAATCAAAGTGATCCATAGTCATATGATAAATAGCTCTAAATCATTGCTTATTAGAGAAAATCAAATTAAAGCATCTCTGAGGTGCCACCTCACACCTCTCAGACTGGCCAATATGACCAGAAAGGCCAATAATCAATGTTGGAAGGAATGTGGGAAATTTGGGACACTAATGCATTGTTGGTGAAGCTGTGAATTCATCCAGCTTTTCTGGAGAGCAATTTGGAATTACTCCCAAAGGGTAACAAAAATGTGCATGCCCTTTAATTCATCAATCCCACTAGTGGGTCTAAACTCTGAAGAGAATATGAAAAAGGGTAAAAATATCACTTATACAAAAATATTCATAGCAACCCTGTTTGTGGTGGCAAAGAATAGGAAATTGAGTGAATGTCCTTCAATTGGGGAATGACTTAACAAATTGTAGTATATGTATGTCATGGAACGCTATTGTTCAATTAGAAACCAGGAGGGACGGGAATTCAGGGAAGCCTGAATCTGCATGAACTGATGCTGAGTGAGATGAGCAGAACCAGAAAAACATTGTACACCCTAACAGCAACATGGGGGTGATTATCAACCTTGAAGGACTCGCTCATTCCATCAGTGGAACACTCAGGGACAATTTGGGGGCATCTGGGATGGAGAATACCATCTGTATCCAAAGAAAGAATTGTGGAGTTTGAACAAAGACCAAAGACTATTACCTTTAATTTAGAAAAAAACTTATTATATAGTTTTGCTATCTCATACTTTATTTTTCTTCCTTAAGAATATGATTTCTCTCTCATCATATTCAACTGAGAACAATGTATACCATGGGAACAATGTAAAGACTAACAGACTGCCTTCAGTGGAGAGTGGGGGTGGGGAGCAAGATTAGGGACAAATTGTAGAACTCAAAATAAATAAAATCTTTCTAAAACAAAACAAAAAAAAAAGAACCTTCTATGTCCCAAATCCTGTGCTAAAAACTATTATCTCATCTGATCCTCACAACAATCCTATGAGGGTAAATGTGATGATTATCCCCATTTTTACAAAAAAAGGAAGCCAACATAGGCTGGTTCCCTAACCTTTGCCTCTCACTTTGGAAACATTACCTCCACTCTGCTCCCCAAAAATCTCAAAAATTCTCAACAGCACAGTTCACAAACAACAGGTTTCACTGGGGAAATCAATTTACATTGTCATTCAAATTGAAGAAAGTTTGAATGCATCTGTTCTCCAAAAAAAAAAAAATTGTCCAACCACTTCTCTCTATGCAAGGATGCTTTGTCTTATATTTATGGAAAACCAGACACCCCCATTCTTCTTTTGGACAGGAAAGTAAAGAAAGTGAACTTTGGGTCTTTTTTCTTTTTTTTTTTTACTCCAGATTTTCCTCTCCCTCTCTCAATCTTGGATTTGTTATGTACCCCCCAGGCCAGTATTTATGGGTTCCATCAATATGTCACAGTCTGATTTGTTTGAAACATGCTGTAGTTTGGAAAAACAAATGTTGTTCAAGAAGCCTGAACATCAGTCAACCAAGGAGAGAACCATGTTGATGAATGGACAAACTCATTCAACTAAGTCAGAGAAAACAGTAGAATTAACATTTTTGTGAGGTCAGAGAGCTTGGCTATAGTTCAGGGCTTCAATTCCAATGCCAAAGATGAATGAGAAGCCCCTGAGATTCTCACACCATCTTAAACTACCTCGAGGTCTCTAAATATCACTCCTGAGATGAGGAAGGGGAAAAGGATGATAAGAACAATAAAGAACATTATTGGACATTTATGTAAATATTGCATTTTAAGATTTTGTAATACATTTGAAACTCTAAAGAATAAAAAAATTAGTTATTTCTACATTGCTTTAAAATTTGCAGAGTGATTATATAATCTCATGTGATTTTTCACGACAACCCTATGAATTGGAAACTAGTAAACCTAAATTATAGAAAAAGAAACTGAGAATCAGGAAGGTACTGCGATTCCCCAGTGGTCACCCAGCTAATTGTCTGCAATGGATTTGAAACCATTGCACTACCGTATACTGCCTTTTGCTGAACCTAAACTAGATTAACCCATAATGGGGGGCAGGGGGGAGAGCGGACGGGGAGATAAGGGGAAGGTGGTTTGCTTCCAAGTTGGGCCAGGAAGAAGACAAAGAAAGTAGAGAATTTGCAGTATATGAAGAGTGCAATACCAAAGACATGAAGGATTCCACTGGGGATAAGTAGGGGTCCAATGAAGCAATTAATCATCAGGGCAAAATATTTTTACCCTAATTCTTCCAAGATTATAGTATTTAAGTGGTTTTCTCTAAAACATTAAAGTATTCCAGACATGTTATTAAATGGATTCTTGCGTTTCTCCCTGAAACAGTTATTCAGTAAAGATTCCCTCCCATTCCATCATAGCTCCAGTCTCTGACCGCTCCAATGCATCCTTCACAGTCCTCAAAATGATGTTTCTAGGGCACAGGCTGGCCATACCACTCCCTTGCTCAGGATGCATACAAAGTCTGCTTTCTAAAACCATTCACAGTCTGGCTACAGAGGCCTTTCTGAATGAACATCCCTCCCCTTCTCGTACTGGACCCCCCAGCCAAGACAGCTTCTTG
Organism: Macrotis lagotis; assembly: GCF_037893015.1. Classification (NCBI taxonomy): domain Eukaryota; kingdom Metazoa; phylum Chordata; class Mammalia; order Peramelemorphia; family Peramelidae; genus Macrotis; species Macrotis lagotis. The sequence continues at coordinate 182,001,129 of NC_133665.1, forward strand.
ATCCTCTCCATATGGAACATTCAGATCTCCACCTCTGGTGCCTTTGCCCAGGCTGTCCCTCATGCCTGGCATGCCCTCTTTCCTCACTTTCCCCCTTTGAAACCTCTACACTTCCTTAGCTCAGATGCCCCTTTCGACACAAGGCCTTCCTACTCTGCCCCCCACCATTATTTGCATTCACTTTGTATATACTCCCTGAAAGTAGAACCGTTTGAAGCATCCTCAGCATGTGCCTGGCTCCTGGTGGGCACTGAAGGGACATTTCTTGGCTCATTGATTGATTCAAGAGAAACACATCTCCATTTTACAGACTAGTAGAAAAACAAAGGCTGGGGCATGGCAGGTAAACAACAGAGAATGAAAAAAAATGGCCCCAACTTGCTGACTTGAATCCTGGAGTTGGAATAAACACCAAGAAAACAAATCCTTGGCTTTGTGGAGATTGGGAGCAATTAGAAAGAAGAGCCTGTGGAGAGAATTCCTAGGAGGACATCGCTTCATCCCCTAAAAACTCCAAGAATAAACATCCCCTGTCTAGACATCTGGTCTACCTTGGAGCAACCAAGTCCAGGGAGCAGCAGAATCTTGGGAATGAAATGAGGACCAAGAGGGAGCTTCAAGAAAGGCTTCCTTCTAGGAGCTTTCAAATGGGATTCTTACTGGAACCAAAAGACGACAACACACCTGATCAGGAGCCAGGATCTGGAGCTCAAAGGCCTCAGGAGAGCACCTGGCTTCATCCCATCCTTTGGGGGGATGACAGAACTTTAAATCCTGAGACATTAGATGAGTTCATAGCTCAGTAAAGTGATTGAGATTTGACTTCAGGTCACTGACCTATTTTTGTAGGATATGGAAAAAGAATAATAATGACAATAATCCCAGTGACGAGAAGTAGCATTTCTACAGCACTCACTATTGGCAGAGTGGTTTATGTGCATTGACTCATTTGCTCTTCCTAACAGCCCCGTGAGCTGGGTACAGTCAATAGCCCCATTTTACAAATTGGGAAACTGAGGAGTAAGGAAGTTAAATGAGTTTTCCTAGATCATGCAGCTATTAAGTGTCAGAGGCAGGGTCTGAACACAGGACTTGCCTGACTGCAACATCAACCAGAATGTCAACCAACAATTATTAGATCTGTGTATGGAGCACTGTGCTAAGAGCAGGGGATACAAAGAAGGGTGAAAGACACAAGCAACCAGTCATATGCAAAAACAATCCATCCAGGTCCTGGGGTCCATCCCAGTGGGAAGGAACCAGCCTCAAGGGCTGCTTGTAGCAGGTGGGAGACTGGAGGACACAGCCGGCGCAAACGTCCGGAGTGGGGGAGACCGAGGGTCACTGGTGATCCTTCCAGGTCTACGACTAGGCTTTTATGAAATAAGCCCCCACACCTCATACACGCATGTGGCTATGTTTGTGTATGTCCATTGCACATAGAGAAGATTATAGGGGACTGGGAATGTGGGGAGCTGCTGCCATATTTTTCAACTGGACTGAATCCCAGAGAAAAGAGCATGACTTTGCTACCAGATGACCTGGGTTCAAATCCATCTGTCTGTTTCTTACTACCTATGTGACCTTGAACATGGGGTAGATTTGAGGCCCTGTCATTTACTGGTTGTATCACCTTAGATAAGTAACTTCATCTTTCTAGGTCTCCATCTCCACACCCATAAGATGATGGGGTTGCCTGAGTGGTCCAGGGGCCCTTCCAGTCTTAGATCCACCTCTGGTCCTCTCCTCTCTCTGTCTAACTGGCCCACCTGAGCCTCTGTAGGCCTGCAGGATGACAGCCATTCGCTGAGGGGGCCTTAGAAGCCCAAGGTCGTTTTCAAACATCAGAACCTGAGCGAAGGTGGAGAGGAATGGAAATTTGGAATAAGCCTAGAATACAGAGAAAGATTAAGCTGTTGTCTTCCATTCAATGGGGCTCATCTCCCTTCTGTCTCCTCATCGCAGTCTCCTCATCCTCAGTGGCTTCAGAAAAAGGCTTATGGAGACATAAGACCAAAACCTGACCCCATAAGGAACAGGACAGGGACTTCTTCCAGAGTCCGGCAGTCTCGGCAGGCCCTGAAGCAAGGCGGCCCTTTTGTCTGACCCTAGGCTGTTGGCTTTGGCGTCCAGTAGGGGTGTCTGCCAAGATTCCCCCATGGTTTCAGACTCTTGGGTAACCTTTGTAGCTCCAAATGACCCTTGCTTGTGTATCTAGGACTGCTCACAAAAGGACTTGGGGAGGATGAAGCCGGGATGTTTTCTTCTTCCCTGTCCAGCCTGTGAAATGGTGGGGTGAAAAGTGGCCTTGGGCTGACCTCAACTTTACAACACAAGCCAGTGGGAATGGAAGAAGAGAACAAATAGATCCACAGTCAGGCTCTGGCCTCGTGCCAACGGCTCCCCTCTGGGATCCCCAATAGGACCTGCTCTAGCTGCCTCCCCCCCCCAGCCTTGTTAACTCACATCCTCTTGAATCACTGCAATTCAACAAATCCTTCCTAACCAGCAGCCCTATCCTAACAGCTGGGGATACCGAGTCAAAAATGAATCAGCCTCTGCCCTCAAAAAACTTCCATTTTACTGGAGCTACACTACGCAAACAGATGAGGAAAGCAAAGTCATCTGAGAGGGAAGACTCAAGGACGATTTCAGACAGGAGTCAAGTCACAAGCAACATGATTTTGAATAGAAGCTACCTGAGGACAGGGACCATTTTCTTTCTTGTCCTTATATTCTCCAGGTTTGGCAAACAGTAGGAGCTCAATAACTGAATCGAATTGAATTGAACTGGACTGAACTGAAGGGAAATAAAAATTGAGGGAATTTGAGGGAGTAGGTCCCATGTAGACATCACAGATATGGAGATCCTGGCTATCATAGACAGGACCCTCATTTGACAGAAGTTTAACTTCAGTGATCCAAAGTGTGGTGCAGGCTAGTAGATATGTACTCCCTGGGGGCAAGGACCAGCTTTCTGTTTGCTTTGGATTTCTGTTTTGTTTTGCTTTTCTGGATTCTCAGTGTCCTTGGGCAGCTGGGTCATGTAACGGACAGAGTACGGGCCTAGAAGGAGAAAGATCTGAGTTCAAATGTGACTTCAGATGCTTCCTAGCTATGTGATCCTGGGCAAGTCACTTCACCCTGTTTGCCTCAGTTTCCTCATCTGTAAAATGAACTGGAGAAAAAAAATTGAAAACCACTCCAGTATCTTTGCCAAGAATACCCCAAGTGGGCTCCTGCAGAGCCAGACCTGACTGAAAATGACAGAACAGCAACCTATATACACCCAAGAGGGTGCCTAGCATTCTTCCTTGGATACTAACTGTGAGTAGTTTCCCAGGATTTGCATTCAGAACTTTCCAAGACCAAATGCTCCAGACAAGTAGCTGCTACAGACTGAAGGGAGTCTCCATCCTAGGCATTCTCTGATAAACCTAATAAACCTGAAAGCCAGGCCAAGTAATAAGAATGGGGCAGAGTGAAGGAATAGTCAGCTTGGCAACCCAGAAGGTGTAGCCTCAAGCTTCACTCCACACCACTGCCTGGGTGGCCCTGGGTGACCTCTGAGGGCTCTAGGCTATTCTTCAGGTCCCAATATTGTCAAGCTGCTAACCCACACTAGTGGAGGGCCTCTCCTCACCAGGAGCTCTCTATGTAACAGCATCATATTTCTAGTCCCAATCCCTAATAACAACAATGGCATATAAAAAGCTTCCTCTAGAGGCAGCAAGGATAAGTGGGGAAGGCTAGTGTTTAGATTAGGAGGGGCTGCATTCAAATCCTGCCTCTACCACTCCCTGTAGTAATGGCCGAGTCAGTTAACTTCCATTGGTCTCAATTATTTCATCTGTAAAATGAGAGGGTTGAGTAAGAGGTCCCTTCTGGGCCTAAAACACAGCTCCCAAGATGCCTTCCTTGGTGGAACTGTAAGATGACTCTGGTGCTTGAAGGTTTTGCCAAGCAGAGCAGAGTCCAGAGGGTCTCCCTTGCCAGGAAGCTTTCCCAACTAGTTGGCCACAAGGTTGCCCACTGAGGCATTTGCAGTCTGAGCAATGAAAGACAGACCTTCACCAGCCCAATCACCCACCACCCAAGAGAGGCAGAATCCCAGAGCTAAAAGAGAGGGTTCAAGTGCAAGAGATGTCATAGCCCTCACAAGGCAAAGGATCACAACCACAACTTGGCAGTTCACCCTCTCTTAGAGCTTGGGGGGGGGGGGGGTGACGAAGGCTTGGGGAAGGGGACAGGAAGGACTTGGAAAGCCATCTGTACTCAGACCAAACCCCACACTAAGACAGTGATCCTAAAAATTCTTCTTTATAAGGCAGTTAAAATGCATAGGCAACATCTAAAGCACACTTGCTGACCTATAAAAGTTAAAATGCATAGGCAATGTCACCTCCAGGCAGCTCTTCTCACTTCAACATGGGGCTCACTTTCTGTTCTCTCTCCTGCCTTCACTTCCCCTTCAGGGCCATCGTTTTAAATCTTCCTTCCCAATTCCATTCAGAGTTTTATTTGCTCCTGCTCCTCTCATTTATTCTCAACCTGGGCTTGGTCAACTTTAAATTACCCCCCAGGAAAAAAGCTTAGGGAAGAAGGGGGAGAAATTATGTTGACCCAACCTCGCCAGAGTTTCCATTGTGGAACTCTAGGCCACAAGAGCAGCCGGTCAAGCCCAACAATCCTGCGAGCCTTCTTCTTCTGACGTTCTTCCACTCTGCCTTTAGCTGGGGTGCCAGTCAGCAGATTTCCTTGCTCCCTCTCTCAGCCCTCACCACTGCTGCTCCAAACATCTGTCTCAGGCATAGCTTTGACAGTGTCACTCCTTTCCTCTATAGCCTTCAGCAGCTCCCTATTGCCTCAGCCTGGCATTCAAAGTACTTTACCATCTGGTGCCTTCTTCACTTTCCCAACTGACTTCATGTGACTCTTCCTCACATGCTCTTATTTTCTGGACTAGTTCCAATAGCAGCTGTTCCCTGACCTCAACTTTCTATCTCCCACCTCCTTGTCTTTGCTCACACAGGCTGTGCCTGTGTCTTCACACACTACCTTCACCTCAGAATCCATAGCTTCCTTCACTCAGCTCCTAAAGCGTCTTTGCTGCTCCCGCCAGTTAATAGTGCCTCTCCCAATGACCTGTTATGGAATTATCTCTGTGCAAGTTGTACCATCCGATCCTTGAGGACAGGCACCATCTTTGTAGCCCTGAGATGTAGCACACAGCAGGGACACATAGCTTGTTGGATCAGACTCTGACTCCTAAGAGAGAGCGCTTTCCTTTCTACTATACTGCCTCCACAAATGGAGAACACCAAAGAGGGGGTGACATGCGCTGATTCTGGAGTCAGAGGAACTTGAGTTCCCCAGGATAAGTCAAATCATAGCCCTTCAGGTTCCTATTCTGTAAAAGGAAGGCTCAGACCCAGCAGTCCCTCCCAGTGCAAAGTCCAGGATCCAAGGTTTCTGTGTGACTGCTCAGAGGGATGCAAAGATAGAAAGGGTTCCTACAGGCCTTTAATGCTGACAGCCCTTCTCCAACATTAAAGACAATAGTAAGAATCCTTTCTATTGCCCCACCCCAAGAAATAAAACAACAAAACAAAAGATGGCAACTGGTTCTTTTTTTCCATTAGCATTGAAGCTCCTTGTGGGCAGAACTGCATTGTATTTATCTTTAAATCCCCAGAGAAGTCACACAGAAGCCTTGATTGACTTTGCCAAGAAAAACCCAAATGGGGTCCCAAAGAGTCAGGCATGACTGAACAGCAAGAGAGGGTGAACTTACTCATAGGCTTTGTGACTTATTGGACTTGGGCTGCTTTGGTGATCAACAACCCACCATGATGGGGAACTGGAGGGTGATCCACAGGCCCGTCAGCTTACTGCTCTGGAGCCAGAAGGGTCCAGAGAGGTTACCTAGGTCACTTCCCAAAATTTATAAATAAGGAAACTGAGGCCCAAAGCAGTTAAGTGACTTATCCAAGGCCATAAGCAACAGAGGCAGAATTTGAGACTTGTTCTCATTCCAAGAGAAGAGTTTCTGGGAAATAGAATCAAACCCCAATCTGCCACCCAACTAGCTTCCCCAGGAAGCCCTTCATGAGCTAAATGCCAGCCAGCCTTGAGCAGAAGATGTCTCAAGTCAGAGAACCTGGGCCTCCTTGGGTACTTTACAGGGGAAAAGGAATTTTATACATTCCCTAAGAAGCTAGATGGAGCCAGAAAACTGCTCTAAAATTCCCTCATGAAGGGACTTGAAATGAAAAAAGGAAATTGGATAAAGGCAAGAGGCTCCCTGAGGTTTGTATTACTAGGTGAACTCTAAAATTTCATTATTATTTATTTAACTGTGGGTGGGACAAGGAAAGCTAGGTAGAACTCTATGTCACATGGTCAACCAGAAGCTCAAACCTCCATTCACTTATAATCAATCCAGGGAGAGAAAGAAGGAAAGCTGATGATATAACAAAGAATCTGGGGTTCTTTATTCTCTTACAAGAGACCATGTTCTCCCCCGGTGTAAATCGTCAGCTGCTCCAAAAACCTATTCAGTGTCTGTTGGTTTCCTTCTCCAGCAAATGTCAGGAGATGGAGACTCAAGGCAGAGGCAGTCGCCAACATGTTGGTCTGGCTGGATGGCCCAATGCTCCAAATTGTTTTTCAACTTTTGTTTTGGAAATATGTCCAAATGAAGGGCTGGGAAAGCAGAGACTGGAGACCTGGGTGCCAACACTTAGGAAAGACACTGATAGGCTGGAGAGTAGCTGGCAGAAATCCTATCAAAGGAGGAGGGACTTATCACCAGCATAATGAATCCCCATCATAAGAAGATGAATGAAGAATGAGGGGTGGTTAAGTCAAAAGAAAAAGGGGAACATGAGAGCTGGGTTCAAGTATGTGAAGGACTATCCTACGGAGGAAGAATAGACTTATTCTCTTTGTTTCTAGGAGACAGAACCAGGAGCAATGGGCGCTATAAAGAGGCAGCTTTAGGTATAAATCTGTTGTACCTATGTTACTTTGGAAAAGTCAATGTCCATTTATACCTCCTTGGCCTAGCCTCAATTTCTTCATCTATAAAATAGGGATCAGACCAGATGGCCTCCAAAGTCTATTCGGCCTTCATAAAATTAGAGTTTTCCAAAGCAAACCAAACTGTTCTAAGAGGAGTGGATTTCCCCTCCTCGTCGAGGTCTCCAAGCAGAGGCCACTTGGCAAGTCCATGAGATGAGGCACTCATTCCTCTGGGGTATGGATTGTGCCAGGTGGCCTCCAAGGTCCCTTCCAACTTGATCATCCATTTAAAAAGGAAGACGCCAAGTCTCCAAGAGCCTAAGCAATTTACCCATGGTCACACAACTGTTCAGCATCTGAGGCCAGATTCAAACCCATTCCTCATAGAGATAAAATTGGAAGGGATTTCTGAGACCATCATTTGTCAGATGAGGAAACTGAGGTCTACTTAAGTTCAATGACCTCCCAGATTTTAACTTGGATCCTCTGACTTCAGGTCCAGTGTTCTTTCCAATTCAAAGAAAAGTCTGTTTCCCTCACCCTCAGCCTGAGCTCCTTCCCTTAAACTTGACTTGGGGAACCACCTCCATATCTCCCCCACCCAGTCCTCTGGCATGAGATCCACAAACACAAAGCCAGCCACACCCAACTCAATGACTGGGCAGGCAATTGCTCTCTAGCAAAGGAACCCACAAGCTTCCTAATAGCTGATGAGAGCAAAAATCCAGAGAATTTGAATCCAGCCCTCTCCCTGGCTCCCCACTCAAGATCTTTGTTCCAATGACTCAGCCCAGCACGGAAAATCATAGACTAGCTGGGGTCTAACTGGAGAAAATACCAAAGACCAGCATATTCAAACTTCTGAGAAACAGGCAGGATTTTTGTCAAATATCCATATTTTCAGAGAAAAATCTCCTTTGTCACATTCAGATCACAAGAAACCAGTCCTTAAAATGGACCAAAAAATGGACAACAATTCTAAACTTCAGACCAGTTTTTTTTTTGTCTTCATGTTTCCTGTGTATGTGTTTTCTTCACAAAATGCATGATCCAAGTAGACAAATTGATATCTACTACAAAATGGTGGGTAGCATCTTCCATTCTGTGTAAATTCTCTCTCTCTCTCTCTCTCTCTCTCTCTCTCTCTCTCTCTCTCTCTCTCTCTCTCTCTCTCTCTCTCTCTCGTCCCTGCCCAAGCTCAGAAGTCACCTATTAATCATCGAGCACATCCAACTGTTATTCCATCACCTTATACCCAACAGATCTCAGAGTTCAAGTCATTCCTCCCAGAGGCCCCCACCCAACTTCTGAATTTCCAGGTAAGAATCACCATACCACCCATGGTCGAGGCTCAAGGCCTCAGACTCATCTTTGCACTATGGCTGAAATGCAAAGGAAGTGGATTCAGAGCTAAGTCAAGCAAGGATGGATTGACATCAACCACCTAAAGGTGTCCCCCATAAGCTTTTTATGATCTTGGTGCCACTGATATAAAATTGGAATAAAAATTCATATTAGTGATTTGCATGAAGTTAATCTTTGCAGATTTTGTTTAAACATCTACTAACTACAACAGCTTTTGTTCAACCAAACCCACCAGTATTTATCAACCATCTACTGAATACAAGGCCTTTCCAACTTGTTCTATCTGAAACATTTCCACCTCAGTCATTCTCCCCAGTTTATAAATCCCCCTTCATATGAACTGTCTTCAATATCCTCACCTTCAAACCAAAAGAAGCCACCTTTGGGTCCAGGGGTAGAAATGTTGCATTTCTCAAACAGCCCAGTACAATTTCTGGAGAGAGCTAAACCCATCTTTTCTCAGTACGAAACCTAACCCGGAAATCAGGAGGCTCCTTCATCCATCAGTGGAGGGGAGATCCTGCACGATCATACATGATTTTTAGAGCTGGGGAGAACCCTGGGAAAGCAAGTGGCTCATTATATAGGAAATGAAACTGAAAAAACCCAGAGAGTCATAGGGACAAAAATGCCAGTTGACGTAGTCAAGACTGAAACCAAGAAAAGGCAATAAAGGACCTAGAGTCTGATGACCCAGGTTCAAATCCTGCCCCTGACCTTCCTACCCATGTGACTTTGAAAAAAGTTACTTAACCTCTCCAGACTTCAGTTTTTCATTTGTCAAATAAGGAAATTGGACAAGGTCTAGGATTCTTAAGATAGGTGTCTAAAAACTATATACATATATATATATGAGTATATATATACATATATATAATTACATTTCAGTATAATTCATTTCTTCTATAATTTTATGTATTTTTTTGACAACTGGGTGATTCTGTGGAAAAAGAGTTGAACCTAGGATTAGGAAGACCCAAGTTCAAATCTGATCTCAGATGCTTAGTATCTATATGACCTTGGATAAGTCACTTAACTCTGCTTCGGTTCATCATCTGTAAAATGAGCTGGAGAAGCCCTCCAGGTGACAGAGCATCAGAAATAACTGAACAACCAATTGTATTTTTGACATTAATTACTATTATTCTGAGCAGGGATTCAGAGGTTTCACAGATAGGCAAGGGTGTAGAGAACAGGTCTCTCAAGTCTCTTGGGGCTCCAGACATAGGCTCCAGTGACTCCAGATCTCTCTCCCTCCCCTGCACTGTCTCAGTTCTCCTCATACCTTGGAATGGACTGTCCTTTTGGGCACTCGGAGCTAGCTGACCTGCCATCCCACTTCCCTCAAGGCAGCCAAGGGAATGGCCACAGATGCAACTTGACAAGACGGTATCCCCCCCTCCTTTAGTTCATTGCAATCACATGAAGACCCTACTAGGTTAGATTCATTGTGACTTTATAATATGTACTCTCATATCTGCGCCATTCCTAACCAACCATCCTCATCTCACCCACATTCATGTCTTTGGGGAGGAAATCATAACTTAAGGTAAATATAGTAAACATATTATTGCCTATACTAGAATTCAAAGAATAAACCTCAGAAGTATAGAATGGGAGAAGCCTGGCCAGACAACAATGTCTATGAAGAGGATTTGGGGGTCTTAATGGACTAGAAGCTCCACATGAATCAGCTGTGGAATGCAGAGAGACATGGGAGCACATGCTGTCTCACCCTTGGAGTCAGCCTGATTCTGGCCCAACCCTAAGAGTCAGGCCTAGGAGTGACCAGAAAATAGCAAAACATGAAGGTGTGGGGCAGGGGGGGTTAAAGATTTGCTGAAACAGAGAAGACTCAGAGATCAGCAAAGTCACAAGGGGAATTGTAGAAGGAAAGCAAATGCCTCAAAATGTTATTGAAAATGAAAATCAAGGGCAGAAAATGCTGACCATAACCTGGGGAGGGACCGCCCTTCAGTGGCTTTTCTTCTCTATTTCAGGGAACTCTCTGAGGCTCAGAGGGATCAGATAACCAGTTTAGCACCTGAGGTTGGAGAGAGATAGATTTGGAGTGAGAGACCTGGGTTCAAATCCATGTTCTGCCACTTCCTCTGTGACCTAAGGCAAGTCACTTAGACCCTCCAGGCCTCAGTTTTCTCATCTGTCAAAAGAGTTTGGGGTGGGGGTAGATAGGTGGTACAATGGATGGAGCATTGGCCCTGAAATCAGGAGGACCTGAGTTCAAATCCAGTCATAGACATCTGCCGCTTACCAGTTGTGTGACCCTGGGCTAGGTTTAGGGACAAGATGACCCCTGAGGACCCTAACTGCCATAGTCTCAGATCTAGTATTTCACACCTGCTTCCTCAATATACCTTCACCCACAGCCCTTCACAAACAGAGTAAGACTCTATTATTTCCTATTTTACAGACACAGAAACTAAAGCTCAAATGAACAGGTGACAAGGCCAGGGTCACATCACACCTGCGAGTTGGAGGCAGGATTCTAACCCAGCTCCTTCCAAGGCAAGCCCAGGCAGAGGCCCCACCCAAGTCAGGATACTGAGCCTCCGGTTGAGGGGAGGGAAGGCATGCGTCCAAGGATCTCCCTCCACCCCAAGGATTTACAGTTGGAGCTTCAGGCACAGCCCACTCCAGAGCTTCAAAGAAAGCTCCAACAAAGGCCCCATTGTGGTCTCCTCAAAGACCCTGGGGAGAACCTGATCCTGTTCCTATGTGAAACAATATTTATGTCCTAGACAGAGTGTCACTGGGAGCTTCAATAAAGGCCTTTTATTTGAACTGGAAAAATCTGTCCAAGAACACGATTATGCCACGGCGCCTCTTGCACGATGTCAGAACCATCGCCTTCAGCCCCATGGCCACCTGCATAGGAACTCATGGGAATGGCCGGACACCCGCAAAGCTTCCCTCCCTTCGGGGTCCCACCTCTCCTACTTGGAGTCCCATATGTCAACCAGGGGACTCCAAGACCCCAAGGGGCTTCCCGGAAGGGCTGTGATCTGGGCAAGGTACTAAGCCTGAATTCGATGAGACCTCCTCAGTTCAATTAAATGATCCCCTCTATCACATCTCTCATTACAGAGCTTCTTGTTTCTCATTACAGAGCTTCTTGTTTCCCCCTCCCGGAGCTGGTGGTAAGACCAACCAAGGGGCCACCACTTCTGGAATTTTCCAAAACCTTCTTGTTTTGAAGAAAGAATTCAATGGGGCTTCTCTGTTCCCTGAAACAGAGTGAGAGCAGCTTGAGTCAACAGACGACGACCTTGGGAAGCAGACGAATGAGCGGCCCTGTTTCTTCCATGAAAAGTGAAATAAAATGATGTTGGGCTTTATGGGCAGGGCCAGTGCTGGTGAAGAATGGGCCTTGGTGGTGGCATATGTAAGCTCTCAGGCCAAAGGAGGCTTCTGCTCAGCCTTTGAACCCCCAAAGCCCAGCACCCTGGCTCACTGGCTATCCAGGGAAAAACCCCAAACTTGACTTTTAAAGGGACCCCAGAAGGGTTGGAAATTTCTTACAATGCTGGTGCTGTTTGGGAAGCACATAGCTGATGAATGCATTCACATGTATATTTGAGGTAAAGGATAGAGAAGGGTCTGTGGCTTCATCACAGGAAGAAAGGCCAGGTGGGAACTCTCCAGCCACGAGGCCTGACCAGTTCTGTGCAGCCTGGAGTCTCACCGAACTGCAGAGACACTGGCAGGGCAGTGGAGGGGACTCATCCAGGGTCACACAGTCTACGCTGTCTAATTCCAAAGCCAGCTCTCTCTGCTCTACAGCAGGTTGTCTGTGTGTTTGTGTGTCTGTGTGTGAGTGTGCATGTATGTGTGAATATGTGAGTCCATGTGTTGGTGTGTACTGTGTGCATGTGTGCATCTGTATCTGTCTGTCTGTGTCTGTGTGTGCATGTGTCTATGAGAGCATGTGTGTGTGTGTGTGTCCACAGGGGGCCTTTAAAAATTCAGGACTACTCACCCCCCCAGAGCACAGATCATTTTTGGAGACACAATGGGCCAAGTTGTCTTGGGAGCTCTAAGCCAACTCACTTAGCTGAAGAGAACACTCTCTTTCAAGAGCCAGCTCAGGCCCCTCCCCTCTAGGACCACCTCCCCTCCCCTCTGGCTTGGACCTCTCCAGGTTGGTCTGATCACTGCCATGCCAGTGTATCTCGGGGGCATCCCCATCCAAGCCAGGAACATGCTTATGGACTGATTGATTGAAGAAACTTCTGGGAAGATGGGGTCCCAATGGCTCCCGACCCATGGAGATTCTGAAACGTCCAATCAATTCTGAGATCCTCCACCCTGACAAGGCACCCACCTGGTACCTGAGCACCAGGAGACACCAATATCTGCATCACCTCCGGGCAACCTCAGTCTTCCACCATGGAGAGGGGATCTCTAAAATCCCTCTTCACCTAATTATTAAAATTACATATCGCAGCTCTACAGGAACACCATGGTGCCTCAATAACATGGGAAGACCCCATTCAAAAGACCAAGGCCTCCCATTGTATCCAGACAACCCCAGACCACGGGGTGAAGATGGTTCTGGAAGAGGTGGGGAGAAGGACATCTTTGCACAACATCCCCTTGCTATAATCAATAGAACACGCCATCATTCATATGATGTCATGAGCTTCTTCATTTACCAAGGACAACAACCAAGCAATTATGGGGATAATCCGGATTCAAGGATGGGAAAGAACACTTTTGGGAAACAACGCAAACATAGCATAACTTTGTCCTAACAACTGACAAAATGCAGCAGATTTGAGACAAAATAACCAATTTTGGTTATAAAATGCTCCAGCAACCTAATTGGGTGTTGAGAAGAGTTGGCCTGCGGTCATTGTAAAAGCAACATTTGGGGTTGGGGAGTGGACTAAATGAGATAATGTGATGCAGACCCCTGCAAATCTCCAGGTGCTAAAAGAATACCATCCGCCCAGCCTAGTGGTCTAAGCTCCTCGACCCATCCAAGTCACTGACCAGCAGCCCCCGCCTCTCCCCAGCACCCCACCTGTCTCAACCAGGCTGCCTCGGATCCTCCACAGGAGCCTTACCTAAACACAAGGATCCAGATTTTCCTGGCCATTATGCAGTCACAGTCAAGGAACCCCAAAATGTCAGAAGAAGTGAAGACCCCTCTGGGACCAAGAAAATCAAAAAAGTGGATGACCTAAAGCCAGGTGGCCCCTTCCTCTTAGCTCCTTCCTGCTGTTTCCTCACTGAGGAGCGCCCAGAGAGCATTGGGGCCTCAAAAACTCAATTGCAATCCCTCTCTCCCTTGACAGCCAAAAAAGGAGGGTGGGGACATTCTTTTCATTTCTTTTTTTTTAAGTCTCTCAAAACTCTGGACAAGGCCCAATTTAAAAAAAAACAAAACCATTTTTCTATGTTTCACCTCTTTCCTTAGTGAAATCTCCCTGGGCTCTTGAGGGTCGTCTCTGCCTGGCCTGGCAAAAGTCGCACAGTCAACATGATGTGGGGGAGCTGGCACCCCTCCTGCACGTTTCCTTCATCAGTCCCACAGGTCCCCATACAACCTCTTCCCACAACACGACATCATGCCTCTATCCTTTCCCCAGTGTGGAGTTTCTTGTGGGATACCCAGAATGCTGGGGTCAGGAGGATCTGGGTTCGAATTCTGTCTCTCATACCTACTAAATACATCAATGGACCATTAAAGCATTCATTAAAGCCTCACTGCCTCAACCCTCAAGGAGCTTGAGGAGGAGGTGAAGGAGCCTGGAGAAGGAGGATGGCACAGTCAGGCCCCGGGCACCTCATGAAATGATGGTCCAGGGCAAGGGAGGACTCCAGGGCAGAGGCACCCCTAAGGTACAGGATGTTGGGCTTGAGCGCAGGAGGACAAAGGAAGGGGAGAATGAAGAAATGAGCCTCCTCCTCTCTTGGCTGGATCATAGAATCATAAATTTAGAGTTTCAAGGGCCTGGGAAGTGAAAGAGCCCACGCCTTGTCATTTTGCAAATGGAGAAACTGAGATCTAAGGAAGTTATATCCAGGTTCATGCAGTAACTAAGAGTCTGAGGAAGAATCTGAACCCCAGTCTTCGGGTCTCTGGGCTCAGCTCCCTACTCCTGGCATGAACGCAGACTTGGGTCCCCAAATGGCAAACCAGAGCTCGGTGTCCAAGGCTGGACTGCACCATGGCAGCCATCCCTCTGCCTCTGAGGGGTGATTGCAACATCCAGTGGACAGGGACTCTCTCTGGCCTTTCTTTGTAGGCTCAGTGCTTAGCACAGCCCTAGGTACACCATAAGTGCATAATTAATGTTTATCGATCAACTGACTGCACTGTCCCAATAGTTGTGCTGTCATTCTCTACAAGAGATGGCCCTACAGAGCCATCCCCCAAGGGGGTGGGGAGAGGCCTTCATCACCCACTTGCTTTCTGGTCATTCATTCTGGCCACTCTCCCAGCACCACTTGCCTGAGCCAATTGTTTTTACTTCCTTTTTCTTTCTCTGTAATACTAGATAAATTCCTTCCAGATGTCAGAAACTAATAAATAAAGAACGACAGTCTCCTACCACCTTTGAACTGGTCATTGGCCTGGCCCTTCAGATTCAAAGTGGATTTGCAACAAGTAAGTGGGCAATGAGGTAGACTGGCCTTTAACCCGGGTGATCCAAACTGGCAAAGGCTTCTGGTTGGCTCCTCTGTGTCCCCACTGTCCAGTGTCTTCCATGAAGAAAGACATGGTGAGTCTCTATGATCACGGGCCTGGGTCCTTGACCTTCCATAGGAGGTGAGATCATTGTTCAAGAATTGTGCCTTGGATAGATTCGGGGCTTCCTCTGAGCACCCTCAGGGTAAATGACAGTTCTGCAGATATGGGCAGACCAGAGAAAGAGGCGCCCCTAGTTGATGAGGGATGAGAGACAGAGAAAGAGTCTCCCCTCAAAGCCAGGAAAGAGAGCTTGGGCAGACCACAAAGGACACTCCCTCTAGCCCCCACCTACAGTTTGAATTCAGGGTCCCATCAGGGGATCAACCTGTACCTAACTTGCTTGGCCCCTCCCCAACCCTGCTCACCCACGGCTTTGAACCTGGGAAAATATTTTGGAAAACTATTTTGTTAACTGCATTTCAGTTGGTTTCCTTTCTCCTCCTATGTATTTACCCACTCACGCAATTCATGATTCCAAAGGGGTGAGTAGGCTTCACCAGGTTGCTCAAGGGGCTTCTCACACACCACACACACCACACACACACACACATACACACACCACACACATATACCCCACACACCACACCACACATACACACACATGCACATCACACATACACACACCACACATATACACACAACACACACCACATACCACACCACACATACACCACACACATGCACACCTTGCTCTTTAGTGATGTCTAGGACTCAGGAGAGGAAAGGGGCAAAGCCCCACAATTTCCCAGCACCCTCGGCCACTTCCAAGCACAGAGTTCTTGTTATCCCACCTCTGGCACTCCCCGTCAGACCTTGGACAGGTCACCACCTCAGAACTCCGAGGTTGGTCTTCACCTCTGTGGAGTCCTCTGCCTGGCATCCAGGCATTCATGAGCCACTTGAACAGGACTATTGCCAGCCAAGGAGGTTGGCTATGGCACAATCTGCATCTCCCAGGACCCAGTAGAATGGAAACTCCTTGCAGGCAAGAATAAATTCATTTTTGCCCTTATCTTCCCAGTGCGTAGCACAGACCCAGAACCATGGCAGGCCCTCAATAAACACAATTAAATCATATTTGTACCACAAAGACAGCATGGTGCAGCGGTTAGAGATCTACCCTTGAAGGCAGGAAGACCTGGGTTCAAGCCTTGCCTCTGATATATACTGGCTGTGTGACCACAGCCAAACTATCCAACCTCTCAGAAGCTCAGGCAACTCCCTCAGTTCTCTCAATCATTCAATTAACCAATAAGGATTTATTAATCTCTCCTTATCACCCAAGAAGGTGGGTGGCACAGTGAATGGGGCTCTGGGTCTGAAGTCAGGAAGACTCAAGGGCAAATCACATACTAACTTTTTGATTCTGAGCAAGTCATTGTTTGCCTCAGTTTCCTCATCTGAAATATGAACTAGAGAGGAAAATGTCTAACCACGCCAGTATCTCTACTGAGAAAACCCCAGACCGGACCACAAAGAGTCGGACACAACTGAAACGACAGAAGAGCAATGACCCAGGCATGGTGCTCGTGTTGGAGATACAAAAAACAGGCCCACAATCCCTGCCCTCAGTGAACTCCCATCTTGATGGGAGGGATGTAAATGTTTACATGCAAGCTGATGGTGCTGTTTGCCCTTCATTCTCAAAGAAGACCACGACATCAGGGAGGTGAGGCCATGACAGCACATGAATTGGATTGGAGTGAGGGGGCTGTGACAAGTCCTCAGCCTTACTGTCTCCTTCAGAGTCATCTGGGTCCAGGGGTCAGATAGGAATAAGGATGACTGGAGATGGCCCTGGATTTGAGAAAGTCAGGGTGAAGTGACTTCCCAAGGTCACACAGCTAGTAAGCATTTGAAGCTGAATTTGAACTCGGGTCTTCTAACTTCAGGGTTGGCATGCTATCCACTGAGCCATCTAGCTGCCACACTCTGGACAAGGAGAACAAAAGTGTCACTTCCCAGTTTGCTCACCTGCCATTTGTAGCTCATTTTCTCAATGTTCCCCACACTCTCAGTGGGAAGCTCTGTGCCCCTCCCCACTAAGGGGGCTCCTTTGTACCCTCTCCCCTATTTTCTCCTCCTCCCTATTTTTGCCTTCAGGAACATTCTTTAGCCAAGCAGGTTCTTGACACTGGCTCTAGGAGCTCACTACTGGACCTTGGAGAAGGCAAGTCACCTAACCTTTCCTTGCCTCCCTCCCACCTAGTCATGCCCTGGGACTGTCCTGCCATCTTGCCCTCCCACCAGCAGAGGTGACACACCATAAGACCCATGAGTCCTCCAGTTCATCCACTTGCCCCAGCACATAGAGGGGTCAACTGTTTCCCTCTGAACCCCAATGAGACCCCAAGCTTCTCCGACACAATCCTCACGTTTAATGATGCTCACAAGAATCCAAATTGTGCAGCATTGTTCCAGAACCATTCAATAAAATCTTGGTGATGGGTTGACTCAAGGATCAAAGGAAAAAGGAAATAAGTTAAAGGATCAAAGGAAAAAGGAAATAAGTTAATATACTCGAAACTAACTAACTTGTGGGTTCCAGGAAAGAGTCAATTTGAATAATCCAAAAACTGAGTAATCCCCAAACTGCAAGAAAAGAACCAGAAGCAGGGTGGGAATAAAGGTTAATGGAGGATTTTGAAAGGAACAGAATGGGAGCTTGGCCCATTAGCACCTCTCTGCTTTCTGCTTCTCCATAAGCTAAATCTAAACATGCTTCTTCAGGCTTTACTTCTTCGTGAGAGGGGATATCATGCCCTGAAAAAACCCATCTGGTTTTGCTCTTCTGGGTCCTGAATCCCAGGCCTCTAAGCTCCAGCCCCCCCCCACCCCCAGTTTGTGTGTGAGGACAAGAAAAAGTTGTTTTAAAAGCAGAGTATTTCTTGATTCCCCCGAGCATGGCCAGCTAAAAATCCCAATTCAAAACACAACTGCCCGGAGGCCCACTCTGGAGTCCAAGGCGTCAACAACATTAGCCAGGCTAGCAGTGATGGGCCCTTTGCTGGGGTGGGGGTGGGGGGGTCCCTCAATTCTAGTCAGGTCTAGATTAATTAAGCACCTACAATGAGTTATACAGCTACCAGGCCCAGGGAGACCCAAAGTCACAAAATGAAGCAGGCCTTGTCTCAAGAGCTGCAACTGGGGGGGGATAAAATATACACACGTCCATGGAAACACAACCTGATAGACACAAAGCAAATTCGAGTGGGAGATAACTAGGGCAATCAATTGGGGGGATAATCAATCAATTGGTATCTATTATGAATATACCACTGGCCCAGCCCCACTCTGGGTCCTGAGGGTGCAAAAAACAAAATGGAGCCATCATTGCCTTCAAGAAGGCGGCATGCCATCCCGCAAACAGCATGTACAGGTGTGCATAAATAGCAATCAGTTGTCAAGCACTTATTAAGCACCTACTGTATACCAAGAACTGTGCTAGAGGCTGGAAACATGAATAAAAAATGGAACAAGAAAAGCCTCTTGTAGGAAGAGGCAACTGAGTCATAACTTGAAAGAAGCCAGGGTGGAAGGAAGGCTGGACATCTTGTGTATCTGCCTCACCCCCTCCAGATTCTTGAGAAAGGGTAGGGAGAAGGAAAGGAAGAGGGGGAAGAAAGGAGGAAGAGGGGAGGAGGAGGAGGAGAGGAGGAAAGGGAAGAGGAAGAGGAGGAGGAGAAAAGAAAGAGTAGAGGAAGAGAGGAGGAAGGTTAGCTAGCATTATCTAATACCTTCTATGATCCAGGAACTATGCTAAGCACTTTACAATTATTATTTCATTTAATCCTCACAACAGTTTGGAAGTAAGTGTTTTAATCATCCTCATTTTGCATTTGAAGAAACTGAGATAATCAGCGGTTAAATGACTTGCCCAAGATAGTAAGTATCTGAGGTCACACTGGAACTAAGTTCTTGGGCGGCTAGGTGGCATGGTGGATAAAGCACCAGCCCTGGAGTCAGGAGTACCTGGGTTCAAATCCGGTTTCAGACACTTAATAATTACCTAGCTGTATGGCCTTGGGCAAGCCACTTAACCCCATTTGCCTTGCAAAAAAAAAAAACCTAAAAAAAAAGGGAAAAAAAAGGAACTAAGTTCTTCCTAAGTCCAGGCCGAGCATTCTATCCACTGAGACACCTCGGTGTCAACAAGTCAAAAACTAAATATATAAAAGCGAACAAAAGGCAACCTGAGAGAGGAAGGGACTAGCAGCTGAAGCGTCAAGGGAATACCCTCTGTAGAAGGTGGGCCTTCTTCTGACTCATGAAAGAAGCCAGAGAAACCAACACAATGCCAAACCATCGGTTGCCCAATGGGGAATCCTCACCCTGGACTCTGCCTCTGATATTGGGTTCCACTCCCTGGCTTTCCACTTGGCTATGGGTAGAAATGAGAGCTACATAAAGTGGTCAAAAATGCCAGCAGATAAGCCTGGTAGGGCAAGACACCACCAGCAGCCTCTCTGTGCCAACCTGATGGCAAAACTGTGGCATACTGTGTCCAAGGGCATATTGCTGTTGCCTCTCCTGAGGACTACAGAAATGGCCCAGTTCCCTGGTTTGGGTCTGGGGCCTTTACCCAGCCCAGAAGCTTCAAAATGAGGCAAGGGCTCCTCATCATTTCTGGCCACTGTGTCCCCCCCCCCCCCCCCCCGCCTGGAGCTTGTCTCTAGGCATGAGCCTTAGGTCTAGCAGACCTGAGAAATTCCATGGGGAGGGGGGGTCTGCTGGGCTTTATCATTGGAACACCAGGGATCCTCTCTGCTCCAACCACTGACTGCTCTGGCTTTCTTCAAGGCCCACCTAAAATCCCTCCTCCTACATGAAGTCTTCCCCAATCCCTCTTAACCCTGGCTTCTTCCCTCTGGTCATTATTTCCTATTTATCCTTCTTATGGCCTGCTGCCCTGCTATCCCTTCTCAATCCATTACTTTATTGTCACCTCCAACATCATAAACAAGAAAGGGAGAGAGGGAGAAAATTTAAAGCTTAATTTTTTAAATAAATGTTAAAATTTGTCTTTACATGTAATTGGAAAAAATTAAATCCTATTTTTAAAAAAACTCTCAGGGGGCAGCTAGGTGGCACAGTGGATAGAGCACCAGCCCTGGAGTCAGGAGGACCTGAGTTCAAATCTAACCTCAGACACTTAATAATCACCTAGCTGTGTGGCCTTGGGCAAGTCACTTAATCCCATTGCCTTACAAAAAAAACCTAAAAAAAACCTATCATAAGGTCCTAGGCTTTTACAGAGCCAACAAAATCAGTTACTAACATTGTGAAGCTACAGAAAGGAATCAAAAACATCCATAAGTATTTCTAAGACTTGAGAAAACCCCTCATCAGACCCATTCCAGAGCAGGAATTCCGTCTTAGAGCAGTGTCTGGTAAGTAATGTAAGTATTTAATATATTTTATTGATCTATCCATTATCTATAATATCTCTAACAAGAGAGCAGGAATTTGACTTGGAGATCTCCTTGAGGAGAAGAAGAAGATTGCTTCCCAATATAATCCTTTCTACCTTGAGACTCTTGAAAATTCCTTGGGAGATTTTCCTTATCTAGAAGCAAAATCTGTATTACTTAGTTATGTTCCTTAAGGCCAAATAGTCTAATCTTTTTTCCATGTAAGAATCTCTTAAATAATTAGAATTATAAAATCGAGAGTTGGGTGGGACCTCAAAGACTATTTTACAGATGAAGAAACTGAGGGCCAGAGAGGTTAGTTGAATGCAATTATCATCATCACCTCTGGCTTCCCCAATCTTCTCTTCTCCAGGTTAAGTAATTCCAAATTTTCAATTATTGTTCTTATAACAGGTCTCTAGACTTCTCACATCATCCTGGTCACCTAACCCTCAATATCCTCCAGTTGGACATCCCTATAATGTAGACTCCAAAAGTGGTCGGACCAGAATGAAGTACAGAGGGGCAATTCCCTCTTGTTCTTGGCAATGCACTTGTATTAATACAGCCTCAAATCACATTAGCTCTTTTGGCTGCCATGTCATACTAAGGACTCGTATTGAGTTTGCAATCCAAGAGCCCCATGTCTTTTCCATGTAGACTGTCTAACCAAATGCTCACTCTCTCCTCAGTATTTGGACAGTTGATTTGGGGAGAGGGAGCCCAAGCATAGGACTCAACTTGTATTCTTGTTAAATTTCATCTTATCCAATGTCTCTCATCTTTCTTGTCTGATTACCCTAACCTGTTTCCAAAGGGTATTTGCACCCAAAAGAAACCATCCCATCACAAATGAGTATATCATAGTCTTCCTTCCCAGAAGGACCATTCACCAGCCCCAAATCCCATCTTTTCAAGGTTCTCCCCCAGACAATTCCTTCATTTCTTCCCTTCCACTCTTCTACCTCTTAGGTCTCTGAAATCTCTTCCAGTGCCCCACAAAGAATGAGAGGAAGCACAGAGGGGGGCACATTCCCCTCCCCAGAACAAGGCTGGGCCAGGGGAAAAAGCACTGTGCCCATCAGATTTCGCCTACTCTGAAAACTGAAAGGAATATTAAGCAGGCACATTCTCCAGCAAAGAAATTCCAGGGACATTAGGCAAATAGCCTCCTTTAAATAAACAAGTTTCCATTTTCACACAAAGATAAAAGGCAAGTTGGTGCTGGGAGGGAGAAAGAGGAGAAAATGTTCTATCCCAGCTCATAAACTGGAGAGGAGAAGTAAGGATCTGTCACAGATACTCCCCAACAGCAGTTTCTCCCCAAGTCCCCTATCTCAGCTCTTAAGAGAACAGCCTAGAGCTTGGAGGAACAACCTTAGGATGGACGAGGATGAAAGACTGGACCAACAAACCTACAGATAAGTAAAGGAGGGAAGATCAGATCAAGCCTCCTAGGGAATCTCCAGATGCCCTGGGGCACTGGCATTTCCCCCATGGGCCTGGAGAACCATGATAAAAGCACAAATGGGACTGGACAAACAGAGGATGTATTTCCATTGGTTTCCATTCCAGAACCAAATCCTCGGGGGTTCATTTCTAATTCTTCTCTGCCAAACTGGGTCTAAAGAGGAAGTCCCAGGACCTAACATCAGATAAGACCTGGAGGGGGTCCTAAAGTTAGCCAGAAAAAAGAGCTCTTTACCCTTCAATCTGCTGAGTAGAACCTTGCCAGGAAGCCAGGAATGGACAAATCCAGGCTTTATGGAAAGGGAAAGGGACATTCACCTGGGTCCATTGCCTCCTTTTTTCCACTTACCTTTTCCTTTATTTTTTTTCAGTCCTTTGTTCCTTCATTCCCAAAGTATCTTCCATCTCTTCTCAGGCTCATGCCCAAAGCCCTAGTAATGATAATCCCTACCCAAAGCTATTTGTATACAGAAAAGAGAGACAGGGTAGCAAGATAAGGAATGCTAGGCTTGGAGTCAGGGTGACCTGGCTTCAAATCCCAATTATGGCACTTACTAGACTGGTGAGTCTGGGCAAGTCCATCCATTCACTACTCCAAACCTCAGTTTTCTCATCTGTAAAGTAGAGATACTCATGCCTGGACTAACTTCACAAGGATGCTGTCAGATTTCTATGATTAAATGTATATCAGTTGCTATAGAAATGCCAGTTATTCTTGAAATGGCGTGGCAGTTTAAATAAGGTAATGGTTAGCGTATAAATGGAAAAATCAGGAAAATTCAAAATTATGAAGAATTATAAATAACAACAATACTAAAAACTCATTCATTGAGTATTTTAAGCTACACAGAACAAACAAATTATGTCACTGTCCACCTTTCTTTGGGTAGATCTAGGCTAGAAGTCTATCCTGAATGCTGGCCACTTCTTTTTCTTCTCTTCTTCCTTCTCCTCCTTCTTCCCCTTCTCTTTTCTTCTTCTTCTTTCTCTCCCTCCTCCTTCTCACTATCTCCTCTCTTCTCAATGTTTCTCTAGCCCCTGTCCCCTCTGTTCATCTCTTTGTCTCTGTCACTCTCTCATTGTCTCTCCCCCCATCTCAACAGATGACTTCATCAACTCCCAATTATCATCTCTTTGTAGATAACTGACTCCCAGTTCTATGCACCCAACCCAAGTCTCTCTCCTAAACATGAAGCCCACATCACCAGTTGCTTCCAGGATTTATCTCCATCTAGACATCTCATCACTATTTCATACTCTTGTCCAGAACATTATATTCTCTTTAAAGCTATCCCTTGCCTCCTAACTTCCTCATTTCCACTGAGGGTGTATCCTTCACCTAATTATCCAAGTCATCTGTAACTCCTCATTCTCCCTTATTCCCCCAATCAACCAGATGCCACCTTAATGATTCTATCCTTAGGTCACCTCAAATCTCTATCCCCTCTTTCCACTCACACAAGCACCATCCCAATTCAGGTTTCATCACCTCTAATCTGAGTCATTATAACAGCCATCCTGTTGGACTCCTGCCTCAAGTCTCTCTATACTTCACCCATCCTCCACTCCACTGTCAAAGGGACTTTCCTGAAGCAAAGATCTGCCTATGTCATCTCCCTAACCTGAACATCTCAGTAGCTTCCAGGTGCCTCCAAGATAAAACAGAAAGTGCTACTAGCTTAGTACATAAAACCTCTTATGAGACTCATCCCAGCTGACCAGGATGATTCTATATTACTCCACTTCATGTATTTTCTTTGCAGCTAACCTGGCCACCTAATTACTTCCTCTACAAAACATCCCATCTCCTACCTCTGTGACAGCATTTGCACAGGATATCTCCAGTGCCTGCAAAACTCCCCAATGACCTCTGCTTCTTGGAATTTCTAACCCCTTTCAAGCTTTCAACATCCACATTCAAAAGGCCTGCCTTGATTCCTCCATTACTAGTTACCACTCCTCTCCCCCTGGAATACTTTGATTTCATTTTATAGGTATCTTATAAACTTGTCTGTTTTCAGTTTCAGTTTCCCATCAGTAGAAGACAACCTCTTTAAGGCAGGCATTATTTCATCTTTGTTTTTATAACCTGATCACTCTTTTTTTGAAATTGCATATTTCATTGGAAGGAAGGAAAAGTAAATCCAAGGGCGAGATTTGGACTATATCTAAAATGTTGGCATGTGTTGGATGGCAGCTGACTGTTGAAGAGAAGAGTAATATTCAAGTTCACTGAATTTTGGATGGCTCTAAGAAAACCTCCAACCAACATTTGCACGTCTGATATCTGGTTATTTGGCTGTGGGGGAAGAACAGTTGCTCATTCCCAAAGTCTTAAGCATTATATCCTGTGCTTGCATCTCTCACCCAATCATAGAGCCTGGCTCATGGGAGTAACTTAAGAAGTGCCTATTAAAGGGCGGCTAGGTGACGCAGTGGATAGAGCACGGGCCCTGGAGTCAGGAGTACCTGAGTTCAAATCTGACCTCAGACACTTAATAATTACCTAGCTGTGTGGCCTTGGGCAAGCCACTTAACCCCATTTCCTTGCAAAAAAAAAAATTTTAAGTGCCTATTAAACGAAGGTGAATAAGCTGGAGAGCTACCAAGAGAGGTCAATTAGGATAGCAAAATGTCCAGAAATGCATAGCACACGAGGACCAGTGGACAGAATTGTAGTCACTAAGCTGAAGAAGAGAAGACTGGGTAGACAGGACAGTAATCTTCAGCTATTACAAGGACTGTAACTTGGAGGAGGGTTTTGATCTGTTCTGGCTGACCCCAGAGAAGGAAACTAGGAGTCAAGGAGGTAAGATACAGGGGGCCAGGTTAGAGATCTATGTAAAGAAAAATGTCTTAACAATTACCACAGCCCCAAAGTAAGGTGGATTGTCTGCATCTCTCTCACTTGGAGATTTCAAAGCAAAGGTTGGATGGTCATTTAGGTATGATGTAGAGGAGACTGTTATTCAGATCTGAGTGAGTCTAGAAGACTGAGAAACTTCCTTTCAAGTCTAAAAGTCTGTGAATTCGGTGTCTGAGAGAAGAAAGCACTGGTTATAATACTTAAGACTTTGAGAATGAACACCTCTTTCCCTCCCAAATATCCAGATACTCAGACATATAAAGATGTTTGGATTTACTCAGTCTTCCAACATCCAATGGATCTGAATATTCCTATTATCTTTAATAATCAACTGCCATCAAACATATGACAACACTTTAGTTATAGTCTGAAATCCTGCCATTTGGATCTGCTCTCCCCTTTTCCTTTGATGCACTGCCCAATTTCCAGGGGAAAAGGAGGGAAATGAAAGAATAAAAAAGCAATAAATCAGAAAGGCAGCAGAGATGGTAGAAATTTTGAGAAGGGCACTGATAAGCTGGACGATGTTCAAGAGGGTATCATGATGGTGAGAAGCTCGAGGATCATTTGAAAGTTGGGAGCCTGGATAAAAAAAAAGGCTGTGGGAAGAGGCATCTTAATAGAAAGAAGAATGAGAGGAAAGAATTAAGGGAAGAAGAAAGGAAATTTGAAAAAGAAGAAAGGAAAGAAAGGAAAGGAGAGATGAAAGAGAAAAGAGAAAGAAAAGGAGAACAGGAAAAATGAAGAAGGGAGAAAGACAAAGGGAGAGTGGGGAAAAGAAAAAGAAAAGAGGGAGGGACAGACTGGGGAGGGACAAACTGAGGAGGAAGGGAAGGATGGAGAGAAAAGAGGAAGAGAAAGGAAAAGGGGAAAAACCCTATCACAAGTAGCAATGCTCAGTTCTGGATCAATCCCTATTTGGAAATGTTTTCCTCTTTCCTCAAACTGAACCAGGAATGTCAGAGCCCAGGCTGTCAGGGAACCTGTCAGGGTGAGAGGCTCACAGCTGTATTTCAGCTGTTATTTTTAGAAACTATAAATTTTGGCATTTATTTTCTTTCTAAAACATTATTTCCAGTCTTGCCAAAAAGGTTTATCTAGAGTTTAACTGGAAAACAATGAGTTCATTGTTATTATACAGAGGAATCTTCTCCCCTTTGCCCAGAGCAAGGAGGCTCATGGGGACATGGAAAGGCTTGTTCTCTCTTTGGGGTGGGGAAGGTATATTGGGAAGGGAAAGAGAGGAAAGGGAAAAGGGAAGGGTCCCTCACCCTACTGACCATTCTGACTGTTTCTTAAGTGGGGGGTGGGGGGGGAAGGTGATTTCTTACAACCTTAACATGAAAAGCTGGCATCTGGGTAGTGGAGGAGCAGGCTGGACTTTCATTAGCAGAGGTTTAAATGTCCCTTTCCCCCAAAAGATGAGGGCTAGACTCCTGCTGTAGTTTAGAACTTTGCCATTTCATTTCTCAAGAAAAAACAGGAAAGGGAATGAGAAAGTTTAAATGTAAATGTAAGTGTTCTCCAGGGCTCTCAAGACACCCAGGGAATAATATCACTGAACCAAACTCACCTTGATTTCAAAATCTAAACATGTCACCCAGAATGTAGGAAAAAACTTGGATCCTAAATCTACAAATAGGAATCAAATTTCCATCTCAATTTCCTGCCCTTGACATCCCCTTCAAATGATTTCATGCCTTTCTCTATCCTCCCCAATTACATACAAAGAGATTATCTTTTTTGGTTTGTTTGTTTGTTTAATTTGCATGATACCAACTAGCAAAGTGTCTTAGTGTGCAATTAAGAAGCCCTATCTGGAATCATTCTTAGAATCAGAATCCCAATCTGGTCCAAGCCATGGTTGAAAAACATTCCTGTCAAATGGGGAAGGGGAAGGGGAAGGGGAAGGAAAAGAGAAGGAAAATATATTTCTCTAGTGTTTACTATCCCCCAGGCACTGTGCTAAGCATTTTTTGTAAATATGATCTTCTTGGATCACTCTGCCTTCACCTAAAAAGGTTCACCAAACAGGTGGAAGGCTCCCAACTCTAATTTGGTGCCTCCTGAGGAGGCCCATTCCACATTAGAATCACTCCAGATGTTAGTGTTTTTGTTTTGTTGGATATATCAAGCCTAAATATGTTTATTTGCATCTATAACCTTTGATCTTGGTTCTACAAGACAAGTTTAATCATCCCAGTCTACATAAGAAACCTTCAAATATCAAACCAGCTACCACATCCCTTTCCCTAAGCCATCTCTTCTCCAAGCTAAACATCCTGAAATCCATCAGTCATTTGCCAAATAACAGGCTCAAGGTCCTTCACCATCCTGGCTGTTCTCCAATTCATCATTGCCCCCCCCCTTCAAACATGGAGCCCAAGACTTACCATAGACTTCATGGTATGATCTGACCAAGAATTCAGAATATACCATCTCCCCACTCAATCAAATCAATAATATGTATTTATTAGAGAAGGCATTGTATCATGGATGCTACATCTCTCTTACCCAAGATCATCTTGCTTTCTTGGTTGCCATATTATACTGTTAACCAGTATTGCAGTCCACTAAAGTCTCTGGATCTTTCCCAGACAAACTACTCCCTAACCATGTTTCTTTTACCATCTTCTACTTGTGAAGTAGAAGCTTTGAACCCAAGTGATAGTAATCCCTATTAAGCTTCATCCTATTACTTTCCACCCAATGGCTTCTGCTGTGATCAGATGGCAACAGAGACATAGTCACCTGGAGCAAGGAGAAAAGAAAGAAAAGAGGGAGATACCCTTCGATATAATCCCCTCACTTTACATAAAAGAAAACAGAGGGGAAGTGATTTGTTCAAGAGGAGGTAATAATAATAATAATAATAATTTTTGAAGAAGACCATGACATGAGGGAGGTGATGCCAAGACAAGCATCAGCCTCACTTTCTCCTCCAGAGCCGTCTGGGTCCAGTGGCCAGAAATCAATCAGGACTACTGGAGATAGCCACAGATGTGAGGCAATCAGGGTTAAATGATTTGCCCAAGGTCACTCAGCTAGTAAGTGGCCAGTATCCGATATCACATTTGAACTCCCATCCTTCTGAATCCAAGGTCAGTGCTCTATCCACTAGGGCACCACCTAGCTGCCCTTCAAGAGGAGGTAACACCAATAGAGGAAGAAAAGTAAGTCAGAGGAATTGAAAAGATCCCATCAACCCTTTCAGAATGAAATCATCCTCAAGTTTTCTTCTTGAGCCCAAAGTCAGGGCAAACCTCCAAGTTCCTGCTGGATCACTGTGGAATAAGCTTCAAATGCCAGGGCTGACCTTTCTTTCCTTCCCCTCCCCTGAGCCATGTGAAATCACTTCTCTGGAGAAGGAGAGAACAAGGAGAAGCAGAGAGACTAGTTAAGGATTCATGAAAGACATTTCCCCACCCAGACATCCTGAATAGCTGTTAGAATTTCCTTCCCAACCCAAGTGAAAGGGAAAGCTTTGCTTTCCAGTGATCCTGTTCTCGGGTCTCTGCCAAGTTATTTTTATTTCATTAGGACATGTACTGACATCACTGAGTTTACAGAAGAACACTATGTCCTTCCTCATCCAGAAGACTCATGTGCTGAATGAAGCATCTTCTTCTGAAGTCAAGTCAATTCAATTCAACAGTTATTGGTTACCAAGAAGTATTGGTACTCTATGCCACACACTCTACCAAACACTGGAGATACAAAGACAGAAACAGTCCCTGGCCTCAAGAAGCTTATATTCTTCAGTGGATGTGGCATGTAACATATACAGATAAGCAAAGTCAAATTAATAAGTGATTTCAAGAGGGAGAGAAGGTTCACAACTGGGGGGAATGAGAAGGGCTCCTTTAGAAGGTGGTAACTGCACTGCACTTTTTTTTTAACTGAACCATGCAAGTGGCACCACCTAGTCCATGGTTGGTTGATATGGTCACAATCCAAAACTCCTCAGATTTTTTTCTAACTTCTAGAATCAAGTATTCTCTTCTCACCACCCAGGAGTGCTCTCCCATTGATGACTAAGGTATCAGTTTCATTTAAGATGCCTTCATTATCTTTAACTTATAAGATGTCACTATTACCTTCCCCCACAAAAAAGACCACTTCTCTCCACCTTCTCCTATGCTTAATAAGGAAAAAATGCAAATAATACATATGGTGGGGCAGTAGAATGTTTTAATCCAGTTTTGTAGCTTCTTCAGACTTGAATAAATTATCTTTTTAAACAAAGTTCTCCAGAATAAAATTTCAAAAGAACAAAGAAAAATAACCCAGATGATCAAGAAAAAAGGAAATTAATTTGTGGTCTAAAAAGACTGATGTGGATACACAAGGAACTCTCTAACCAGTTAGATTTTTAAAGACATTCTCAGAAATCAAGCTAGGGCAGATAATGGTGGATAGATAGGAAAATATCATGTGGTCCAGTAAGAATCATATCCTGAAGAAGAGATGAGAAAAAATTCTTCCCCCTCTTTCATTTGAAGAGTTTAGAGACAATGAGCATAGGATTCCTATTCTTTGAGACTCAGTCAATGTGCCGTTCTGTTCTGCTGAAGTGATTACTTAGCACAAGAATACATACTTGATACCTCGAGTTTTATACAAGATTAACGTGAAAAGTTAGCACAAAATTTATTATAGTACAATGATAATCCAAAAAACCAGTAGAAGCAATCATGATTTCAGGCAAAATAAGGGTTAAAAATAGACATGATTAAAAGAAATAAGGGAAGTACATTATCCCCATTGATATCATAGATAATTAAATATTGTAAATATTAAATGGCATAGCATCTAAAGAAAATGTTACTCAAAATACAGAAAGGCACATATAGCAAAACAATCACTGAAGACAATGCTCTCCTTTCAGATCTAAACAAAGCTGATTTTAAACGAGAAACAAAAAAGTTAAAGCCTGAATAGGACAGTCTTTCTGGAGATTACTGAATAGAAATTTTAAGAAATTGACAAAGGCATAAAAAAATTTCATAAATGAATGTTTAAAAGGGCTTTTAAACATATTCTTTGTGGATGACATATGAGTTATAATCAATAAGGGGTATTAGAAGAAAGAATTCTAACTTAAATGGAAGTTAAATAATATAATGCTAAAAAACATGAGTCAAAGAGAAAGCATAAAAATGAATAATTAGGACCAAAACAATGAGTTACCTATCCCTACTTGAAGACCCTCCTAGTGAGGAGGTCACTAATTTCCATTTTCTTTTAGACAGCTATCATCTCTTTCAGTTTTCCTCTCCCACTTTAATGGCAGATGGACAATTGGCCACCCCACCACATAGCAGATCAGGTATAGTGGAACTCTAGGCAAAGGGTCATTTAAGTTCCTCTCTTCCTACCTTCATGACATCATATTAAGCCTTATCCAAGAGCCCCCTGAATCTAGATACAGTTCAGATAACAGACTTGGCAAGGAAATTCATTGAACAGAGTCCTATTTACCTCAAATATATTTCTAAATATTATTTACAGAAAAGGAATGACATTTCCTGGTGAGTACTTAGAAGACAACTACATCCTTTCCTCCCTCCCCCCCAAAAAAGTCTCTCCAAACAGACACATTAAATTTTCTTTGTTTAAAAGAAAATGACAAGAGAGCATAAAAATAAACAATTGGCCTAGGACCTCCTTGACCTTAAAAACTTCCTCTCTTGCCACTAAGATGTCAAGGACCAACAAAGAATCCACCCCCTGATAACCCTACCATTATTCCCATAAACCTCCATTGTGGCAGAATGGCCTCAGAATAGCCAATGCCTGTAAGAGGCAAAATTCCTAGATCATAAGAAAAATAGCCAGAAGGATGGCTCAGTCAGAACTTTGTAGTCTAGAAATGTAGGTTAGCTAAGTTACCAGCTGCTTTTTTCTTCACTTATAAAAGACATTGTATAAGTTAAATGAGAAGGTCAGTTGCCCATTCTTACTCACCAGATCCCCCACAGGCCATTAGGCCAAATTCCTGCCTTTTCTTCTATCCCAGGCAATATAGTACAACAGAAGGGGGGCGGGGGAAAATATTGGGATTTAAGTTGGAGCACTTGGCTTCAAAAGTTGCTCTAACAATTACTACCCATGTAACCTTGGGGCCACCAGATCATAGATTTAGACCTGGAAAGGTCCTAAGAAACCATCCAGTTCAACCTCTTCATTTTACCAGTAAGGAAACTTTAGAATTTAAAATTAGAAGGGACTTCTCTTAGAAATCATCTGGGTCAGCTTCCTCAAATAGCAGGTAGAAAAACCAAGGCTCAGGGCATCAATCATGGACCCAGAGGCAGAGAACTTGGAACTGGTTCAACTCTCTCATTTTACCAAGTTGGAAATGGAGGCCCAGGGCAGACAAAGAGCATCAGGGCTTTAAAGGGACCTTGGAGGCATGGAGTCCCATTCCACACCCATTACTGTATCTGCTTCCTCCTCTGTGAAAGAAGTATGTTGGACTAGATAACCCAAAGTCCCTTCCTGTTCTCTGATCCTATCAACCACCTCTTCAAAAAGAAACAAAAAAAGAGAAAGAAAAATTACTCATGTGTTTCTGGTGGTGAATTTTATCACAGTTCTTGTTTTAAAAAAAAAGTTTAAATGATCTTTACAGACAATGACACCAATGGCCAAGAGTTTCCTGTCACCCAAGTCATTTGTCACGGGGGAGGCCTCTTGAATTCATGGTCCTCCTTAAGAGGAAAAGAGACTGTGGGCAGGTAGAAAGGTCCAGGTTGCAATGGACAGAATGCTACAGATGGCGGCATGATTCTTTCCAGGTTGTCCTTGATTAAAAGACATCAGCACCCAAACCATCAGTTCTTCCAGAATTTCCAAGAAAGAAATTCAAACTTAGCCAAGGTGCTCCAACAGAAGTCCCTCCAAAAGCAAAAGCCCAGGCCAACAAAAGAAAAGTCAAAATGTCTTCCTCCCTCACCCCACCGGAGGAAAAAATTCCTTCTGCAATTAAAAATTCCAAACATAAACAAATACTAAAGACCACATTGGGGATTGGAACACATGACCAGGATAAGACTTAATTTAAAAAAATAATAAAGTCACTGAAAGTTCCCACCAAATATAAATTTGTTTTGTTTTGATTTGAGAATAATGGCTTTTCCATGCAATAGATAGAACAGTTATAAACAACAGAAGAGAAGAAATATTAGCAAAATCAGCGCATTTCTGTTGTCTATTTTCGGGTCTGGTGTTTGTTTCAAATAAAATTTTCTGGCCCAATTAAAGTCCCTGATGTTCATGAATAAGGGTGATTAAGTCTGAATTTCCAACAGTGAGCTGAAATGTTGCAGCAGAGGGGAATTGCTAGCTACAATTTGAAAAGTGGCTCTGCTACTTATTCCCTGTGTGACCTGGGGAATTTACTTCAGTTCCCTGGCTCTTCAAAATCTTATTTGTGAAATAAGTTGGTCTGAATGACTTCTGAGTTCCTTCCATCTCTAATGTTACAAAGCTAAGACCTTGCCAACACAGCCATCATTTTGTCTGTGGATACCTGTAAGCCAGGCATGGGATATTTCTCAGAGAATTAAATGACAGATGTGTAAAGAGCATCCTGATGGATGATTGGAGTAATTACTTTAAGCATAGGGAATGGAAGGCCAAGAAAGATCATCTTGGCTAAACCATTAATGGCTAGAAACAATAGGATTATTAAACTAAAGGGAGGTCACAGAAGTGGATAATACATTTCCAAACAAACATCCACGATCTTTGATTTCATCTTTTATGGATGAGATGGAAATAAGAGAAGGAAAAAGCCAATTAGCTCACTCAGCCACAGCCTTGTCCAAGGCAAGAGTGTTCCGGGCTTCTGTGTTTCCCAATTCCCTCAAGTTTTATGCCTCTCCTGGGACACTTAACCCACTGTTGGCTTCCAAAAGATATTAAAAGCTTTGTTGATGTCACCAAACAATCAATACTGAGGATTTGGGTCACATCCACCAGCTCCAAGTAATAATAGAGGGAAATTCAGGATTTGGTTTCTTTAGTCAATCATTAACTGCTTAGGAAGATCTGTTTTTACCCAGGATGAAAATATGCTAATTAAGTGAGGGTCAAGAATATTATTCCCCTAACAGGGAAAATCAACTTCTAATACAAGTCTTCTGAGTTAGCAAGATGAAGAGAACGAGGAGAGAGGCCGCTACTCTCAATTAGTATGTCATATGTAGAAGATACAATACCATTGGGGGTAGCTGTGCTGGTTTGCAAAACCATAAGACCAGACTTGTCCTGACAAAAGTCTGGCACAAGACCCAGATAAGTTTGGTGGAAGAAAAATATGAAACATAGTCAGAAAGTCCCAAGATCAAGTCCTCCTTCTAAATCTGACTCCCTGGGTAACCCAGGACATAGGTTACCAAGGATGCCAGCGTATGTGGCAGCTCAAGTGCTAATCTTTGGGTGAAGAAAAGTTATGGGGGAGAGATTTCCTTAGCCTGGAAGACATGATAGAAAACATTTGAAAAGGGATAACCTCTCACTCATTTCTATGTCAATCCAAGAAAGGGGAAATTTAAATAAATGACAGACATCACTGCAAATTTGCAAATATTGGCAGGATGCTAGAGGTTTTATAAAAATCCTTTGTTCTTGATTCCAGGAATTGTGAAAGTTTGGGAGGGGGGGGTCTTGGTTGTTTTTTATTTTTATTTTTTTATCACAGACAGATTTTTAGACAGTCTGATAATTCCCTCCAAGTATTCTGCAGGGAAAATTTACTCTATTATGGAAGTAATCACTGGACACAAAACAGGAATTTGGAGGGCTCAGGACAGCTAAAAGAGTCCCAAACATAGAACCAGGAGACTGGGGAACTCAAGTTGGCTCCACTAGAAACTTCTCCAAGCTCAGTCCCAGTCTTGAAGGTCTAGGACTTGAGAAACTCAAATGGCCTTTGTCTCATGCTTCAAGGATAAAGGACGAATTCCTCCATCCTTCTCAACCAGTCTATCTTTCCAGGCTAATGGCATGCCAATCACCATCACTTCAGTCAAAGCAGACTAGCTGATGTTCTCCTCCCAGATTTGCACCTCTGTCCAAGATGTGCCTCACACCCGACTGGCAGGCACACTCTCCTCAATTCTGACCCATGGACTCAGCTCAAGCTCCATGTCCTTCAAGGGGTCTTTCCTGAGTCTCCCACTTAGAGGGCACTGGAAACAGAGTTCTTGGGTCTGAAGTCAGAAATACCCAAGTTTAACTTGCCGCAGACATTTACTAGCTGTGGGACCTGGGCTCATCACTTAACTTTGGTCTACCTCAGTTTTCTCAACTGTGAATTGAGGTTAATAATAGCATAGAGTTGTTGTGAGGATCAAATAAAATAACATTTGTAAAAAGTGCTCATCACAAGGCTTAGTGCAGAGTAGGGGCTTCATAAAGGTTTTCCCCCTTCCTTCCTTCCTTCCTTCCTTCCTTCCTTCCTTCCTTCCTTCCTTCCTTCCTCCCTCCCTTCTTTCTTTCCTTCCTTCCTTTCTTTTTTCTTTCTTTCTTCCTTGTCTTTCCTTCCTTTTTTCTGCCTTTCTTCCTTCCCTCCTCCTTCCTTCTCTTCCTTTCTTCCTTCCTCCTTTCCTTCCTTCTTTCCTTCTTTCCCCTTCTTCCTTCCTTTTCTTCTTTTCTTTATTTCCTTCTTTTTTCCTTCCTTCTCTCCTCCCTCCCTCCTTTCCTTCCTTCCCTTCTTCCTTTCTTTCTTCTCTCTTTCCTTCTTTCTTTCCTTCCATCTTCCTCTGCTTCCTTCCTTCTTTCTTTCCTTCCTTCCTTTTCCCTCTCTGTCCTTCTTTGGGAGAAAAGGAGAATAAAAGGGGAATGTGCCTGTCCCGCCAAAGTCACCCAAGTGAGAATTACCCATTTGTTTGGCAGCCAAGTGTGCACGGGTGACACAAATGCCACAATCACATCCCAAGAGACCTGTGGAGATGGTTCCAAAATGAGATGCAGCTGGAGGGAGGGAGCCTGAATAAGCAGCCACACATGGCCCCAAGACTGGGCAAGGTCCCAAGACAGACAGACTTCATCTGCTCTACTGAATCCATCTGCCATAACCCCATCCTCGCCATCACAAGTCCTCCAGTGTGGACCCTACAAGGAAGACACCCTTTTTACTCAAACCTAAATTCAGGGCCATTAGCATGAGCTTCAACAAATTCAAATCAATAGACATTCTGTATGCCAAATGCTGAGGTAGGAAGACAACACCAAAACAGATCCTGCCCTCAAGGAGCCTACATTCTACTGAATCCTCTAGAATATCAGGTGCTGTAAGGAAGTGAACAAAAGGTGTTCAACTCAGTGTCTAGCATCAGAAGACTGGATGGACCCTAAACTTGACCTCTCCAATCACTGCTATCCTTCTAACCCCCATTCTGGATACCCATTTAATTCCAAAAGTTTTAAGTACTGAGCCTGACCTCTGGACTTAAAAAATTGCCCATTACATGGATTATCACAAAAAAAAAATAAAAATAAAAAGGATTCCCAAAAGACTGTGGCTCATCTTGTAGAAATTATGACCTCACCTCATTCCAATTCAATTTTTATTAATGATGAGCACTTAGAAAACAAAGAAACATAGAGCCATTCTTCTTTCCACCACAGAACTATGACCATTGACAAACCTCACCCAATGTTCAGGATTAATCTGTATTCATATAGTGAAGCCTTCCATAGGCTTTAGCATCCAACACAAACATCCCTGTCCCAGATCCTTCTTCATAAGAATCCTGCTTGCTTGTCCACCACTGCATACTAAATTCTCATATCTTGGATTCACCCCCAGAAGTTTTGGATACAATTTCTGGAATGATTTTCAAGATTTCCCTTCTCTGTTTCCTATTGCTATATAATCCCATTTTTTTCCTTCTCTAAATTTAAAAGAGAGAGAGAGAGAGAGAGAGAGAGAGAGAGAGAGAGTAACATAAGAACCTCTGCCCTTGAATATCCAGTGGGAAATTAGAGGAAACAAAACCCAAGCCAAAATTTGCCTTGGTGTGATTAGCAACTTTCCACCAGGACTCCTGAAAGCTGTAGCTATCACAGGTCAGCACATGTTAAATAAAATCAGCAGGGTGAGTCCCTCACCCTAATGACAACACAATTCTGGATTTTTTGAATCAGACAATAATATGTCCATTGCTGTATGATAATATAGTGGAATCACGTAATTAGAAAATCCATGAATGAAAGAACCAAAAAAATGCTGGAGAATACATAGTCCTTCTGATAAAGGGTCAGCATAGAGCACAGACCTGGAGACAGGAAGACCTGAATTCAAATCCCGCCTTAGACATTAAGGAGCTGTGAGACCCTGGGCATGTCACTTAACTTCCATCTTCCTCAGTTTTCCCAACTGTAAAACAGCTTTCATCTCACAGGGTTGTTGTGAAGATCAAATGATATAATTGGAAAGCTTTATAAATACTTATTCTCTTCCCTTCCAGAGTGACAGTTGGGCACAGAGGCAGGTTCAAATGTAAGGAATAGTTTCAATAAATGCATTGTCGTCAATGATAAATCCATACTTGTCAAAGCTCTTCCCTTGAAGCAAACCTATGATATGAGACAGGTAACACTGATTTTTATTCCCATTTAACAGAGAAGAAAGTAAGTATCTTAAATGAAATTTGAACCCAAATCCAGGTCCATAACTGTCTTGCCAAGGTTACGGCTAGCTTCAGCTTCATCTTTAGTTTCATATTTTCTCAAGAGTGTCATATCTAAGTGATGCAGAAAGAGATGGAGTTTTGGGGGGTGGGGTGGACCTTATCAAGGTTTGATGGACTTACAGCTGTGGCTCACTAAAGCCCTCACATAAGATAAATCTGGAATTTCTCTGAGATTTTCCTTCCTGACTCCTGGACAGTCACAACAGGAAAGAGGGTTGGGGCCATTTGCTCGACCAAGCAAAAAATTCCTTTCAACAACATCCCACCCAAAGCCCAGGAATTTTTAACCTAAGGGCAAGCAACTTGATTTTTCAATATTTTGATCACCGTATCTCATTATAACTGGGTTCTTCTTCAAGAACAAAGGACAAACAATAACACATGCAAAGCCATGACTATGAGAAGAGCGTCAGGACACTCACCAGACCATTGCCACTGCTTGGATACTTCCAGGGTCATTCAAGTTGTAAGCTTTTACCAGGCAGCTATAGCTCTTAAGTCAAGTGATAGCCCAAAGACATGACTTTGATCCATGAATTCAAGGAGTCAGCAGGAACAGTCAAGAGAACAGTAGATTTTGAGGTAAGCGGACCTGTGTTCAAATCCTGGCTTTGCCAATTTCCACCTTGTGATTTTGCCCAAATCACTTGATCTCTCTCCAGGTCTCAGTTTCTCCATCTCTATAATGAGCGAGGTAAACCCAATGACTTCAAAGGTCCCTCCCAGTTCTCAATTAGGTCCATGACTTAACCTCAGATTCTTTATCTATGAAAGGCCTCTGGAGGGCCCAAAATCTGGGATGT
Organism: Macrotis lagotis; assembly: GCF_037893015.1. Taxonomy (NCBI): domain Eukaryota; kingdom Metazoa; phylum Chordata; class Mammalia; order Peramelemorphia; family Peramelidae; genus Macrotis; species Macrotis lagotis. Next base: position 182,038,490 of record NC_133665.1, read on the forward strand.
CATAGTCTTGATCAAAGTGGACTTCGGCAAGACTTCCGTTTTCATTGAGTCTCACAGGTATTATTGTCCCCACTTAACAGATGAAGAAACTGAGGCCCAGAAGGTAAAATGATTTGCCCATGGGCACGTAGCTGTCCAAGTGTCAAAGGGTAGATTTGGGCCCTGGATCAAGGCTAGCATTATTCTATTCTGCCTCTAAAGTATATGATGGATTCTTGGAGAATCCACTAATCTGAAGACAAGGAGAATGGTTCTTACCGAACATGGATCTAAAACTAATTACTTAGTCTTATTTAAGCTCTCCATGACCTTATGCTTATGTATGGAAATTGGCTGCTTGCATCTTTGTCTCTTCTCCTCCATTAGTTTATAAATAGTTTCTGGAGGTCAGAGGTGACCGATGGTTCCATCTGTCCCCAACTGCTGCTGTTCTCCACAATAGGAGTAGTACATAAATATTTATGGCAGATTGAAGTAAACTCTCCTAGCCAGAGCTCACTGAAACACTCCACATTCCTGCAGAAAGCCGGGGGGGGGGGGGGGACACTCCCAGGGGCAACTCTGGTATGGCCAGGCTCTGGAGTCAAAAGTCCTAAGGTCGAATCCTGGCCCCACCATACAGTTGTCTACCTGGCTACCTTGGGAAAGTCTCTCATCTCCCCTCTCCAGCCACCTAGAAGGATGGGCTCAAAGGATCTTGGTCTAGATCTAAAATCCTCAAAGAATTTCTACAGGTTCCTTCAGCTCTATGATCCTAAAGTAGAGGTTTCTAACCTGGGGTCCACAGATCCCTAAGGGATCTGTGATAAAATCCCAGGTATCCGTGACTTTGGATAGGGAAAATATTACCTCTTTAATTTTACAAGGCTCTAACTAAAATGTTCTAGTTTCTTCCTTTGTGAGTTTTTGGATTGTTTGTTTTAAAAAAAAAAAAAACATTGTTCAGAGATAGGGTCCATTTATGGACTTTGAACTGCCATAAGGAGGGTCTATGATACATAAGAGGTAAAGTCTTCCTGTCCTAGGAGGTTCCTTCTGTATCTCTCATCCCAGGAGCGTCTCCCAGACTCCTTGATGCTTTGTTTCAGAGAGACCTTGAAGGTTCTGGCCAGTTCTTCATCTCAGATTCTAGGAGCTCTCTAGTCCCTTCCAGCTTAAACAATCCAACTTTACCGTGACTAAGCCTTAGCAAATATCCTGGACCACTCCACAGAAGGTCAAGATTCAAAACAAATTAATCAGCCCCTTTAACTTTCTTTTCCTCCTGAATCTCGAGTCATAATTTCCATTTGCACACTTGGGGTCCCATTTCAGAATGTCAAGAGGTCCTCTGGGCCTTTTTGGGTCCTTGGCTCTGGCTGGGAGAGGATGGGTGTGACTGTGCTGCTGGAGGCCACTGCTGACCGCCAGCAGTCTGGGTTGGATCCCATCACTTATTAGGTTACAAGAGAGGAATATTTCCACCTTGGCTGAGGTTTTGAAGCTTAGAAAGGACACCCACACACCCTGTGAGCAGCTCCTGGAGTTTTAAATGAGCAATTTACTGAAAGAGCAGGATGGTCCTTTACCTCCCAACCCAGGGCCCTATCAACCACACTAGACCATTTTTGCTCCAAACCAGAGGGCACCTGTGCCTGGAATGCTGTGGGCAGTTCAAAGCTACAAGACCAACATCACAGTCTTGGAGAAAGATGACAGAAAAAAGGCAGTGGTAGGGGAAACTTGTCTAGCCACCTTTCAAAAAGATCAGCTGGAAAAAAAAATAAATAAAAACTTTAAAAGGTCAGCTGGAAGGGAAACTGAGGATATACAGAAACTCTTATAAAACTAAGAAAAGGGTGGTTATGATGAACAAAGAAAGACAGTGAATCCCAAGTTAGCTTGGGACAGTGGAAAGAGCTTTGGGTTCAAATCTCATCTCTGATGATTGTCACCTGAATGACTTTGGGTATTTAGTCATTAAATCTCTTCTAGAGTCTCAAGTCCTTGAACCCCTCTGGCCTCACTAGAGTTGCTCTCAGTGAACTCAAGTTTCCTCTTGGTTTTAAGCCTATATGAACTTGGCCCAATCACTTAAGGTCCCTGAGTCCCTGGCATTTCCTCCATAAAATGACACTGTTGGGTCTCTGAAGTCCCATGAACCCCACCACTATGATGCTATGTGTGACCCTGAGCCCAGGTATCTCACCTCTATACTGAGTGTTGTCTCTGAGGTCTCTTCCCACTCTAGGTCTCTGATTCCAAGATCCTAAAGGGGAAAAGTGCCCTTTTTTCTACTCTAGACCCCTCAGGCCAAATACTGGACTGGACAGAGCCAGCATCTAAGACTGGGAGAAAATTCTCCTCTCCTCTGCCCACTGTTCAAGGTTTTCCATCTTGTGTTTCTTTCCAAAGATGAAGTTTACAAAAGCTTCCCTCCCAGGTGAGCACAGGGGGACAGAGATGGAGGTGAGATGGACATCCAGGATGTGTAGCAAAGATGTGGTAAGCCTAAATGGTCAACTGAATTACCCAGAAAGCATACAAGTCTGAGTCCATCTGGGTCAGTGAGGAAGGAGCTGTCGAACAATCATTAAATAAGGATTGATTTGAGCAGATACTAGAGATGCTAAGACAAAAATGAGGTTCCATGATGTCCTGGAAATGCTTTCATTCTGCTGGGATATCTACAGGGATGGAGACACTCATTGCAGGTTCTAAAGATGATCAGAGCCCAGATTTTTCCTCCAATCCAACATTTTAATCAGTATGCCAGACCATTCCTTTCAGACCATTGTACAGATGCTTACTCAGCCTGGTCTTGCACAAGATGGGTCATTTCTAAGGATGGTTTAATTTCCAGGCTCTTCTCTCCACCCTTTCTTTGCACTCTGATGCAGCATACTCTGAACCAAAAATAAAAATAGCTATGGTAGAAAACACAGAGAGAGAGAGAGAGAGACAGACAGACAGACAGACAGACAGAGAAATAAGGCAGCAGAGTTTAGTGAATAAAAAGTTGCCCTGTTCCTCCACTGACATAGATTGACTAAAAGACTCTAGGCAAGTCCCTTAACCTTTCACTGCTCTGAGATGAACCTCACTAAGACTAAGATGCACAGAAGATGCCAATTTGCCTAAAAAAAGGAGTTTCTTTGCCTGGGAGATCCTGATTTCAATGAAATCCAAGAAATCCCTTCACTATATGTATACAGATATTCATGGGTGATACACATGACATGCACACACACCCACAAACACATATACCTCAAGTTCACATGGGTGTTTAATGATGGAAGAAGGGCTACTGTTTCTAATAATTGCAATTTTTCAAAATTGAAACAGGTTGCCCCAAGAGATAGTGAGCATTCTGTTCTTAGAGGTATTCAAGAAGAAGCTTAACTGCCATCTGGCAGGGTCAAGATTTAACAACAATGAAAACTAATGCCTCATTACTTCTTTCCCTAATTTGTTTTTTCCTAAATAGAGGCCACAAGGAATCTTACCCAGGGGAACATCTGCAGGGAAAGGAGATGAAGAGGAAAGAAAGTTCAATGATGCATTGTCCAAACATGCGGGACAGGTGGGTAGAGCTATCTTTGGACCCACAGGAAATGTTTTTCCAGTGTTTGTCTCTCTGCTCCAAACACTTACATGGGCTGAAGCATGCCCATTTCCTTTAATGGACCATTTGTATTGCAGTTTGTCTTTCCCTTGGAATTAAAGAACATTCACCTCCAATGCTCTAGACCCTCCCTGTTCTCTCACTTCACTCTATCTTTGCTTTCCTTGGTTTCCAGCTTTGACTCTCAATTCTTACCCTGCCCTTCACCCTTGCACTGTAACGGTTCCTGCTTGCAAAGCTTCAACCCCCATCATCTACCTTGTGGCCCCTCCTCCCTAGGACTATGACTAGTCTCTAGAAAACCCACTTCAGAGTTGAAAGTAGAGTCCTAGTAATCAAGCCCTTATTAACCACTGGGTGCTGGGGATTCGAAGACAAACAGGCCCCAGTCCCTGCCCTCAAGGAGCTTCCATTCTGTGCCATTACGGCTTGTATTCTACCACTATCATTTCCTGCTGCTTTGCTATTAATAAAGAGGCTGGAAGGGGGTCATCTTGGGAAACAATCAAACTGTGCTCCTTAAACAATGAAAGGCTGACTCTGGCCCAGTTCACTCCAGTCTAATTGGTGCTTCCTTCCATAGTTCTCCCATGTTCGCTTCTGCCAAATACTCACTGACAAGATGACCTTTTAATTACCAAGGCTTAAGGTTTCATTGCCTCCAGCCCTGCAGGCAACACAGGGAGTCTCCAAACTGGGGGAAGGTGAAGAAGGAGAAGACCCTTGGTCTGGGGTATGGGGGTGGGACAGGGGATGGGGGTGGGGGAATACAGTAATTACCAGACACTTCTAAAAGATAAAAACAGCTTGACTGGGTGCCTGCTCCTCGCAGTAATGCCCCCTCCCTTCTCTTGCTCATCTCCAGAAGACATCCTTCCTTATTCACAATAATAACAATCCACAGAGCAGATAACATCCGCCAGGGGCCACCTCCGCCCTCAAACACAACTCCAGAACTGCCTCCTCCCTTGATGCTGTGGGTACCATGGAGAGGATCTCTGACCCTCTGCCCACACTGCTTCCCTGCCTCTATTTTTCCCACCCAAACACATGGTTTTCATTATCATTCCTAAGGTCGAACTCAGCATTCACACTAATTCAGGAAACCAACAGAGGTGGGGGGAGGTAACAGCTGGGATGGTCCTCCTGCTCTGCTGTCCTCTCCAGGAAAATATGTAATCACCTTCTAATGCCACTTAGCCCATCCATCTTCATTCCCTGCCATTACAGGTCCCTCCATCCCCTTTAAAGTCTGACAGAGTCCAGAGTCAACTGCTTTCCTCTCTTTAACAAAGAAGAAAAAGAAAGGTTCTCCTCTGGACCAGCAAGCTAAGGGCCAGGGAAGCAGGAACCAGGCAGAGATCCAGTCTTTCTGTGATGTGGTTTGTGCATGCCAAGGGCAGAGTTCCCACATCAAGAGGAAGTGGCAAGGAGTGGCGAGAAGGGTGATGGATGTGGCCACAACCAAAGCTAGGCTTACTGGAGTAGCAGGAAACTTACTCCAGGTTTTAGGAATAGATGAGGAAATGAATGAGGAAAAATGGATTAGGAATGGAAGTGAAGGTAAGACAAGGCAAGGGAAGACACAATAAGGCAAGGAATGGGAAGGCAAGGGAAGACATAATAAGTCAAGGGAAGACATGATAAGGGAAGGGAAGACATGGGAAGGCAAGGGAAAGGAAGAACTGGGACTCTAGTACTGAAAGTACTTGACTCTGGGTCCTTTGGAGGCAAAGCAGCAGCAATATGGGTCTCTCCTAGGTCTAAAAGCTAGTTCCCCAAGGGATCATCCAGGGTTTGTTTAGAGACCTGTGGTGTGAGACAGACACTCAAGACCAAGAGTCCTTAGGACCCTTCTCATTTTCTGAAACAAAAGGTCAGCAAACCCCACAGCCTCCACTCTGAGGAACATAGTGTGTTCATCACAACTGTCAGAGGCATAAATTGGGGGAAGGAGATGTCTGCCTCCCTGACCAACACCAGAGGTGATAAACAAGTGTCTCAGACATGTTCTCGAAGGGGGAAAAAATCCATAGGCTACTCCAATCACTCCTGAAGACCAAAGGGAAAGCTTGTTGTTTCTATTATAATGCACAAACACACAAGTTGCTGTCAACCTTTGTGATCTGGTGACTATACTGAAACCAGATCTTTAACTTCCCATTACTTCTCAATTAAGTCACATCATGGGAAGCCTTGAAATAATTTCAGGATCTAAAGACCTATGTCCCTTTCTTGGAGGTTCCTCAGCCCCTCCCCATTTCCAGCTCCTTTTCATGTGGTCACTTTGCCCCCTTATAAACATAAATTCCCTGATGGCAGGGACTGTCTCCATTTGTTTGCATTTATATCCCCAAGGCTTAGCACAGTATACAGTTGGTGCTTAATAAATGCTTCTTGCCTCCTCCCAAGTTCTTCACCCACAGGCAGGATCCACTGCCTACACTATTGTCATAACCTTTTAACTGATCCCCCTATCCTACGTGTCTCTTCTCTTCCCTCCATCCTTCATTCAGCTGTCAAAGCAATTCCCCTATTGTAGAGGAATTCTTGGATCACTCCTCAGCTCTTTAAACTCTAGTGGCTCTATTGCATTCCCTTTGGGATCAAATATAAACTTGGTTTGACTTTTAAAGCTTTTTCTAGTGCCCTCTTATTCCCCCCCCATTATACATTCTCCCCCAACTCTGAACTCTGTGGTCTTACCAGACTGCTCTGATCTGATACCATTCCTTATACATATCCCTCCATATCCCATCTCTGTGACCTTGCAAGGGGGTTGTTCCCTATATCTAGATTGCATTCTTCTCACTTCTGCTTTTTAGACTCCTTAGTTTTCTTCAAAACTCAATTTAAACATTACCATTTACATAAAGCTTTTCCAGATTCACCCCACCTCACCCCATCATCTCCATTTTTATTACCTAGAACACAGAGAGATTCCATCACTTATCCAAAGCTACACAGCAAGTAAAAAGCAGGCTTCTTCCTTGGGAGACCCTAATGCATTTCTTTGCTGAAATGAAATGCCACTAGTCGTGTTGGAATAGACAAAGATTAACTATAACAAATCCTAGTCCTTAAAACATAATTCCATATGATAAAAGCATCATTAAAAAGGGGAATTGTTTGTATCTTAACAGATAGGAAACAAGGCTTTTCCAAGTGAGTTGTCTATGTAGACCAGCCAATGAACTACTAGAGGAAAGAATAAAATCAATACCAAATGAGAATAAAGAATAAAAATGAGACCAAAATACGGCCTGCAATTAAAACCACTTCAGTCTAGTCTATTTGAATGAGTTGTTGATGTTGGAAAATGGGAAGTACATCAAAGCACAAACATCAAAACACACTGTCATTTCCTTAGAGTTCTAACCAGTATAAATCAATCACTATAACAAGGAGGCCAGAAAACCCAACCTTAGCCAACCAACTCTTGATCTGAATGCCAAGCAAAGAGATAGAGCAATAAAAGGCAAAACAAGTTTAGAATATATAGTCATTTACAAATGTTACAGGAGAAGATAAAGGAAGATTACCACTATCACCTCATAAAATATAATGAAGGAGCAGAGGGCAAAATAAGCTCACTGAAATCTTGGTAAGAGACACAATTGAGACATTATTCTGAGAACATCTGAGGATGAAACTGACAGGATGATGAATAGATTAAAAAGGGAAATAACCTGTCCGCATTACTTTAAAATTTACTTTATCAATGATAATAAAGTAACCACATTTGGACTCCAATATCCCACATTCTCCAACGTACTGTATGAGGAAGCTAGAGATGACACGAAAACCAAACTCAGAAGAGCAGAGTCCCACACTCAAGATACCCAATTCTGAGAGCACCAAGAAAGCCATTTCCAAGTTATATAAACGAGAGGACTATGCTAAATGCTTGCAGAAATAATGGCTGCTACTGCTTCTGGAAAAGACAAAGGAGGAAATTTCACTGACTACTGATCCATAAGCCCACTTTCAGAATCTAAATGGAATAGAGAGTCCTAATGATAACTGGTGGGGGCCTCCAAATTCTCCTGTTCGCACCAAGACTCCTAAATGGGATCCCTTTGGGATAGAGGAAGGGGGTGGAAATTAGATTTCTCAAATGGTAAACCAGTAAAACATCTATAAGATCCATAATCACTACAAGAGAAGCAGTGTGTCAAAGGAAGAGTTAGCCTTAACATCAGAAGTCTTGGGTTCAAGTCCTCTATCAGATGTATATTAAATGTTACTTAACCTTCCCATTCTCCAGGCAGCTTTCTAGGATGATAAACTTCATACAAGAGACAGAACTTTGTTAGGAGAAAGAGTTCTTCACCAGGAGCACCAGGCATACTAAATTCAGTCGCCTTCCAAAAAAAAATCACCCTGAAGTATTTGGCTGAATTATTCACACAAGAATAGATAAAGAATTTCTATTGGTTACACCATGATATGTGATTGGATAGATAGCCCATATTGCTGCTCCACTAGAACACATATATTCTGGATAGCCACTGGAGATGAACAATGAGCTGAACCCAAATCTTAAAAAAGCAGGTTGGTGTATCTGGGAAGTAGCCAGATATCCCCTGAGATGATGGCCCTCTTTTTAACACTAGTATTCTTTTAAAGGAGAATTAAATATTCAAGAACCATTTATTAGGCACCTATTAAATATACTAATAGATACAAAAACATTAACTGAATAGTCTCTGGTCCCAAAGACTTCAGAATTCTAATTTCAGGAGTTTTACTCAGAGATTATGAAGAATTAAAGTTGAGTCACCCATAGAACAAAGGACCTAAAGAGGCTATCCCATAACACAGTGAAGAACTAGCCACACACTGAAGATGCACGACAGATTTCAAAGAGACACATGACCCTAGAGTTCACTGTCTTCCCCTGCAAGGGTCCTTCTCCAGTGACAAACTTCCCAATTACCTCCAAGGGTAACACTCTCCTCCCAATCACCAAGACTTGTACCCTCAAGGTCATTTTCTCTGCCTCACAGAGCCAGTTAGTCACTAGTCTGGTTCTACTTCCAGAAAATGTCTTGTCTCTAATACACCTGTCCTCCCCTCTGCCCATGGATCACCTCCTTGACCAAGCCCTCATCACCTCTCTCTCCTGGATACTGCAATAGCCTTCACTGGATCCTCTGTACAGGCACCAGAAAGATCATCCTAAAGCTCATTTCCTCCTCCTTTCTGTCAATAATCTCCAATGCCTCTCCATTACCATTAGGATCAAATAGAGTTTAAATACACCTCCTAGTGTTTGAAGCTCTTTGCAGTCTAGCCCCGTCCAACCATCACAGTCTTGTGACACTTCACGCCCTTCTGTCAATCCATGGTTCAACCATGGTGATCTCCTTACTAATATGGTAGCATCTACTCCCCATTGCCAGGACTTTGTACTGACTGTCCACCTCAGCCTCTAGAATCCCTGGCTTCCTTCAAGACTCAGCTCCTCAAAAGAAGGGTTGTATTGACTTTGACTTTGTAACTTCTGAGCTCAACACAGATATCACCTCAAATAAAGTTAGAGCTTAATAAATGATTGATTACACTGCTCCCATAGGAAGATGAAGAGGTAATAAAGGAATGATCTGCATGCTCCATTGGTATCTGCTGACATAACCCACAAGAGATATAGAGAAAGTCTCCACCACTGTCCCACATTCCAGCCCTATGGAAGATTTAAGGAAGGTTCAAGACATGAATCACACGTAGCATGGGTAAGCATGGATAGGCTGCGATCCCCCAACAATCAGGTCAATGATATTATACCTTTAACAAAGGTTTTAAAAATCAAAAATGTATTAAGTGACTACTTTTTGCCAGACAGGTCTGCTCTAGAGTGGGGACAAAGACAAAACAGAAGGAATCTATCCTGCCCTCGAAGAGTTTACACTCTATTGGGGGAAACAATAGATAAATGTAAAATTGTATATAAAAATATATATTATATATTTTTTCAAGGTAAGTCTAAGGTGATTTGAGAGTAAAAGGCTCCAAAATGAGTAGTCTGACCCATTGGCATCCATCCATCTAGATTATATACCTAACTGTATTTGGAAGGAACATCCCAGGAGAAAGAAAAAGATACAGAAGCTTTACATAAAGATATTCCAAACAAGACACAAATTGCCTGTCACAGCCTGTCTCTTATCATCATCTGCTGACCAGATGGTGTTTAGTAAACTCAAGAAAATCTATTTATCTTATCAGACCTTTCTATGAAGTTGAGGGAAGGGTCCCCCTGGGAAAAACTCTGGAGGTTGCATTGGACCTTTGAAGGACCTCAAACTAAAGAGAGCCCCAAAGCCCTACAAGTTGGCTCTGCCGGGAAGCCCAAACAGTTTGGGATAACCTCTACCCCAGAGGCCTGTAACTCTCTCCCAAGAGCCAACAGCCCCAACAGCTGCTGCCCACAGCTGGAGAAGCCATAAGCCACAAAGGTCACAGCTGGTCCACATCCCTGATACCTAGCCAGTCAGATAATAGCATTATCTCCTTACTCCCCAAACTCCAGCCCTCGGTTGGAATCCAGAAAATTCTGGGTAGGAAAACCACTTCTCATGCCCCAAATATGTGGCATCTTAAGCAGTGGTTAATGTGGATATCAGTTCTCAAGTTTTGCATGTTTTTGTAGGCTGGTCTCTCTAGAGGATTACCCAGAGTATCTTGCCGCCGATGTATGACCTTCAGCACAGAAGAAGGGAGATGGATTCTGAGACCAGAAAGCCTGGGTTTGAATCCTGTTTCTGCCCCAAATGACCTCTGTGACCTCAGATAGGTACTTTCTCTGAGGAAGCCTCTAAATCTAGGCCTCCATGGTTCTTGAACCTAATACCACAGCACATATCTGAACACACATCTTATCCTTTTTTTTTCCTTTTTTTTTAGGTTTTTTCAAGGCAAATAGGGTTAAGTGGCTTGCCCAAGGCCACACAGCTAGGCAATTATTAAGTGTCTGAGGCTAGATTAGAACTCAGGTCCTCCTGACTCCAGGGCCAGTGCTTTATCCACTGTACCACCTAGCCACCCCCCACATGTCTTATCCTTGACTCCTGAAACCAACAGCATGGTGGAGTTCTAAGATACTTCAATTAGGATGGTTGGTTTTGTTGTTTTGTTTGTTTTCCAGAGAAAGATCAAGAAATATTCATTTGTTGAAATAAATGTTTGTAAAAAAGACAGTGGTTCAAGTTTACCTTTTTAAAAATTCCTTATTTTTCTTTGTTTTTGTCAGTTTTAAGTTTTATGATGAAATAAGGGAATCAATTCCATGAACATTCATCAAGTCCCTGTCAAGTCTAAGCCACTCTATGAGTGCAGGAGACAAAGGCAAAAAGAGAATGTCCCTGCCCTCAAGGAACCTATATATTCCACCAGGAGAAAGTGATACATACAAAGACATGAAAATACAAAACACATATAAGTGCAGGAGGAGTCCAACAAATGGGAGAATCACAAAAAGACTTCCTATAGAAAGGAGGCATTTGCTCTAAACTTTGAAGGAAGCCAGAGATTCTTATCATAGGAAACAACGAAGGAGAATATCACAATCAGGGCAGCAGGTTGGGCAAAGGCACAGAGATGAAAGGAGAAAGGAACAGCAAATAGGCCAGTTTTGATGGAATGCAGAGGACAAGGGGCTGTATTGAGCAACCAATCTGGAAGAACAGCTGGGGCCAGATTGTGAAGGTCCTTGAATGCCAAAGAAAGGATTTTGTATTCGATCCTGAAGGTAGTAGGGAGCCACGGCAGTTTGTGAATGGGGGGACAATGTTGGACCTGTACATTAGTTTGATAGTTGAATGAAGGATGAACTGGAGAAACCTGAGGCAGGCAGACCCAGCTACAGCTATCACAATGGTCCAGGTATGAGGGGATGATGGTCTGCAGGGGACAAGGACTAGAGGAGAAAAGATATGGAGGAACATTGAGAGATGCTCCAAAGGTATCACCAACATGATACAGCAAGAGACTGGAATTGGAGGGTAAGAGAGATGAGAATGACATGGCAAACATGAGAGATAGCAACAAGTATTGGGAAGTTAGGAAGAAGGGTGAGAAAGATAATGGATAGACTGAGTTTAAAATGCCCAAGAGATAGCTAGTTTGAGAAGTCCAATAGAAAGCTGGAGATACAAGACTAGAAGTCAGCAGAGAGGTTAGGCCTAGTAAAGTGGATTTGAGAACCATCAACAGGAAGATGATAATTTAATCTATAGAATGAGATCATCAAGCAGACCAGTATGGAGGGCGGAGAGAGCCATGAAGTGAGCCCTAGGAGACAACCATGGTTAAGAAACATCACCTATGGGGCAGCTAGGTGGCACAGTGGATAGAGCACCAACCCTGGAATCAAGAGGACCTGAGTTCAAATATGAGCTCAGATACTTAATAACTACCTAACTGTAGGACCTTGGGCAGGTCATTTAACCCCATTGCCTTGCAAAAAAAGGGGGCATCATCTAGAAAAATAATCCAGCAAAAGAGGTAGAATGAGGTGATTAGATAGGAAAGAAGAGTACCAGGAAAACATTTAGAGAGAAGAGGATATCAAGGAGAGAGAGAGAGAGAGAGAGAGAGAGAGAGAGAGAGAGAGAATGTGTCATCAATAATGGCACCATCTTCAGAAATCAAGGGGGATGAGGGGCCTAGGGAAAAACCATTGGCTCAGTGACTGAGAGACCCTTGGTAACCTTGAAGAGAGCAATTTCTCTTTTTTTAATGTAATATAGTTTATTGATTTCATTAAGTAGTTCCAAATTGTATATACAAAAATTTTAACATTCATTTTTAAAAAATCAAATTCCAAATCCCCTCTTTTCTTCTTGCTTTCACCCTGGAAAGGCAAGTAATTTGATATTGATTATATCTTCCAAGTCATGCAAAAAAAAATTTCATAGTACATTGAAAAAGAATAAACAAGGCCGGTGCTCTGTCCACTGTGCCACTCAGCTGCCCCATAGCACATTTTTGAAGAGGGACAGAGTGAGAGGAAAGAAAAAATATAATAAATGGTAGTGGGTAGCAATGGATGGAGGGAAATACAATCAGCATAGCAACTGAGGAAAAATATGGAAGTAACTTCTGTGATGGACTTATGATAAAGAATGCGATCCACCCAAGACAGAGCTCATGATATTGGGACACAGACTGAAGCACATTCTTTTTCTCTTTCTTCCAAATTTATTTCTCATGAGGTTTTTTGTGGGGGGGGATTATGTTTACTCTCACAATAAGAATATTTTAGTAATGTACAAATAAATTTTAAAAAACAGAAGAGAGCAATTTTAATTGAAGGATGATCTTGGCAACCATAATATGTAGAGAAGAAAAGAGTGAACGGAAAAGAAGGCATAGATCAGACAACCATCTTAAGGAGTTTAAATGAGAGAGAGAGACAGACAGACAGACAGACAGAGACAGACACAGACAGAGACAGACACAGAGAGAGAGAGAGACAGAGACAGACAGAGACAGAGTATGTGTGAGAGAGATAGAGAGACAGAGAGAGAGAGAGACAGACAGACAGACAAAAACAGAGAGTATGTGTGTGTGAGAGAGACAGAGAGACAGACAGAGAGAGAGACAGAGAGAGATGAGACAGAGAGATGGAGACAGAGAGACAGAGAGAGACAGACAGATAGAGAGACAGAGAGAGGGGGGAAGAAAGAAGGAAGGAAATGAAAAAGAAAAACAGTGAGAGAGAATGAGAGAGAAAGAAGAGGTGAAATGAGATGGGATAAGATGAGTTGAAGGCCATTGAGGAAGGAGAGGAAAGAGGGAAAGAGGACTCTGTGGTTAGGGAGCAGGGTGTCAGGAAGAAAGATGGCCCTCTAAACAGAAAAGCAGAAATCAAGAGGAGCCAAGGGTTTGGGGAGAAAGATTCCAAGTTTTGTTTGAGATGCCTCCAGGTCTTCCAGCTGACAGAGGCCCATCTGGCTGTGTCCTCAGGACTTTGCCATTTAGAAATTGTTGGTACTCCTCACTTACTTATATCGTCCTGGTTAATGATCATCATATAGATTCTCCTCTGGTGGAATGTACGTTCACTGAAAGGATGCACCGTTGTATTTTTTCTTTGTATAAGAGTGATAGAGTGGAAAGAAGACTGCTCTTGAAGTGATGCTGAAGCCACAAAGACCTAGGTTCAAATCCCACCTCATACTCTTTCAGAGCAGGGTGAACTTCTTCAGACACTGCCTCATCTCCTCATCTGTAAATAAGGTGGTTGAACACCAACATCCCTTCCAGGTCAGGGTAATATTTCCTATGCTGAACATTGCCAAAAATGCCTTCAAAGCCATTGTCTCATTTGGTCCTCAGCAGTCACAAGAAATAGGCAGGGCAAGCATGATTATCCCCATTTTACAGATGAAAAAATTGAGACTAAAGAGGGTATGGCCCAAAGGCAATAATGGAACCAGGCCCAGGATGCAGACCTTCCAACTCTGAGGCCCGAGCTTTTCCAGGGCCCATCCTGGTCAACCTTCTGGCAAAGGATTTCTAGGGACACGAGCTTGTAATGACCGATATCTTTGCCAATGCTGAGTTTTCATTTGAGTCCCACCATCTTGGCATCTGCCTAAAAAGAGCCAAGCTTATTCCAAGACTAACTCAAGTGTTTTTCCATCCACCACCACAGCCTCCAGGCATCCCATCCACAGGCTGGGTCTTCCACTCCAGGTTTAACAGCAAAGTTCATGAAATAAACAATTACAAAAGAAGAAAAACATTTTCAGGCTTATTCAGAAAAGATGGGAAGACCAAAATAGGCACTCCTAAAATAAATGGAAAGAAAATGAGGAGGATGAAAAAATACGACCTCAACCAAACCTAATTACTGTTACTAGAAATTTAGGAATCATTAAGGGAAGGCAGCGATACTAAACAAAGCAATGGGTATAAACAGAACTGGCATCCTTGTGGACAGGCAACTTGGAGACCTATGCCTAGGTCTCTTCTCCAAAAAGATCCTTGGAAGGGAAAGGATGGAAAACCCTCCAATGAAAGTAGTCAAGACATATCCAGCTGCCAGAGTTCTCAAAAAAGACAAAGGCAAGATGACATTTCAGAGAACGATCGAACATGATCATTGAAATGTTAAGATGTGTCTCCCCACCCCCCCGAAGAGAATTCTGCAACAAGTCAAGAGCGAACAAACTGGCCTTTACTCCGGTGACTGCCACTGATAATTTCATACTATCTGCACAGGGAATGAGAAGCTCCCCCATCTGACCACAGCCAGGAAGCCAGAAGCAAGTCTCAGACTGACCTTCACATGGGCTTGGTAGTGTTCACACTTCTCCTCCATGTAGGAAAGTTGCATCTTCTCAGAGACCTGCCCCATCGTTTCTCCAAGAGACACAAAGTATACTCGAGGCTGTTGGCCCTTCTCTTTTTTGGTCACATCCGCCGTCAAAACATAATTCAAGCCTGTCAATAGAAGAAAAAGGAGAATATAATGCAATCTTCTTCTGACTCAGTGGGAAGAGACCAGATCCAGTGAATGGATCCAGTATGGCGTCATCTACAGAGAACTCGAGATGTCTACATAACACAATGTTATGTCCAACCCAGGACAGGCAGCCCTAACTGAGAACATGATGGCGTGGTGCAAACTAAAATCACATGTTTCTAGGGGGGAAAGTCTCTAAGGGAAGATTATTGTTTCTCCTGAGTTTTCACTCTAGATTCCAAACTTATCCTCCATTTGTGATGAAACTAGATGAATTACAGGATCATAGGACCAAATCATGGAATCATAGATTTAGGATTAAATGGAAACTTCAAGGTTAACTAGTCCAATCTCTTGATTTTACAGATGGGGCAATGAGGCCCAGAAAGGCTGACCATGGTCACATGGCTAGTACATGTCAGAGGAAGCACCCAAACCCAAGGCTCCCAGTTTCCATTTCAGATCTATTTCTACTGCCCACAACTACTCTGGTAACACATTTTCTCATATTGGTAGTATATTATAGCCCTCTCTCTGAAAGGTCACCACAAGACTTTTAGACTAGTTATCACTAGTCTTTGCAGATGTGACCTAATTAGAAATGTTTGGACTTCCTTGCCTTTGACCTAGACCTTAAAATATGCTACTTTGGGACTACCACCATAAAGAGGCATCATTTTAAACTGTGAACTTGGATCCAAGACTGAGAAAACGTCAGTGACTTGGGGGAAATCCAAGAGAAGTATAAAACTCTCCCTTTTCCAAATTTCCCCATTTTGATTGAGAACACTGCCACCATCCTCCTAGTCAGCCAGTTCCACAAGTTCAGTTATCCTTGAACCTTCCAAGTCCCTCATCTACATATTCTGTTAGGTGAGATACCTTGCTGATTCTACTGCCACAGTGTCCTTCCTGGATCCCATCCTTTCCTTTCACCCATCATCATAGACTCCTTCACTGTCATTAAAATTGTCCTTCCTGATCCAGTCTCTCCCCACATGGCTGCCAAGTTTATACTCCCAAAAGGCTCAAATAGGATCACATCATACTCCAGCTCAAGAAACTTCTAGAGCCTCCCGAAGAGTCTAGGATAAAATGCCAATACCCCAATCTGGCATTAACGCCCTCCACATGCCCATCTGGCTCACATCCATCTTTCCAGCCTCCTTTCAATATAACATCCTCTTCAAAGACACATCATTACAATCAAATGACCTTCCAACTACCACCTTGGTCCCTATGTACAGAATGCCTTCCTAGGCTGGACTGTCCTTTTAGTATCCCTTGCATCCCTCAAAGGCATATCACAGGGAGGTCTTCTTATGGTTCATTTATTTCACTTGTGTTGGATTCTTCCTATTCCCATTTGGGGTTTTCTTGGCAAAGATATTGGAATGGTTTGAACTGGAACCCAGGTCATCTATCTCTGGATTAAGCATTCTTTCCACTGCCCCCAACTATTTCTTATTATTGTGCCATGGTCCATATAGGACCATGTGTTTCCATTCCATCAGGAAGAGCGTCCAATCTGTATTTTAAAATTTGTATACAACAGGCATTTAATAAATGCTTGTTAAGCAAAGAAAGAATCTGATACAGAGTAAAGTCAGCAGAAGCAGGAAAACAAGACATACAATGAATACAACTCCAGAAATGGAAACTCAGAGAATAAAACAATCCTCTCCTAACACTGAGAAATCCAAGCAAACAAGTTTGACCCCAGTGAAGAGATATGGGAAGACACATCCCATTGCTTCTTTGCAGAGGTGAGAGCCTATGGCTGTGGAACATTGCATCTAAAATGCTAGATTTTTTAAATTTCTGGTTAAGTTTTATTGACCTTTTTATTTCATTTTTATTCCTTTAATAAAGAATTGTTCCTTGAGGATGGGGGGGGGGAAGGAAGAAGGCTATGATAGAAATGTAGATATGTAAAAACAAATGATAATAATAAAAATGCAGTTTTACTTCTTAAAAATGCTTTTTGAAATGAATTGAAAAGAGAATAATGTTTGTAAGCCTGAAATGATGCAGGGAGGTCAGTTATCTTCCCAGACCCTCCAATGCCATACCAATCTCTCCAAAAAGCTATTTCTACCCCCAAAATATCACACCATAAAGTAGTATGTTTTGGGTTACTTCCAAAGCAGGGTCCCTTACTCCCTTCCATTCTTTCCATCTTCCTATCATCCCATCTATATTAGCTCTGGTTCTGGCAGAGCCACAGGAAGGGGAGATTCTGGGTGTCTCAGATAGCACACACAGCAGATACTCGGTGATCTTATCTGTCACTGATGTTGCTTTAGCCCACAACTTCCACCAGTCACAATTCTTTTAAAGGGCTACAAGTGGGGTGAGTTAGTGTTTCACCCTCATGAGAAGCAGCCCCTGCCCATTCCTGAACCTGGGAATTCCCATGAGTAATGTGGCATGACATGCTTATGAAATAAAATAAAAATTAAATTCCTTCTCCAAGGACAAATGTCCCCAGGATCACAAACTTAGAAATAGTAACGCTCATCTTACAGCTAAGGAAACAAAGGCCCCACATGGTAAGTGACCGGTCCAAGGCAAACAGTGAGTAAAGGTGAATTCCAGGTTCCGAGACCATAATACCTTACACTTTCCTCTGCTCCAACCTACCCCATGATTGGACCTCCACGCTTCCAGAAGATGCTAATGAAGAAAACAATTTATCAATGACACTGAAGGATGAGAGAGCTGCCATGGTGAGTCTTAGATCTCACACATTCTCTAAGAGGAAGACTATCTCTTGGCATCCCTGGAAAATCATGTACCCCAATTGGTCATCTAGTCTTACCCAAAGACTTCCAATGAGAAGAACTCCCAAGGCTGTCCCTTCTGCTTTGGGACAACCTCAGTCTTTAGGAAGTATTTCCCTTATCTCAAGCTTAAATTTGCCTCTTTGTAACTTCCCCCTAGTGTTCCCAGTGCTTCCTGTCAGGAAACAGAATACATCCAACTCTTCTTCGAGGTGACAGTCCTTCAAATAGTCGAGTGCTCACTTTACCAAGTTAATTCTTTCAAGTGAACTTCACATAGCATGGACTCCAGACCCTTCACCAACTCCAGTTGCCATCCCCTGAACACTCTCCATTTCATCAATGTATTTCCTAAACTCTGGTCATATATATATATATATATATATATATATATATATATATATATATATACCATATTTGCCCATGTATAAGACACACCCTTTTTCAAAAAATTTATAGGGGCAGCCAGGTAGCACAGTAGATAGAGCACTGGTCCTGGATCGAATGCAAATCCAGTTTCAGAAAGTTGATGTTGACTAGCTGTGAGACCCTGGGCAAGTAATTTAACCCTGTTTGCCACCAAAAAAATAAAAAAAAAAATCAAATGATGCAGAGGACAAAAGTTTTCTTTGCCCCCTTGTTCCAAGAAATCCAATCTATGCTCACATGAGCTTTTCGGGTTGCCATAATACACAGAGCAGGAAGGTCACTAAGACGCTGACGTCTTCAGTCAAACGGCCAACCACGCCTCCCTCATCTTGAACTTGTGAAGTTGACTGTAAAATTTTATATTTTGTTATTGTTCAGTTGTCTCTGATTCCTCATGCTCCCATTTGGGGGATTTTCTTGCAAAGATATTGAAGTGATTTGCCATTTCCTTTTGCAGTTCCTACCACAGTTTCTGCAGAAACTGAGGCAGATGGAGGAAAGTAACTAAGTCACAGAACTAGTGTCTGAGATCAGGTTTGAACCCGAGGATGAATCTTCCTGACTCCAGGCCCAGCAATTAATCTACTTTACCACCTAGCTGCCTCACTACTGTCATTATTTGCTACTACTGCTACTACTTCTACTACCACTGCTACTACCACCGCTACTACTACTGCTGCTGCTACTACTACTACTACTACTTCTACTACCACTGCTACTACTGCCATTACGACTACTACAGCTGCTGCTGCTGATGCTACCACTACCTACAATTACCTTTTCTAACATAAGATCAATAGACTGGGCCCAACTAAACATGAAGATGACCTAACTCACCACAGGGTCATCCATCTCGGTCTGCTGGCGGGGCTGACCTGGGGCTGGCCACACACATGCTCCACTCAGCCTCTTCCTAGAATTTTCATTAACATTAAGAGAAGCAATTCCATCAGCAGACATTGGAGGATAGGCCACCATCCTGGCCTTTAATTACATCAGAGCCATCAATCCTGGCAAGGAAGGGAACAGGCCCTGGGGGCTGTCCCAGGGAATGTGTCTTCTCTGGTTAATGGATTCCCCGGCCCCTGCCACTCCGAGATTCTGGCCATTCACCTCCAGGATTGGCAGACACCCAGATGAGAGCTACAATGAGGTCAAGTGTCTACCTCTGTGACCTGACCTCAAGAAACACTGGAGCTTGGGGGGGGGGGGTCCCCTGGGATCTGAGCAATTGTGCTGATAGTGTAATGAAGGGCTAAAAAGAGTATATTCCGGGGGGGTGGGGAGAGTTTTTCATCACAAAAGTAACCTTAGCCTAGTGATCTATGAGTGAGCAAGGCCAACTAGTCCACACATGGATCAAATGAGATCATGTCTGTAAGGAGCTTTGCCAACCGTAAAGCATTATTGACATGTCAGCTCCAGACCCACCAATAAGCATAGCAAGAACGAGCCCAAGCCAGTTTTTCCCATGACTACTAATGACAAACTCATAGAAGGACAGAGCTCAGAAGACAGAAAAAGAAGGGCACATCTGAGGCCCCACATTGGGTTTTTATTTAGGGGAGTTTCTGTTTGTTCTTTATTCCCCAAATAAGCTCCCCAAATGACAAAGGCACTGACAGAGGATATAAAGAAACAAGGTCCCAAAGATGGCATGGAACTGGGCTAGGAAAGGAGAGCTGGGTTGGAATCCCATTTTATATATTGTGTGGTTTTGGGTCAATCATTTAATCTTTGAGACTCAGTGTCCTCATCTGTTTTAAAAAAAAAAGGTAGGGGAGGGGAATTGCACAAGAAACTTCCAAGCCTCTTTTCTGGGGCATAAGATCCTAGAAAATGCCCTTGAGCATTCTAGGGGCTCCATATCATGACAACTGCATCCTTCTAGACTCGGTTCTACCTTTTGCAGACCCTTGCCAGTCCCCACTGTGTGCCCCCCCACCAGCTACCACTGCCTTTCCTGCTTTTACTACCTTCTACCTACTTTGTAGAGATCTGATGAATCACGGGTGTGAAAAATTTAAAGGTCAAGTCTAAACTTCTCACTTTTCAGATGAGGAAACTGAGGCAAGGAAAAATCAAGTGATCTGTCCAGGGTTGTCCACTATTAAGTGTCTGAGGTAGAAGCTAAACCCAGATCTTAAGTCCAAATCCATTGCCCTGACCTCAATGCCACACAGGCAACAAGAGAATGTAAGCGTCTTGAGGACAGAGGTTGTTTTTGCACGTTCTTTGCATCCCCAGTGTTTAGTGTACAGGAAGGACTCCATAAATGCACTTTGATTGAATGATGATGGAGCTTCATTCTATGGAACTTTGGATCATTTCTAGGAAAGGATCAGGAGCTGGAGGCTCTCCTGAAGTACTAGCCAGAGGGGCGAGTCCTTAATCTCTTTCTGTCTCAGTTCCCTCCTCTGTAAAATGGAGGTGATGGTTGCAGCTGTCTCTGGTTGTGGCAGGAACCACACCAAGGAGGTGGAAAACACCTTAAGGTGAGCTGTTCCAATAATCCTTGTAATTGGTTCTGCCGGAGGCCACGGGAGCCCCTGAAGGTTTGGGAGCAGAGGTGGGACCTGAGATAATACAGGAAGGGAAGGGGCTTTGGGCTTCTTGAGGTTCTAGCATGAGGTCACGATTAGAACTGGCATCAGCATCAGCATCCTCTCAGGGATGATGTTGACGCCACCTACAATCGGATCCTCTCCAAGAGAAATCATGACAGGGGACCGCAAATCACCCCAAAGGCACTGGCTGCCAGGGGCACATCTCTCTCTCCCCCATCTCCTTGTCTGTCTCTCTGTCTCTCTGTGTGTCCCTGTCTCTGTCTCTCTCTCCCCCACCCATCCCCACCACCACCTCTCTGAGACATGATTCCATCTCAGCTCCATCAGTCAGCAAAGCCTTCCCATTATTCCTGGCCACAGAAGCCAAGGGGAAATTCAGTAGCCACAGAGACTCTCAAGTCCAGGGAGGTTCCCAGGTCCAGGGGAGGTTCTCAGGTCCAGGGGAGGTTCTCAGATCCATGGTGGCTCTCAGGTCCAGGGGAGGCTCTCAGGTCTAGGGGAGACTGTCAGGTCCCATTCTGTATGGACTGCTTGGAAGCCTCTCTGCAATCAAAGCCTCAGGATCTTGTGCTCTGAGGAAGGCTAGTCCAGTGGCTCCCCATGGGCTTGGAGTTCATCCAGGTGGGCCTGGAGATCCCCACCCCCACTCCGGACCACAGCGCCCTGCTGCTTCTCATTAGGCCCCTTTTCCCCCCAGCACAGGCCCCCATCCTCCTGCTCTCCTCTGAGCAACCCCTGTCCACAGCCAATGACGTCAAGGCCAGGAAAAGCCGGACCAGCGGTGAGTCAGGGGCTTTTATCCCCTCCCTCTTGGTCCCAGCTGCCTCCAGAAGGTCCTACAGCAGAGGCTGGGCCAGCAGGCAGCTGCCTTGGAACTCTTCCTCTTCTCCTTTCTCCCAGGGAGTTGTGGTTCATTCCCATCCCCTGATTGAGAGCTCCACCATGGGACACCATCAAAGGGGAAGAGAGTTTCCCAGGAACAAACTCGTGGAGGTTCTTCTAGTGGATTAAGCCAGAACCTGAGAGGGAGGTGAAGGCCCATGACTCCCAGCCTGGCACCATGCCAGAGAGGACACCAAGGTGACTCTGCCTCTGCTCCCTGGAGAATCCTTTCTCCTCCCAGGCCTCAGTTTCCTCATCAATAAATGGGCGATGGCAGGACTGGCTGGTCTTTGTGGTCCAGCTCTCCAAGGATGATGCAATGGCCCCTGAGCCAACCCCTCCAGGCCACATGCCAATTGTAGCTCTCCTTATTTGGACTCATCTATTCATTCGCTCTTTTGTGACTGGCCCAGGAAGCGGAGCGTTCCTGGAAGGGAAGCTTTACCTCCAAACCTGAATGTTGGGGAGGTTAACCAGCCCCTGCCTCTGAGGATGGACATTGGACCACCATTTACCAGAATCTCCAAGGGGACCAGCGAACATGCTCAGAAGTTGCTCTTCATAGCACACACACACACACACACACACACACACACACACACACACACACAGCAAAAAGAAGAAGCTGAAGCTCCACTCCTGTTTTGTCTCCTGGGCGTCCACTTCCCAGTCTGGGCACCACAGCCCCTTCCCCACAGTCCTGTTTTGGTATTTAAACTGCCCCAGAGCCATGACGACCATGGGGATCTTGTGACTTCCTTCTCTCCATGCAGGCTTCCTGGTTACAGGCCAGAAATTCTGCAAGACAACAAGGGTCTGGACTGCCAGTCTCAGATGGATAGAGCCACAGAATGTAGGTCTGAAGTCGAAGGGACTTCAGCTGCCAATCCATCACTCAGCTAATCCAGTCTATCCCTGAAGGGAGGCATCCCCACTAAAACCAATAGCCATCCACAACTTCCAATGTGTATAGGTCAAGGAATCTTATAAATGGTGATCTCTAAATTTTTTCCCATATTTTGATAACCACATCTCAATATAATCATAATCATTCAAAACCAGTTCTGAGAAATGGACCATAGATTTCATTAGCTTCCCCAAGGGCTCCCAGTGAAAGAAAAGAGAAGCATCCCTGCTCTAGGGTCTCAGCAATCAGGGGAGAGAGAGGCAACTATGTCAGCAGGACCCTCTGAGTGCAAAGCTATCTTCCACAGAGGTAGGCTGCCCCCCATGTCCAGACTGGACTGTGGACTCAGGAAAACCAAGGCTGACCCCACCTCTACCACCTACTAGCAGGGTGACCTTGGGCAATTCACTTAATTGTCCAAGTCTCAGTTGTTTCATCTATAAAATGGATCACAGTACCTGTAGTCCACACCTAACCGGAGACTCAGATAAGGTGACTAAGGACCCTTTAAAGGGCAGTTATCTGCATATGGCCGGTGAGTATAAGGTAGTGGTCACTAAGAGAAAACAGGCCAAATGCTTCTTTCACAGCCAAACTCCCAACATCTAAGTATTTACTGAGTCCCAAGCACTGTGTCAACTATTAGAGATGTTAAGAAAGGCAAAAGACAACCCCTGCCTTCAATTTATAATATATAATCCAATGAGGGAGAGAACTGGCAAAGAAACAAGATATGGACAGGATGACCAGGAGGTGATCTCAGGTAAAGCACTAGAAATAGGCAGGATCTGGAAAGCAAAAAAGTCCCAGTTGGCAAGCCTCCCAAACATGTCCTCAGGGCCCAGGCTATGGAGACCTCACCCGCCTTAGACCTAAACTAGGGACCCTGAAGAGACAATGTCATTTCTAGTCCCAAGGGAACCGAAGCCCTGAGGAGTAGTAGCAATTGTAATCCCAAGGGATCAGGGGTCCAAAAACCAGGAGAGTAATGACCACATCTCTCCCCAGATCACATCACCTTGGAAGCAGCAAAAACTTCCAAACTCCCAAAATTAGCTCCAGTGCAAAAAAAAAAAAAAAAAAACTGAAGCTTGAGGCACAGTCTCCCATACACTGGGAAAAGAGCCCAACATTAATAGAAAGTTCCAAATTAAAAAATAAAGTAGAACAATGAACAAACAACAATAAAAAAAAATAATCAGTCCATAAAACAGCAACTGGAGTGACAAGAAAGATCAAGACACAAATTCAGAAAAAGACAATAAGTCAAAAGTGGCAAGCAAAGTCTCAAAAGAAAAATGTAAATTGGACACAAGCACAACAAGAATTCCCAGAAGAACTAAGAAATTATTGTAAAAGTCAAAAAAGAAATGTAGAGGGAAAACTGAGTAAGAAATGAGAGCAAAGGAGAAAAACAATGAAAAAACCATTAGCAATTGGTAAGAGGCACAAAATTTTTTTTTGGCCAAATGGTACAAAACTTCAAAAATGAAAATTATTCCTTAAAAAGTTGAATCAGCCAAATGGAAAAATGACATACAAAAACTCACTGAAGAAAATAATTTTTCAAAAATTCCTTCAAAAAACAGACTGAGCAAGTGGAAGATAATTCTATGAAACAACAAGAAACAATTAAAGAATCAAAAAGAAAGGGAAAAAACAGAAAAATGTGAAATATTTCATTGGAAAAACAATTAAGTGGAAAAATAGATGGAGGAGAAATAATTACATTACCCAAAAGCCACAATCAAAAAAGAATATAGATATCCTATTTTAAGAAATTATAAATGTAAACTGTCCTCATATTGTAGAACCAGAGGGTAAAATAGAAATTGAAAAAATCCACCTATCACCACTGGAAAAATGAAAACTCCCAGGAATATTATAAACAAATTCTGAGCTTCCAAGTCAAAAAAAGAAACTATTTGAAGCTTCCAGAAAGCAACCATTCCAACCCTGTGGAGTCACAATCAGGATCAGACAAGATTTAGAAGCTACCATGTTAAAAAAGCAAAGAACTTGGAATATGATACTCTGAAAGGCCAAAAAGCTAGGTATACAACCAAGAATAACCTATCCTACAACCCCAAAAGCCTTCAAGAGAAAAAAAGGATAAATAATTAAAGGATTTTCAAGCATTCCTGATGAAAAGATTAGAGCCAGACAGAAAACATGACTTTCAAATACAAGACTAAAGAGAAGCATTAAAAAAAAGTAAACAGGAAAGAGAAGCCGTAAGGGACTCAATACATAGACTATTTACATTTCTATATGGGACTTCTAAGAACTTTATCATTATTTCAAGAATTAGAAGGATTCTCCACAGCAAGAGGACATGAGAGTGGAATGATTTTAAAAAGGGAAAGGAAAGAGGAATGCCCTGGAAGAAGGGGGAAAGGAGATGGAAGATAGGGGAAATTAGTTCACATAAAAGAGCCATGCAAGGAACAATTTTTACAGTGGAGAAGAAAATTGGCGCAGGGGGGATGTGACAGACCTCTGGAGAAAACTGAATGGGACTAGAAAGGAGTATATATTTTTCTTAGCTGGGTATGGCACCTTCAAAAAACTGACCATGTTTTAGGGCATCAAAACCCAATGAAGCAAAGCAGAAATATTAAAACACCCTTTTCAGACCAAAATACAATAAAAATCACATTCACTAAAGGACTGTGGAAGCAGAGATATAAAATTAACTGGAAACTAAATAATCCAAACGAGGAATAGATAGTCAGAAAAATCAATAATTGTTAGAGAATAACAAAACTAGACAAAAAAACACTAAAATTTGTGGAATAAAGTCAAAGAAATAGGGAAAAAAATTATAATTCTAAATGCATACTTCAACAAAACAGAGAAAGAGCAAATCAATGAATTAGACATACCACTTTTTTTTAGTTTTTTCAAGGCAATGGGGTTAAGTAGCTTGCCCAAGGCCATACAACTTGGTAATTATTAAGTGTCTGAGGTCAGATTTGAACTCAGGGACTCCTGACTCCAGGGCCAGTGCTCTATCCACTACACCACCTAGCCACCCCCATACCACTTTTTAAAACTAGGGGAAAAAACAAATTTGAAATGCCCAATTAAATAGCAAAATGGAAATCCTAAAAATCAAAGGAAAAATTAATAAAATAAAAGTTTAAAACCCATTGAACTAGCTAGGTGGCACAGTGGATAGAGCACCAGCTCTGGAGTCAGGAGGATCTGAGTTTTAATCAGGCCTCAGACACTTAATGCTAACTTAGCTGTGTGACCTTGGATAAGTCACTCAACCCCATTGCCTTGCTAAAATAATAAATAAATAATGAATGAATAAACCGTTGAACTAATCAATAAAACTAAGAGCTGGTTTTATTAAAAAAAAATAGAAAATCATTAGTTAATATGATTATCAAAATGAAAAATCAAATTACCAGTATCAAAATGAAAAGCCTGAATGCACCACCAATGAAAATTAAATTAAGGTAATTATTAGGAGTTAATTTGCCTAATTATATGCCAGTAATACTAACCATCTAAGTGAAATGGAGGAATATTTATAAAAAAATCTAAATTGCCCAGATTAACAGATGAATTGGAATGTTTAAATAATCCTCTCGTGGAAAAGGAAATTGAATAAGCCACCAAAGAGCTCCCTAAGAAAAAATTCCCAGGACAAGATGGTTTTAAAGTACTAACCAATATACTAATTCAGAAATCAATCCCAGTGGCCCCTCTGACCAAGATGCCACGATAGCCAAATTGCAGCCAAGGAAATGGAGAAGCATGCAATTGGCACCCAGAGACACCGGTCCCAAGAATTTCATCCTTGTAGGGAGGGCTGGGTAGCTCCTTGCAGCCAATCTCCTGCTACCCACAGACTTCAGGGAAATAAAGAAGGGGCACCCAGGAACTAGCCCCTGCCGGAAACCACACTCCCTTCACTCCCACAGATGGCTCCATCTGGACACAGCCACTCTGGCTATAAATATCTGTCTGGAGTTTCCAGGGCAAGGACCAAGGGACTGTCCCAGAAACAGGTTCAAGGCTCTGCTGGATACTTGGTGGCAAAGGACCAAGGTAGGTTAACCTCCCAGAGCAGAGAAAGAATGAAGAAGACAGTTGCTATTGCGGTAAAGTAATCACATGCCTTAAAAGATGAATTCCATGGTCCACAAAAGGCAGCAGAAATAAGTAGAGAAGAAATAGGCTCAGATCTTACTTCTGATACATTTTCTTTGTGAGATGAAGGACAAAATCCTCCTAAGTGGCAACTTCCTAAGAGTCCAATTTACTGATGAGCAGTCAATCTACATCATCAGTGAAGAGAATTTTCACACTAGAAGTTCTACATCATGATGGAATCCCATAACCAGACTTTTTTTTAAATCAAAATACAAAATAAGAATGAATTTTGGTCATTGGGTGGACTCAAAGGACCCCCGAGTCCCTGCATCCTCCTACTCGACTCTTCAAGGAGCCCCCAGGTTCTTCTTCTTCTTTATGATGAATTGGGATGGAGGGAGTGTGAGCCCTGATATCCCAGGCAAGGTCCCTGCAGAGATTCACACTTTTGCATACACTGCAGTTTAGTAATCCTTCTACTCCCTCCCTGTCACTCAACAGAACTGTCCTTCACTGTGTGGTAGAAAGGAAATTCTTGTACAGGGTCCCAACTGAGACCAGGGAGGAACCTCCCAGGTTCTCCAACAGATTTCCTACCTTCAAGCCCAGGGTTCTCTCCTCCATACCACAATTCTAGACCCAAAGTTGGCCAAAGTGATTCTCCTGGAGCAGAGGATTGTCCATGTCTGCCTCCCCATGAAACTCCATCATCAGCTGGAAATTCTCTCCAGTACACTGAGAGCCCTTCCCAGCCTGGCCATAGTCTCCTCGACATCTCATTCTACTTGAGTCCTTTCCACACCCTCTCCGAGGCCCAACTCCACCAACCTATCTCCCACCGGACCAAGAAATAGAATCCATGACCGTGATATGCCATCTTCTGACTGCCCTTCCACTGGCTGCCCCCATTTCTGGAGTGATGTCCCTCCTCTTCCTGTCCTTGTACTTTCTGGACTTCCTTAAAGACTCAGCCCAAATTCTGCCTTCTGCAGGAGGCCTTTCCCAGGCTCCCCAAGTCCTCCCTCTCTCAGACTGCCTTCCATTCACTCAGTAGATATCATAGTATTGAGTCATTTCCATGACGTCTCCCCTCTAGATGGTGAGCATCTTGAGGACAGGGCCTACATCATTTCCTTTTTTGGTAAACCTAGTGCTTGGGCCCATTTCATATATGATTATTGACTGACTGACAAAGAATGAAGAAAGCAAAAGATGGAGAAGAATTTACATGATAACCACAATAATGGGAAGGAAAGCAACATGGCAGACTTCTGAATGCTAAGCCATGCGGCTAGCCAGGACTTCAGAGGACTCGCTGGAGAAGCATATTTTTCACCTTTAGGCAAAGAGGTAGAGTGGAATGAATTATATTTTCAGACCTGGGCAATATGATGATTTGTTCTCCTTGGCTATACATCACAAGAGAATATTCTTAGGGACTAGGGCTGGAGGAGGCATTGGAAACAATTGTTGATGTTTTTTTAAAATTAATCAATAAACTAAATTTTAAATAAAATTTAATATTGGATAAAATTTCAAGCATTACATAAATGAATGAAATATAAAATATAATGAAAGAGTATATGAGAGAAAGAAAGAAAAACAGATCCAAGGAAACAGAGACAGCAAGGCAGAGAGAGTTTCTATGTGTGTGGAAATAGCAAAGTTACTGAAAATAGCAAAAAAAAAATCATTTTTTAAAATCTAGAAATAGCTAAGAGAATCCAGGTGTTCTCCAAATTTTTATCGATACCTTCTATTTTCTTTAATTTAACCTTTCTGAGACATCTTTAAAGTAAAAAAGGGGAAAAAAGAATTCTACATTGGGAGTGCCCCCGCATTCATTTAAATGCACAGATGTTCTGGCTTTGTTTCCCTGCTGCAACTAATAAAAAGTTATCACGTGCACAATTTTAATCCACATTGCTTATATCTTTTTCTGGGGGATTAATCCAGTCTCTTATGGTACAAGAGTAAACAAACTCTCCTGGCTCAGAGAAATGGAGGGGGAGGTAGGGGAACTGGCACCACTGGCTCATAAGATATTGGCACCTTTTAAACTATTTAACTCTCCAAAATCAGCATCCCTCTGGGGATCCTTGGTGAAAACACATGGCCTCTGCTCCACCTCTCAACCTTTGTCTCCTCTCCACAAATGAAACATTTCAGGCTTGCCAAGAATTCACCTCTCGACCCCTGTTCAGTGAAAGAGTCTATGCAGCAGTCAATGGACTGTCGCTTTGTCTGAGCCATTCCAACACTAGACTCAAGTTACACCATTTCTAGGAGACTAACATACTCTCTGAACATCTGTTACAGTGCGGGCTGCTTGGGAAATGGTCATTGTTTTGGATGGATGGATGAATGGATGGACGAATGCATGCATGGATGGATGGATGGACAGACAAACGGATGGACAGATGGGCGGACGGACAGACAGACGGACGGATGGATGGATGGGTGGATGGATGGATGGGTGGATGGATGGGTGGGTGGATGGATGGATGAACCAATGGACCGGTGGATAGATCAATGGAAGAATGAGTGGATAAGTGGGTAGGTGGGTGGACGGATGGACAGATGGATGAATGGATGGATGAAAGAAAGAAAGAATATCAGAGACAGAAATAGAAAAAATAAGACATATAAAATAAAGACAAGAAGAGAGTAGAAACATATCATCCCATGCAAATTTATTCTACTTCTACCCCAGAATTTCAACCTATGCCCCTCTACAACACAGTGGACATCCAACTTTTGCTTAATGTCCTCCAATGAAGGAAGAAACTATAACCTCCTAAAGTAGTCCCATTGCACTCTTTGTCTCTGAATTTTTAGGAAGTTTCCTTTTTCTGACTCCAATCCTAAATTGGAAGTCATTACTCCTTGTTATATCTTTTTAGGGGCAAGGAGAAGAAAAATCCAATCTTTTTTCCATATGACAACCATTCAAAAAGAAAATTCTCATATCCCTCTTCACTAAATTAAAAATCTCTTCTTCCTTCAACCTAAATTAAAATAAGAATATAATTATGAGAGAAGAAGAAAGAGAAAACAGGTCATGGTTTTTACAAAAAAAAAGAAAGAAAAAAAGTCGTTTAACTGCAAAAACTCCCACAAGTGACAAAGAAAAATGCATCTCATAGTGCTGGATTTGAGAATTAGGAAGATCTGGGTTCAAATCTCACCTCCATCAGTTTCTAGGTACATAACCTCAGTTTTTTCATCCATAAAATGGGATAAATATCACTTGTGATATACTGTTCTCAGAGTTCTTGCAAGGTTCAAATAAGGCAACATACCTAAAACATTTTTCAAACTTTAGTGTGCTTTCTAAATATCAGTAGTTTATTATTATTATCATTATTATTATTATTATTATTATCATCATCATCATCATCATCAGATCCTTTATAGCTTGTTTCAATTCTATCAACTACCTACAATCCAGGACCCCAGGAGCCCCCAATGCCAGAGCTATGGAGAATGTAAGTGCCTTGAGGGCAGGGACTGTTTTAGAGTGTCTTTGAGGGAACTGCACCTCACAACTCAGAAATTTGAACAGAACTTCCCAGATGAAACAAGCCCCTTACCTATTTCTCCTGGCACATGCTTGCCACTGAAGTGGAAACAGACGGTGACATTGAGACAGTTCACCAGCTGTTGACCATCAGAGCATTGGGGTGCCGTGATGTTGATGGAGGCTGGGAGGAAGATGGAGACGTCCATTGTGATGACTGGTCTGGCTCTGTGGATCAACAGAAAAGGGTCAGGCAGCCCCAGGGAGAGGTCATCTTAACAGAAAGTCAACTTAGGCTGGAAGAGTTCATTTCAAAACTCAAGAAATAATGAGCAAATATAGGGAGAAGAGAAAAATAGTTTTCTCTATAATTTGGAAAGGCTTATTTGTAATAATTTAATGACTAACTGCACAACGAGGGGGACAGACTGATGTGCTAATGAGATGCATATGGGCAGAGTCATAAAGGAGCCACCAGATGTTGTGGGATCATTTAAAATTTCACCAATTAAGTTGCTGGTTCCATTTTATTGGCTCTAACTGCATATACGGAAGGGGAATTCCTCCAGAATGTCTGATTACAACAATGGCCCCGGCCTCCACTGTTCCCCTAAGCTTGAGCTTCCATTAGGAGAAGAACTTGAAATGTTCCAGCAGCACTCCCAGGGCTACAGAAGCCTTCCACCCCACCCCCCACATCACTAAAGAATATCTTCTAGAATCTCTTTGGGGAATGAAGCCCCCACGGATGACAAGAAATCCAAAGGGAAGCTCCAAGCCATAACTAGAGCTGGACAACTGGCCGCCAAAACTGAATGGCCTTGATGACATTTGTAATTCTTTCAGAAACTTAGAAACAATTGAACTTAACATCTAGTGAGCAGGAATAATTAAAGTAGGAGGTTTGGGCTGAGAATTTTCACACTCAATATGAGTTCCTTCCCTCTCACCCTCAGAAGGCTCTCTGTGTCCTGGGATCTTGACCCATGGGGAGCAAATATCTTAACATCATAAATTCATAGACTTTTAAGCTTAAAAGAGCTGTTACATTCAATTTTGATCAATGTATAGCATGGAAGCAATGTAAAGGCCATCAGACTGCCTTCTGTGGGGGGGGGGGGAGAAGTGAGATTGGAGGGAAAAATTGTAAAATTAAAAAAAATAAGTGGAAAAAAATAAATTTAAAAAATAAAAAGGTCTGTTAAAGCCACTGATTCCAACCCCCAGATCCATGTTATCTAAGCAGAAATTCTCACCAGGTAGCCTGGGGACCCTGGATATCCACCAGGTCAAAGCATACTAACAAGAAATAACCCATATAAACAGAAACTCTTTGTGGCGTCTCAATAATTTTTAAGAGGGTAGACTTGTCCTGAGCCTAAAAAAGTTTGAGAACTGCTTGTCTAAATAAAATCAACCTCTCTAAACCAAGGGTGTCCAACCAACCTTTTAGTTCTCCTGAGCCATATCGGCCCACAAAAATGTTCAAAGGCTACATATAGAATTTAGTATTTATTTATGACTATATGATGAATATAACAATAAAATATAATAATGTAATAAAGTGTAATAATAAAAAATAATGAATAATAAAACCTTTACTTTTTAAATAGAAAATAAGAACATGCTAGTCTTAATGTGAACGCTGAGTCTGCTTTTTTTTTGATACTAGTATATCTATGTCAATTTTTTTCCTAGGTTTTTGCAAGACAATGGGGTTAAGTGGCTTGCCCAAGGCCACATGGCTAGGTAATTATTAAGTGTCTGAGGTCGGATTTGAACTCAGGTCCTCCTGACTCCAGGGCCGGTGCACTATCCACTATGCCACCTAACCTCCCTATCTATGTCAGTTTTGATAGAGAATGTAGCCAAGAATGGTTTCAAGATCCTCGTCTGAAATTTTGTTCTATTTTTACATTTTGTACACTTCACGTGGGAAAAAAAGTTGCTTGCAAATATACATACTCCCTAAAAGAGATGTCATGAACAGAGCATGCTTGTGAAATGCCAGACTTTTTTTAGATATTCTTCTTTAGGCAGGTACAACTCATATAAAAGTCAAAAAAATGCTTGAATAATTTTTTCTTTAAATTGCAAATCTGATTTCAATTCCAACCTATATGCAGATTTGCCAGTGACTCATTGATGTAAACTAAGAATAGAATAGCAAATATTCTGAAATGAAATTGGTGCTTTCTAAAGTCTTGAAATCTATTCTCAAAGTCCTATGACAAAATAGCAATTAATACCGCAGACAGTAAAATTATCCGTTGCAATTACAAAGAGTCCTATAATGTTTTAAAATAAAGAATCTAATTGATATCTGCGAATCTTTTGTAAAAACGTATAAAACAAAACTTTGAGGGTCTAGGAGACCCATACAATGTTAGTTATGTGAAAAAGTCGAGGCAAGTTGATTAAGGGTTGAGCTGCTCTGTGATGTCATGACGCTGGCACATGAGCTCACCCCTTTCTTCATTTTCCAGTTATATGATGCTGGCTCCATGAGCCAACTTTGAGGGTCACCCTATGGGCTGTGGGTTGGACATACCTGCTCTAAAGGAAATCAAGCTAAAAGTCTAAAGAAAGCCAACAAATAAGAGATATAGGCTGCTCCTTCCACATTTTTCTCAGCTTCACTTTGCCAAAAGGTGGTTTTCAATCTGACTCTTGGTGACCTCTTTGAGGGTTTTCTTGGCAGAGATACTGGAGTGGTTTGTCATTTCCTTCTCTAGGTCATTTTACAGATGAGGAAACTGAGACAAATGGGATGGTGTGACTTGTCCAGGGTCACACAGCTAGTAAGTGCCTGAGGCTGGATTTAAACTCAAGTCTTTCTGACTCCAGGACCAGCCTTCTCTTCACTGAACCACCTAGCTCAGTCCTATTCAATAATCATGCATTTATTAAGTGCCTACTATATCCCCGAGGAAGGACAAGCTTGATCACCATCCTCCCAGTATCCCAGCCCCTCCTCTTCAGGCTACCCTTGAGTCATCGTTCAGACTCACGGGAGCTTCCATATTCAATCTGCTCTCCCAGACTCTATCCTCCAGATCCCCCCACCTCTCTCCCCATCAGAACCCTAGCCAAGGCCTTCTGACTGGCCTTTCTAACTGCCTCTCCCCCCTCGGGCTACCTCATGGCCCTCAATTGGAAGTCTCAAATGGGATGCATTCACTGACCCCTCTTCACCCTGTGCTTTCCCTCTTCTCATTAGTTCCTACATAGGTGGGATATAACCTGCTTCATAGATATGTCTTTGTATGTTGTCTCTTCCATTAGATTGTAAGTGTCTTGAGGGCAGGGTCTTTTGCCTCTTTTTCTATCCCCATTCCTAATACATAATAAATGCTTATTAAGTACTTACCAAATTTAATTAAATTGGTGATATGAAATGATGCTAGAAAATAAGCTGGCATCAGATTATGGAGGGTTTTGAATGCCAGAAACAAAATTAAGCAACTCAGACAGTACCAGGGAGCCAATGAAAGCTTTTGAGAAGAATAAAATCACCAGATCATTGCAAAAGAGAGATTATTCTGGGTTGGAGGTGGGAAAATGAGAGGCTATGCCATTGGATGAGCAATATCAGTATAGGCTTGGGTGCTTAGCCCTAGGTCTCACCAAAATTCAGGATGGAAAGGGCCCCTCAGGACTCCTCTCAACCCCCGACCCAAGCAGGGACACGGAGAACATGAACAAGCCCTAACTGGGGGAAGAACCATTCTCACCTTAGCAGCACTACATGGTCCGACATGAAGGCTCCAATGGTGACATCTGAAAATGAGAAATTCATAACATTCAGAATTCTCTCCCTGTACCCCCTCCACTGCCACCCCTACTCCTTCCATGGCTGCCACACCAATCTGGGGTGCATTATACTAAGGCAGTGTCATTCCCAGGATGATCTCTCAAAGGCCAGGTATCTAGCTTCATCTGGATCCTTCTTGTGCCTCAATTTCCTCCTCTGCAAAAGGAGAGTGTTGGAACAAATGACCTCTGAGGTCTTTGTTGGCTCCAAACCTATGATCCAAACTTTTAGTCTACACAATGTCATTGGTGAGAGTGAGAATGAAGATGACCTTTTGGGCATATCAAAGTTCTTCAGTCCCCAAAATACAAACCCTATGCAAGTGTCTTCAGGTTTTATAGCCTTCAGATTAATTCTAATGTGCTATTAAGATGGAGCAGCAGAGGGGCTAAACCAAAATCAATATTAAACTCAAATACATTCAGACAAATAGTGAGGGGGAGCTTGGTGCTGCAAACACTCAGGAAGACAGAGTTGGAATCCTGCCACCAGACAAAATCCCTTAACCAGGTCTCAGCTTACTCATCTGTAAAATGGGGATAATAGCCTCTGTGTCCCTGGGCTGCGGTAAGGTTCTTATGAAATAACATTTGTACCTTAAGGCATATTCTAAATGTGAGTCACTTGTTTTCACTATTAACTTTACAATTATTGACATTTAAGTGATTTCAGTCACTAAAATATCACACCAACTCTTCTGTCACAATTTGCAATTTGCTCATTTTTACTTCCTGGTGTGTATATGACACAAAGGATTTATCTAACCTCAGCTCTGGGTGACCACCACCCAGGATCTCGATTTTACAAATGAGTAAACTGAGGCCACAGAGCATCATAGGGTTGATAAGTGTCTGTGTGGGGATTCAGACTGAGATCTTCCAGACCCAAGGGCCAGCACTTTATCCACAGTGTCTCTTAAGTGGGGCTCTCTTCATGGAAGACTGTCTTGGGAAATCCAAACTGGAGCATTGGGCTGGCCCTCAATATGGAAAGAAATTTCGGGAGGGAAAGTGAGGCACAGGAAGAGAGAGGGAACCCTCCTCAAGAGCACATGACAAGTCAGGGACAGACAAGGGGGGAAAGAGACACTTGTCCAATCCCAAGTGGCTCCTCTTCCCCAGAAGGATCATCCCCATGTTCTATGACCTTCTCAGGTCACCTGAATCATCTAATACCAGTTCTCATACTGTTTCTCATTCATTTAACCAGAAAATGGAGTGTTTCAACCACCATTCCCACAGAACAAAGGAACATCAAAGAAGTCAACCAACTGGGCCAATCAGAATGAAACTGTGGACATCTTAAGGTCGAACCACTTCCATTTAAGAAATAGTTATGAAGTACCCACTACACTGGGCACATCAGATACAGAATCCAAGGTGAAAAGAAGCCCTGCCCTCAGTAATCTTAGAGTCTATTAGGAGAATTTGTGTTTTCAAAGGGGAATGAAATGAATTTTCTTGGCATTCCCTTTATGATTTTTTTTCCCTCAATGATTCTCTTTTTTGAAAGACAGTGTCACTTAGTGGGTGGTTTGAGTTAAGACACCCAACCTCAGATTGTTGTAAGGATCACACGCAATGACATTGGCTAGGGTCTCCCCTTGATCCTGCCTACATCTCATTTGTGCAGAGCTGTCAGTCAGAACAGGAACTGCCTCTTCCAATTCTTGATAGTCTCAGTGTTTAGCTCTGAATGCACACAATTGGTGCTCACTAAATGTTTATTGACTGGTGCAACTTTTACAAACCTTAAAATATCATATAAAGGTCAGTTATTTATTATTACTACTACTACCACTACTACTACTACTACTACTACTACTACTACTACTACTACTACTATCACTATTTTGGTGAGTAGCCCATGGGGTATTTTTCATAAAGTCATTTGCCAAATTACCAAAGAAATGGCAACTAGAGTGAAGTGAGAAGAGCCCGGAGAACATTATACACACTAACAGAACATGGGCTGATGGTCAACTATGATGTTCTTGCTCATTTCTGCAGTTCAATAGTCAAAGACAATCCTAAAAGACTTGGGATGGAAAGTATCATCCCTATCTGGAGAAGGAGCAGTAAAGTTTAAATGCAGACCAAAGTTTACTATTTTCAATTTTTTTTAAGTTGTCTTAAGAATTATGTTATTTTTTGTCTTTCACTATTTTCCTCTTCTATTTGGATGTGATTCTTTTTTTCACAACATGAATAATATGGATCTATGTTTGGCAAGGTTATGGATGTAGAGCCTATATTACATTGTTTCCTGTCAGGGGAAGGAGGAGGAAGGGAGAGAGAGAGAGAGAGAGAGAGAGAGAGAGAGAGAGAGAGAGAGAGAGAGAGAGAGAGAGAGAGAGAGAGAGAGAAATATAAAAAAAACTGATTGTTGAAAACCACCATTACATGTAGTTGGAAAAATAAATAAATATATAAAAATTAAATAAAAAAGAAATGCCAGCTAGCGTTATCATGGGTGAGGTTGTGGTCATTCTGCCTATTTGCTGGGGTTTGGCTTTTGCTCTGTTGGCTAAATAGAGGACGTCTCCTTTCCTCTTCAGATACCCATCATTCCAGTTCTACCCTCCATACTGTCTTTGGGGTAGGGAAAGGGAAGTCCATCAGGTATTTATGATTTCAACTGTCACTGGGGCATGTTTCTTTATTGGATAAAAAGAGAAGAAGGGGGCACTCCTGGAATTTATTTCTCAGTGAAAGCTGCTACCTCACCACCCTAAGCCTCTGCATCCCTACTAAACAGAGAATCCAAGAAACAAGGGGAGAATTATGGGAGGTGATGCAGAGTGAACAACAGAGACCCAGTGGCACCCTACAAATCTCCTGCTGACTTACACATTTCCTTGGGCAAAAGCCAAAGCCTCCACCTTCTCCTGTTGGATATTCTCACCACTCTGAGTGGATGGAAATTATTGATGAAGAGTCTGGAAACAATTCACCCACATCCTGTGCTTTGGTTAGCTCATTTTCCTCCCAAAAAACAATCCCAGAAAGGCAGCCAGTCCTTACCTGGATAACCATTTCCATCCATATCGATGCCTCCTGAGATGGACTGCCCAAACATTCGTAGCATTGGGTTTATCTGCTGTCCAGACAGTTTCTGGAAGAGATGACCGAGAGGTGACTTCACAGAAAAAAACCTGGGGTCTCCATGAAGAACCTGGTAGCACTGCCAGGGGTCTCACTCTTGGTAAAACTCACCTAGGGAAGGCTCACTTGCTCAAGGAACAAATATGAAGAAAGAGGAGCCACTTATTTCTCACAGATCGGTAGTAGTTGGCAAAACAAGGTCACCTTTGTGATCTGTCTTGACTGTCAAATGGCAGCATTTCATGAAACTATGGAAGACAATGTGGTTCAGGGGAAAAAACTGATCTGGAGCCAGATTCAAATCCCACTCTGCTATTTTCTACTGAGTGGCCCCTAGCAAATCACTCTTCCTCTCTGGGTCTCTCAGTTTACTCCTTGGTAAAATGAAATGATAAGACTAAATGACCTAGAAGCTCCTTACAACTAGTTTTAAAGTTTAGTAAATGAAGGTTTAAAACCCCCATAGACATATTATAATGTCTTAAATCTTTAAAGAAGCAAAAATCATCCAATATATTGGAACAACATTTTGTTTTTCCACTTAATCAGTTGATCAACATTTAGTATGTGCTTGGTGCATGCCAGTCACTGTGTGAAGAGCTTGGCTTTCTAGAGTACATTTTTCAGGGGCAGCCGCACATGGTGGAGAGAGCTAGGCTTTGAGCCAAGAAGACATGGGTTCAAATTCTTCCTTTGACATTTATTACTTGAGTCACTCTGTGAATACCTTTTCATTTCTATGTTCTTCAGGCAACTCTTTAATCCTTGTCTACTCCACAGACAGGTTGTAGTCTCTGAACATTCCCACCCAAAGCATTCCCCAGGCTGATGAAACCAGAGATTCTTCCAATCACAAAAATGAGTCATTAAACTGAAATGTTAAGGCTTTGGCCGATTTCTGTCTCTCTGCTCCAGATGGAGCTGCCTCCGAGACCCGTTACCCAAGAAACATTAATAGAAAAAGACATCCCTTCACTGAAACAAGACAACAAAGTCTCAGCTCAAATGAGGAAGCCGAGAAGCCCATGGACTACTCTCCTCACCCATGATCAAGAAGGAACAGAGGACTTCCCTCTATGAAGAATCTTACGACCAGGACTTTGTCCATCCTGCTTGGCTCATGTTTCAGACCACAAATGAACTGCCGTGCAAATACCATAGAGTAAATCAGTGGGAGAACTGGAGACATTGCCATTTTATATTAATCAACAATGTTGTTATTTTCATTGACAAAGATAAGCATTCAAATAAAGGAAAACAAAGACAAGGGACTTTAACAACATGCTTGCTTCACATCCTTTGTGATGCTCATCCTCAAGGCATACCTCTTCCTCTATTCCCCCCCTAAAACTTGGGGGGGGGTTCTTTCTATCCACACTATGCTGTCATTAACTTTACTAACATGTTATTCCACACTTTGTCCTTTGTAATGTTTTTATATGATTCTTGGAAATGGAACTTTTGAGCTTTGCTTTCTTTCCATTTTCCTGGAAACTCCCTCATCCCTTTTTCCGAGCCTACACTTGCAGCCTGTTTCTTAAATTCTTCTTCAGATTGTGTTGATTGCCGATTTTGTGTTGCTATTTGCTTTTGTTATTTTGCTCTGTCCTCCACAGCACCAATGCTTCTCTTCGGTAAATCTAGCATAGTATTAAAATTCTCCATGAATAACAATATCTAACTTTCATATGGTGCTTTAAGACTTGCAAAGCAATTGCCCTATATTATCTCATTTTTTCCTCATAACAATCCTGAGAAGTAGGTGCTATTATTCCCATTTCATAGATGAGGAAATTGAGGCCGAGGTTAAGTGACTTGCCCAAAGTCACACGACTAATAATTGTCTGGGGCTGGACCTGGACTCAGGTCTTTCTTGACTTTGAGCCCAGTCCTCTAGTCAATGCAATGCCGAGTTTCTGGTAAATTCTATGTCCTCCCAGTCATTTTCTAGATACTCCCCTACAGATTTCAATTCCATCCTTAGGGTTGTCAGGAGGAGGGTCCCTCTTGGGATTTCAGGATCCTCAACAGTAAAATGAGCATGATGCAAGAGATGGTTTCTGAGGACATTTTCACCTCCAGGTCTATGGGATTGGGTCTGGACCCACAATTTCAGAGAAAACCCCCAGGGGAGGAGGCTTCGTCTGCCAACAAGGGCTGCTTTCTTAGAAGAGTTGAGAGAGATGCCAAAAGATGAGAATAGTTAAGAGACAAGTCCAAGATCATACAGTCAGTACAGTCAGGAGACAGGATTTGAATCCATGTCTTCTCCACTTCCTGACAATGCCCCTGAAAGAAGCGTCAGACCCACCTTTATTTCTCCTTACTGAAGCAACTTCTGACAGACTCGGTTTTGTTTCTGAAGTTCTTGCAGATGTTCCTTCATTATTTTCTCCTTACGGGAAATTCTTTCCAGTTTATTTTATTCCACAATATTTACTCATGTTTTTGGCTAAACTTAATTAATCTAACTTTTTTCTCCATGATAGATTTTTCTTCTCTGGGTCATTTTTTCCTCTGACTTTATTTGGTGTCTCTGGTGTTGTCATCCAGGTGTTTGAGATGAACAGCTGGGTTCATGTTGGCTTTCTCATCCTATCTGACCATAAGTCCCTCACATTCTATTTCTCATCATCGAAGTGAGGGGGATTTGAACACAGATCCTGTGCCTCAGAATCTCAAACTTACCTCTGGAAGAGGTTCTCTAAAGCAGGGGTTCTTAACTTGGGGTTCACAAACATTTCTTTTAAATATATCAAAGGCTGGGTGTCCATTTATTTGATTCCTTCATAAGTTTAGGTATTTTATCTTACATATTTTAAAATGTGACTCTGAGAAGGGGGCAGGAGGCCCATGGGGTCCGGGAGACAGAAGCGGGGATGATTCCCTGGATCAAGAGCCAGTGGCTTAGACATGGCAAAGTCTTGCTAAAATCCCCCACGCTCAAGAAGAAGCATTTTGAAACAGAGCGACTCAAAGCCTAAATCCCGGACAACTGGAAACCACTTGTCCGTCTCTGTCTTTGTAAGATATTCTCTGACAGTACTGAGTGGGAGATGATTGAAGTGGGGAGGGGGCCCGTTCTGAGGTGGCAGCGTAGACTCCAGATATCCCACAGACATCTGCAGCCCATTTTAGTATAAACCCAAAAGATAAAACTTCTGGGGTCTAGCAGAGCTAAATGAAAACAGAAGTGTCCAAATGTCATCCTCTGGGGTTGTCTGCTTTGGGGAGCAGGGGAGGTGCTTAGGGGTGCCATGGGGTACCAAAGAAAGAGAAGAGGAGGCCACCTGGGGAAGCCTCTGATCTTTATCTTAGTATCATTGGCACAGAAATGTTCCAATTGGGGAGGGGGACAGGGGCATTGCTGCCTTGGACCCTCCCTATAATTGGTCACCGTGACATCACCTCCACTCCCACTGCCAACCCTGTGGCTGCCCCTCCTCAGTGAGGAGGAACACAGGGTCTTGAACTTAACACAACAGAAATGATCACCTCTGAAACCATCATCGGAAACATTTTAAAAAACAGAGCCACTTTTTTCTCTTTGTCCACATGAGCGGCCAAGCCTGCGTGAGGAGCGAGGCAGGAAGGCGGCAGCTGCTGTCCAGTTCCTCCCCCTGCTTCCTACTCAAAGACACTCACTCTGCCCTGACCACAAAATGTGGGTTTTCCTTTGCTGGGTGGGGATCCCACCCAGCAACAAAACCAAACATTGGCAAGAGGTTGAGGAGGTGGGGTTGGGAAGAGCCTCTCTGGCAGGGGGACAGGGCTGGCCCGGCCAGGAGTATCCAGAAGGGGGGTCCCCAAATCCACCACAAAATTCCTGGAGGCACCCAAGAGCCTTGGGAGCCCCCTCCCTAGCCACGGCCCAGGCCATCAACATCAGGTCATGGCAGGGCCTGCACTGAAGCAGCTCTTGGGGGCCGACCAGGCCCTCTGTGGACGAAGAAGGAATTCCCCCCGCCACCCCCCCATCCGAGGTGACACATCCCAGTTCTCACATACTCCAATTTAAAGGAAAAAGTCGACACAGCCAAAATGTTCCTTGAAGCTTGGCTTCTGGGAAAGCGTAGGTCAGCAAAGCTGGGTCCACATCTCATCTCTGAGGCTTACCACCTGGGGACCGGGGCCGGGTAGACTCGGAGGACAATCTCACCTCCACCTCAAGTCAACCAGCCACCAGGAGACACCTGGAGCCTTCGAGGGCAGGGACTGTGGATTACATATAATAGCCGGTCCTGAAGTCAAGAAGGGCCAGGAACCTTGGACACTGACCAGCCGGGTTACCCTGGGCAGGTCATGTAACCGCTGCCTGCCTCAGTTTCCACATCTGTGAAATGGGGATGATCACAGCTCCTCCCTCCAGGGTTGTTGTGAGGATCAAATGAGATGATAATCATAAAGTGCTCATTAGGTAGTTGGAAAAATAAATAATCAAAAATAAACATGGTGAATTTGTTTAGTAAACACAATTTTTCTGAATTTTAAAGTGCTTATCAAGCCACTTGGTCTTAGAATTGCCTCAGGACACAGAGCTGGGAGATGAGCCCAGATGTCCCTGGCTTTGAGGCTCTGTGTCCATTATGTCACAGTGTCTCTAAAATACAGAACATAGAGGGAAAGGGAATAAGCATTTTCTAAAGTTCTGCCCTCAGGTTGAGCCCTGTGTCAGATACTCTACAAACATTATCTCAATTGGAAGGCCAGAAAACCTGCAAGGGGCGTTCTATCATCATACTCATCTTGTGGTTGAGGAAACTGAGGCAAATAAAGGTGAGTGATGTTCCTGGCATCCTAGGGCAACTGAGCTCTGATGTCAAATTTGAACTCAGGGCCTCCTGACTTCAGTCCCAGCTCTCTATTTGCTTCTCCATCAGTAAGTAGGGGCCATTCAAGACCGTGGGGTCAGAAGAGGGTTCACATGGAAGATGGCACCAAGGCCGGACCCTGACAGGGGCCAGGGAGTCCAAGCAGTGGGGGAGAGGAGGCAAAGTGACCCATCCATGGGAGATTGCGAGGGCAGATTATGGGAAAGAGGGGTGGTGGCTCAGCCGCACCCAGGGGCTCCAAAGGAGCTGGACCAAGGCAGAAGGAGCCCAGAAAAGAAGTCCGGGGCTTCTGGCATTAGACAAGGAAGGACCTCAACTGCAGAGAAGGAGGTGGCCCTCTGTCCTGCAGCCACCCAGCCTTCTTGAGCCTGGAGAAGACTTGAGGCTCAGGAACTTCAGTTCAGAAGCTGCAAAGAGGATGGATGGACAGGGGAGAGCCTGTACACAGGGATGCTGACCCAGGACCACTGCTCTGGGCCACCTGCCCTGAGACCAGAGTCAGAGATTGAAACCCACCATCTCCTCGGGCCACGGCAGAGGCCAGACTCAGGAAGCACCACAAGCTGCGCAGCTGCCATGATACTTAAGGCCAGAGTCGCCGGCTCTACTCACTCATCAGACCTTGTCTCCTTTCAGCTCTCAGCTCTCCTCTCTCCTCTTTTCCTTCTCATTCTCTTTTTCTTTTTTCTCTCTCTGTTTCTCTTTTTCTTCTCTCTCTCTCTCTCTCTCTCTCTCTCTCTCTCTCTCTCTCTCTCTCTCTCTCTCTCTCTCTCTCTCTCTCTCTCTCTCTCTCTCTCCCCCCCACCAGGGTCACCCAGCAGAGCTTTTATCCCCACCTCTGAGAATCTGAGAATCTGCTGCTGTCATCTAATCACTAATTTGACTTCCTAAGCAGCAGCTCCCACATGAAAACTCTCTGTAGAAGATTGAATGCACTCAAAGACAGGCCCTGAAGGCCTCTCAGCAACAAGAGGAACAGCTGCCAAGCCCTGCTGTCCCTTCCCCTTGGACACCTCCCGCCAGCTCCATCCTCTCCTCTCTGCCCCACCCCAGCAGACAGGACCTTGGTATATGTGTTTATCTACAGACTTATACAATCCACACAAAGGGAAACAGAGTAGGCAGAATGGTGGCCCCCTAGCCAAGAGGGGCTGGGTTCAAGTTGCCCTTGACAGGTCTTGGCCCTGTAACTTCCCAGGGTTCAGGGTTCAAGGATGCACTGAAAGGAGTTTCTTCCCCTAAGTTCTCATACTGATGACATCCCAGGTCCAGCTCCCATCTTGGGCTCTCCCCTTTCCCTGTGGGCAGGGTGGACTAAGGAAAGCAGGAGAATGGGGGTGGACAGGTCTTGTTGGTTTGTTTATCTTGGTATCTACTTTTTAGTGTTTTCTCCATAATAAAAGGCTGTGGATGGAGACTGGCCCCAGAGTCAATGAGGCTGTGGGGTGAGTCCTGGAAGCTCTCAGTGGAAGATGCAAAGCTGCAGAGAAAATGTTCATCTACATTGCTGGAGGGACCTTCCTCACCTGGGAAGCCCCTCTACCAGTATGGCTGCAGGTCCAGTGTCCTCCTTATATCTCAAATAATATATGAAAAGTTAAGAGAGAAGCCTTCTCCCTGAAATGAAGAACCATCTTCCTAATATTAATTACTACTACTAATAATAATAACAACCATAATAATGGCACCAACATTGCTGTATGCCTGTAGGTCAGAGAATACAATAGTCTGCAAAGAAGTGAAAATGCCAATCATCGGATCACAGATTTCAAACCAGAAAAGACCATAGAAGGAATCTAGTCCAATCCTCTCATTGCAGAGATGGAGAAACTGATGCCCAGGAAGTTGCGGGGACTGGTCCATGGTCCTAGAGATGGGACCTAAACCCAGGTCTTCCTGACTCCCTTAAACTGCACTGCCTCACCCAGAGGGGTGTGAAGAAGAACATGGCAACTATGAGCAGACTGAAACAAGTCACAAAGTGGGAACCATGGAAACAAACCCAAGGAAAGGATGCATCGAAGAAAGGGAGGATCAGAAAAGAAAATGGGCAAGAGGAAGTGGGGGATGACCAGGGGGCAGCCCCTGGGATCCACTGGCATCTTTGTAATGTCAGCAAAAAGTGTGGATGGATGTCAGAAGGAGTTCCCTTCTTTCTGTGAGGATCAAATAATGACGATAAAG
The DNA here is from genome assembly GCF_037893015.1 of Macrotis lagotis. Taxonomy (NCBI): domain Eukaryota; kingdom Metazoa; phylum Chordata; class Mammalia; order Peramelemorphia; family Peramelidae; genus Macrotis; species Macrotis lagotis. The sequence goes on from NC_133665.1 coordinate 182,082,696, forward strand.
TGCTCCAGGCAATAGGGGTTCCATTAATGGCAGCTATTCTCAGCAACTTCTAATTCATCTTAAAATTGCCTCAACAAATGAAAGGTTTGGAGACCTACCTAGGGTCAGAGAACTATTATTTGTCAGGGAATGGATTTGAACCCAGGTACTCCTGGTGTTGAGGTTCTCCATTCATTATGTCACATTGTCTCTCAAATACAAAATATAGGGAAAAGGAAATAAATGTTTTCTATAATGCCTACACAGTGCTAAGTTGCAAATATTATCTCAGGTGATCCTCCCAATAATCCTTCAAGAGAGGTGCTATTATTACCGTCCTCATTTTGTAATTGAGGAAACTGGGGCAAATAAATTCTACCTTCTCTATGAAATCTTGTCTAATGTTCCCAGTTGCTAGTGCCTTCCCCAAGAATGCTTTATATTTATTTATTATGTATTCTAAATATAGAACCTGTTCCAAAAGCCTCTCCTAGATCTTCAAAAGCCTCTCCCTCTAAACTATTATTTTAAGAGCCAAATGGATTTGCATGTTGGGGATGATTGGTGTTTTGAGAAATGAAGGAGATGACTTAAAGGAGATGATTTCAGAAAAAAACTATAGAGAAGGCGGAGAAAAAGGATCTTTCTTGGAAGCAGGAAAAAACTGGAAGAATTTTATAGAGTGAATCTGGCGAGAAGCTATTGAATATTAAGATTTAAGATATGTGAAGATATTTTTCTGGTCATGGCAAGAAAAAATTGGAAAAAACAGAAGAGAAAAAAGATAGATCTTCTGTCCTTAATGAAGCTATTCTAACTTTTGTGAAGAAAATAAAGAGGACTTTAGATGTAAGTATGAAAGCTAAATGAATCAATCATCCGGCCCCACCTAAACAAGATGATGCCTTTTTCAGATTTCAGTCAAAGCCTTAAACTAGGTCTTTGATCAGTTTGAAAAGAGAAAAGACAAGTGAATGAGATGAAGTGACAGTGCTGGGAATAGCGAAAGAGACCCAGTGGTGCCCTAGGAATCTTGGATAAAACTTCAAATCAATTCAGAACCCAGACATTCAAGTGTTGGGTTGGCCTAGAGGACAGAGCAATCCAATTGAACTCCTGAGAGGAAATCTTTGGAGAATAGAGCCTCTGCCTCCTCCTCATTCCTTTGATTCCATTTGGAGTACAAAGACTTAGATTTTGAAATTTTGTGGTTCCTTTTCATCTTTTATAAATTCAAAGTTCTTATCAGAAGTTGAAGGAAGAGGGGTGAAACCGGGATTGATTCAGCAGCTGTCAATTAATAGGAAAGAGTGCTTTTGAAATTGTTTTAGAAACCAAATCATATCATAGCTGTTGTCCTGGAGTCTTCTTTGCATGGTTGGCATCTGAGGTTCACAGGGAAACTCCAAAAGTAGAAGGATGTGAACTTTCCATCAGAATCCCAGTAAAGTTCCCAGAGATCAGGTATCAGTTTCCCAAAACCTGTTATACCCCATGCTGTCTCCCTCTGAGAACGTATGCTCTATGAGGGCAGGGCCTGTTTCATTTTTCCTTTGCATCTCCAGGGCCCATGTATCTTGTTATCCTTCCTGCATTCTCAAAGCAGGTCAATGAAATCATGAAAGTGATTCTTGACTTTTGAGTGAACTGGATGAAGTGAGACAGAGTTGTGCAAAGTCATCAGCCCCATTCTCTCCTCAAGAGTCATTGGGAAGTCAGTGGCAAGACATAAGTAAAGACAACTGGGCAGTGGCCCAGCACCAACACATGGTAGGCCCTTACCAAAGGTTCACTGACTAATTGAGTAATAAAAGTCACACAGGATAGACAGGCAGGGATGAGTTGTGACCTGTATCCTGGAAGGAACACTCACTCTGATGAGGTCATGAACCCACTGAGCATTTAATCTGCACGATCAATGACTGAGCAATGGCTGAATGGGATATCAACAGATTAGAAAATTGGTCTAGAGAAAAATGGGGAAAATTAAGCATACAGAGAAAATTGGAAAGACCAGTGAAGTAAGACAAAACAAGGTCAACAAAGTCAAAAGAGCCATTCATACACATTGGTTATGACCACATTCAAAAATCAGGACTATATTTGCTAAAAGTGACAAAATATTATAAGATCATTGATAAGAGAATGGAAAAGGATGAGAGCAAAGAAAATGTCATGGTGAACATTTCATTAAAGTGTATATATATTCATATATATGCATGCATGTATAAAGTTCATACAGTATAGATGTTCCTCATGTATAAGACATATCCTTTTTTGAAAAGTTTGGGGTCTAAAAACTGGGAGTGTCTTATACAATAGTTGTAGATTTTTTTGACTTGTATTTCCCACTTTTTCGCACTTGTTGTCTTTGCGCTCAATTTTCTCATTTGACATTTTGCCATGTTCTGCCCAGAAAAGGCTCAGAAAAGATTTTAGTACAGAGCCAAATTCAAGCTCAAATTATCCATTTTGCAAGAGTGAATGGAAATCATGCTGCTGAACATCAGTCTGGTCCTCCTCCTACTGAGAAAATGATCCAAGACTGGCTATGGGAAGAAGAAACCCTAGTGAAAACACCCTGGCTGAAAAAGACCATTAGAGGCCAAGCAGCTAAATGGCCTGAGTTCAAGAGGGAACTGGAAGAGATGGACTGAGGAGTAAAGGGGCATTGAGATTCTTGTGTCCACATAGATGGATCAGCAGGAGGCCAGAAGAATTACTAATGAAAAAGAAGTGATTTCCATGGAGGACAATTGGTGCCTCAGGTTCATGAACCAGAATGGACTGAGCATGTATCCATGCACCAGACTTGCCCAAAAGATGTCTGAAAACTATGAGAGAAGGTCCTGGAATTTCATGATGAAGAAAACTTGAGTTCAATAATTTTATGTAATATTTTTTTCAAATTTTGGGTCCCAAAATTAAGGTGCAGCTTATAGAAGGGGGGAAGTATGGTATATAAATGTACTATGCATTTATATGTGTGTGCATGTATAAAATATGCATTTAAATTATTTAAGTTTAAACTTCTGGGATACAGTATGTATATAATTGCATAATATATAAGTTGGGATGTATTTAGTATTTATATAATTTTTATTTGGGATCTTATTTGGAGGAGTATGTCCTATTTACTATTTGTTCATTTGAACTTGTAGAGAGGGATCACCAAGTTTATAATAAAAATCATTTGTTTTTAAAAAATGCCTTTTGCCTCAGTCAGGACATATTATTCCCTAAAAGTATCTCCATGTCTTATAAATCCTGGGGCATTTTACCAATCTTTGTCTTTTTAGCAGAGTCAGAGACTCCTAAGGATGCTACAAACCCAAAAGGTTCAGAATGAACCACTCCTTTTAGAAAGGGACCTGTGAACGCAGGCCTCATCCCACTGGTGGAGAAACAGGCACCATCTTTAATAGACGAAGCCCTTGGAGCCTTGGCCCTTCCTTTATGGGTGGTTGTTGTCTTGGGCAAGAAGGGTGGCTTCTTTTCTGTGTCCAAGGATCTCCAGGTAATTTAGAATATACTCACTAGACACAAGTTAACTGATAATTGTTGAATTTGTTAATTGCCCATCCCCACCCTATACTCCAGACACTGCCTGTGATTTCTGGGAGTCTCACAGATTTGAAGAGGGGTCATCTGGGTTGTTTATTCTCTAACCAGTCCCCCACCCCGGCTTTACTACTCCACTGAGAACAGGGCTCCCATCAACAGCACCATTCCTAGAAAGGAGGGGTCCATTGTCCTGCTCCCCAGGCCTAGGTAGAGCCCTTCTTAGGTAGAGTGTAAGCTTCTGATGGGCAGAAACAAAGACTTTGGGTATTTGTATTTCCAGTGATTCTCACAGGGTCCAGGACATTGTAAGCACTGTATAACTTTCCATTCATTCATTCACTCATCTCACACAGACATCCAGGTTTCATAAAAAGCCCTTCCCATGGCAAGATAAAGTCCATCCCAGCTCAAAGGAAGCTGCCCCAATCAGCCGTGACACTGAACTGTCATGGGAGTCCCTTGGGGTGGGCAGCACTCACACCCCATATGACCTGATGGGCCAACATCCATGTAAGACAAAGACTGAAAGAGGAGCAGCTTCAGGCCCAGCACCCCAAGGTGGGGGTGGATTTCAGGGCTTAGCCCAGGTCATGCCTGAATGCATTGGAGCACACATTGGATACAAGGAAAGCTTTCTTTCTACTCAATCAATCGATTCAACTGGGAGAGGAAACCAAGCCTTGCAGGCCAACTTTTGGGAAAGTGGAGCAGGGCTGCCCTGGACAATGCCAGAAGATGTCATCATTCCCTGAATACTGTACCCTAATTACAACTTAGTGGATGGGTCCAAGGGAAGTTCTTGAGGCCCAGAGACAAGCGTCTTGCCCAGGGTTATACAACCAGGAGATTAGAACCCAGGACTTGCCGGCTCCAAATGCCACATGGCTTCTCTAGTACCATTAAATACAGGAAGTTTTAGTTGTAAAGTTTTACATGTAAAGGGGAACCCCATGGGCCCTGCCAAAATTACCATGGAATACTGAGCAACAATCCCGTCGGCATCTCCATGATAGATGTACACAGCGCCCATGTAGTCATTCTCTTTTGGAGCCCCAATGGCGACATCTGAGGAGAGAAGAAGCATCAGGGATGGAAAGTGAGAACCCTCCAAAGGAAGAGAACAACTGCCCCTACACTTGGGATGACTCAGACCCTCCACACCAGAAGAACTTGGTTCTTGGAAACACAATCCACCTGTCTGACAAGTTAAATACCAGTTTAGGGTGGACATGAAGGAATTTTTGTTGTTGAGTTGTTTCAGTCAAGTCTAACTCTCTGTGATCCCTTTGGGGCTTTATTAGCAAAGATACTGGAGTGGTTTGCCATTTCCTTCTTTTTTCCTGCCATTTTGTAGATGAGGAAACTGAGGCAAACAGGGTAAAGTGACTTGCCCAGAATCTCCCAGCTAGTAAGTGTCTGAAAACTAGATTTGAAGGAATTTTTAATGATCATCAAAGAGCCAAAGGGAGCCTGGAAAAGAGCAAAGGGATGGGGCCTTGTCTCCTGGCGGTGCCTTCTACCCTTTGGCCTTCACCACTCTTGCCACCTCTGGTTCTCAAGCTGGGTTGGAATGAGCAACATTCAACCTTTCAGGGCCTTGTCTGGACCCTTGATAGCAGGCACAGCAATCAATCAATAAGCAGCATTTATTAGATGCCGACTATGTGCGAGGCCTGGTCCTAAAAAGTGGATATGAAAAAAAAGGCAAAAGATAACTCCTTCTCTTGAGAAGTTCATGGTTTATGGGGAGACAATGTGTGAACACCCTTGTTCAGATTCTATGGTCCGCTAGTGATCCTTTATTAAAGGTCTGCTAGGTGCAAATCCTGCTCTCAATGAGCCCCCAGATGGTGGTTAGACCCAGATGCTCGAGTTGGGTTAAATCTCAGACTTTGGGCTCAAATCTCTCCTCTGATGCCCCTGGGGCCTCCCTCAGGGCCCCTTCCATCTCTCATCTCCAGTCCTCCAAACTCTGCTCTCTAGAGCTCAGTGTGAAGGCTGCAGTGACCAGCAGGGACAGCAGCAACAGTAAGGCAAAATCACAGATTTCAGGAAATGAAGATCAGGGAGTGACTAACTCCCCCATCCCCACATAGTTCAGCTCCAGGCTCCTGCCTTTCCTAGGTGGACTCGGGCTGGAGGGCCAACAGTCAACTCCCATTTCCAGTATAAATAGGAAGTTCCCCAAGAAGACACCATGCTTTTCTAGTGCCTTGCCCCCTGACCTGGGAACCCGTCGTCATCCAGGTCCCCCAGGTCAGCGATGCTCTCCCCAAAGTGGGCATTGTAGACTCGGTCACCATCCAGGACCAGCTGCTCTTCCAGGACCCCCTAGGAAACAGGAAATGGGACAGGCTGAGAAAAACAGAGCTCAGTCAGCTACCCACCCTGGCTCACGCCCCTCGGGAAACACCTGGATAGAGCCCATGCCTGGCAGCTGCAACCTCACCAAAACCATCCGCTGACCTGTGTGAGGGGAAGGAAGGTGAGCCAGGGGACCCACAGGAAGGAAGACTTGGGAAGGGGACTTCATCTGAGTCCCAGAGCTCAGACTTTAGGCATTCCCAGGCTGAAGAGAGTAATCCTGAGGAGTCATCTGAGGGGTTCGATGACCTATCTGGGGTAAGTAGTGCAAGGAGAGGAGGGGAGGGGAGGGGGGAGAGAGGAGAGGAGAAGAAAAGAAGGAAGGGGAGAAGAGAGGAGAGTGGAGGAGAGAAAAAGGAAGGGGAGCAGAAAAGAGTAAAAGGGAGGAGAGAGGAATTCTAGGAGATGGGTGTTGAAAGAAATGGCATCTGAGGTGGGGGAGCAGCCTGTGCAAAGGCCCAAGGACAGGAATTGCAAGACCAACTTGGACGGACCAAAGAGTGGGGGAAGGGAGGTAATGCATAATCAGACTGGGCGGGAGGGGGGGCAGGCTCTGAAGGGCTGACCTCCAAGTCTGCACTTGATCCTATGGACAAAAGGGAGCCATATACACTTCCTGATGTAAGAAACAGAATCATGACACCTTCACTTTGGGAACATCACAGCTCTCAGCACGATGCACCCACACAATGGGCACCTAATAAATATTTATCGACTGACCGATACCATTGGTCCAGGGCACAGCCCAGAGCAGACACTTAACAGGTGCTTAATTCATGCTCATTGAAATGAATTCTAGACTTCCTGGGAACACACACATATAAAAATTAGTTTTCCCACATTCTATGGATAAGGGATCCAGAGGGTGAGGGAGGTCGAGCCCCACTGGGGCCAGCCCAATCTTTGATTATTTTCAATGTGTCATCCATCACTCATCTCTATCCTATCTCCCCCACACTGCCAGACCCCCAACTCACATTTCCTCTGTTGATGTAGACGGTGACTTGGCCCTCATCCCTGATCTCAGAAAACATGGGCGCGCCGACCAGCAGGTCCGAGAGGCCGTCTGCGTTCAAGTCAACTGCACATAAGGAGGAGCCAAAGTAAGAGCCCATCTGTAACCAAGGCGAGTCACAACAGAGCATTCAGTAGGGGCCGCACATGGAAAAGCACATAAGCTGGTTTGACTTCATCCTCTTTTAGACCCCCTCCATGACAAGCTCCCCACAGGCCAGGATTGGGGCCCCAAATCAAGAGTCTTTCCCCTAGGGTCCCTAAATTTGGTCCATCCCCTTACTTACAGATGAAGAAACTGTGGTGCATATGGATTAATGGACTTGGCCAACATTAATATAATATTAATTAAGTAATTAATTGTAATAATATCAGAGACAGGATTAAAACCCGGGTCCTCCAACTTCCAGTGCTGGATACACAGTAGGGGTTTAATAAATGATTTTGATTGGACTCGACTCCAAAACTAGCTGTGGAAAGAATACCTTCACAGTGCCTTCTCACCCAGAGAAGACTAATGGCAGTTTTTAGAAACTTAATGAACCTGAGCCTAATCTCTCCAAGGGCCTTGGCTGAAGGCCTACCACAGGAAGAATTTTTTCTATGTTCCTCCAGTGAATAGACTTCTAAATAGATGTGCTAAGGTTGCAAGGGCAGTCAATAGCCATAATAAATGTGCCTCATTTATCAAAAAATCAAGACCATAAATCTGTCAGGGCCAAGACAACTGGGAAAACCAACTCTCACGAGATGGAGCCAGCCTGGGGGGAAACGTGCTAGGCTAGGAAAAAACTGGGCTGATTCCTCCCATCATTTAAGTTTATGAAAAAAAAAAAAGCTGTGAATGTGTGAGCTCATGGGAGAAAGAAAGCTGCAACCCACGAGCCTGCTCTCCAAGGAGGGCACAGGCCAGGCCAAGAATTCTTTTTTTTCCACTTGGAATATAAACCAACATCCATTATATTAAAACAGAAAGAAATTATTCCCAGGACTCATAAAATTCAAACCCTTTTTTATTTTTAGTTGATAAACATAAACATCTCCCTTCACATTTTTAGTCTCTTTGACAGAATCACAGGCTCTCTGAGGCAGAAGGGACCTCAGAAGTTTGGCAAGATTCATTTTACAGATGAGGAAACTGAGGTACAAATAATGAGCATCCAAAGTGTGTTTGAAGCCAGGGCCACCGATCCCATAGCCAGGACTCAGTAATCTACCAAATCGCTCTTGTATTCGATCAAGAATCCCTTGACAAGACAACCAGCACAGAGTTGACAGGCCCCCACTTGCAAGGATGAAGAGCTCCCTACTCCTCAAGGTGCCCCACCATCCTTTGGGACAGCTGTATCTCTCAGTACCCTATAAGCCTAAGATTACAAATCTGGAGCTAGAAGAGACCGCAGAAACCAATCTAGTCCATTCTCCTTGTTTGGGGAAGCTTTTCCTGGATTTGAGAAGAAATCTGCCTCCCACAGCTTGGGGAAGTCACTTGACCACTCCAAGGCTTAGTTTTCTTAGCTATAAATTGCTCAGAAGGACAAGGTAAGATGGCCTCAAAGATCTATTCTGGCTCTAAATCTGGGGTCCCCATATCTTCCATGAGTAATGCAGATTAATGAAGAAGAAGCAACATGTGGCAGATTGGAAGAGCAAAGCTGCCTTTGCTAGCCGATGTCCAATGATGGAGAAGAACCCCAAGTTCAAAGGCAGGTGAGTGGAAGGAGGGAAGGAGAGACCCAGGACCATCTAGCAGAACAGGCTGAATCCTTTCTCCACCAGTCAACCTTTCCATGACAGCTGCCATGGCCCTCAGGAATTTTCTCCAGGCTAAACACGATGAGGAGTAAGTGTGGAATGGAGGGAAGAACTACCAGTCCAGACCCCAAGCTGAGCAAAAATAAATGGGGCCAACAACTCTGACAAAAACCGGGCAGAAAAGCTGAAAGGCCTTTGGTCTGTTTGCTCTGCCCAGTCGTGAGCATGTCAAAGAGCTGGCCATCACCTCTTCTTCTTGCCTGTACATCTGACCTGGAACCCAGCCCCATGAAGACTCTCAAGGGGAGCTGCTCTCAGTGAACACTTCAAGAATGCTGAGGGCATTATTGGATGAAAGCCCAAGCAGGTCTCCATTGGCCCAACACCAGCCACCTGCTCCAGGGCCTGCCTTCATTTCCCTTCCAGACTCCCCATGAATAATCTCCAGACAAGAAGATGGGAGCAGGCAGAAAGAAGAGGGAGGGAGGGAAGACTGGAAGGCTGGCCAAATGAAGCTGGCTGGGTTCCTGGCCCAAGGAAAAGAAGAAAACCTGGAAAATGGCAAACTTTTCAACCTGAGGCCTCCTCCTCACTCTGCCACAGTCTCCTTCAGCTTCCGGACCCACATGAAGCTTAAAGAGAAGGGTTTGGGAGCATCTCTAACACACCAGTCCACCAACTGTTATTCTGGAGACCCAGGAATGGGCGGAAGTATCCGTTCAGCGAGCCCTGTATCATGCCACTTGTCTTCTGCCCCAAACGAACAGAGGAAAGCCAAAAGATGAAAGCTCCCTCCACCTCCAGGGGAATTTTTTTTTTTGGACTCTTGGTTGACTTGACTTTTAGCCCATCTGGTCTCTTCCTAGCTTCTATCCACTGTTCTTAGCTTGTGCAGGGCTTCAAGTATTTAAGCAGGTCAATCAGTTCAGACAACAAACATTGTCGTGGAAGCATTGGGAGTACAAAGAAAGGCAAAGCCAATGCCTGCCCTCCAAGAGCTCACAATCTAATAGGGAGAAAATACATAAATAACCATGTGCCAACTGGCTATTGCAGGATCAGCTGGAGATGGATATTTATTAAGCCCACTCCCTTCCCAGCACTGTTCCAGAGAGAAAGCACTAGAATAAACTCCTGCTTTATAAGACGGCCTTGAAGAGACCTCACAAATCCAGGGGCCACTTAAGTTCCTTTAAATCATAAAACATTTTGTGCAAGCAAGAAATGGTTTTGTTTAGCCTCACAGACCTGAAAGGGAATTCAGAAGACATCCACCCCTTCATTTTACAGAGATGGAGGAAACTGGGACCAGGGAGGTTGATTGGTCCAAGATCAATTAGAAGTAACCAATTAAGGCAGAATTTGAATTAAGATCTTCTGACTCAATCTGGGGCTCTTTCTAACCTACCACAAGTTTTCTAACTTGTAAAATTATTCAAAAGCTTTTTTGAATGTCACCATCCTTACAAAAAGAGGAATATTGAAAACTGCATGTTATTGAAATTTGAATGGAATGAATGAATGAATGAAAATTGCATGTAATTGAAAAAATAAAATGACAATTAAAGAAAAAAGTACTATCTGAAAAAAAATGTCAGCAACCTAAGAGAGGCAATGTAATGTGATGGAGACTCGGACTCGGGAAGACCTGAGTTCAAGTCCTTCTTCAGATACATCTTAACTATGTGGTCCTGGGCAGGTCACCTAACCTAGTTTGCCTCATTTTCCTCATCTGTGAAATGAGGAGAGTGGACTCAATGTCTAATTTTCTGACTATAATCCCATGAGGTCCAGGTCACCTCCCAAAACCATCAGCCATCAATAAGCCTTTCTTCGACCTCTACCTACCTTTTTGCCAGACGCCTGAAAGATCTTAACCAAGGAGACTGATCTTCGGTCAACTCTGAAAATATAAACCTGTGAAGGGAATGAAAGAACACATGGATCATGCCAGGAGAACTTCAGGGCTACTGACCCTAACTACAATGCTAGAAAGGGCTAAAACTCATTCTCTCCCCCTGCCCATGCTCCCACCAATCCCCCAGGTTTATGTGCAGACCCTAACCATTAAGCAGCACGGTGCAGTGGATAGAGCATTAGATTAGGGTTGAGGGACCCAAGTTCAAATCCTGCTGCTACAACTTACTACTCATGTGACCTTAGGTAAATCCCTCAGCCTCAGTTTCCTTGTCTGTTTAAATGAAAGATTTGCACTAGAAGACCTCTCAGGTTCCATGGAGCTCTAAGGCCTAAATTCCAGAAGCCCAGTCAGTTTCCAAGAACAGAGACACAGCATTCTACCCAATAGTGTACTTCATTTAGGTCCCCAGCCCAGACTAGATGGAGTCTTGGAAAAGACTCTCAGTGTCAGTCACCATTTCAAAGGCTTGAAGGCATTTCAACTATGGCAGACCCACTCAAGGTTTGTGATGGAGTCATAGAGGTCACCTCTGAGGCAAAAGGAGAGGATCAGTTTGGAGACCACCCAGGTGTATCATTCTTTACTATTCCACGGGCTCCCACCTTGCCGATGCCTTCATCCTGAGGCGCTCCCCCAACAATTTCAGTGGAGGACGGCTGCACAAAATGACCGGCAGTCACTGCGTATCCTGAAGGGGATAAAAAAATAAAAATTGAGAAAAAAAGAGGAAGAAGAAAAAAATGGTCAAAGCATTTCTAAAGCAGCCCCCTCCTTCTCAACCTGAATCCCAGCAGCAAAATGAAGGTGAGCAAGTAGCTGAAATGCCATGAATACATGGAAGCAGGAAGGGATTGATCATCTATCACAGCACAATGGTAGACAGGGAAAGTCAAAATATTCAAATTAAAGAAAGGCTCCAGGTGTGGAGAAGTGCCCAAGAACATGGCAGCAGTAGGAGGAAAACTCCTATGTTTGGACTAAGCATATCATTCTCTCAATTTTTGGGTAGGCTGGATGAAAAAATTAACCAGTCAATTTTCAACAAATCCTAATTGCACCTGAAGGCTTCTAGCCATCTTCCCCAATTTCTTTCTCTCAATTCCCCCCACACCTTCTTGTTCCAAACAAACTGACTACTTGGCTCCTTCTCCCATCCATCACCCACCTCAATAGATTTGTATGTGCCCCTCTCTAGAGGCTGTACCTCATTGTTGGATGCTGGCTCCCCCAATAGACTGTAAGCTTCCTGAGGATAAAATCTGCCTTTTACCTTTCTTTGAACCCCACAGCTCAGGGTTTGGCTCATAGGGGTGCTTCATAAATGTGACTGGGTGGCTGACTCCTCACCTCAGCCTCTTGGAAGCTCTAACTTCCCTTCAAGGCTCAGTTCCAATAAAAGGTCTCTCCTGATGTCAACAGTGATGAGCATGTCCCCCTCAGGAAGAATGACCTTCTATCTACTTTAGGGATACAGTCATCCCTTCCATATTACAGAGGGGAGGGACATAGGCCAGACTGGAAAATTCCTGTAAAATTTTTTGGCCCTTCCTTTAGAAGAAATCTGACTTATTATGAATTAAAAGATAAATTTTAGGGGCAGCTAGGTGGCACAGTGGATAGAGCACTGACCCTGGTGTCTGGAGGACCTGAGTTCAAATATGGCATCAGACACTTAATAATTACCTAGCTGTGTGGCCTTGGGCAAGCCACTTAACCTCACCCCCTTGCAAAAACAAACAAAAAAAAGACAAAATGTAAATATTATATAATACCATATGTATATTTTATACATTTCTAAATTTTTAAACTTTTTCTATTGATGGCTGACCTTTGTGTATCATCCCCCCCCAAATTCCCACTTAACATCTTATGCCAACCCTCATCTCAATTTAGCATAGCCTCAATGGGGCAAGTTGCAATGTAGAACCAATAATTGTCCTTGCAAAGACCTGTTAGCTTGACCGCTGCTTAGCATGATGTCTAGCACATTGTCTGCCCTTAATAAATTATTGACTGATTGCTTTGCATATTGGTGATGGGCATACATTTCATTTGCATACCTGTTATTTTCTCCTGAAAGAGTGTATCAGGGCAAAGAATGGGGCTTTTTGTCTTTATATGCTCAGTGTTTGGCACATGGTTGACATTCAATCAATGCTTATTGAATTGAATCAGACGTTCTGACAATAGTGAGCATGAGTGGTCTGAAAGCCCAGGCCGCTCTGAGCTCCTGTTTCCCATTCTGAGCAGAGTTCTTTCATAGCTCCTACTTACACATGTGTTATCCAGAATCATAAAGGAACAGAACAAGAACTTAGTGGATCTTTCAGAATCCTCCCTCCGTTGTTAAATTTATCTGAATTACTACAGTATGAGTCACCACCGTCTAGTGGTTGACCAGTGATGAGTCCTTGGACCCCCTTGGCCAACGGTCAGACTCCACTGCTGAGACTAGACTGAAAAGTAGATAAGAGCAGGATGACAAGACCAGCCTGAGGCTGCCCATGGCAGGTCAGAGCTGAGACAGTTTCTGTTCCTCCTTCCCATACTTGAATCTCTCCATAACAGTTGATGGGTTTCCCTGATGGCCAAGCAAAATGCCCCCAGGACAGTGCAGGCCCCCCAGTCATTGCCCACTTTCTTCTAAGAAGAAATCTGAGGTTTCCATGTAAGACAAGAGAACACGCCAGCAGCCGGAGGGGAGGAGGGGGAGCATTGGCCTTCACTGCTTTCAAAGGAAACAACCTTTTTAAAATCTTTGATCCAAATAGAACATGTGCTCTCCTCCCATTAAAAGCCAGCGACAGGCAGGGGCCTTCTCTAATGAACTTGTCCTAAATGGAGCTTTATAATTCGCTGCTGAAAGACGATGAAAGAACAGAAGGCTGTAATTCCTGCCGTGTGTGTGCCCCCTGCATGCTCCAGTGCTTGCCCATCATCATTCTTGAGTGGCACCTGTTGGCTCCTTTTTCATTTAGAAAGATTAAAAGGTTTGGGAAAATAAGGGAAGTCCATGGGCAGCCCTAATTACAAGGTATATCAGCCCTGCTGTCCACCGGATGACTCTGACCTCTTCACGTGTCTATTTCCAACCAGCTTAGAGGGTTCCCTTTGAAACCCAAATAGATGCCTGCTGGAAACTGGGAGGATGCCTCAACCTTATTTTTAGACAAAACCATTTGCTGCATTTGACCATAACTAGCAAATGACCTAAGCCTGGAGCTCTGGCCCCCTGAGAGGTCTGCTCCTCCCATCACCCCTTGAATATCCAACTTTCCACCTCTCTTCCCACTGTGCCCAAACAAGCCTGGTCCCTCACTGCCTGAGTACTGCAAAAGCCTTCAAATGGTTCTCACCTCTACACTGTCCCCTTTCCAAGTCATTTTTATACTGTTCCCCAAATAATCCATCGGAAGCAGGGGTCTGGATATGTCACTCAACAACCTCCAGTGGCTTCCAGTTGCCTGCCAAAAATTCGAACCCCTCTTCCTGGCATTGAAGGCCTTCCACAGACTGGCAGCATCCCATCTTCCCACATCCCTCCATACTTTTTACAATTCAGCTAAGTGGACTATTCTGGGGCTCTTAGACAGCCCCTTTATTCTGGTGATTCTGTGGCCTTGCTGCTATCCCATGAACTGGAATGTCCTCACTGCTCAACTGTTATCTGTTTAATTCCTAGCCATCCTTCAAAGTCCATCTGAAACCCTGGAGAAAAGTCTTCTGTGCTCCCCCCCCCCGCTCCCAGCAGTCTTTCCAGACCTCAGAGGGGGCCTATGTTTTTCTTTAAGGCCCTTGGGTTTAATATGGTTATCTTATTCTTCCTCTCCTGGTCTGTCTATGAAGACAACGTCTTATCTCCACTTGTACGCTGCTTAATGAATAAATGACTGAACAAATGAATGAATAATCCTCCTCCAAATACAATTCTACCCAATAAAGAAGAGTACATGCTTATGAGAAGGGCTAAGCAAGCAATAAACCAGCAAGATCCTTGTGGACTTCTCTGTGGTTTTTTCCTGAACCTTACAGTCTTGGATCATCTCAGGGACGGGAGCATTGGGCTGAGAGCCCAAGTGGCTCTTCCAAAATTTGACTCAATGGAACCATCATATTTTAAAAAGGCCTTGCATTTGAACTGGACTCCAAACCCCTTCAAAGGTCTAAACCCACTTTTCCCAGCAGTTCCCCTTCCCTGACCTCCTCAATGGCCCCCCAGACCCTCACCTAGGTATGTGTAGCGCCGGTTCATGATGGCCTCATCATTCAGCTTGAAGGACATGTTGTCTGTGAGGTTGAGGACCTTGACTGTCCCTGCCCAGTAAAAAGAACCTGGTGCTCCCATCACGACCAGCTCCTGTCAAAAAAAATCACACAGGGAGAGCAGTAAGAGAATCTGGCAGGAAATGGCCAGAGGCAAGGCCGAGAGGCCAGCATGTCCACCAGTCCTTCTCAAAGAGGTCCATTCCTCAAAGACAGGTCAAGGACCTTTACCTTTTTCCTTTAGAGTGACTTCATGGTAGCCTGAGGACCAAAGGGGTCAGAGGACATGGGTAAGAGTGGATAATTCATGAGGGTCTTAACAATGAGGAGCCCATTTCTTAACCATTCACTATGGAGCACACGTCTTGGAAAGGCTCCAGAATCAAGAATGAGCACGAAGTGGCAAGCCCAGGTTCAAATCCTTGGTTGATGACCTGGTGAGGAGTGTCATCTCTCTCTATATGGGATGGTTGTAAGGGGCCTCTCTGCTCTCTTTTTCTGATCTGATGCTAATGAAAGGAACCATAATGACACCAAGGCCAGAAAAGCACAGAGGACACAGCCCCTTGGGAAGGGATATCGCCCCCATTTGACTAATGAGAACGTCAAAGGGAAATGGCTTGCCACAGAGCTCGTAAGAATCATCAGCAAGATTTGAACCCAGATCTTCTGACCCCCAGTCCAGCACCTCTCTGCTGTGGATGTGACCTGCACTGGAAGCTTGAGCCCCATACTTGCAGGGCAGAAGATGGGGTTCCTGTTCTGTTTACACAGGTTTATAGGTCCCTTTTTGCCTTCCAAACTCACAGAAGTTGATAAGTCCCGAGTTAAGGAGAGGAGAGATGGCCCACCAGAAGTGGGAATGTGAAGACAGCAAGAGGTGATGATGGATATCCCGGCAGTGGGCAAGAAGGTGGCTACTCTCCAAAGAAGGCTTCCCAGACACAGAGGCAGAGCTTCCACAAAGATGTGACTCCATCGAAGTCCAACACTGGACCCCTAGCACCATGTTGTTTTATGTGGAGTAGAGAAGGACTGGGAACCTTTATGGGATCCAGAGCTAGAAGGGGCCTCAGAGGGTGACCCTTTGATTTTGTAGAGGAGGAAATAAAGGCCCAGCCCCCCAAATTGTACTAGAATCAAACCCCGGGGTCAGTCCAGATTGTTGGCCACAATCACTCCTATGGCTCAGTGGCCCAGGAAAAATCAAGAATGATGCTGTTGATTAAGACAATGAGAACCTTGATAATTTAATCGAGAATCTTGATCCCCAAAACCCATCTCCCTGTGGCCCACCTGGTGCTGAGTGTCTCCTAACAAACAATCCAACTACAGAAGGCCACTTGGTGGCACAGTTGACTAGAGCACTGGCCAGCCTGAAGTCAGGAAGACCTGAGTTCAAATCCAACCTCAGGCATTTTGGCCAAGTCACTTAACTGCTCTCTGCCTCAGTTTCCTCAACTGTAAAGTGAGAATTAGAGAAGCACTTACTTCCCAAGGCTATTATGAGAATATTTGTTCAAGTGCTTCCTTAGCAGAGGGCTTCCACCAAAGTTCAATAAGTGTTTATTCCCTTCTTTTCCTCCCTAACTTAACTCATCTGGCCCTTGGAGGACACGGATGCCAAGCTTCATTCAGGTTAGGGAGGACCAGCCTTGGCCTTCAGGAAGAGAGGCATTAGAAGAAGGCTTCACATGTGGGGGGGGGGGGGTTGGCAGGACCACTAGCTCACATTCCTGCACTGCTCAACAGTCCACAAAGCTTCCTTCCCAGCAACCTCAGATACAGGGAGCACAAGGTGCCCCCAGAACTGCCTGAGGATGAGGGTGAGAAGGTCCTATCTGGAAGAGAGAAGTGTCAGATCCATTTCAAAAATGAAATGGTTTGAGTTTTTTAGGAAAAGACTAACCAGAAAGCATTGGGGCTAAGATAGCACAGCCCTGGGGCCTCTGTCAACCCATCAACCTGGGAGACTCAGGAACAGGGGTAAAGGCAGCTGAGGCCTTACTGCTGAGAGTGTGGTGCAGTGGTTACAACACAAGACTTGGGGTCAAGAAGATGGAAGTTGAGGTAGGAGGATGCAGATGACTCCCTTCTCCTGCTCCTTTCCCCGTGTGATCTGGCTCTTCTCTGCTGGGGCTTTTACACTGTGGAAGCTTCTTGCTCACAGAGCTTGGAATCAGAGGATTTGGTAGATTCATAAATCACAAGATTTAAGCAACAGCATCATTCTTGACTTCTCCTGGGTCACTGAGTCATAGGAGTGATTATGGCCAACAATTGGGACTGACCCCAGGGTTTGATTTTAGTACAATTTGAGGGGTTGGGCTTCTGTTTCCCCATCAATAAAATCAGAGTCACCCTCTGAGGCGCATCCCATGAACATTCCCGGTCCTTCTCTACTCCACACAAAACAACATGGCCCTTGGGGTCCAGTGTCGCAGTCAGAAGGGAGCTCAGGGCATCGAATCCAACTCCTCCATCTTACAGATATGGAAACTGAGACCTGCAGAGGGCTTAGCCGGGTCACACAGGCTGTGGGTGACAGGGCCAGGATCAGAACCCCCAATTCTAACCCATCAGCTGCCAGTTCCCAAGTCCCAGGGACAGGACGTGTCCCGGAGTACAGGGGCCTGTGTAACCATGTCCCCAGATGGTGCCATGGCCCATCGCTGAGAGGGGTGAGACTAAAGAGGAAGTGGGAAAGAGGCAAGAACAGGAAGGAAAGGCAGCTCTGAAGGGGTGCCCAGCACTGCGAGCATGAGAAGCAGATGGGAGTGGGTGCTAGAAGCGTGGGGAGGAGAGAACTGCTCATTCAGGAAGGAGGGAACTGGGGAGAAGGGCAGAGGAAACCATCGTCCCGGGGGCCTGGGAGGGCAGGCTCTCTAGAGGAAACCCCAGTGACAAACGGCCGGCACCTTCCTTCCCCCGTGGTTTCCTCCCCAGGGCTCCCTAGCTGTGTTAGGCTGGAGCATCCTCCCTCAGCTCAAGTAGGTTCCAAGGAGGGAGAGAAAGAAGAGGCCTCAAGATGGGGGGCTTTGGGGTGTCACAAAGGACTTCTGTCTTCCTTCAAACACCTGAGGATCACCAGAAAGGAACCCAGGGACCACCCCACCCCACACTCATTTTACAAATGAGGGAACTGAGGCCCAGCCCCAACCCAATGGCTCCTCCTTCTTCCACATGACCCCCCCCACTAAGACTTGACAAAATCTAGTGGGAGCTCCCACCAACCTGCTCCAGCTCCTTGGCATGCCTCACACCATCCCCTCTCCCCCTGTTTCCACCCCAGTTTGGGGAGCTATAACTAAGCAGAAGCTCCCTGAGGGTAGGACTCTCTTCTTTTTCTCTGGCTATACCTAGCACAATGCCTCATATATAGTAGGCACATAATAAAAGCTTGATGCATTGAGTCCAGCATCTCTCTGTCAGGACCCCTCTTCCTCAATGGTCTTCTGGAATCATGGTTGGTCACTGAAATTCTAGAGGATCAATGACAAATGGATAAAGGACCACCCTGCCTAGGGATGGGGCCACAAAGAAGTGCGTGTGAGGTGGAAAAAAAGGAAATAATTTTAAACCATGAATGAAATTCAACTGAACAGGTTTCTCAACAGTGTCCTCAGCCAAAGCAAACACCCCTTCCCCAAGCCAAGAGGAGAGGGGTCCCAGGCCAGTCTGGAGGGGCAGCAGGGCCATGATTCCCAAGCTTAGCACAACGTAAGGACCATGGTGGGTCTAACACCCCCTTAGAAGGACAGTAGGGTGGCAGGATGCTGAAGGTGCAAGACCTGGGGAGCTGCCCGGCTGACCCCCCATTTATCTGTGCTTCCTGGTCCATGTCAAGGGGCAGGGAGGCAATGAGTTCAAAGGAATCTCTGGAACAAAGGGAAGCCCTGAGGGAGGAGGTGCCTGGGAACCCAGGGCAGCTGCCAAGCACAGAAAGACCAGGAAACAGCTGTCTCTGTCCAGGGGCTGGGCCAAAGGGAGTGGACGGATCCCTGGCACAGCCAACCAGGTCCCTCACCTCACAGCACCCCAGCCTGGCATCCCAGGTAAGCCATCCCCAGGTGCAAGGGCACCAAGCACATGATGCCACCTGGGGAGGGGTCCACTGGGGGCAGGCTGGAGGTCAGAAAGGATAGCCCTGGGAAGAATGAGGCATCTCTGAGGTGCTGGAAGACCTCTCTTTTCCTTTAGCATCCAACTGTTATGCCACCAGAGGGGCTAAAAGTTTGAAAAGCACTGTGCAAACATTTTCCCATTTGATCCTCACCAAAAAAGTATCTAGATTTTTAAAGGTTTTCTTCTTGAAACACAGATCAACACACAACACCCGACACACATCTGCTCTTGAAGAAATGCAACCACAGCTAGGAATGGTCAACTTGACCAGGAAGAATCCCTGGTCCTGAGAACCACCATGGACAGCAGTAGCCGCAGGGGCCGCCCGCCCTGATTCACAGGACTCGGGGGCAAGGGAGCGGGGGGCTCCATGCCACCTGCCCAACACCCCTCCTCAGTTCCTAGACAAGAGATGGAGGAGGGCCACTCCAGAATCCTTGCCAAGGATCGACGGATCGGCCCCAACTCAACACTGGTTGCAAGCCTGGGCCAACGAGGCATCCAGCGGTCTAAACCTTCTTCTGGAGAAGGCAGACTACTCCATCTCCTAAGAGCTGGTGCCATCTAGAAAGAACTCCAGGATCTCCCACCATGTAGGCCAACTCAGACCCTCACCACAAACCCAACAAAGGGTCACCAAGCCTTGCGGAAAGACCTCCACCGCCCATGTGGCCAGCACCCATTGCTGGTAGATTACTTTGTACAACAACCTTGCATTTGCCCCACCTTGCAGCTCTGCCTTGGGAGACCACTCTGAAGTCCGAGCCCCACAGTGGCCCACCTGGCACCCCCAGGGCAAACCAGGACTTTTCAATCACCTTGGAAATGAGCACTGGTCACTCTCACATGGTCCTGGCAGTGACTGTGAGCAGTCCAGTCAAAGTCTCCTCTTAGAGGGTTCAAAGGCTCAACTTAGGAGGTGACCCCAGAAACAAATTCTCATTTCACAGATGAGGAAACTGAGGCCCACAGATGTCACAGAGTCAGAGACTCATAGACTTAGATCTTGAAAGAGGTTTGGGGGCCGTTTTACTCATCGGGAGCTGAGGCCCAGAGGGGTTCTTTTAAGCCAGAATGAAGCCCAGAGGAGAGAACAACAGTGATCCAAGACACCGCCACTGCCCCTCACCCCCCACACACACAAACACAACACACATACTCCCCAAGACAATACTCACGCTAGTGAAGAAGCCCGCTATCCCAGCTTGGCAGGAGCCGTGTTCCTCCCCATATTTCTTCTTATATTCTAGATGGAGAAGAAAGGGAGAGAAAACCACAGTAGGGGTCAGTCTGGGTCAGCTCGGCTGTCTCAGCTTCTTCCCCAATTGTCCAAGGAGGCCTCGGGCCACAGGCTGAAGAAGGGGGGGACTCTTGCTCACAATTAGCACAGCTCAGGGGGCTTATCACAGGCTTCATACACACTTTTCCTGGACCCTCATGGTAGCACTGAAAGGGCCACAGACAGAGAGCTCCAGGAGGTTGTAGAGGTCACTGGTCCGCCTCCCCCTGGGATCTGAGTTTATGGAAGGACCTGGGTTGAAATCCAGCTCCTGTCCCTTATGACCAAGGAGACACTGGGCAAGTCACTCCTCTTGTCCTTCTCTGTAGAATGAAAAGGACAGACTGGATGATTTCTAAACCATCTTCTCTCTCTGATCTATGCTATTCTGACAGATGAGAAAGCCAAGTCTCAGCGAGGCCAGCGGCTAGCCCAAGGAGAGCCTCGGACCTCGGCCCCTTGACTCCCAGGACAGCGCTCTTTCATTTCCTCTTCCCAGTCTGACAGCCAACTCCATCTTTCCCAGAACTGAGCAGAGACCTTATAAACCAGTCAGTTTGCAGACAAGGAAACTGAGGCCCAGAGAGGACTCAAAGAGGGGAAGGGAAAGGAACAAGTATTTATGAAGTGTCTACCATGGTCCAGGCACTCCTCAAATATTTTCTCATTTGACCCTTACAACAGCCATCAGAGGTAAATGCTTTGGTGATCTCCATTTTACAGTTTAGGAAACGGAGGCAAACAGACTAAGAGACTTGCCCAAGTCACTAGTCTGCATATGGATTTGAATTCAGGTCTTTCTAACTCTGGGGTCCAGATCTCTCTCCTCAGCACCCCCTATGGCTGCCTCTTGGGGTCCTTTAGCCCTGGGTCTCAGTGACTATCTACTCCAACCCATGTCTCCCCAACAAACCCAACAAGGGGTCATCAAACCTATGGAAAGGCCTCCAAGGAGTAGCACCCCATCCCCTTATTGGGCAGTCACTTAACTTCCAAATACAAAATCTGAGATGGGGGAGCGGGGGTAAGGTCCCAGAGCCAGAAGACCCTGTACTCTGCCCAACCTCATTTTTCCTTCTTTATGACTTCTGTGGAAATACATTTTCTGGGAGCAGGGTCTCCTGGGAAAAAACATACTGATCACCAGCATGCAGATAGCACCAACCATGGCTCCTTCTTCCAGTCCTAATTCTGAGACCCTCTGAGGACCCCAGGCCCAGGTTGGCATGATCTAATTTCCCTTGATGGAGAACTCACTACCACTGAAGGTGGCCCTTCCTCCTTGCGTTGGCATCTATGTTGGGGCGATTATGTAGGAGTGTGTGTCTGTGCTTGTGTGTGTGTGTGTGTGTGTGTGTGTGTGTGTGTGTGTGTGTGTGTGTGGCTTGCTTGGCACCAGGTACCCTCTGGTCCTCTCACCACCCCTCACTTTATCAGTGCCTTTCCTAAAGCATACATGGCCACCAAAGAAGTGGATGGCCCATGGTAAGAACTGACCACCTGGAAGGATGAAGGACCTGGCCCCCCCTTCACGCCACCAGAATGAATGGCAGCCCTTTGGAGATGCCCCTCACACTTCTCTGTGGGCATCCAGCCCAATTCCTGGACTGCAAGCTCCCTGTAAGTGCCCTACTCATTACCGGGTCTCCATCACCCAGCCTGGGGTCTAACAAGCCCCAAGCCTTTATCTAACCCGTCTTTATCTGATGCCAGCTACAATCAGGCCCACACTGATTTCACAGGAACCACAATGAAGGGGCTGGAAAATAAATGAGGGGTCAGAGCTGTCACTCACTCTGGTGGGCCCCATAACCAGACTCCCCGGGCTTAACAAAGGCTTCTTGACACCCTAGGCTGCTCTGGGAAACAGCTGGGGCCACCCGCTCTGCCTCCGGGGGCTAGATTCCCTTTTATCTCCTGGCAGTAGCTCTAATTCTTCATCATTTCAAGGGTTTTCTCCTCCTCCTCCTCCTCCTCCTCCTCCTCCTCCCTCCTCTGGGCCATGGCTATCAGGTCTTCATCATTGCCACATTCCCCATCGCTCATGGCTTGAGGAGGGAATAGAGATGCCAACCCCTCGCAGCCTTAGCTGCCTCTATCTTTTATGCCTCATCACTATGGAAATAATGCTAAGCCTTTACAGAGGTGGGGGCCTATGGATGTGGAACACTGGATACTGTCAGATTCAGCTTTGGAGAATCACTTTTTGTCTCTGTTAGTTCTTTGATTTGGAAAGGATGATGGAAACACAAACGATACCAATCATTTCAGTTATTTTGAGAGTGGTCAAAGGAAGACAAAGAATGGCACCAAACAGGTGAGGCTATGACCATCCTCAGCACAAGCCACTGTTCCCTCCAGAAGTCTACATCTCTGCCCACAGGGGAAGCGGAGCGGGCAGGGACCTCAGGCAGGTCTCCACCAGGTGGACAAAGCAGGTTAAGAAAGCCAGAGAAGGCCCTGGCCCAAAGTGACCAGGAAGTGCCAGGGTGGAGGTGGGCATGGTGACCAGGCCCTGGTTCTGCCAGGGAGGGCTTTTCTTCCATACACAATGAGCATACCCAGCTCACCATCCCATGGGCTCCCACTGCTGGGAAGGGGGGTGGGGTGGGAGGGGCTCCCACAGTGGGCAGCCTACCTCCTTCCCAGCCCCAGCCCACCTGGGTGAGGAGGTGAAGGAAACGGAAGATGAGGCTTCCCGCCATGGCAAAAGGAGAGGGAGAATCTGGCTTTGTGGGTCTCCCTCATCTCTCCAAGATGGAAAGAAAAACAGCCTGAGGCAAATAGGGAAAGCAGAGGGAGATAGTGGGGGTCCCCAGCCCCTCAGGAGTCAGCTGGCCCTGCCCCAGCACCTTCCAGGTGAGGAGAGTGAGGCCAGGGAGGCAAGCCCACCCAGGTGGGTGCCACTGAAGGCTGCGATTTTGCTTATGGATGAATTAACAGTATAAATAATAAGGGCAGCTAGGATTTCTGAACTGCTTTAAGCTTTGCAAAGCCTTGCCGTGTCAGCTCATTTGACACAACCCCGTGGGGTGTGGGCAATTTACAGAAGAAGAAACTGAGGCAGACTGGGTTAAATGACTGGCCCAGGATCACGCAGTAAGTGTCTGAGGTAAGATTTGAACTCGGTTCTTCTTGGCTCTAAGTCCCCCACACGATGGAAGAGTGGGTAGTGGGCTGTGGTTGGGGAAGACTCGGGAACTTGGGGTTCGAATCCTCCTCTGGTCCAGGCCTCTTGGGATCATCCCACACTAGACAAGCTGCCTTGTTTCGATTGTTCCTGCGCCTGCAGGAAAGTGTGGTGCCAGACACTCATCTTCTATGGCAGAGAGCTCCAGCAAGGCAGCTCCAGCGTACAGGGCCATCCTCCCGAAGCCTGTCCCTCGGGGTTTCCCTTCACAGATCTGAGGGAGGGGTTGTTTGCTTTTTAACTGTCATTACCCCTGAAGAAACAGCCACCTCGATGGGTTGTTTGTAATATATCTTCATGGTTTCATAATTTTCGTTTAACCAGGAAATAAAATAGCAGCAAGGAAAAAATAACTTTCCAACCTTAAAATATTTCTGAATTCCCAATGAGGGTGGAAAATCCAGTTCCATGATGAGTAAATGGAACTCCGTAACCACTGGAAATAGGCTTTTTTAAAAAAGTGGAAAAAGCTGTAAAGGAAACACCAAGGGACAGCAAAACTCGAGATTCTTGGGGCCGGCTCCTGTGGCTGGGCTGGTGCCAGGCTGACCATTCGACCGACAGTTCCAGAGGCTGGACCATCCACACCGGCAGGGAAAGTGGATGAAAAACGCATCCTCCCGCGGATGACCTGCGACTTCAAAGTAAGCCTCAGGATTGGGGCCATTGTCACTGATAATGGGGGACGTCCCCCCAAACCAAAGGGCAGGAGGAGGCGGAGAAGAGGCCGCATTTGGGAAATGGCACCGTGTTTTTAATGCTTGCCATCTTTCCCTGGACGGTAAGCTCCACAAGGGCAGGGGCTGGTTGCTTTAGTCTTTGAACCCCCAGGAGCAGGACGCACTGGTCAGCCCGTGACTGTCATCTACTTACTTACATCTTGACTCCTCCTTTAGACCGCAAGCTTAGCTTAGGGCAGAGGACATCACAGGTGCTTAATAAATGCTGACTGATTGACTGGAAAACTCCTGAAGGGCAGGGGCTGGTTTTACCTTTTCTGGCGATCCCCAGAATTCAGGACAGCACCTATACGTTACAATGCCTGTTCGCTGACGCAGACATTAAGAAGCTTTATCAATGACAGCTCTTGTTCTCATTGGTGCTTTGAGGTTCTCCTGGACATTGTAAAATGCGACCCATCTTCCCATGCAGAGTCCCACAGAAGAGCAAGGCGACACAGTGGACAGTGCCCGACTTGGTAGTCAAGAAGGAGTGAGCTCGAATCCTTCCTTAGGCATTTCCTAGCTGTGTACCCCAATTCCCTCATCTGTGAAATGGGGACATTAATAAGCACCTCCCTTCCAAGGTGCTGGAAGGATCCAGGGATCGGCTCCTTGTAAAGCCCTGCAGCCCTTCTGGTGCTGGAGAAATGAGAGTTGCCCCCTCCTCTTTGGGCCCCAGGGCCTCTGATGCCTCCTTTGTATGAGAAGTTTGGACCAAAGATTCCTTCCAACCCCAGAACTCTGGGCTTCTCCATGCCCACAGGGTGGCTCATCCCCCACCAACCCATAGCTCACTCTGTCTCTTCTAATCATGGGCAGGGGGTGCCCATCGCGGCCCAGCCTCAAGAATTCTTCTGCATTAAGGGACAGCTGTCGTTGTGAGCCGGACTGTGGCAGTGGGTTTGGACCCCAGAGAGGAGACAAGAGCCACTGGAGCTTCCCTGCAGAAGACCCTCCCCTGGGGAACAAGCAGCTTCTTCAGAGGAAGACGTGGTGCTGACACATGGATCGATGGCTGGGTCTTGTGCATCAACCTTCACAATGTCTCTCTGTCGGCCCCTTCTCTCGATTCACAAAGCCCTTGGACCCTCAGCGTCTCTTGCTTCACCAGCTTTCGTTCATCCCCCTTTCCAAACCATCCCCCCCACACAAATGAGCCCCCCCAGTCTTCACTTACAAAGGTCTTAAGTGGCTGCAGAGTGGACAATCTTTGTGGCTCCCTACTCCTAGGCCATGTCTGGGGGGTCCAGGTGGCCCCCCATTTCTCTAGGACTTATTTCATATTTTTCCTTCATACCCTTTCTGTTCTCTGGTCAAACCAGCCAACTGGTGATGTCATCTGTTTCCTCCATGCCTCTTCCTTGGTCACCCCGTGTTTCTGGGGCTCCATTCTCCTGCCAAGCTCAGCTTAGCTTAGGGGCTATGCCTACAGGATGCCCCCCCAATGATGTGTCTCAAAAATTCTTCAAGCTTCTCTCCAGGTCCCCCTTGGTCCACATGCTGCAGTCCCCAGGAGGAGGGAAGCTTCTTTAGAGAAGGCACTATTGGGGTTTGGTTTGTTGTCGATGTCCCGTCACCCCAACTCCAAGCCCAGATCCTTGGGTGTGGACCTAGGATGTCACTGGGGTGACAAAGAACACGGACTCTTGGCTTAGTATCTCCAAGAGTCACCTGAGCTCCAGAGGCCAGATAACCTTCCCAGCTGGGGCTGCCACCGTGCACCAGGCACTGGGCCTGGAGCCAGGAAGACCTGAGTTCAGATCCCACCTGGGACATGTCTCAGCTTTGTCACCTCAGTCTGCCTCAGTGTCCTCAGATGTAAAATGGAGATCGTAACAGCACCTTCCTAACCCAGTGATTGTGAGGATCAAATGTGATCAATGCAGAACATATAGATTAGTGCTATGCACATCCTAGGCACTCTGCCCAGGGTCACAGAATCAGGACCCATCAGGTGGGAAACTTGAACTCAGGACTTCCTGGCTCCCAGCTCATCAGTTTGTTATCCAGGGTCTCAGTTTCCTCAACCATAAAGTGTGGAGGTGGCTCAAGTTGGTCTCCAGCTTGTCCCTTCTGACTCGAGATAGCTGACCCAGAACCTCTGACCCTCTGACCGTGGGACATGCAGACTCTGCCCCATGAGATGAATCCCCTTGCAACTGAGCCCATCCATCCCGGCATCACCTTTGAGGGGCCACAGACAGCCCCCATTTAAGCCCTGGGTCATTTAGAGGGCTAGTGGTCCCATTAACAGCCCCCCTACCATTCTCCTCCCTCTGGGGAGAGAGGAGGGAAGGGGCGGGGGAGGCAGGAGAGGGGCCAGTCTCTGGCGGTGTCAGGGATCACAAGGTCCCCCATTCCTCCCTTCCAGCACCTCCTGACCAGCATCCTGCCCGGCAAGCCCTCGAGGCGCAGGAAAACATGTGACACGGGGGGGGGGGGGGAGAAGTGGGGGGCACAGTTCAAGGCCTCTCCAGCAGCCTAAAAACCTGGAAACCCCAGAAAGGGAGAGCAGATCCACAACCAGAGGCTGAGGCCACCCCTCCTGGAGGCGGCCCACCCAGACAGGGCAGGGCTCGAACATGCTCCAGAAGCCAGGGTCCTGGGCAATGAGGGTCTCAAAAGAAAACAAACAACCCCAGCAGCCGGAGAGTTCTCCGGCCATTGCTACGAGGGGGGTGAGGGGGCCCTCGGCTCCCAGGCTGCTCCGGGCAAGCGACGGTCCCGGGCTTTCTGACCAATCCAACACTGAGCCACCCCAGGCACAGTCTCCCTAGTGACCAGGTCATCCCAAGAGCCACTTAGAGGCTCTTACAACCACCAGAAAACGGATGAGCATCAGGTGTTTTTTTTTATAACGAGAAGTCCAAGGTCCAAGAGGATGGAAAGGTAGAAAGAACCCGGAGACCACTGAACCCACTGCCCTCAGTTTACAGAAAGGAAAAATGAGGCCAGAGAGAAACAGAGGCTGGCCCTGAACTCCCTCCACTCCTCGGGTTCTTCCCTGCCGAAAGCCCTCTGCTTAGAGAAAAGGGGGGCTGAAGGCACATTTGTGGGACCCCACCATCTCCTGAGTGAGGTTGTGCTGGCGGGGTCATTTGTGGGAAAGCATCATCCTAGATCCTGCTCCTTCCACCCCTTCCTGGCACCTGGGGCCACCTCAGTGCCCCTCCTGTCCCCAGGGCTCGGCACCCTGACCTTGAAGATGAGAGCATCTGAGGGGATGTGAGGGCCCCATCTTCCCCTCACCCTATGACCTCCGCTCCAACCCACTGGCCTTCTGAAGATCGGACTTAGGACCCTGCCCCAGAAGATCATGGTCCCTTAGGATGCCCCCTGCTGGGGGGGGGGCGCTACATTTGGAGATGAAAATGATCCTAGCCCAAAACAACATTCCTAATTTCAGAAAATAAAATAGAAACATGGACAAAAATGACCTTAAAAAAAAGACCAGTGTTTTCCAAAGATCATTTGGGAGGAAATATCATCAACATCAACTCAAGTTTGGAGAGCAGTGGGCAACACAACACAATGGCCTTACCTTCGTAGCACGGGATCAGCGTTCGGCCTCTGGCCTGGAGGTTGGCCGGGATGATGTAGCAGAAGCCGTGGGGGAGGATGTGGTCCGTCTCATAGTAGATATTTTTCCAGCGATGCGCACAGGCCTGTGAGGACAACAATGACGGGGCAGTGAGAGGGGTCCAGAGCAGACCCCTGGCCCCTGGAGGGACCTGCTAGGACCTCTAGTGGTTGGGCAGGAGGCACACAGAAGACCTCCAGGCCACCTTCACCAAACACACACACACTTGCACACACACACCACACATGCTACACACACACACACACACACACACACACACACACACTATGAGCTCAACAGATCACCAGAATGCCTCTGAGAGGATCTTCAGGGGAGCACAGCCAGGACCCCAGGAATGTCCCTCCAGGACTACAGGGCAGCCAAAACACAACCAGGACTGGTGGCCTGTGCAACGCCCAGGCGTGCAGGCCAAACCGCCCCCCATGGGGGATGGGGACCCACCCATTTAGGAAAGACGTTGCTTTCTTAAAGTACCAGATCAAGCCTATTTGATCAATCAGAATAATTACGGCGGGCTTATTTCCCACATCCATGTGCTTCAGACACACTGCCAAAAGTCTTGCCCCTCGTCTAACAACATGCCCCACACAATAGAGACATGGCATCACAAGGAACTATCAGCTAAGGAGGAGGAGGCAGTTTTACGAATTAAACTTCAATTGCTGATCCTGTAAAGGAGAGAGAGGACACGAGGTGAGGTCACAGGCTGACCAGGAAGCCAGGAAGCCCTGGGTCTCGGTTTCCCCACCTGGTAGAGTCCTTCCACCACCGCCCGAAGGATCACATTATGATTCCCGCGCATCTCTAGTCACCTCCCCGGGCTGCGCCAGCACCCTCAGTTGGAAGTGGGGGAAGTGCATGTTTGTGAATCTTGGACTGATCTGTATCCAACACTGGTAAAATATCAATACTGCGAGGCTATCTTTTGACGACCAAGGGAAAGCCGGGAGTCAAGAAAAAGAGTTTTGCAGTTTCCCAAAAGCAAGACATTCCAAGGTCTTCCTTCTCATCAATTTGGGACTCCACTCCTAAGAGAAGGGGTGGGCTGGTAAATGTTTAACCACCAGACATGGTGGTTCAACCCACAAGTTTAAACGGAATTACTGGCATTTTCTCCACCACTCTCGGAAATCCGAACAATCAATCAAAACAATGGCTCGAGACCTGATTTAGAGTTTGTCCACTTCCAAAATGCTCACCCTGAAAACTGAACCAAGATGACCCCCCCACCTGGTCCTGGATACGAGGAACCCCCAACAAAGAAGTGACATCAGCAAGGAGGGAAGATGGGCTGGTCACCTGGCAAGAGGGAGGTATGGAAAGGAGTTCGCCTGTGGAGAAAGGAAGGAAGGCACCAGCTGGAGAGGAGGACCCTCTGCAGTGAACTGATGGGAGGACTGGGATAACACAAGTTGCACCACAGGGGCAGGCATAGCCAAGACATCATGGCAGACATGTCCTAATGACAGCAGTCTGAGTGCGTGAATGTTCTTATCCTGTACTAAGGACGGCTCACTTTTCCCTAGTTCTTAAAGATTTACAAAGAGCTTTACATATAACATCTATTAAAGATCCTGTGTATTGGGGCAGCTGGGTGGCATAGGGGCGGCTAGGTGGCGTAGTGGATAAAGCACCGGCCCTGGAGTCAGGAGTACCTGGGTTCAAATCTGGTCTCAGACACTTAATCATTACCTAGCTGTGTGGCCTTGGGCAAGCCACTTAACCCCGTTTGCCTTGTGAAAACCTAAAAAAAAAATCCTGTGTATTGTAAAAATCTCATATAGGTAATGTAAATGTCTGTATATTATGGGTATCCCATAGACAGACCCACATACCCACAAATGTATATATACAACTTGATCCTCACTAGAATCCAATAAGATAAAACTCCATCTAATGGATAAGGAAACAGGTTCACACAGATCCTAAGCATCTGGACCAGAATCTGAACTTGGATCCTCCTGAGTCCAAGGCCAGGGCCCTAACCACTGGGTCCACCCTGACTCCTGCTCATGTCTGTGATTATTTCTTCCCCGTTCCAGTGCAAGCCCTTTCATTCTGCGTCTGTGACCAAGTGACCAAGATTCAAGCTAGGGAGTGGGCCTGGACTTCACCTTCTCCAAGGTCATGGCTCTGTGCAGTCCACAGATCCCCACATTTGTTCATGACCTCTGACATTCACAGGGCTATTTTTATGGGATAAATCAGGACCCTGTAGTCCCTTGTATTGTAACAGTCTTCCTTCCTCCTATTCTGATTGTTTGGTGCTAAAATAGCCTGCTTATCAAAGAGCTGAAAACTCCATGAGGATCGATGGGAACTGTAAAAACACATCATCACCGGATAAATGACCATTCCTGTTCTATGAGCAGAGTTGCACGTCTCATGTCTGGTTCCATCTTGATAACTTGCATCCTTCTGGCAGCATGATTGAATTCTTAATTAAATCATTTATCTGATAGGCTGTGGGCACCATGGAGAGGAGACTGTGGTCACCAGAGCCAAGAGTTCTCAGAGCTGTCTCCAGACCAAGGAGGTTGATATTAGTGGTCTGATAAACAACTGACATCTCGAGACTCACCAGAAGGAACCATTGCCCTTCATTACTCATTTCTTTAAGTCAACCCTGTGTTCACAACACTTAGATAATGGGCAGTCGGGTTGTGCAGTGGATACAATGCCAGATTAGGCTATGTGACCCCAGACAAGTCACTTCACCCTGTTTGCCTCAGTTTCCTCATCTGTAAAATGAGCTGGAGAAGGCAATGGCCAACCCCTCCAGCATCTTTGCTAAGAAAACCCTAACTGGGGCCACAAAGAATTGAATGTGACTGAAAAACAACTAAAAAATGTGTTTCACCAATCATTTTTTTTGTTTCAAGTACCATGAACAATTTATTTCAGAAATGACACATAAAAATTGGGGGAGGGGGGCAGCATGTCCAATCCTAATACTAAGATGATGTCCAGCTCCTAACCATAAGGTCAGCAGCCAGAGTCAGTGGAAGGAAACAAAAAGAAAGTTTCTCTAAATATATCTTGCAGAAAGAAAAGACAGAGAGCCTTTCACTGAGGAAAGACAAAGTATCTCTATATATCCATGTTCATTCTCCTCCCTGTCCTTCTTCTAGATGTTTTTTCCCCCAAAACAAACATCCGAGAAACTGCTCTACCTAGCACTAATTGCTCTATTAATCTTTCCTAAGGAGCCCCTTGGGTGGAAGGGGAGACTGAAGAACATTAACAGGAAGGACATCCGCCTTCCCTGACCGCTTGGCGAGCACTGAGTTACTGGATCAGAGACTCCAAGACAACCCAGTTTCTAGGGCCTGCCCAGGCTTCCCCTACAGAAGCATTCAATGACAACCGCTTCCTCTGATCGTTCAGAACTAAGTGAATCATTTCCAGTGATTGGAAACTCCCACTTTCATGCTGGCTCCCATGGGGGCAACCCCGGGCTGGACCCAGAGACCTTTGCTCTTTCTTCCCCAGACAAAATGGCAGGAGTGACGTCCACGGACGCATCCCTGGGAAAACCAGGTGACAAAAGTTGGGGAGGACACGGGCCACACCTGCTTAAGTGGGCTGATCATTAGTGAGGTCACTAATTTTGCCTGTCATTCAAATGTGTGGCTGTTGGGAACACGCCTCCCCTCCCCCCTAGAATGAAGCTCTTTGGGGCAGGCACCATGCCTTTCATAGAGGCATCTCTAGTCGGGCACTGCTCGAGGACATAGTATTGACTACAGCGGACCAGACGCTGTCCTGAGGCCTTTGTAAGGCTAATCTCATTTGATCTCCCACCAGCCCTAGGAGGAAGGTGCTATTATTATCTACAGGTTTGATTTGAGGAAACTGAGGCAGACAGCATTACTTGCCCAGGACCACACAGCTAGGAAGAACCTAAGGTTGAATTTGAACTCAGGTCCACTTTGATTCTTGACCAAGTGCTCTCTCTGCCTTCCACTAGCTGTCTCTGAACAGGACACCAAGGGTAAGAACACCATCCTTGGGAAGGGGCTTCTTTAATTCCAGTATCTCTGTGTTAGCCATGATATTCTGCAAGTTTCCCTACAGTGGATCCTGGCAGAACTATAGAATCTCAGAAGGAAGGGCTCTGGGGTCATCTTGTCTGAGCCAAGAGAATGCAGAGTTAACCAATCTTAGATCCAAGAGCTCTAAGGGAGGGATCCTAGGATCTGCACTCGGGGCTTCGATGAGGAAACTGGGGCACATGGAGGCAGCATCACACTGGCATTTGAATTCAGGTACTCTAACACCAAGCCTTGCCCTCTGGCCTCTATATCACCGGGAACCTCCTACTTCCCGAGGGAGCCCAGAGCACCTCCAGCTACTTTCTCATTTTTAGGAAGTTTCTTTTGACATCAAACCTAAATGATCACAACTTCCATCCGTGCCCCCAGTTCTTCCCTTGAGGCCCAAGCATAACAAACCAACCCCTCTTCTTGAGGCAGCCCTTCAACCATGGAAGCCAATTGCGGCATCCTCCCTGGTCTCCAGGCTCAGCGTTCTTGGGTCCTTCAACCCGTCTTCACCTGGGAGGAGGTCAGCCTTCCACTCAGTCTCTTCCCTCCCTCTCATTCCCAGTGTGTAACTTGTGCACCAGAACCCAGTCCCCCAACACAGAGAGAGCCCTCCAGCTTCCTCCCCTAGGAACCATGCGCAGCTCAAGGTCCAGACTCTAAACAAGATGAATCCCCATGGTCTGGGGGAGGGGCAGAAGGATGGAATGATCCACCCATCCTTTAGTTTGAAGACGGGATCAACGTTGAGGGTCTTTTCTCAATAAAGACCCACTTCTGGTTGTCATTAGCCAGCAATGTCAGCAATGTCAGCAATGCGACACCTTCCCCCTTTAAACAAGAATAAAAAGGGGGGCAGCTAGGTGGCACAGTGGATAGAGCACCGGCCCTGGAGTCAGGAGTGCCTGGGTTCAAAGCCGGCCTCAGACACTTAAGAATTACCTAGCTGTGTGGCCTTGGGCAAGCCACTTAACCCCATTGCCTTGCAAAAACCTAAAAAAATTTAAAAAAAAATTTTTTTAAGAATAAAAAGGGGGAAATGTTCTCCATAGGGTAGCACAGATTCCTTCACCATCCTCACCCACAAGGTGCCCATGTACTCCAGTAGATGGACTGGCTGTGGGGTGGGATGGCACAGGAGGATGGAGGAGTTCTCCGTACCATCCCCCACACTGGCTGCTCCAAGACCCACCCAAGAGACTCAACCTCTCTTTGAGGGTTCCACCCTCCCCAAGAATAGACATCCATGTGTACTAGCACAGAGTGTGTAAACACGTGTGTCTGGACCATGTGTGTCATCCAGCATGTTTTACATGCATCCACGTGCCACCCAGTGCATGGTGCTACATGTGTGTTACTGATTGTGTGTTGTGTGGCATGTGTGTGGCATGTGTGTCACCTGGCCTGTTGCTGCGTGCATTTCATGTTGCCTGGCTCATGGTTACATGGGTGCTCTCTCTCATCTGAGTGTGTGCATGCACATGTGTGTGTGCCTGCTACACACATGTCTAGAAATATGTACAAGTGTCTGACCCAAGTGTGCCGCATGCTACCTTGCCTGTGTGTGCCTCACACGCTATACACACCAAGCACATGTGTGTGCCGAGCCCGTGTCATGTGCATGCACTGCCGGCACACCCACCCACTTCCAGGCACAGCCAGCTCAGGAGAGCTGCTCTTTCTGGGCTTCCGACCCAGGCCTGGAGGAAGTTCTATTCTTTTCCAGCGTCTAACTACAATCCTCCCTCCTTCTCTGTGACAAGCAAACTCTCTGTCCTGACCTTTCGAGCAGAGAGGAACCAGCTGCTCATCCCCCTTCACTCAGTCACTAGAAATGGTCCCAGGGAGAGTCCTCAGTTCCCCCAGTCTGGGCCAGTTCATCCCCAAGGGGAGGCCTCCATCCTCCCAGTCTGGGTTAGTTCATCCCTGATGTTTTCCTCTGCTCTTGGCAGCCTCTCGAGGACCCTCTAATGACCTCCTTTGCTCTGCTTTGGCCCCACTATGAATCCGCCTGACAGAAAACAAGACTGGCACCTCCTATTGGTCTTTCAACCTTAAGATTCATTGAGTCAAATATTAAGTTATCACTTACTGTGTACCAAGTGAGCATCAAAGCTACAAAGAAAAAAAAGGAAATGATTTCTGCCCCCCAACCCAGGTTCAGGGGCATCCCTCTCTGGTCAACCCCCCCCCCCCACAATAATATAGCCTCTTTGAGGACAGGGGCCAGCTGACTTTTTCAGCTGTACCTTCAAGGTTAAGCCATGGTACCCAATGCATAAGAAGTTCTTAATAAATGTTTTCTCATTTATTCATTTAGAACTGGCCATCAAGTCCCATACCCTCCTCCATTTTACCAGTAAGGAAACTGAAGCACAGAGAAGTTCACACACCTGAGGTAGGATCTGAACCCAGCATTTCCTAACTCCAACTCCAACCCCATATCCATGGTAATTAACTACCACATCAGCTAGCATTAACATACAAAATCCCTGTGCCTGTCCTAGGGATGAGAAGACAAAATGAAAATCACCCCTGCCCTCAAGACCTATTCTATGAGGGGAACCTCTAACAACTTCCCCATCCCATGTTGTGGTTTCCAACAAAAGTCAAGACATCAGCGACTCTGAAAGAGGCATGCAAAAAGAAGTCAGCCCAGGGATAACGAGAGGCCCGTCTATGTCTCTGTCTTTTCACACCACTACAGAGGAGGCTGGGAACCAGATGTGGGGTCCAGAGAATCCCAGGAGACATCCCGCCTCTGGCATTCATCTCCATATTCCCTCTCTGAGACTCAGCTTCCTCACTGAGGTAGTGCAGATAACAATACAGGCAAGTGCCAACCTAAAAGGGCTCTCGCAAGTACCAGCCTCCTAAGTTGTTGCAAGAGCCAGCCTACAGGGCAGCTGCAAGCACCACTCTACAGGGTTGTGGCAAGAACCAAATGAGATAATGTTATGCACAGAGTTGGTCAACCTTCAAGTTCCTTGAATGATAACTATTGCCCTATTGGAAATGACAGAATTTCTATTATTTAATATATTTATATATTTATATTATTTATTACATTATTTTATTATTATATTATTATATAATTTTTCTATTCTATTTTATATTATACTTCTTGGCATCCTAATATTGGCATTCCTGAAGTAGAATATTATATAATTTTATATAAATTTATAATTATATAATATATTTATTATATGTTATATAAATATTTACTATATTTAAATTTTTAAATTATAGAAATTATAGGCATTACTAGGTGCCACTTAATTAAAACCACTGACATTTATAGGTCACCCTAAATTATCCAAAACCCTTCACATATATTAACTCAGTTGAGGCCTACAAGAACCCTGGAAGGTTAGGAGTCTTATTAGGTTAGAAAGTTGGAAGATGAGAATAATGAGACTCAGAGAGGGGCAGGATTTGAACCCAAGTCTCTCTAACTCCAGGTCTGGCATACTTTCCACTATACCGTGCTGTGACTATTAAGTGACTTCCCTGGCATCTCCTCAAAGCACCCAGTTCAACTGATGAAGCCTGGACTGTGTGAAGGCTGAGGCAGAATCCAACACAAAGTCATCAGTCCTTGATATGGCGGCCCCATTGCACCCTTGGGATCTGGAAGAAGGTGGGCCTGCTCACCAGCACTTGGCCATCTGCTTTGGGCTGCCTCGCTAGGCTGACCCCCATCCATTCATCATCCCTGTCTTCTTTGCAAGTCTTTCCACAGGAAGTACCTCGACTCTTTCCTGAAAAGGAAGTAGAAATCATGGTTTTCAATGACAAGGATGCAGTTTTCTCTGCTTTGTTAGTTTTCAATCATTTTTCTCTATTGATTAAAAAAACTCATCATTTCTCCTCATTAAAAGAGAGACAGACAGGGGGTAGAGAGGGAGAGAGGGAGAGAGACAGAGAGACAGAGAGACAGAGAAACAGAGACAGGCAGAGACAGAGACAGAGAATACATCATAGAAAAGAGGGAGAGTGAAAATGCAAATAGGAGGAGGAGGATGGAGGACAGGAAATGTCTCCACTCCATCTCCAAAACTCCCAAAGGAAAGCTCACCCACCTCGAAGCATGTCCAGTTCTGTGCATCTCCTCTCCGGGTTAGTGTGGACTCTACATTTAAAAATAGCTCCAGGAGACTTCACAGAAGCACTATACTTGGAATCTGCCTTCGGAGCACCAACAAGAACCCTGAATATCAAATAAGAGGGAAAGAAAAATGCCTTAACATGGCAGAGAAAAGTAACCAGGGTCTACTTAGCTCACAAGATCACAGTTCTAGAGGTAACAGGGATGGCAGAGGTTATCTAGACCGGTCACTTCATTTTACAGATGAGGAAACTGAGACAAAGAGGCAGATCATCTAGTTCCAGTCGAAGCTCTCTCTCTTGTAACATGCTAAGGTCTAGATCATAGAGCCCCAGTTCTGGAGCTAGAATCCCCTCAGAGGCCATCTCATTCAAATCCTTCCTTTTAAAGAAAAGGAAACTGAGACCAGAGGGTATGATAGGAAGTAGGGCTTTTCTGGAGGCACCCCAGTCAAGCGGCATATCCCAGAATTTAAAGGCAATAACTTTGGTCTGCTTCCTCAGTGAGTTTCCCGCTTCTCTCTTCTCTTCCCCCTTCCTTCTGGCCATGCTCCTTCCCCCCCCACACACACACACAATGCTCTTC
Organism: Macrotis lagotis; assembly: GCF_037893015.1. NCBI lineage: Eukaryota > Metazoa > Chordata > Mammalia > Peramelemorphia > Peramelidae > Macrotis > Macrotis lagotis. Next base: position 182,119,209 of record NC_133665.1, read on the forward strand.
CTCCAATCACCCCCAAACCACAGCTGGAGGGGAGGGGGAAAGCAGCTGAGATGAGACAGCTGGGTTTCATTATAACTGCAATTAAGGACATGGTGAATACCAGGGATGGAATGATTCACAGACAATAAAGGACAGGAAAACAAAACAAGCAATCAGCATCCTTTCCCTCCTCGTAAACCCAAATGAGCTAAAAGGGGATGAGGATGGCAGAAGGGTATGGGGGGAGGGACAAGGTCCAAGCAGATAGAGGGAGTTGAGCATCCAAAGGCAGCAGAGACATTCTGGCAGTGTGTGGGAAGGCAACAAGGACCTAGGGACTTCTCCCTTCCAAGAGCAACAACTCAAAGTAGTTTTATGCATCATTTAGGGAGAGTCGTCCACCAAAGAGTTGTGACCAAGAAGCAGAGGGGCCCACAACTTCGTAGACTTTTGTGCTGAGTTGTGAACCATTCAGAGACCCTTCTCTCTTTTACTGTGAGACCCCAAACAAGAGCCAGACTGGCTTGTATGGATTTCCCAGTTATACAGGCACTCTTCTCTCAACTCAACTCAATAAGCATCTTCTAAACAAACAATGCCTGCCTTCAAGGAGCTTCCATTCCACAAGGAGGAGGAGTAAGAAAATGGATACCAAAAAAAGGCATTGGGAGGGAAGTAGTAATTGCTTGGAAGATCAGAAAAGTGCGCCAATAAGGGATGACATGATTGAAGCCTTGAGAAGAGTTTAGGATGCCAAGAAGCAAAAGTTTGAAGAAAAAGTGATCTGGGCATGAGAGACAGTCCATAGAAAGGCACTGAGGCGAGAGGTCCACAGAGTGTTATATTAAGTAGAAAGTAGAATGAGGGAGAAGGAGGAGGATGGTGGGTTTCCCCACCTCCCCGCCTGCAGTATAGCAGCCCAAGCCTCTATCAACCTAAGAAAAGTCCACATCCACCACTGCCAATCGAGAGTCAGGGCTGGTCCCAATAGTTCTGCAGGGGCAGTGAGCAAGAGTAGAATAATGATCATAATCAGTGGTGTGCCACTGACAAGTGGTAGATGGAATGACCTCTGTTTGGGAACCACAGGACAGATGAAGTAGGATCGTGAGTTCGCAGGGACAGATCACCTGGTGAGAGTCAGAGCGGGGCTGACCATTGGAGAAGGGGCTGGAAGCCCTGGGACAAAAGACAACCCCTTTTTGTCGCCACTCTGGTATGTTGGGGAAGGAGGCAGTGTTCTGTTTGGGTTTCTTCGAGCAAAAAGGATAACAGCAACCAATTAACCAACCCAATATTTTGCAGTTGCAATACTCTTAACAAATTATTTTTCTTCTATCAGCCTCAGTTTACTCATCTGTAAAAGAGGGATAAGAATACTTATAGGATCTATTTCCCAGGGTTTTCATGAGGTTTAAATGAGATCATGTCTGTAGAGCACTTTGCAAACTCTCAAATGCTCTATAAATGTCAGTAACCAGGATTATCACCTCCGGTCTAGGCCAGCGCCTTCTCGGGCAAACCATGGTGCTCCCTCGCCCCCAGACAGCCACCCAGGCCTGATCTGACCCAAATTCACAGTGACATGTGAAGCAAAATGAAATCAAGAAGCAAAGCACATGAAGGGATCGATTTCCCCACTGCCTTTGGGGCTAACCCTTAGAATCACAAGGGTGAGGGGAGGGCAGCCCCCTCAATGTTTTCACAAGTGAGAGAAATTAATGACTTGACATGCCGGAGCAGAATCCAACACAGTCGAGCTCGAGCTCATGTTGGAGAGTAAGCTTGGAAGAACAAGAAACACTCGTCCCTCTGTAATCCCCCCCAAAGTGCCTCCACAGACTTCCATCTACCCCCAAGGCAAAATGTCACAACCTTGTCCTGGCATTTCATTTATTTGTTCATGTGACTTCATTTCCAAAAAGGATAAACAAAGTAGGGGATTAACTTTAGACAAAAGAAGGGATGATGAATTCCGAATGGGAAGGGACTGCATTAAGTTTCTAGAGTCACCTAATCCAACCTCTTTGTTTTACAGGTGAACAAAGGAGGCCTAAAGAGGTTCAGTTCTTTGACTTGCAGCAATGTGGTCAAGAGGACAGAGCACTGGGCTTGGAATCCGAAAGAAATGAGCCAGAATCCTGCCAAAGGCACTTATTAGTGTTGCTCTGGGCTCCAGTCTCCACTCCTTTATTTTTAAAAATGAGGATGATAAATACTGTGAAGTGACAATGGGAGAGAAGCCAGCCCCAGAATAAGGGGGTTCAGGTCTCATCTCTGACTATACTCTCCAAGAATAGATACTAATCAGCATTGGCAAATCTCTTATGCCAGTGGTGCCCAAGCCTACCCCCAAGGCAGGTATGTGTTCAGTTAATCATAGGGTAAGAAAATGGATCAAATCTCATTCTCCCCATAAGACAATCATGGAGTTTGTCTCCAACAAACTCAATCTGCCCTTATCCCTCAATACTCCCAAACTCTGACCCATCCTTCTACTGTATAAACTCCTATAAAAAAACAAAATCATCCCCTGCTGGATCTGGACAGCTCCTTCAGGGCAGTAATAATCTAAAGGCTAGACACTTGCAAAGACAGGAACAGGAAAATTCCTTCATTCTGCCAACATACCCACGCATTGTTTGTAGTGAGTCAACAAGGGTTTCCCTTTTTTACTTTGGGTGGATCAGCAAGTACCATGGGTTGAGCATATGGATGGATTGTGAAAGATCTCAGATCTCAGAACATCATCCTCAAATCCACTTTTTTTCAAACTTCTCAATTACTTTCAAGATGGCCCTTTCCATCACTCAGGTTCACCACCCCAGAATCTTCCTCCTCCATTCCTCCCTCTTCTACCATCACACTTTCAATCACCTGCAAATCATGGCATTGCCACCTCCATATCTCCTTCTTTGGTTTCCTCTTCATGAAAACACTATCCTGGTCCAGGAAGCTCTCTTCATATAGACTATTGCAATAGACTCCTAAACTAATACCTATCACCATTATATCATCAGCATCATCATCAGCCACCATCTTATCATCATCATCACCACCACCACTACCCTCAACATATCATCATCATCACCATCACTAGTATCTATACAATGTTTTAAGGTTTGCAGAGCACTTTATCAATATTATCTTATCTCATCCATCGTCCATAGAATTACCAAAATGATTTTCTTTAAATGTAAGAAAAGCCATCCCTCCTATGTTCAAAGGATTCCAATAGCTCCCTATTATATCCAGGATCAAATAGGAATTCATCTCTATCAAATTCATTTTTCCCATTCTACTTTTGTATGACTTTTATAACAAATATATAATCAGTGGATCAGTAGTTAAGTGCTACATAGTCTTTAACACATATAAACACTTGAATGCTTTTTTGCTACGTGATTCATTCATGTATATAATTTATAAATAAATACACATAAACATGTGTGTGTACACATTTATGGATATATGCTCAAAAATTTTTACTAATCTAAAGGCAGAATCAAAAAGTTAAAGAATACTAATTGTCAGGGTAGCTAGGGGGCACAGTGGATAGAGCCCTGGCCCTAGAATCAGGAGGACTTGAGTTCAAATTTGGCCTCAGACACTTAATAATTACCTAGTTGCATGACCTTAGGCAAGTCACTTAACCCCATAGCCTTGCAAAAACCAAATTTTTTTTAATTTTAAAAGAATGCTAATCCCCCTATGCTAGTGACATCACAAATTTTGTCCAAAAAAACAATCATTTATCACACTAACTTCACAAGAGTTTTGAGAGCAAATGAGTTCATGTCTGTAGAGCCCTCAGTCCATTTGAAAGAGTTCATAAGCTTCATCAGTAATAGTGGGGATTCATAACAGAAACAACAACACTCCTGTTGTCCGAGGCTTGCAAGTCTCAGTGAGAGGACTCCATCCCAAGACCCTTTCCCCCAAGACCACAAAGAATGGCCTCCAGAAGGCAGAAGCACAAGGTGGCACCTCCTGCCATGTCCCTGGCCTTCCAAGCCCCACGCACCCCTTCCCACTTCCTCTGTCAGGCTCACCACTAGGGAATGGTCCAGACCAAGTCAGAACTAGGAAGCTCCAGGAGGAGATGGAGCTCATTTCCCCTCCTCACCCTCAGGCCTCAAAGCTCTGACAGCAGAGCCGGATTCAAGCCCAGCTGGCAAGAGGCAGAGATTTTTCCAAAAGCCTGAACTATGTAAAATACATCATTTGGTTAAGGGATGGGTTGGGCCCAGCCCGAGAGGGGTGGCAGCCTCGTGGATGGGCCTGGCTACACGTGTTTCCAGAAAACCAGGGCTTAACCCACATCTTGGCAGTGGTCTTCATCTGGGCCAGGGTCCAGCTTGCACTGGAAGAAATGATGAGTGCTTCTTATCTGAAGCTAATACAGCTGGTCCATGGCCAGCCTCATCAAAAGAAAAGGAGCTAGTGGATGACCCCGAGGTCAGGATGGTCCCTTGAAGAGATGGCATCTGGTTTGTTTCTCCTTCATCTCAGAGTTGAAAGAGAGCCACCCCATTAGGACATACTCAGGAAATCTTCCCTGGCCCCCTTTACAGGCTTATTATTCCTCACTCCCTTACACTTTACACTTCTTGCTCCATCAGATTCACCATTTCATTCATGTGGGTACCCCCCCACCACCATCATTGGTGCCCATTCAAGCCCATCTACATTTTCATTAAATCCACCAAAGATTTATTAAGTATTGAGGTCTATGGGAGGCCAGGGACTGGGCTGAGTGCTGGGAAGATGAAGAAAAGGTTAAATAGTCCCTGACCTCAGGGATATGACACTTTTTTGGCCTCCTCATCCTGTGTGATCCCTGAAGGTGCCAATCCTTCCCCACAAGGCAGTCACTTGAAAGCCTTAGTCTGGGTCTTGCCAGCACCACTGTACCATTCCCAGGCTTCCTGACTGGACTGGCTGCCCCTTCGATTGGTGCCAATCTAAATCTATCCATAACCATCCACGCCCGATAGTATTTTCATGGCACCTCCTGCAATGCTGCAGACCACCCGCAGCCCCTGGGTTGATCATCAGAGATCCTGGAGTCCAATCCCAGCTCTCCTTCATGTCACCGAGGTGACCCTGGCTAGGTCACTTCCCCTCTCAAGCAGGGTTACTGTGAAGCACAAGATAGCAGCTCTGGAGCCACTCTCCCCAAATCCCTGGGTTCTTTGCTTCAGTTGAGCTTGTTCCTTGCCCAATGTCAGAGCTGCTGTTTTCTATGAATGATTGCGCAATGGCATTCTGCAAACCATCACTACCTAGGCCTCTAAGCCATGTCCACAAGTCCAGTGGCAAAATGCAGGTGGAGTCCAAGGAAATCAGAGACCCTGGAGAGAAAGCTAAGCAGTTAGGTGGTACAATGGATAGAGCGCTGGGATCTGGCCTCAGCCACTTGCTAGCTATATAACCCTGGACAAGTCCCTTCACCCTGCTTGCCTCAGTTTCCTCAACTGTAAAATGAACTGGAGAAGGAAAGAACAAACCTCTTCAGTGTCTCTGCCAAGAAAACCCCAAATGAAGAGTCAAATACTACTAAAAACGACTAAACAACAACAGAAAGAAAACAGACCCCAATTCTACCAGGGCAATGAACTGACAGATGTCTCAGAGGCTGAGACTCAATTTAGGATCAAAGACCCAAGTCCCTCCCCACAAATGGCCAGGCAGGAATCTCTAAAGGGAAATTGAAAGCAGGAGGGGAGGTCAGTGGGGAGAGCTTAAAAACTCTAAGATTAACTTGCCTTTCACAAAAACCAATTTCCCCCCCCAGGAATCCCTGGTTTTAGTTATCAGGGGTCACCTCTGGGCTGATGTGGGTCAGACAACCTCCCTGGGTCCTTTTTTGTAAGAAAAAACATGCTGTATCTCAACTGACCGGCTGCCTGCCCCCCCAAGCTACCACTTGGTCCTGCTCCTGAGCCCTGCACCCTGAGAGGCAGTGTGGCCAATGACCAGAATGCCAGACTTGAAGCAAGGAAAACCTGGATTCAAATCTGGGCCACCTTCACTTATCGGTTGGGTGACCTTGGAGCAGTCTCCTAATTCTCTCTGCCTTAGTGTTCCCATCTGTAAAATGAAATGAAAAGACTTGTCCTTTCTCTAATAGGACTGGTGCCAGTCTCAAGTAAAGGACTATAGATAGCCTTATAAACTGTAAAGTCATATATAGACATCAGGAGTAGAAATAATAATAATCACAGAAACAACAACACTCCTGTCCAAGGTTAGCAAGTCTCAGTGGGGGGATTCCATCCCAAGATCCTCAGATTCCAAAGCCAGCCAGCTTTCCCCTAAGACCACAAAGAATGGACCCCAGAAGGCAGAAGCACAAGATGGCACGTCCTGCCAGGACTAAGCAACTCCCATGTCCCTCCTCGCCTTCCAAGCCTCAACCAACCCTTTCCACATCCTCTGTCAATCTCGCCTCTAGGGTATGGTCCAGGCCCAAGTCAGAACTTGGAAGCTCCAGGGGGAGATGGAGCTCACTTCTCCTAAGTGAGGGTGAGAGGGGGAAGGGTCATGTTCAAGGCAGGCCCTCTTTCGTCCCACTTAGAAATCACAGACTAGGCTTGCAGCCATGAGGAGAGAGGAGAGAAGGAAGAAAGAAAAATGTGGAACTCAAAAGCTTACAAAAAAGATAAATTTTAAAAACTATTTTTACTTGTCATTGGGGAAAAAAAGAAATCACCGAATCCAGACCAACCCTCTTATTTTATAGGGAGTAAACTGAGGCCCCTACAAGGGACTCATGGATTATCATGAATATTCCAGATCGCTTTAAAATGAAAGGATTGGAGATTAAGAGCAGGAAGATCACAGAGGTCATCAGAATGAAGGGGGTTAGGAAGGCTTGAAAGAAGCCAGGAAGGCGGAAGGTGAGATTAGGTTGGAGATCATAGCAGATGCTGGGGAGAGTCTAGGAGAAGCCCCAGGGTAAGGAAAGGGAACATCATGCAGGAGGAGCAGCCAGAAGCTGCAATCCCGACTTCCAAAGTACTTGGGATGGCCCAAGGTGTAGCAAGAGTGGAAAGGCAGGAGGGGAAGAAGGTGGGCCATGAGGGCTTGAGACATCAAACAGGATTCTATGTTCAATGTTGGGGGACCCACTGGAGATAACTGGGTAAAGGAAAGATATTTGACAGTAGCATTGGGGATGGACTGGAAAGGGCCTAGAGGCAGGCAGTCCCTTTCTCTCTGCCATCCCAGCATAGTTAAGATCTGAGGTGAGGAGGGTCTGCACTCGGGTGGAAGCAGAGTCAGAAGACAGAAGATGTTGCCTAGGTAAAGTCAACCGGCCTTGGTGCCATACTGGACTTAGGAGTGAGAGAGTGTGAAGAGGCCAGGAGGACTCCAAGGTGGTACACTCAACACTACTAGGGAAGTTAAGAAAATGAAGAATTGGGGAGCAGGAGGAGATAATGAGTTCGGTTTCAGGTTGTCTATAGGTCATTCATTTGGGGCAACTGGAGATGCACGTGGTAAGGTCAGCAATGAGGACAATGTGAGGAAAGGGCAGCTTCTTAAATGAAAATATGTATTTGCAGATGGTTATTAGACTCCTCTGTCAATCAATTCCACAATTCTCAGTTGGCATGAGAATTCCAGGAGTCCCAAGGTCAACACTGTTTTGTCCATATAGGGAACTCCTAACACGGGGACTCTCTTCACCCATACAGATCAACAAGCCATCTGTGACTCATAGTTATGAAGAGTAGCCTGGACCCTGAGAGTTGTGCAGAAAAACAAAGGTGTCAGAAGCAAGGTTTGAACATAGTTCTTGCTAAGGCTCTATCCAGACACCACGGCTGGCTCTCAGACATGTATTCTTTATTCATTAACAAATGAGCCAGTTTGACTTTGCTCAGCCACTTAAGAACCCTGTCCTGCCCCCACGAGACACAAAAGACAGAAACCAAAGTACTGTCTCTGGCAGGAAGTGTGGTTCATAAAGAAGTGATGGATGGAAATGATGCCATGGACCAGGGCCAAAGACATTAGCAACCAAGTCTTCGGTGCCAGCAATGGCTGAGCCATCACTCCAGCCTGGCGGGTTCTCTCCCCACCTGAAGCCAGAGCAGAGAACAGACCCAAATCTTGTCCTCTGGAAACTGACTCGGGGCAACTAGGTGGCATAGTGGATAGAGCACCGGCCCTGGAGTCGGGAGGATCTGAGTTCAAATCCAACCTCAGACACTTAATAATTACCTAGTTGTGTGGCCTTGGGCAAGTCACTTTGCCTTGAAAAAACTGAAAAAATAGAAAATGACTTGAGTGACCTCAGTGAATGGAACCTAAGAACCAAGTGCTCCTCTGCCACTCAGGGAGGGTCCCAGAACCCCAAGTGGACATGAGGAAATGGAAACCTACTCTGGACCCAGCCAACACCCCACCTTTGGAGCACACCCATCCTCCTCTCTCTGCCCTCCTCCCACCCCACCCTCCCCCAAAACTCCTGTATGCCTAGGGCCGGATTCCAGTCTCTCAGCTAGATTTTACACACAGAAGTAAATGACTACAATAACCTATTGTTTGATAAACCCAAAGACTCCAGCTTCTGGAATAAGAATTTTCTCTTTTATTTTTTTTTTAAGATAAGCTTTGTTCTCCATTTAAACTCCACCACAAGTCCCTTAAAACTGTCTTTGATTATTGTTCTACTGAAACAAACAAGTCCATCATGGTTGACCATCATCCCATGTTTGTTAGCATGCAGAATGTTCTACTGGTTCACTCGGCCTCAATTCATGCAAATCCTTCCATTCTGTCCCTCATGATTTCTTACAGAATAATAGTGTTCCGTCACATCCATATACTGCGATTTGTCCAGCCATTCCCCATATGATGAATATCTCCTCAGTTTCCAATTCTTTGCCACCACAAAAAACTGCTATGAAGATTTTTGTACATGTGAGCTTTTTTACCCTTTTGATGATCTCTTGGGGATACAGACCTAATAATTGTATTGCTGGATCAAAGAATAATTCCAAATTAGTCTCCAGAAAGGTTGAATCAGTTTACAACTCCACCAATAATGTATTAGTGTCCCATATTTCCCAAATCCCCTCGAACATTGATCATTTTCTTTTCTAGTCACATTGGTCAATCTGAAAGGTGTAAGGGGGTACCTCAGAGATGTTTTTTTCATTTCTCTAATGAATAATGATTTCAAGCAACTTAAGAACTCATTCTTTAACAAAAACTGCTGGGAACACTGGAAAATAATGTTACAGAAACTAGGGCATAGCCCAACATCTCAAACCCTATACCAAGACAAGGTTGAAATGGGCACAGGATTTAGACATAAAAGGTGATATCATAAGGCAATTAGGAAAACAAAGAATAAATAGTTTACCTGCCAGATCTATGGAAAGGGGAGGCAGTTTATAATCAAAAAAAGAGATAGGAAGATTATAAAATGCAAACTGGATAACTGATTCTATTATATTACATTCTTGTCCAAGATCGCACAGGCATTAATAACAGCCAGATTTCAAATCCAGAAAGCCAAGAAAGCCTGGGTTCAAGTGCCCACTGTAACCCTTTCCAGCTGTAGATGCTGAGTAAGTCAAGCATAGAAACAGATATTTAGGACCAGAAACGACCTGAAAGTTGAATCTAGCCACCTCACTAGGACTGAATAAGCAACTGAGACCCCTACAGCTGAAAGAACTCATTTGTGGTCATTCAGCTAGGTGGTACAGTGGCTAGAGTACTGGTCTTGGAGTCAGGAGGGTGGGAGTTCAAATCCAACCTCAGACACTTGCCACTTACTAGCTATGTGACCTTGACCAAGTCATTTAACCCTGATTACCTTACATCCATGGCCATCTCCAGTCATCCTGATTCATATCTGACTACTGGACCCAGATGGCTCTGGAGAAGAAAGTGAGGCTGGTGACTTGGCACAACACCCTCTCCTTCAAACCCAATTCACTTGCTTATGGCATCATCTCCCTGGTGTCAAGGTCTTCAAAAATGAAGGACAAACATTAGAAAGTTATCCGAGGCAAGAGGTGAATCCAGGATGAGCACTCTCTCCACTCCATAATGGTGCTGCTTCACCACCCTTCCCCCTCTGGGTCTCAGTTTTCTCATTTGTAAGATGCAGATGCCAATGCCTGCAGTGCGCACCTCTCAGAGCCAGGCTCTACACTAGAGCAGCTGGCCTGGAAGGCAGTCACACCCAAAGGGTGTGCCATTGGGTCTGATACTCCCCTTCCCAGGATAAGAGGAAAGGACAGAGAAAGAAGCCAATGGACTTGAAGAACTGATAAGAAAACACGTCCCAGGTTCCCCTTAGCTCATCTTTCTGGGCTCCAAAGCAGCAACAATTGTTCTTCCTCCAAGATAACCTCTCTCCTCCCACCAGTCTGGGAACTTTGGCCCAGGGTCTCTGATTGTCCAGGTTCCCCAAGAAGTGGGCAGCACAACCCTGCTTCACTCTGTCCAAAGCTGACCCCAGAAGGTGGCAGGCCAAGAGCTCCCAGATACCCCCATGAAAGTAAAATGAGGAGGAAGATCTGGAAGGCCATACACACCATGTTCAAGGTGAGTAAGCTCTTTTCTAAGCTAACCCCCAACATGTCAAGAGAGATCATTCCTCTCAAGGGTCTGTTCTAAGCAGTTGTTACCATCAAGAAACATTAGAATTCTGGAACCAAAACAGATCTAAAAGACCCTCCATGCCAACTCCTTGTTTTAGAAGTGACTATTGAGGCCTAGATTCAGAAAGGTATCTGCTCATGACCACACAGCTGTAAGCCAAGATTGGAATCTGCAGCCCCCCTTCTGCCAGCTCTAGAGGACCCAGGTTCAAGGCTCTGACATGTACGGACTGTGGGACACAAATCACTTGACCTCTCTGTGCCCCAGGTCACTGAGTTCCCAATCAGAATCTCCATACAAGGCTTTTCCTTCACTAATGAGATCACAAATGTCTTCCCCTCACCAAAACAAAAGGGGAAGAACAGAAGGGGCCAGGCCTAGCAGGGGAGCAGCAAGCTAGAAAATGCAGACTCAAGCCATCACCAATAACAGGAGGCCCCAAATAAAGTCTTGTCACAGTCTCCAGAAGGACTGGACCCTGAGAATCATGAAAGGAGCTCAGGGTTTCAAGGACAGAAAAGAATGAAGAGAACCTAAGTGCTGGGGAATAGGGGCCACTGTCTAAACCAAAAGAATTCTATGTGGGAGCTTGACTTACAGATTCTAGTTTCTACAGATTCATTTCTCTAAACCAAAAAGAAGAATAATCAATGCTGTGTAAACTCAGCTAGCACCGCCACAGATGGATAGAAGGATGGAGGGAGAGAGAACATTGGAAGAAGGGATGAAGGGATGGAGGAATGGATGGAGGGATAGGAGAAGAAAGGGAGAGATGGAAGAAAGTATGGAGGGATGGAGGAATGGATGGAGGGGTGAAAGGATGGATGAAGGAAGAATGGATGGAGGGGTGGATGAAGGGAAGGAGGAAAGGATGGAGGGCTAGGCCGAGAGATGTACTGATAGATGGATAGATAAGACAGATGCTGACATACGTGGCAGTAGCTTCGAGTTGGCAAAGCACTTAACATACATTATCTTATTTGGGCTTCACAATAACCCATTGACACAGGAAATAATTCCATTACCAAAAAAAAAGTCTCAAGAGAATGAAACCAGAAATCTGTAGAAGCTTTTTATTCAAAGGCATTTATTAAGTCCTATTGTTTGACTGGTGTGGGGCTGGATACAAAGACCACCACAAAAATGGCCCCCGCCATCCTGGAGCTTATGTTCCTCCCCATGACCCCTGCCCCATCCCCAATGCACATGTAACAAAGGTGACCCCAAAATTTGGCTAAGTATACCAGGGTAGCCCCCTCATGCCAGCAGGGGTTCAGGAATGAAGGAGAGACAGAGGTATGAGAGTCACCAAGAGATGAAGGAGCTGGCTACCCAGAAGTTGCATCACTTTCCCCAAAAAAGGGAGCTCTGTATCTCCACCGAGTGCCCCGGCTGGGAATGAGGGATTCCCTTGGTGAATCTGACCACAGAGACACTTTAATCAAATCTTCCAGAGTGATATCTTCCATCGCATAGAATTTCAATGACGTGAGTAACCAAGAAATTAAATGGAGTTGGGGAGGGGAAGGGAAGGAGAGACCAGAAAGGGATGTCAGGAGCCCTCACCTGGACAGCTCGACTGTGGCTTGGCCACCCAGAAGAGGAAACAGCCATCAAATCCTCCTCATTGGAGGTCTGATTCTAATAGAGGTGACTAGAGGCTTGAATAATACAACTAAAACATTCACATTCTACTGTCAAAGCAGAAAAGGCCTCCCTTCCTCCCCACACAGAGCAAGCTGCCTTTTGGAGAACTGGGGGAGATGTCAATAAAGTTGAAAGCAAGAATCTCCGGGGATGAGAAGTCACGAGTCAATTCATCCAACAGCCATTTAGTAAATGTGTCCCATGTGCCAAGGATCCTGCTAGGAGGAGCCAGGGACACAGAGAGATGGGAAAGAAACTATCCTTGCTTAATCAAGAATCAATCCATGAGCAGTCTTAAGCATCTACCATGCTACCATTTACAGACAGAAGTGGATGCCTCCCTGCCCTCAGGGAGCTTATCAGGAGAATGACTTATACACACACACACACACACACACACACACACACACACAAACACACAAACACACAAACACAAACACACACACATAAATAAGAGGGTAGCAAGTGAAGCAAGTATGAAGCCCCTCCTAGGGGCCAGGCCTGCCCTGTGAATCCAAAGACAAAACTGAACCTGCCCTGGTCCTTCTACAAGTCTTTCCCTCCCATCCTCAGTGCTGGTAGCCTTCTCTCTGTGGATCATTTCCAGTTTCTTCTGCCAGTGACACACAGGGCATCTCCCCCCAAAAGACTGGGTCTAGGAGCTGTTTGAGAGCAGGGGCTGCCTGCCTTTGTACCCCCGTGCTGACAGAGGGGGTTTTAACCAATGCTTACTGGCTGAGGCACCAACTCTAGGCAAGGGTACTGTGACTCTACTCTCTGTTTCTGATACACTGAGAATTTCCTAAGAGTGACCAGAGGGTGAAAAGACCATAGTGGTCAGTCAGAGCAAGAGAAGGGCCAAGGGCCTAAGGTCACACAGGTAGAACATGGAAGTCAAGACCTGAACTCCTGTCCTCTACCTCCAAATTGAGAACTCCTTCCATTCCCAGCGTGGACTAGGAGTATTCCTAAGAACTAGGGCTCTGATTCAAGCATCCTGCCCTTCTCCTGGTCCAATGCGGGGAACCACACCTGACCAGCTTACACCAATGCTAGCAAAAAAAAAAAGTGGACTCCCAAGAACAAGAGAGGCCCAACTCATTTTACCAAGAACAATACTCCCAGGTTTCCCAGTTAGGGGGCTCCTTAGAACACCCTTCCTTCTTTCTGCTGGGGTGTCAGAATCATTAGTCTTAGCATCAGAACCAGTTAAAGTCTATTCAGGCACTCTGGGTTGGGTCGTCCTTCCCAGCCCAGCCCTTCCTGATTGATCAGAACCCCTGGACACAATTTAAGGGCAGGGCTTCTCTGCCTCCCACTTCCAGTCCCTGGTCTGGTTCCTCAAACTGGGCTGGCCCGGGTAACCTCTGTGCTTCCTTCCACCCCGAGCACTGCGATAGTCAGACAACCCCAGACATGAATGGAGGAAGCAAGCCGCCAGAGAGGAAGGCAGCTGGGTCATCACCCAACTCCTTCTGAATCCAAAGGGTGTGAAAGAAATCCATTTTGAGGGCTGGAAGCTGGCCTGGGTCCCTTTATTTATATCCCAGGGTTTTATCACTCCAGGATCAGCAGCTGAGTAACCCTTCCACATCGAAGGACTGCGGACACAGTGGGCTTTTGTCAGAGGCTATCGGCATCTGGGGCCCCCGCTCACACCAAGAGGGCGTCAGCTGGAAAGGAGCCACTAGGACAAGGAGGCGATAAGGAACTGGAGGTTCAGTACGGGAAGGGTACTCCAAGGCACCGGAGAATAGGGAACCTGGCCACTTCGGCATTTGGCTCAAGCTGACATCGACACATTAGTAAGAATTAGTCTAATATTCCGGCATCAAAATGACAGGGTGTCAGAGGTCATCGAGTGTCCATGCCTGGGCAGAAAAAAAAAGGTTCCTCATAGACCCTAACAGAAAGATCTCAGACCTAGTCCTACTCTTCATGCTAGAGGAAAGAAAACAGAGGCCAAGAGAGAAGTGACTTGGACAAGACCACTCATAGGATCACAGATCTAAAGCTGGAAGGGACCACAGAAACATCTGCTTTGCAGAAGGAGAAACTGAGGCTGAGGAAAGTTATGTGACCTGCCCAAAATGAGATGAGTGGCAGAGCAGAGGTTCAAACCAAGGCTCTCAGCCTCTTGCCTCCATCCCCCTTTCCTCCTGCGACAATGCTCTGCATCAGACCTTGACATCTAAAATATGTTGGGGCACAGGGTCTCTCATGAGCTTGTCATTGGTTACTTGGGAAACTACAATCTTGGCCTAAAGAAAATGAACGTGTTTCCCAGTAGGTAACCTCAGCTTCACTATACCCTACTGGGGCAAACAGGGTCTAACAGCTGCATTAGTGGTTAGCCACAAAAGATTAGGTCTATACATACCCTCATTGTTCTATTTCAGAAGCACAATTTAACCTGTGCCCTCTCTGAAACTGTGTCATGGCATGTCAACTTAGGATGGAAATTGATTTTATTTCTATTGAATCCCTGTGAATTTTGGGAGCAATAATAGCCCCCCTTCTGGCAAAAGGGGGCAGGGAGATCTTTTAATCTGACTCCTAATAACATTAAAAATGAGAGCTGACATTTATACTAACTTCTAAAATGTGTAAATTGGTCAACAAGTCATTGACTGTGTGGGGCTCCCGGAATACTAAATGAAATCATCCTTGCCTTCAAGGAGCCATCAGTCTATTGAACAAAACAAAGCAATACAAGGGACTCCTTCTTGGATGGTTCTTCTGAAAGAAGCAAATTGAACAGCCTCTTGATGCTCTGGGGCCAGCCACACCATGCTTTGTAAGGAGCTGGGTCTTCACTCCCCACTCCCGGCTCCTCTGAGTTCCTCTCAAACTGACCAATTGAGGGGATGCCCATCCATTGGGCAATGACTGAACAAGCTACAGTATATATGAATATTATGGTGTACTATTATTCTAGAAGAAACTACTAGTGGTTGGACTTCAGAGAAGTATGGAAAGAATTATATGAACTGATGCTGAGCAAAGGAAGCAGAACCAAGAGAACACTGTACGCCTAAAGTGCAACACTGCGTGACGATCAACTATGATGGACACAGCTCCTCTCGGCAGTTCAAATTAGGAAACCTTGGGAGACCCGTTATAGGCAACACCATCCTCATCCAAACAAACAAAAACAAAATCACAGAATCTGAATGAACATTATGTTCACTTTTTCAAATTTTCTCTTATTTTTTCCTTCCTATTCCATGAATTTCTCTTTCCTTTTAGTCTTAATTCCTCATATACAGAATGACTACTATGTAAACATGTTAAACACAAATGGACACATACAACATTCACATGAACAACACTACAAGGGGAGGGTGGAAGAAAATTGTGTGACTTGTGATGGATGGTGGATGAATGTTGGAAAACTTTCCTAACAAGTGATTGGAAAAATAAGAGAAGATATCAACAAGCTGACCTCCCTAAGACCCTCGTGACCACTAGTCCATTCAATCATCTCCAATGGCTTCCGATTACCTCCAGGCTCAAAGTCTTTTATAACCTGCCTGTCAAATACACACCTTCTCAGTCTTCTTCCACCTCTCTCACCACCGCCACTGTACATTCTTCTGGCATCCTCCAAGCTCCTTGCCCAAATCCAAGCATTTTCCCGGGTTGTCCCCAGGCCTGGAATGCTCTCCCCTCCTCATCTCCACCTCCTGGCTTCCCTGGCCTCCTTTGAGAACCAGTTAAAAATCTCATCTTCTACAAGAAGTCTTTTCCCTGTTGTGCCTCTAAGATGATCTCTAGTCTGACCTGGATGCATTTTATTTGTACTTTGCTGCTTCCACCTTGTCTCCCCCATTAGACTGGAATAGGGGGCTATTTTTTACCTCTCCTTATCTCCCCAGAAGTTAGCACAGTGATGATTGATCCTCAGTGTTCTTTGACTGGCTGGCTGGTCCCAAACCTACCACCTAGAACTGCTCCCCTAAAGCTGAAGACTGGGAGGCAGTGGGATACAATGGCTAGAGCCCTGAGTTTCAAGGTGGGTCTCTCTGAAACTCAGTTTCCTCATCTGTCAAATGAGATGAAGAGACTTGTCCTACCCCGTCTCAGGAGGCTGCTGCCAAACTCAAAGAGAAGAATGAATGTAGAGACTTATAGACTGGAAAATGATACATAAATGTCAGTTATTATTCCCTTAATTCCTGGAGGGAGGGGGTCCTGCTTGACTATACATACCCTTTCTCCTCCATTTTATATATTCATCTTCCCTAGGACACAGGGAAGGTGTCTAGCAGAGTAGGCCTTTAATAAATACTTGTTGGGGTATCTAGGTGGGGCAGTGGATAGAGCACCGACCTTGGAGTCAGGAGGACCTGAGCTCAAATCTGGCCTCGGGCAGTTAATAATTACCCAGCTGTGTGACCCTGGGCAAATCACTTAACCCCACTGACTTCAATAAATAAAGATTAAAATAAAACAAATGCTTGTTGATTGACTAGCCAGCTCATAACAACCTTGTTCCTATTATCATCCCAATTTTACAGATGAAGACACTGAGGCTGAAAGAGTGGAGTACTTTACTCAGGGTCATGCAGCCAGCAAAAGCCTGAGGCAGGATTGGAACCCATAACTCAGCCCTCTATCTAGTCTACTCCACTGCCGGTGCTCCACTATTTCATTCTCAAACATGTATGACAGGGACAGCCTCCAGAGTGACACTGGGCCAAGAATAATTCAAGGATGGAGGAGTGGTCTCCTACCCACTGGAGCACTTTTTCTATTTCACAATTCAAAGCCCAAGTGGACACATAGACACACACACACACACACACACACACACACACACACACACAGCAGAGAGAAAGAGAGAGACAGAGAGAGGGAGAGCAAGACAGGGAGAGACAGAGAGACAGAGAGAGAGGGAGAGCGAGAGTGAGAGCGAGAGCGAGAGCGAGAGCGAGAGCGAGAGCGAGAGCGAGAGAGAGAGAGAGAGAGAGAGAGAGAGAGAGAGAGAGAGAGGCAGGCAGCAGGCAGGCAGTCTCCTTAGAAGAAGACAAAGGGCCTAATAGGCTAATGGACTGGGTGGTCAAACCCAGGGGCTGTGTCTTTCAGAGCCAACCAGCTCTGGCCAAGGCCCAACACGTGTGGAACTGGACAGAAGAGATGACGATGGGCACTGGGTCCCTCTGGGCCCAGGCCTTCAGCCTCAGGACACAGCAGCTTTGTCAGTTCTCTAGCTCGCTACTTATCCAAAAATACTCTGTTCTCTAAACTGACTCGTTCCATCAGCCGGCATCTGATTCAAACCACCATCGTCCCTTTGTCCCTTTTTCCGGGGGATGTCGGTCGCTAAGGACACTCAGGTTCTGAGGGGCTCCCAGGAAGGACTCTCTCGCCCAAAGCAGATGGGCTCCTACTACTTCCTTGAGTCTCTAGGAAATTTCAGAACTTCAAGGTCAAGGGACTTGCCCAGGGTCACTCAGACAGTATTTGTTTGAGGCAGCATTTGAACCCTTTCTTTTGGACTCCAAGCTGCCTCTCAAAAATAGTAGCGACAATAATTGCTGACACATAAAATTTCAAGGTTTACAAAGTATGTTGTGTGCATTTTTATCCTCGTAACAATTACTGAAGTTAAAGAATATAGGTATTAGCATCCCCATTGTATCGAAAAAGAAATGGGGCTCAGAGTGGTGAAGTGACTTGCCCGAGTCACACAGCCCCCCATGTCTGAGGTGCTCTCCAGGCACTCTGCCAGGCTATCTGCTCTGCTGGGCTGCCACGAGAGGGGTCCTCCAGGGTCTCCTCAGGAGGGGTGGGTTAGGCCCCAGAGGCCTCTCTGCTGGATTCTAAGCAGGAAGAACCAGAGTCCAAGGCAGAGCTGAAACCTTTGGGTTCTCCTCTCTCCTGGGGACTGTTCAGGAGGAACCAGGCTTGTTGGGGTTTCGTTTGACTTTTTTCTGGTTCTCTTTCCTTCAGGTGACTTGGAATGAGAAGCTCAACAGGTGGGGTGGAAACCAGAAAAGACAACAGGCTTTCCGACCAGCTGCCGCTTGGCAGGCGGAGCCCGTGTGGGTTTCCCAAGCCACGGCCTCCCTTTCCCGGCCTCGGCGCAGCCCTCTCTATTCACCAATGAATGGCTGGAGGCCCCGAAGTCACCGTGTCCCAGGATGGCATGGGACACACAGGCCCCAGCCAGCCCGGTCTGCGAATGTTTTGCCCTGTTAAGACTCACTGAGGGGCCCTTCTCCAGGGGCTTCGCTTTATCCGCCTTGCAGCTCTGGGTGATGGCAGAAATGAAAATGTCTGCGGGGTATTAGGGACCACAGGGAGCAGGAGGAACCTTCCTGGGCCGGATGGGGAGTCTTGGGTGCAGAAACCCAACTTCCCAAGGACAAAGTGGGGAGGCGGCACGGCTCGGAGCGCCTGAAGAGCTGGGGGTCTGCTGGATGGGGGCCCCCTTCCCAGGACCGGGCCCAACAAGGCTACCGGGCCCTGGGGCTGCGCGCGCGGGCCAGGGCAGAGGACTGGGCACCGGCTGGCTCAGCGCACCCTGGGGGGGGTTTAGGAGCCTCGGCCCGCGGAAGAGGGGCCGCGGCGCTGCCCCGGAGCCGGCCCATGCCGGAGGGACCCTCCCGGGACACTTCGTGCCCAGACATCGGAGCGGTCCCCAACGGGAGGGCCCGGGGCAGCGGCCCCCCTGAAGCGGCAGCCCGGGGCCTGGGTGCAGGGTGGGGGGGGTGCGGGGCTTCTGGTCCGGCCCCCAGAGCTGGAGCCCCTCCAGGGGCCGGGCTGGGGAACCAGGGCGCGGGGTGCTAGGGGCCCCGGCTGCCCTGCCCCGGAGGCCGGAGCAGGGGGCTCCCTCCGCCGCCCCCCAGAGTCCTTCCCAGCAGGGCCGGCTTGCCTGTCTCTGAGGGGCTGCAGCCGGGGGGGCTTCCCAGCTCCCGGACACCAGGACCCCGGAGGGAGCCCCCTCGGACCTCGGTTCAAGTTCCGCGCCCTCTCTAGAGTGAAGGGGGCCAGGCGCCCCGAACTCCGCGGCCGGGGGAGCGAGCTGCGGGGCCCTGGGGATCGGGGGCCGGGGAAGCGGACTGCGGGGTCCCGGGGATCGGGGGCAGGGCTGCGGGGTCCCGGGGATCTGGGGGCCGGGGGAGCGGGCTGCGGGGTCCCGGGGATCGGGGGCCGGGGGAGCGGGCTGCGGGGTCCCGGGGATCTGGGGGCCGGGCTGCGGGGTCCCGGGGATCGGGGGCAGGGCTGCGGGGTCCCGGGGATCTGGGGGCCGGGGGAGCGGGCTGCGGGGTCCCGGGGATCGGGGGCCGGGGGAGCGGGCTGCGGGGCCCCGGGGATCGGGGGCCGGGGGCCGGGCTGCGGGGCCCCGGGGATCGGGGCGCGGGCTGCGGGGCCCTGGGGATCGGGGGCCGGGGTCCGGGCTGCGGGGTCCCGGGGATCGGGGGCCGGGGTCCGGGCTGCGGGGTCCCGGGGATCGGGGACAGGGCTGCGGGGTCCCGGGGATCTGGGGGCCGGGCTGCGGGGTCCCGGGGATCGGGGGCCGGGGGAGCGGGCTGCGGGGCCCCGGGGAGCGGGGGCCGGGGTCCGGGCTGCGGGGCCCCGGGGAGCGGGGGCCGGGGTCCGGGCTGCGGGGCCCCGGGGAGCGGGGGCCGGGGGCGGCTCACCAGCGGGTGTCGTCGTGGCTGTGCTCCAGCACCGCGTAGCCGAAGAAGGAGCCGGGGGGCCCCCGGAACAGCAGGGCGCGCTGGGGGGCCAGGTTGTAGGCGGCCGCCCCGAGCGCCAGCGCCCCGAGCGCCGCCAGCAGCGGCCGCAGCCCCCCGGGGCCCCGCATGCCGGGCTCCCGCTCCGGGCGAGGGTGTCGGAGGGAGGCGCGCGGCCCGGCCGTGGGGCTCCCCGAGGACTCTGTGCCCGCTCCGCCGCGGCCGCCGCCGACAGCCCCCCGCCCCGCCCCCGCCCCGCCCCCCGGGCGCCCCAGCCGGAGCCACAGTGCCCCCTGCGGGCCGCGGGGTCCTCCGCCGGAGCCCCCCGCTCCCCGGGGCCCCAGCCGCCCCCACCCCCCTCGGGGAGCCCCCTCTGGCAGCGCCAGCCCCGGGCCCCGACAATGGGGCCACCAGCCCCCCCGGCTGCCCCCCTCCCGAGCCGGGGCCCTGGTGCCCGCGGACGGGGCCGTCCCAGGGCGGCCCGGGAGCCCCACGGCCTCCAGCCGCCCGGACCCAGGGAAGACACTCCCAGGTGACCCCCAAGGGGCCAAGGCTGCTTCCGATGCGCCCCCATACCCCCCACACCCAGAACGATGTCTGACCGCGGGGGGGGGGGTCGTGACCCCCTTCCAGGTGAACTGTGTCCCTAAGATCACCCGAAAACGGCAAGCTGGCACTGCCCTCGGGCGCCCTCTTACCTGCGGGCAAGGCGGCCACCTGCACGGCGGAGCGGCGATGCCACACCAGGGAATCCCCGAGTTCAGACTAAAATGGGTGACGCAGGGGGCGAGGCAGGAGGGAAGGAAGGCAAAAGCCCCTGGTCTCAAGAAGCAACTATGGGGCGCAGGGTGGGGCAGTGGACAGAGCACCAGCCTTGGGATCAGGAGGACCTGAGTTCAAATCCAACCTCAGACACCAACTATACGGCTCTGGCCGAGTCACATCACCTGGTTTACCTCAGTTTCCTCCTCTGTAAAATGAACTGGAGAAGGAAACGACAAACCCCCCCACCATCTCCGCCAGGAAAACCCCAGCTGGGGCCAAGGAGACTCAGAACAAAGAAGCTACTCTGGGACAGGCTGTCCCGGGGGCTGCGGGGGTGAAGACAGAGCGGCCGAGCCTGCTCTCAAGGAGCCTACACTCCAGTGAGGAAGACCAGAGGCCGGTGTTTGTGCGCCTGTGTCTGTGTGTCTGGCAAGCAATAAAGAGAATGCATGAGAAGACATGAATAGAAGCAGCCGTGTGTGAGGGGTCGTGGAAAGGAGGACCCTGGTGCTGGAGCCAAGGACCGGAGGGCTTCCACTAGGCAGAGATGAAGAGGGGGGCATCCCAATTACGGCACAGGAATGGCGATGGCACACGGAGCTGCCACGAACAGGGACAAGGGCTGGAGAGCGCAGGGGAAGAGGAATGAAAGCGCCATTAGGTCTAGAAAATAGACTAGAAAATCATAGCCAGACGTTGAAGGCCTTCAAATGTCTGAGGGGTTTCTATTTCATGCTCAAGACAATAGGGAGCTACTGATGTTGACAGAGTAGGGGACGCACATGGTCACATCTCAATTTCAGGAAAACCACCGGCAGCACCTTGTAAGATAGACTGGCATGGGGAGAGGCTTGTGGTGGAATACCAATTAAAAGGCTGTTGTGACAGATAACCATAGATCCCACGACTGTGGTTGGTTCAAAAATGGAGATGGCCACCAAGGATTGAGAAAAAACACTCCTAACACCAGTTCAGCAGGTGACAGAAGGGTCGGTAAGAAACACCAGGAACACAAAGACAAACCACTATCCCTTTTGCTGTTGTCCACGAGTCAACCAGCCACACGGAGGGAGCCGCAGGAACTCATTTGAGAAAGTGCTGGTCAGCCAGGGCAAGTCTGTGGGAAAGGTTCTTTTTGGAGCTACTGGCATTGGAAAAAAAAAGAATGAGGGCTTCTGGGTGAGTTAGACGCCTCTGGTCCTCTCTCACCAAGAGCCATCAAGATAAGAGGGCCCTCCACTGCCCAAAATGACATAGGGAGTATGAGGAGAGCCAGGATCCAAGCCCACAGTCTCTGATTTCAGAGTCTGATGATGAAAAGCACACATTGAAGTCATTCCTGAAAGTGAAATGAAGGCAAAGGCAGCAGGAAAGACTTCAGGAGACCATCAAGGAGAGCCATGATTCATCCGAAAGAATAAAGAGTAGATTATTCCACAAGCCTGAAGGTGGGTGTGAGGGGGCATTAAGCATCTCCTGCCTCCCTTACCTTGCCAGCAGTGGCCAGGGAAAACTTGCCATGACAAGGAACAGAATTGAGGGCAAGATAGATTTGACAGACAGGGCCACTGAGGTAGATTATGTTCCAGCTCCAGGGCAGTGCCTCCAACTGATTAAACTCCACTTTGATAAATAAACCCTTTTGTCTTTGTCAGGAAATGGTGCTGAGGGCTTCCTCTCAACTGACTTATTTTGTGAATAAAGCTTTGTGTTTTAGAGTTCTATCTTACCCCCCCCCCAAGAATCTTAAAAAAAAACCTTGAAAATGCACACGGGTTCTACTGTTAGGGAGGGAGGAGAAGAAACATGAGCCCTGGCATAAAAATCTAAGGTGCTTTTAGGAGATAAAGCCACAGAAACCTGACATCTCAGGATGGTCATACAGTCCTAGGCAGGAATCCCCTCTGCTGCCTACACAGAGAGTGGCCAGCCAGGCTCTGATCCTGGTCCACTCACAACCCACCCCTTCGTCTGCCTGCTCTTCCTCCTCACCACTACCTCTCATCCTTCCCCCATGTCCATTTTCTATCAGGTCATTCATCCTCCCTGCACTAAGCCCCACTCTTGAGTGCTTAGTGAGCCAGTTAACTCTACATTGTCCTTTTCTGTTGTGACTTTGGCCTTGCTAAGCCTCAGCCTTAGATCACTCCCACCATCTACTGTCTTGTCTCCTACCCACATGCTGCCCAATGAAGGTCAAGAAAAATCATGAAAGTGTTCTGAATGGCTCCACTACAAATTCTTGTTACACAAACCCAAATGGGCTCTCGCTGCTGCCAGGCAATCCTTCTATACTTACCTCTCTTATTTTAACTGAGGAACAGAAGTATCAAGGGTGTGAAGAGTTGACCTGCTGCCCACCTGGACCCAGTGTTATCAGTGGTACCTGTCTTTTCTAATCCCAGGCTCAGGATTGTCCAGATCACTCTGCGGGGACAGAAACTCTCTAGGGCATGGGTGTCCAAACTCTCAGCTCTTCTGGATTGCACCTCCCAACAAAAGCTTGTCAAGGGTCACATTTAGAATTTAATATTTGTTTATGACTACATGCAACCCATAGTACCAGTGAGTCATGATGATGTATGTCCTTCATTCTTGAAGAAGAGAATGACATCAGGGAGGTGATGCCATGACAAACAAAGGAATTGGATCTAATGGAAGCGGGGACTGTACTGTCATCAGCCTCACTTTCTCCTCCAGAGCCATCTGGGTCCAGTGACCAGATATGAATCGGGACAACTGGAGATGGTCTTGGATGTAAGGCAAGCAGGGTTAAGTGACTTACCCAAGGTCACACAGCTAGTAAGTGGCAAATGTCTGAGATTGGATCAGAACTCCCATCCTCCTGACTCCAAGGCCAAAGCTCTATCCACTGTGCCACCCAAATGCCTCTACCAACAAATATAATGCCACATTAATGGGCTTTGTGGGCCACCTGCAGCCTGCAGGCCACAGGTTAGGCACACTGCTCTAGAGTCAATTTCTGGGCAGATCCCCCACTCCAAATATTGTCCCCACTTTATTGCCATTTCTCCCACATTGTATTTCTAGAATTCTGCAAGCACACCATTGTATTTTGTTCTAAGGTTACTAGGCACCTCCTCTGATATGGTTCTCTTGTTCATGAGATATAAGATCCGAGTGAGAAAGAACTTCAGAGACCCTCTGGTTCAAAGCCCCCACCTTTTTTAGAGTTGAGTAAAATGAGGCACAGAGGACCCTTTTTATGTCCTAAGTGGCAGAGCCTCTGACTCACAACCCAGCACCCTTGCCACTGCCCTGTAGTTCCCAAGTAGCCGAAAATTGTTTTATTTGGCAAAGGGTTTAGTATGTCTGTAATCAAACCACTTGGAAAGAGAGAAGAACATGCCTGAGGACACCAATTCAGGTTGGGGCTGAGAAAGCCTGGGAGAAAACCCAACCCGGAGATCTACCCACTGAGAAGATGAAAATCTCCTTCTGAAGATGTCGAGATCAATCATCTCCTAGCCCTTCTCTTAGAGCACACCCAGCCTTCAATGTCTCCAGACACTATTGGAACTGCAAACACAAACAAGCTAGGCTCTAATGTTCGCCTCATCCATCTGTATCTGTCTCCCCTCAATCACCTTGGAGCTCAGCTCCTTCCTCAGTCTACTCCCTTTCCTGAATATGCAAGCCAGGCTAGGAGAATGGGAAGCTGTTGGACCTGCCTCTAGAGGAGATCTGAATTCAAATCCTTTCTGTGACAATTACATGCTATGCAAACATCAATAACTCAGTTCAACAAAGTGCCTCCTGCATACCAGTGCCTGGATTCAGTGCCTGGATTCAAATCCTGCTTGTGACTGACCAAGTTCTGGGAAAAAATGCAATAATGGCTGCCCTCCCAGTCTGTCATTTTATTTGAGGAAAGGAGGTGGGACACAGCAGGCACATCAATGGTAAAATAAAAAGTACAAAGTAAGCTCAGGAGGGAAACCATTAAGAAGGGGGATAGAGGAGTGGCTAAGTGGCACAGTGGATAGAGCATGTGCCCTGGAGTCAGGAGGACCTGAGTTCAAGTCTGGCCTCAGACACTTAATAATCCCCTAGCTGTGTGGCCTTAGGCAAGTCACTTAACCTCATTGTCTTGCAAAAGCAAAAAAACCCCAAAAAAACAAAACAAGAAGGGGGATAGAAAACAGGGCAGGTCACTTAACCTTTGAGCTTTAGTTTTCCCATCTGTAGAGTGAGGATAATGATATCTGTAATCCAGACCTCACAGGAGGCCATGGATGGAGATTAAATGAGCCAATGTGGATAGGATGAATTGCAGACAGGCTGGTATTCAAACAACATTCACAGGCCAACATCTGTCCTTGAAGCTGAAATGGTAGAGAGAGTCTAAGAAACAAAAGCCTCCCTGTAAAGACACTGTCATTTGTCTCAAACATAGTGATGTCATTTTAGTCTTCTTTGATAAGGAGGGACAAGAACCAAGCAACTGTACATTTATTAAGTGCCTACTGTATCCCAGGCATTGAGCTGGGTCCTGGGGATGAAAAGACTCTCCACTTTGATCAACTGACTAATGATGTACAAAATAGATGTGTGATTTGGGGGCAAGAGTTCAAAAGCCAGGGATCTCAGGAAGAGCTGTGTGGTGTACAAGGTTATCCTTGAGCTGAGACTTGAAGAAAACTCAAGGTTTTGAGAGGGGGAGGGGGAAGGAGGGAGGAGAAAAGACATTGCAGGGATGAGGACCAGTTCTGGGCAAAGGCATGGAGATGGGAGATGAAGAGTTTTGTACAAGGAAGAGAAATGGGTCAGTAGAGCTAGGTCATAGAAGGGAGCAAATGAGAAAAAGTTCAGAAAGATAGGAAAGGGCAAACTGAAGAGCTTGAAATACTAAATGAGAAGGATAGAGTCAGATCAGCTGCTGTGTTTAATCAGATTGAAGAGAATGAGAAGGGAAATCATCTGGAACAAGACTGGAGAGGGGGTGGGAGCAAGTTCTAGAAAGGGCTTTCAGTGCCCAAAAGGTTTGTATTTGCTCTTCTGTTTGGTGAAAGGAAGCCCTGGGAGTCTGTGGAGCAGAGGACTAATGGGGTCAGATTGTGCTTTAGAAAAATATACCATGGGGGTGGCTAGGTGGCATAGTGGATAAAGCACTGGCCTTGGAGTCAGGAGTACCCCTGGGTTCAAATCTGGTCTCAGACACTTATTAAGTACCTAGCTGTGTGGCCTTGGGCAAGCCACTTAACCCCTTTTGCCTTGCAAAAACCTAAAAAAAAATATGGTGGGGGCTGCGTTGAAGAGAAAGCAATGAATGTAAGAAATGCTAGTTTTCATCCCTTGGCAAGTTCAAAGTGAGGTTGGGGAGAGTGTTACAAATGGGAAAGTGTGTAAAGTGCTTTGAACCAGACTTAATGAACTCCATCAACATTTATTCCCTTCCCTTTCCCTAATCACAAATCTCATATCCATGTGTCAGGGACCTTCCTTTCAAGAAGAGTCAGAAGTACCCAAACCTGACAAGCACCAGAGCTGAATTTGGCCATTTCACATCAGCCAGGAAAAACTTATTAGCATCAGGGGAATCATTTCAAAATCATTTCATCGTGTGCTATGAGATCTCTAATAAGAGATTCAACCAAGAGGTTAAACCAAGTTTTGAGTGTTGTCTGACTCTTCATGACCCCTTGAGGGACTTTCTTTGCAAAGATACTGGAGTGGTTCATCATTTCCTTCTCCAGCTCATTTTACAGAAGGAGAAACTAAGGCAATCAGGGTGAAGTGACTTGTCCAGGGTCATGCAGTAGTAAATGTCTGAGGCTGGATTTGAACTCAGGAAGATGAGTCTTCCAAACTCCAGGCCTGGTGCTCAAGGCCTCCTGACACCACATAGGTACCCATGTTAAATCAACACCAAACAAGAAGAGAAGATAAAGATGAAAAGACACCAATGGCCTACAAAAGAGCCAGTCTAATATATTTAAAGATAATGGGCCAAGTGAAAAAAAGATATCAGAGAGGGAGGCAGAAGATCTTGGGTTGAAGTCCCAGTTCAAACCACTTGTGTGACCCCCAAAAAGTTCCTTCATCTCACTGAGCCTCAGTTTCCTTGCCTGTAAAATAAAGGAATTGTAAAATAATGTAAAATGAAGGAATTGGAGGAATTGCCTGTCAAATAAAGGAATCAAAGATTCCTTATGCTCTAAATCTCTCATCCCTGTTACCTTAAAAGATGAGAAAGTGATTAAAATAACACCAGTGTCTGGTGAATAGGAAATGCTTAAGAGATGTTCACTGATTTGAAAAGAAAGTCATAGCTGACTCTCATGATCTCCGAAATGTATCGTCTCTGTAAACCAGTTTTCACAATAAAGCTGTGTTCCTCAGTGGAAAGAGCCCAGGATTTGTGAGGCGAAGACCAGGGATTCAACTCTAGCTCTGCTATTTGCTCACCACGTGACCCTGGATAAGTCCCTTCATCCAGTGGAGTCTCCATTTTCTCATCCGGGAAGTGTGGAATTTGGTTTGGAAATCCTCCAACATCCCTTCAGCTCAAACTCTAATAAGTAATTTGGGGCAAAATCCAACCTTCCCCTTGGCACATTGGGAAAAGGGAGGAAGCCACACACTTGATAGCATGGCAGACTGCAGTGGAGTGGGCATCTGGCTAGCTGGGGAGCTCTCATCAACCAGCTGCAGGGACCCCCAGGACATGAAGGGTGGAGAACAGTAGCATGGAAGGAAAATGAAGGATGCAGAAGCATCACAATCTTCATGAGTGGAAGGAAAGCCCAGCCGCTGAAGTATTCAAGCGATGCCAAAACCTGTCCTTGAATCCTTTGCATATTTGGAAACCCCTTAGAGGCAGAGACCACTCCTCATTTTCCTTTGTACCCACAGCCAGCACAGTCTTGAACATAGAAAATGCTGAATTAATCTGAAATTGAAAGAACTGAGGCCTAGAAGTGATGTGAAGTAGGATTGCCAGCCCAGAATGAATGAGATGGCAACTGAACAGAATGTTAGGCAGTCCCAGACCCAGCTCAAAGAAATAGAAGGCGGTTCAAAAAGCCCAGATAATTGAGATATTAAATAATCGATCTCAATCATTAACCTCTATATCAAGTTAGGTCTTCTAAGTTCTCCAATTATCTTTTCCAAGAATCATAGAAAGTCCGATAATCCAAGAGATCACCTAACAGATGGAGCTTCTCATCTGTGGGTCTGTGAACTTGTTCTTAAAAAAAAATATGATAATTGTATTTCACCACAATTAGTTTCATTTGTAATTTTCAGTAATTTTATTTTGTACATTTAAAAAATATTATGAGAGAGCTTCACCAAACTGCTACCAACACCAATGAGGTGTTCCCTCGGCTTCCTCCTGTAACAGAAGAGTGAGGTACGATCCATGATGAGAACCTGGCCTCTGACACCCAGGTCTGGCTTTCTCTCCACTAGCTCTGGTAGCCACTCAGCTCTGGCCAGAAGAGTCCACACCATGAAGCCCGACTCTCAGCTTCTCCCAGACAGATCGGCTACTCCGTGACTCTCACACAAATAAAGACACATGGACCAGAGGATGGAGGGAGGGGGATGTGACCCTAAGGGCAGGGGCCAGCTCCTTGCTGTCTGCCCCAGGAATAGAAGAGATCGAATTACCATGTTTCCCACATGGTTTTGAAATCCAGAAGGCTTTCTTTGGTTCAAGGAAAGGGCAAACCCTCTCCCTGAGCCTCCAACGATCGTAGCAGGCAATGCTTCAAGCCAACCTCTCCTACCCAAGGATCATAAACTAAATATGCAGAGTTGATCGTGTGATCAGGGTTTCCAACCTGTTTCTAAATATTCTAAAAATCTTTCCACTGTATATAACATCCCACCAGCCAATCCCCCCACTACAGGAACATCCTCCCCTTTTTGCTTCTTCCTCTTAAAATAAAATCCTGAACTTCCTCCCAGACTCAGCTCAAGCATACCCAACCCCTATCATTATTTCGTATTTGCACTTTTGCGTATTCTTGGTATTTAATTTCTACAGAAATATTCTATCTTCCCAGTAGAAGCAAACTCCCCGGAGTTAGAGGGGGTTAGTCATTGTCCATGAAACTGTTGGATTTACCTTTCTGGAGAAAAGTTTGGAACTACGCCCAAAGGGCAACAAAAATGTGCATACCCTTTGATCCAGCAGCACCACTACTGGGTCTATACCCTGAAGAGATGATAAAAAAGGGTAAAAACATTACTTGTACAAAAATATTCATAGCAGCCCTGTTATGGTGGAAAAGAATTGGAAATCAAGTAAATGTCCTTCAATTGGGTAATGGCTTAGCAAACTGTAATGTGTGTGTGTGTGTGTGTGTGTGTGTGATGGAACTTTATTGTTCTATTAGAAACCAGGAGGGACGGGATTTCAGGGAAACCTGGAGGGATTTGCATGAACTGATGCTGAGTGAGATGAGCAGAACCAGAAAAACACTGTACACTCTAACAGCAACATGGGGGTGATGATCAACCTTGATGGACTGGCTCATTCCATCAGTGCAACCATCAGGGACAATTTGGGGCTGTCTGCAATGGCAAATACCATCTGTATCCTGAGAAGTAACGGTGGAGTTCGAACAAAGACCAAACACTATTACCTTAAATTTAGAAAAAAAAAACCTGATAGCTTATTGTCTGATCTTGCTATGTCTTATACTTTATGTTTCTTCCTTAAGGACATGATTTCTCTCATCATATCCAATTTGGATCAATGTATACCATAGAAACAATGTAAAGGCTGACAAATTGCTTTCTGTTGGGGGGGGGAGTAAGATTGGGGGGAAAATTGTAAAACTCAAAATAAATAAAATCTTTAATGAAAACATTATGCAAATAAAAGAAACTGTCAGATTTCTTCCAGGGGTGTGAGAGGCAAGCAACCCATGTGGAAGAGAGCTCTGATGGGGGAGCCAGAGTCACTCTGTGGCCTCAGTTTTCTGATCTGTGAAATGAAAGGATTGGACTAAGTGGCCCTGATGGAGCTCCATGACTAGGATCATTTATAGTCATTATAGTTTCTAGACTTTGGGCTGGCAGGGTCCTCAGAGGTCGCCCTAGGCTAGACATGAAATCCCTGGGGCTCTTCCCAGTCTGACTTGCACTAAAATACATTGTTTTAAGAAAACTTGAATGTCCAAAACAAACATTGTTTCCTCTCTCCCCTAACCAGCTTTAAAAATCATCATTACGCAATGCAAAGTCAAAATTTGCTGTCATTTGGCAGCCTTCTTTGGGCCACTTATTCCCACTACCCATCAATCCAGAAAGAGCCAGGCATTCAAATGACAAGCTGCCATCCAGGCCTTTTGGCCAGGCTGACCGAGTGGAGCATGCTGGTCATGGGTGAATGTCCATGGTTCTCCTTGGGGTTATTCTCCTCAATTAGGGGACTGTTAGCAAAATCTCTGAGATTCCTTACTTATCAGATTTCCATTGTCCCTCCCACAGAGTCTGCCAAAACCACAGTCTGATGTCACCAATCCTACCCAGAACTGCGGAGTTGAGATTTGCCTCAGTTGTCTCCCAAAGAGAAAGGGAAGGAGGAGGGATAGAGAAATAATCAAATGAAACAAGACCTTTACTTCAATCTGATTTGCATTTATTCCTTCCCACTACATGTCAGACTCTGGGCTAAGTACTAGAATATTCAGAAAAACCATAGCTCCAATATGCCATATCCACTGGTGGAGTATATGAGGTGTTCAGGGAGGACTAGGCCCCCACCCCGGCCCAGTGCAGGGCTGCTTCTTCAACTTTGGTGATCACCTGCCACCCAACTCTCACCTGTGGCTCTAAGAAGTTGTAGCATGCACAGCCACACCCTAGTCAAGGTTAGGACTGAGAGGTCTCAAACTGGTCAATGAATTAGGGGGTATTACCCCAATATGTGAAGACCTCCTCCAGGGAATGGGTGAAGGTGAGAATCATCGGCAGAGATAATCATTGAATCCATGGCTGCTGATGAGATGACTGAGTGAAGTAGAAGGATAAGAGAAGAAAGACCAGGACAGAGGACTATGGGATATCCACAGTCAGTGAGAATGACGTAGATGAAGCAGAGGAGGCAGAGGGGGAGCTATCATAGAGGTAGGAGGAGAACTTGAAAAAGAAAGTTGTGCAAAAAACCTAGAAAGAAGGAAGTATCAAGGAGAAGAGGTAGATCAACAGTGTCTAAAGCTAAAGAGAAGATGAGGTTTGAGAAAAGACCGTTAGATTTGGCAATTAAGAGATCATTAGCACAGTGGTTGTACATAGTAAATGCTTAATAACAGCATTTCCATCCTCTGCACCAGATATGGACTCATGAGCTTTAGCTCTTTTTATGGTGGTCCTTAGGAAGATCAAAGCAGATGCTATAGAGGACTTAGAGCTTGGTCAGACATCAGATGCAACCAGACCATCAGCAGTCATCCTGACTTGCCCTGCCACTGGACATCAATGACTCTGGAAGACAGAGATGCACTGGATGATCATGGTGTCTTTAATGTCTGACGAAGCTCTAAGGGCTCCTGGCCATTCCACTGGAGGAAGTCTTCGCATGCTTGTGGGAGACACCCCCCAACTCACTGATCAGTTTGAGACCCATTGGTCCCCCTTAATCTGGGTTATCCTAGATGGTTTACCAAGGGTGTGGCTGTTACACATGCTACAGCTTCTTGGAACCAGGTAGACACCAAAGGTGGATGAGCTGCTTGGAAAAGGGCTTGGCAAGCCCTCCCACCACAGCTATTAGTCCTTGAATACCCCATACACTCCTAAGGACCACCATAAAGATAGCTAAAGTTCACAAGTCCATATCTGGTGCAGAGGATGGAAATGCTATTATTAAGCATTTACTATGTACAACCACTGTGCTAATGATCTCGTAATTGTCAAATCTAACAATCTCTTCTCAAACCTCATCTTCTCTGTAGCCTCAGACACTGATGATCTCCCTCTTCTCCATGATACTTCCTTCTTTCTAGGTTTTTTGCACAGCTTTCTTTCCAAGTTCTCCTCCTACCTCTATGCTAGCTCCCCCTCTGCCTCCTCTGCTGGACCTTCATCCAGGTCATTCTCACTGACTGTGGATGCCCCATAGGCCTCAGTCCTGGACTTTCTTCTCTTCTCCTTCTTCTACTTCACTCAGTCATCTCATCAGCAACCATGGATTCAATGATCATCTCTATGCCAATGATTCTCACATCTAGGTATCCTGCCCTAACATCTCTGCTGACCTCTAGTCTCACACATCTCAAACTGGAAGTCCAATGGATATCTTAAGCTCAACATGTCCAAAATTGAACTCATCATCCTCTCCCAAAATCCTCCCCTGTTCCTAACTTCCCTAAAACTGTTTTTTTATTTAATATTTTATTTTTTCCCAATTACATAAAAAACAATTTTAACACTCTTTCTTCAAAGTTGGAGTGCCAAATTCTCTCCCTCCCTTTCTCTCTCTCTCTCTCTCTCTCTCTCTCTCTCTCTCTCTCTCTCTCCATCCAATCTGTTGCCAAGTCTTCCCTTCTAGGTTTCGACCTTCCTACATTTCTACCTTCCTAACATCTCTGATAAATGCCCTCTTCTCTCCTCTGACACTTACCACCCAGGGGGAGGTCCTCATATCTCTCATTGAGACTATTACAATTGCTTCCTGGTTTTGGGCTGTGGCTCCCTGTTGTGTTTCTCCCCATTCCAATGTCTGACACACCCCATATTTAGCCTCCTATTCTAGTACTGACCTCCCAACCTGAATTCCCAATTCTACAGTTGTGTTTCCACTAGCTTCAGCTCCTTAGATACCAGAACTTTAAAGAAACTCAAATGGTGGACTAGCCTGGACTTTATGATCACCCCTTCCCCCCATGCCACGGATATTCTTCATAACATAATCTTCCATACAACAACAACAAAAATACATTATGTCCTGGGAGACGAATCTGCTCATAACCAAACCCAAGGCCTGGAGGTGCCACCACAGCCTGTAAGAACCCAGAGGACAATCACCTTGGTCAACACTAGACCAACTGCTCTTCAATGGATTCCTCATTCATGTTCTCAGATGTGTTATTTTTGTCGTTTTTCTCTATTCATCTCTATGCCAATGATTCTCTTGTTATTTTTCTGTCTTCTCCAAACTAAGAAATCTGCCCAGAAATCTGATCCAAAGGGCAGTCACCTTGTCTCTATCCTTCTTATGTGTGTGTAATCCTGTGATTGGAATGCCAGCAATACACTCTTCATTCATTATTCCTCTCAATTAAGACTTTGTCCTATTGATTCAACATTGTCATCAAAAGGACCACAGATGGTTTATTTCACCACCAAGTGTGGGTAAGGAGAAAGAATACTTGGCTAACTTATGGAATGGACAAGACTCCTTGGTTATCTAGAGGTCTAAGAAGGCCATGGGCCCAGGGAGAAGCAATGGGAGTCCACACAGAAAATCACCCCAACTTCTGAGTCTCAAATCTAGTGATTACAAGGAAAGTTCCTTGACTGACTGATGGTGGAGCAACAATGATAATGAGTAATTTCATTACTTTGGATTAATGCTGTTCAATCACTCAGTCCTGTCTGACTCTGTGATTTCATGAACCACAGAATGTCACCCTTTCTATCCTCCACTATCTCCCCAAGTCTGCCCACACTCAAGTACCCTTCTTCCATGACACTCTCTCCCTCTCTCATGCTCTGCCTTTCCTTTTGCCTCTAATCTTTCCCAGTATCAGGGTCTTTTCCACTGAGGCTTGTCTTCTCATTATGTGGCCAAATTACTTAAGCTTCAGCTCCAATATTTGATCTTCTAGTGAATAATCAGGGAGTCTCAAACTATCAAGTGAGGCAAAAACATGGAGACACAGGTTTTCCCAAAACTAGAAAGAATTTTCCTAGACGATGCTGTGCACATAACCCAAAGGAAGAAGGAATCCCCCATACATGGCAAGGGACTCCAGATCATCCTAGTAAGGATAATATGGTGCTGAATACAACCAACCATAGATTACTATAGGACCATATGAATGAAACCTGAGGGCCCTCAAAATGAATCAGCCTAACAATCCACAGAGGAAAAACCAAATGATGAGAAATGAGGATGAGTTAGTCCATCAATACATGTAACTTCCTCAAGTCCTAAAGAAGAATGACAAGTTGCATGCAGAGTTGAATAGGAGGAAGAGAGGGAATGGGATTTCATTGGGGATAGCATTGCCACTCTCTCAGTGCTCTCAGATTTCTCCCTAACATAATACCCTATCTTTGCAATACCAATGACACAATACACTAATTCTATATTATGACATTATTTGGAGTACCATATCTCCCAAAGAACCCAAACTGAGTGACTCAAAGACTAAAGGAAGGCAACATAGTGGATAGGAATACCTCTGGAATATTTTCAGTGAAGATTTACATGCAAGAAGCATAAAGACATCATCAAGGAGTAAGACCTTAGTTAAGTCTCTAACCCTCAGTTTTCTTTTTCTTTTAAAGTGTTGGGTGTTTGATAATTTTTAAAATCTATCCCAAGTCAAAATTCTAGGAAGGTAACAACTCTATTATTTTGAGGATGAATAGCAAACCTACTCACTTTTCCCCTGGCCCCTATTCCCAGCTCTTCTCTACTGCTTTCCCTCTCAGTCAGATCTTGTCATCTTCCACCAATATTTTTGGAACTCTGACCATAAAGTTTTATTTTGAAGTCCGATTTGATTACATAGATTAGCTGCCTTGAGGACCAAGTGATTTCCGCAGTAGATCAGAGGCATCTTATTACTATTAAATCATTGAGATATTTGCTATTGTCCAGTGTCTGGATTTGCAATTTCAGCACCACTCTTAAAAAATTGAATGTGTAGTTTGAGTCCTACTGCCAAGAGAAAAAGGAGTATTGATTTATAAGCCCAAAGTAGCAAAGACAAAGATGTGCTTAACTAAGGAAAAGACTGGCACCCTCCCTATTCATTATCGTTTTTGTTGATTATCCATTATCTGTTTTTTAAATTAAAATTGACTCTTTATCAAAACAATTAATTCAAATAGCAAACATTCAATTAAATGACCTTAATGTTAGCATTTAAAGAAATCACCTCCTAAGTAAATTTGGTAAGGGCTTTTTTCCCCTCACAAATCCCTTGAAAGGAGAAGAAGGTATAGGGAGAAATCCAGACCTGTTATTATATCCCTGGTGGAAACTCTCAGTGAGAAAATTCCCTCCATAAATTCAAGTCAGCAACTGTAACTTGTTCTCTTAGTGATATGCTTGGGACACTGAGAGGGAAAATGACTTGTGTTTGGTCATGTCAGAGATCCAGCTTGAGCCCACATCTTCTTGGTTGCCATTTTAAGACCATTATCCTTCTCTTTAATTTATTCTTAATTCATAAAGATCTTCAGTTCTTTCCTTCTCCTTCTTCATGTAAAACCCTTGGTGTGTCCTCTCACCCATTTACTTCTGTTTGGAAATCCCCCAGGTCTGTCCCCATATGCCTGGCTCTCTGCAGCTTCAAGGATAGCAAAAGTTGGAGCAGCAGGTCTTGATTTCTTTGGGAGAGTTTCCTCTTTTACAACCAGCAAAGAAAGGAAAATATGATACTTCCCCTTCCCCAGGTCCAGCTTCTCAGCTCAGCTTTGTTGCCCTTTTGTCCATTTATCAGAAGCAGGATGGAAAACGGACCAGAAACCAACCTTCTCAGTAGAATGCCTGCTCCTTGAGGTCAGGTACCATCTTTCATTTTTGTCTTTTCATCTCCAATACTGGGCACCTACCCATAGTAAGCACTTTATTTTTTAGGTTTTTGCAAGGCAATAGGGTTAAGTGGCTTGCCCAAGGCCACACAGCTAGGTAATGATTAAGTATCTGAGGTCAAATTTGAACTCAGGTCCTCCTGACTCCAGGGCCGGTGCTTTATCTACTGTGCCACCTAGCCACCCCCCATAGTAAGCACTTAATAAATGCTTGATGACTTGAATTTAATTGAATCTCCACATAAACAATTTGGCGCTTTTATCATCATAAAAAAGTCATCAGAAACCTTTGGTCCAACCCCTGGGAACCACCAAGGATAGCTCCTGGGTCACAGCATTTTTCTCACAACAGTTTACCTCTAATAACCAATTAATTTTTGGAAACTATGATCAATACAATAGCCTTTTGAAAAATCAAGTCTTTTTACTAACAACTTTTACATTTTGATCACCTCAAAGAGAAAAGGTAAAAGTTTTTAAAAAGAGTGAAAATGTTTTCAGCACCAGCATTAGTCTAATTTATCAAACATTCACACAAAGCAAGTCACAATCATCATGATACTTGGACATACAAGACATTCCAACTATATATTTCATCCTCCTGGTTTAGCTCTAAATGTAATCTCATTTACACATGGGAGTGAGTGGATAAGGCCTGCCTGGGACTTCATTCTATTGGAAGGACATACTGATTCTCATACAGGGTGTGTGTGTGTGGGGGGGGGAGCGCCTTTAATACAACAAGGAAGCTTTGAGGAAGGAGGTACAAGATGGGACCAGGAAGCAGAAATTCATCATCAGATAACTTCCTAGTCAGATTTGTTGTACCAACTGGATTCTTAGCTACTAAAAAATGTGGTCAAACAATAAATAACCTATAGCAAATTGAATATTATTTCAGGGATGGAGGGAAGAAAAGGAGGGAGGGAGAAAATTTGGAACTTAAATTTTTAAAAATGAACGCTAAAAATTA
Organism: Macrotis lagotis; assembly: GCF_037893015.1. Classification (NCBI taxonomy): domain Eukaryota; kingdom Metazoa; phylum Chordata; class Mammalia; order Peramelemorphia; family Peramelidae; genus Macrotis; species Macrotis lagotis. The sequence continues at coordinate 182,155,638 of NC_133665.1, forward strand.
TCTTTACAGGTAATTAGGACAAATAAAATATCATTCAAAATTTAAAAATTAAAAAGCAATTAATGTGACTGACTATTCAATCTTTTCTTTATGCTGCTCTTGGAGTGAAACTCCCAAGAAGTCATAGAATCAATGGGAGATACTGGCAAAGGACTGTGAAGCATGGCGTGACTCAAAAGAAACAAGAGATGAACTAATTTAAAGACATCTCCATCTCAATTTCCATCTGGACAATTTGTGCCCAACCTATGGTAGAGCCTTCTGGACTCATACTGGTCTGGTCAACCACATACTCTACTTTGACTTTGACCTGGGGAGGTCATTTGGTCTTCTTCCAGGACAGTCAAGGTCAATGAGTATGAACACTTATGACTTTATATTGTACCAAAAAAAACCCAAATATCAAAATCCTATGACATCACAGTATGTTAAATAAAACTCAGTTCTGGAAATGCAAGATTCTGAGCAGGGAGTAGAGTGCCCAGACTGGTTAAGGACTCTGGAGCCATTTACACTCAAAAGATTTCATATATTTGAACTTTGAATATACCATTTCATTCACCAGATTGTTCTTAGACTCAACCAAACTGCTTTCAGGCCAGAATATTTTGTGCCCTCTAAATTTTGATTTCCTGGGCTGAACCCTAATGGTTCCACCCTTGTAAGCCATTAATCAAAGACCAAATAGATTACACATCCAGACAGAAAAATTCCACATGCATGAAAGTCACATCTAATTTTTTTTTTTAAAAAGTAGAGCAGAGAGAAGAGAAAGGCAGGAGATCTTGTCCTGGCCTTGGAAAACTTGAGTGAAGAAACGAAGACCCCATACCCCCACTCACTGTGACCCCGAACGAGGCTGGCGAGCTTGGCCACAACAGAGAGCATGTGCCACATATTTCACATTAACCTTGTTTCATGAACAGTGGAACAATTTTGTCTTGTTTGAAAAGGTCAAGTTTATCCTTTATGGTAGTTCACTGCAGCATCTCAGGTTCAGGCAAAAGACTGGAGCTCCTTCCAAATAACACAAAAGGCCAGGACTCTAGGAAAGGATAGGGCTCATAGCCTGGACCTTGTGCCCAGTGGTGTTGGGGGACCTTGGTACAATGAGACATTTCAGAAAAATAATCATGCCTGTCTCTCCCCTCAGCCCTACCAAACTGGAAGCAAGACATCCCTCCCCCAACCACGACATTTATAAAAACACATGCAAGAGGCGACTTCCTGTGCCCTACAAATGAAGAGCCATGCAGTCAAGGGCCGGGGGAAGCAGACTGGGGAAAAGGTGCCAGTACAAGAGACGAAGTCTCTCCCTTCAGAGCACATCCAGACCAGGTGGAGAAGCCCTATATGGGAAACCTCAATTGATCGTTCAGAAGAAGAGAGTGAGATGCACTTTTCAAATTTAGGATGATCAACCAAAAAAAAAAAAACTAAAAAGCAGAGCTGCCCCTGGATGAGAAGGTTGCCTCTGGGTCACTCCAGTCCTGGAAGGAGGACAGGGAATACCAAGGAGACTAGGGAAGGGATGGAAGGAAGAGAAGGAAGAAAAGGAGGAGGAGGAGGAGGAGGAAGAGGAGGAAGAAGAAGAGCATCAGCAGCATTTATATAGTGCCTATCATGTGCCAGAACTGTGTTGAGCACACTTAAAACATTATCTCATTTGACTGTCACACAATCCTGGAGAGTCAACGAGAGGCCCCAAAGTCTTATGCCTCTGTGACATAAGCCTTTTCTTCAAAAAACTTAACTTGCAGGCACCAACCAACACAAGAAAGAAAAATTGCCTTCACCTTAAAAGACAGGAAAAGACTTGTTGACCCAGTTCTCCCTGAGTCAGCCGTCTGTGCACAATCCAGCCATCGATTTGTCAGAGCAAAGATCAAGACTTATAATAAACAAAAGAAAGCATAGTACTGAGAAAAAGATACAGTATCCCAGAAAGGAAATGTAACCTTGAATTATTTAAACAAACTATTGGAAATCAAAACTGGGAAATGGATGGCAGAAATGACTGAGTATAGTCATTTCATCCGGAATTTAAACCAATATAAATTGCTGAGGCAGCTGGACAGACCATAGTGGACCAAGTGCCAGGCCAGAGTCAGGAGGACTCTTCTTTCTGATCCAAATCCAGCCTCAGACACTAGCTGTGTGACCCTGGGCAAGTCACTTTACTCTGTTTGCCTCAGTTTCCTCTGTAAAATAAGCTGAAGAAGGAAATAGCAAACCATTCCAGTATCTTTTTCCAAGAAAACCCCAAAAGGGGTCACCAAGAGTCAGACAAAACTGAAAATTAAACCACAAAAAAATTAATTGCTACAACCAAAAGATCAAAAGAGTCTAAAAAGCATCTTAGTCAGAAACAATAGACTTTCTTGCCAAATGGAGAGAAATAACTGCCAAAGGCAAACATCAGGTTACAATATAAACTCATTTATAAATCTTAGGAAGCAGGATGATGGATAATTATGAGCAATATTGTCTCATAAAGAGTAAAGCCTGTCTAAAGAAAGCTTTGCAAGTCATCCAATTAAACAGAGTCATCCCAAGAACCCTCAAGAGTGAAAACAGAAAGAAGACAAACAGAAGGAAAATGAGGGGAAAATGGCAAAAATGACTACAACAAACTCTCAAGGATAATGAAACCAGGGCAGCTCAGTGGCGCAGGGAATATAGCACTGGTCCTGGAGTCAAGAGGACCTGAGTTCAAATCTGGTCTCAGACACTTAATAATTACCTAGCTGTGTGACCTTGGGCAAGTCACTTAACCCCATTGCCTTGAAGCAAAACATACATATATGTGTGTGTGTGTGTGTGTGTGTGTGTGTATGTATGTATGTATATATATGGATAATGAAACCACCACACTTGGACCCTAACCTCACAGTTCATGAAATGGACTCACTAAAAAGAACAAAAATGGGGAAAGCAAGCAGATTGGATCAGGTATGTTCAGAAATTCATTCATAAGGTACTCTAATTGCCAGAGCATTTGAGAGGTTGATTTACAAGCTCTAAAAAATAAACATGGAAAAAAGATCTCAGACCTTCTTGATTCTCCTCTCAAAAAGCAGCCAAGAAAACATGAACACTAATAAACTATATGCCCACTCTCCCATCTATACAAAGTCATTGTGAAGCTTTTCTCTACATAGAGTCCATGCCCAATGACAGTATTAATAGAGAACAAACATGCTTTTTTCAAATGACATTCACCAATGGATCACATCTTTGCCATCTCACAACTTACTGAAAGACAAAGAACACACAAAGTCTCACTGTGCTAACTGTTGGTTAATGATGAATTTGCCTCAGCAAAATAAAACACTTCCTTACTGGCTCCTTTATAACAAGGGGTCTCCGGTCCACACATTTAGATCCTTCAAGATTCCTTGGAGGAAATCAGTTGATATAACCCTGTTCAATGACTCTCTGATAGCGAACATCAGGCAAGACATAAAAAGAGATGGATGACCACCAAAAGCAGTCACCGTGACGACATCCAACATGATGGCCCACTTGATGAGGAGTTTCTTGCTTACACTTGACCAATACCTTGATTACATCAAGTCCCAAGACATTGCCCAGAAGGGATCTGTAATCACACAAAGAAGTTGGTCCTGGCTGGCTTACACTGAAAAAGACAACCAGATAATGTCTATGGTCCAGATTTCAACATGCATCTGAATAGAACAAGCCTTTAGAATTCATCTAAAAATATGTTTAACCTGTGCAGATCATGCAAACAGATAATGAGAAAGGCCCAGTTGAGAAGGAGAGTACTTTAAGAATGACTTTCAAGAAATTGAAAATCCCAAACTTCCCATGAGGGCCAAGTCCCATCTTTTCAATACTAACATTTTATCATTGTTGCTTATGGGAGTCACACCACTGTCTCTGAAAAACCAATGATGGCCATCACAAGGAGGGCAAGGGAGAGGAACCTGGTGGGTGTGGCACAGAACCAAAAAGGAACTCCAAAAGATAGGAGTAGAGGATGCCATCATCAAACTCTAATAAAATATTTTGAAAGAACTTGGAGGCCTGGACATAGTTGGCATTATATAAAAGCTAGCTATTATTAATATTATTAATTATATGACAGAAAGAGAAGATGGGCCAATCATATGAGCAGAGTCAGGATGGAGGGGTGGGTACCCTTGGAATATCAGGGGAAAGCAAGGGGAGCTTCCAGCCCATTGGAGAGGCCACAGATAGGAGTCATAGGGGATGGACAAGCATGAACAGGAGGGAAGGTAGACTGAGTAAAAATTAGAGAAGGAAAACAAGGGATAACAGATGTATAGCCTGTCTCGTGATATTAAAAAAAAAGACCAAGAGAACAGCCTCCAGTACTTTGGGTCGATACCCCAAGGAGGATTCCCAGAAAGACAGGAACTAGCATTAGAGGAGAAAGTACAATGGGTCACAGCTGGCCCTGGCTGGTCCTCAAGCCTGAAATGCTCTTCCCTCTCAAAAGAATCAAAGAATTGGCCAATCTGAGACCTGAAATAACTGCAGCCCTCGCTGAATTCAACCTCAAACAAAGGAATCTTTGAAGGAACACATGATCCCCAAGGAGGAGGACCTCGCCACCCCATTCCCCAACAAACCAACATTGGCCTCTTGGTAATTTCCTCCCAGTACTCAAATGACACTTCCAATGGGAACATTCTGATTCTCTTGCAATTGTGGGTGCTTCCTCCCACATAATCACCCTGCTTCTATTTTAAATTCATGTGTGTGTGTGTGTGTGTGTGTGTGTGTGTGTACTGGCTGAGAGGCACCATCTTCAGAGAGAGAATGCAAGATTGGACATTGTAGATTGTCAGACCCAAAGACATTCTCATGCTGTCGGAAGGAAAGGCAAGGCCAGGTCAATCTGATGGCCCTAGGCCCATGGTTCCCACTGCTGGGGAAGCTGAGGCAGGCGAATCGCTTAGAAATTGAAAGGGACTGAAGCAACTGGTTGTCTGCACTGTCTGGAACCACCAATATAGAAGTCACAGTCTGGGAAAGCCAGAGAGGTCAAAAATGGAGAACGTCAAAGCTTCCAAGGCTTTGGAACAGTGCGATGAGGTTGTGAGAGACAATTGCCCATCCAACCTGGAGGCCTGGCAAGAGGAAGAAGAGGAAGGAGGAGGAGGGAGGGAATGAGGAAGAGAGGAAGGGGGAGGAAATGGGCAAGGGAGTTTCATATGTCAATCAATAAACATTTATTAAATGCCTACTGTCTACCAGGCATTATTCTAAGATATAAAGAAAGGAAAAGGACAGCAGTAAATCCACTCAAAGACTCAGAATCTACTGGGGAGACAACATGCCAGAAACGATGCCCTAACAAATTCATATTAATCACCAATATTTGTATAATGCTTTGAGGTTTGCAAAGCACTTTAGGTCCATGATCTCATTTGATCCTCATACCTACCCTGTGAGGTAGATCCTATGAGAATCCCAGTTTAATAGCATCTGAGGATGGTGAAGGTCAGAAATTCCAAGATCATCCCAAGGTAAGACCTGAACCCAGGACTTGCAGCAGGCTAGCTGGCCTTCACACAAGGTGACCTTTGAGAGGTACCAGATGCGTGTCTGTGGACTAGGGACTAAACTACATATGGATTATTTCCCTGGAGGTGAGGCCCATCGGGAATTGCTTAGTCTAAGAGGGAGAGAGCCACAGAGGAAGCCACTGAGGGAGGGGAACGGGAATAGCTCTCATGTTAGAGCCTGCTCATAAGGTCCTTGTTGAAAATTTGTTCTGTCATCAGGGGATCACTGTCAGCTCTTTGGGAGTTGGGAAAAAGATAAAGCAAGATAAAACTGGAAATATCTCTCAGGGGTTATCTGCAATATGCCAACCTCAGGATAAATTCATTTGACACCAGAGGCCCCTGGACTAATTTAGTGCATCTGAACCTGTGCCACTGGGTACCTCGGTCTGGGGGATGCACTGTCAATGACATGCCCAGCTTTGGACTGCCACAGAAGAGGGAGAAGTCAGGGTGGGTTCTAATGGAGAGAAAATAAGACAAATAATAGAGCTGCCTCTGTCTCCATAGGCTGCCATCTCATGCAGTTGGAAACCCTAGAGAATACATCCATCAGCAGAGATATCTGGGTAAGGCTCTGCAAATGGACAATGGATTGGGCCCAGAGTTGAAGAGAAGGAGGAGAGGCAGATCAGTGGCCTTCAGGAAATCATTCAGCATTTTTAAGGATTCCAAGTTAGTCCATCTTAAAGTGTGATATTCTGCTAGGGATGGTTCCAGGGAACAAGTAATAAAGTATTGTGGTCTCCAAAGAAATGGTGCGGAGAATAATGCAAAGAATAGAAGCAAACTGTACCCTAACATAGGAGAAATATCAGAGAAATCTGTGATTAGGGGAAAACATGGCAGGTCATGTAGAAAGAATAGGGTGGGGTGGCTAGGTGGTGCAGTGGATAGAGCACCAACCCTGGAGTCAGGAGGACCTGAGTTCAAATCCGACCTCAGACACTTAATAATTACCTAGCTATGTGGTCTTGAGCAAGCCACTTAACCCCTTACAAATAAGAAAGGAAGGAAGGAAGGAAGGAAGGAAGGAAGGAAGGAAGGAAGGAAGGAAGGAAGGAAGGAAGGAAGAAAGAAAGAAAGAAAGAAAGAAAGAAAGAAAGAAAGAAAGAAAGAAAGAAAGAAAGAAAGAAAGAAAGAAAGAAAGAAAGAAAGAAAGGAAGGAAGGAAGGAAGGAAAGGGAGTAACTAGTGACAGTCTGGAATTTGCACTAGCATCTATGCAAGTCAAGTCAACTAGACAAGAAGCATTTATTAAACACTTGCTGCATGACAAGCATTAAACTAATACAAAGAAGGGAGCAAACAGTCTCTGCCATCGAGGAGCTCACATTTTCACAGAGGAGACAATACCCTTCCCTCACCATGAACAGATGGAGTATCCAGAAATTCAAGGAAGTCCTCCAACATGGAAAGTGACCTCCTTGTGGAGAATTTATGGAAGGACTTGGACAAGAGCTAGGATGGCAGACGGGGGAGGACTGAGGCTGCCTGGTTGGTAGGGAATACCGCCATCAGTCATGTATCTCATAAGAGGACAGTCATAGTAACTGATAGTGTTTATTAGTGGAACACTAACCAGAGGACTAGAATGATAGTCCTGGTCCGGGCTCTGCCACTAACGCAGGAGGTCTGGGGGCTAATCAGAGTCTCCAAATCTCAGAGTAGGAAGGGATCTCAGAAGCCATCCAGTCCAACTCATACCTGAACAAGAATTCCCACTCATAACTTATTCCAAAAGAGTGGAAGATCTCCAGGGAGCAGGAACCTACTATGACCTGGGGTATCCTCTTCTACTTTCGGAGAGCTCTAAGAGATAGAAAGTTTTAGCCCAAATTCGTCTCTTTTTCATCCTCCATCCACTGCTCCTATTTCCACTCTTGGGAACTAAGGAGAGCAAGTATAATCAATCCCTCCTCCATTTGACAGTCATTGAAATACTTGAGGACAATTAAGATATCACCCCCCCCCCCAACAACTCTTCCATAAGCTCTTTCATCCAGGTCTAATCCAGCAGGATCTCAAGGGGCTTTGCCACCATGGTTACCTTCTTATGGATACTCTTCAACTTACCACGGTCTTTCCTAATAGGTAGTGCCCAGAAACTATCTTAAAGTACATTAATAGGAATATATTGGAGGAAATGCTCTCACTGCACCCTGGCCTGGAGTATGGCCTCTCATTTTAGGAAGGACACTGGTGCTCTGAGGAGGGCTCCTAAGTTATCAAGCACTGACCAAACTGAGGATTGTGTCATGTGGCAAAGTCTGGCCATGAAGGAGGGTGGGGAGATTCTGAGATGCACCCATCAACTGCTTCATTTTACAGATGAAGAAACTGAGGCTGGCAGCTAAGTGACTTCCCCAGGGTCACAAAGCTAGTAAGTCAGGCCTTCCTGATTCTATCCACTAGTGAATGGTTTTTGGTTCACCGTAACCACCAGAAGGCGTGGACTTGGGTTTTCTAATGAGAAGGACAAGTACCACGAGCCAATCTTTGGACGCAGCATATTTATTTATAAGCTATGAACATGTCGCTGGGAACACAATCACATTTCTTGCACATTGAACTTTCCTATTTGAGGTCCCAGACAGCCTCTGACTGAGCCAGATCTTTCTCTCTCTATCCACGGTAGCTGATTCCAAAAGGGGTGTAATCTGTCCCCTGGCTAGACAGTGGCCACAGTCACGCAGAGAGCTCCCCTTCTAGAGCAGCTGCTTTGAAGTGAGAGCGGACAAGAGGAAAGCATTCCTGGCCTCCTGTCCCAGACAAAGGACCCCGGTACAACTAGGCTTGTCTAGGCAGCACTGTTGCTATCTCCTCCAGCCTCTGATGAAGAGAGCGGCCTCCCTTTGATCATCACTTCTCTGGGGCTTCACCCTCCTCTCATAGAGACAGGTGCTAGATAAAAAGCCATTTTCTATTGAATTGAATCATTTCTGGACATTCCTAATTCCCCAATCTGTTGGAGTCTTCCTCTTTCCTCCTTGCCCCCTCCCCTGTTCTCATCCAGAATACCCCAACTCAATGTATTGGTTTTCTTTAGATGTATGTATTAGTATAAAATGTAAGCTCCTTAAGGGCAGGGCTGTTTCTCTCTTTTTTCTCAGTCTCTGTAAACCCAAATCTTATAGTGATTTCACCAACTCAAGGAATTCCACGAGGAAGAAACCCTCTGCTAAAGCAGACTGTCCCCTTCTCTGCCTGAACCACTCTGAGGGTGAGCCATGAGCTTGGGGTCGCCCAGCAATGGGACACGAGCCAGGCTCTCTCTGGCCTGGGGCAAGCTCTGCTCATGAACAGGCCCACAGAATCAGACACCTGATTCATTGATTGGACTCTTCTGGGACTCCCTCTAATCTGAGGGTCTATGGGAACCCACTTTTCCCAAAGATAGCTACTGAGTTAGCTTGGACTTTGGTTTGCAGTGAATGTATAAAATGAAATTTTTCTTATTCTCATAGCAGCAGTATGTTCATTTTTTTAAAAAGGGAAACAATGGGACAGCTAGGAAACACAGTACATAGAGCACTGGCCCTGGAATCAGGAGGACCTGAGTTCAAATCCAAACTCAGACATTTAATACTTACTTAGCTGTGTGACATTGGACAAGTCACTTAACCCCATTGTCTTACAAAAAAAGAAAAGAAAAGAAAAAAGAAACAACTTAAATGGCCAGTGGAGGAAGCATGGTTAAGTAAATGAAAGTACGGGTGCAGGGCAGCTAGGTGACATAGTGGATAAAGCACCGGCCTTGGAGTCAGGGGTACCTGGGTTCAAATCTGGTCTCAGACACTTAATAATTAACCTAGCTGTGTGGCCTTGGGCAAGCCACTTAACCCCATTTGCCTTGCAAAAAAACCTAAAAAAAAAAAGTACGGGTACAATGGAATATCATAAAAACTTAAAGATGGAAAAGCACGAGGAATATAAAGAATCCTGGGAAGAATGTTATCAAATGATGTAAGTTTAAAAAAAAGGCAGAATCAATCAACAAGCGCCAATTATGGGCTAAACCCTAAGGATACGAAGCCATTGATTCTAGCTGGAATTTACAGAGCAATTTAAGGTTTCCAAAGTGCTTTCCATTTGTGAACTCCTACAATCCTCACTACACCCCTGGGAGGGAGGTGCTGTTATAATTCTCATTTTTACCAGTAAAGGCAGGTTAAGTGACGTGTCCAAGGTCACCCAGCTAGTTAAATGTCTGAGGCTGGATTTGAACGTTGATCTTCCTGCACCATCAGCAGCCTCAAGAAGCTTCTATTTTCCAGGGAACGTAAGAATCAGAAGAATGGAAACAAAACATGTGACCCCGGCACATTTAAACACCTAAGAAGTACTGGGATAGCCTGTCGACTAACTTGGGAGACACATCTCCAAACCATGTGGTCATGCCCTACCCCTCCCTTTCCAGGTCCCTTTATATGCACTGTCTTCTCCCCTCAGTATGTGGGATCCACTTTCTTGTAATGTATCCCCAGGACATACTGGGGCACACAAAAAGCACTTAATGAATGCATTCCCATGCACAGATGTGATTTCAGTGATTTGGGAATTCCTTTTCCTAGTGCAGACATACAGCTTAGGGTTCTGAGTCTCAAATAGTCTTCTGGGCAAGTGATTTTCCCTGAGACAGATGGCCTAGAGGTATCAGAATCAGGACTTAGATGAAGGTTCTCTGGGCTCTGAAGTGGCCCTCCATCCAACAGGCCACACCAACTCAATTGCCACCATATAAGAGGAGAAGAGAAGGAGAATGAATGGACAAACAACTCTGATAGAGCCTTGTGGAATACAAGGAAGTCGTCACCAGACTTCATGTATTGAAATTAATTATTTTCACTGCACAGACTTCCTGAGCAAATTCAGTTGGTTGTTTTTATAGAATCAATAATGTTTTTATTAAAAAAAAAAAATATTGGTTTGGGGCAGCTAGGTGGCACAGTGGATAGAGCATCAGCCCTGGAGTTAAGGGGGCCTGAGTTCAAATCTAGCTTCATACACTTAATGTTTCTTGTGCAAGTCACTTAACCCCATCACCTTAAATAAATAAATTTTTTTAACTAAAAAAATGTATTGGTCTTATAAAACATTTAGTTTTTCAAAAGGAAGAAAGAGAAATTAAACCTTTTACTTGCATAGTCCCTATTTTCTCAAGGATTTCAGGGATTTACACTAAGCTCATCAGTCCCTATCACTGTTCTGCTTTGAAAAACTCAAGGACCCCAGGCCCATTCCAGGAGCTGTTTACACTATCATTACAGTATCTTGCACACTTGTTTATAATTACAGTTTCCTACTTTGTTCCACTTCATTCATTCATGTTATTAGTGGGAAGACAAAAATCCAGATCACTAAATAAGTAAACCTTCAATAACCATCCATTGCTCATTCAAGGCCCTGTGCCAGCCCCTGTGGGCACAGTCTATGTAAAGGCACAGGGGAGGAAGACCTCCTGGCAATGTTAGGGACCAGCAAGGAGGCTGATTTGGTTCAAAATGCATCAGGCAGGGGCGGCTAGGTGGCACAGTGGATAAAGCACCGGCCCTGGAGTCAGGAGTACCTGGGTTCAAATCCGGTCTCAGACACTTAATAATTACCTAGCTGTGTGGCCTTGGGCAAGCCACTTAGCACCATTGCCTTGCAAAAATCTAAAAAAAAATGCATCAGAGCCAGGTTGGGAAGACCTGGCCACACACAAGTGGAGGGTGTAATGTAACCCTTCTGGAGGTGGGAAGGAGCCCCAGAAGACTTCTGAGCAAGGCGGAGACATGGTCAGCTTTGTGGAGGACCCACTGGAGGGAGAATTCACACATGTGGAATGTGTGCCCTCAGCATCCCCTTCCCCAAGTCACAGCCCAGGGAATCAATAATTAGGAAGCATTTCTAAGTGCCAAGATCTGAGGGTGCCCTCAAGCAGTTGACACTCTAGAGAGGATTCCCATGTCTCCTAATCTTCCTATCAGGGTCTCCCTGACTCCATTACCCGGCAGCTCTCCCCTCACCCCTCAGACTATGCACTTATCACCCCCACCCACTGCATACGGCCTTTCTTCTATTTAGTGATCTATATTCACCTCCGTTTATGCGTGGACTCCTCCTGCAATGAGACAACCCTGGGCTTCAAAGGCATCTTTTCAGCTCCAATCTAAAGCAAAACGAGATGGAAAGGCCTCTTGAATATATTTTTTAAGTTGTTTTTTTCTGCAAGGCAATGGGGTTAAGTGGCTTGCCCAAGGCCACACAGCTAGGCAATTATTACGTGTCTGAGGTCAAATTTGAACTGAGGTCCTCCTGACTCCAGGGCCAGTGCTCTATCCACTGCACCACCTAGCTGCCCCAACTCTCCCATCTAGCCACCCCTTGAATATATTTTTAAAAACCTGTGCTCAATTTCTCAACAGCACTGTCCACTGAACCCTAGGATCTGAGATTATCTGAGCCTGGAGCTCTCTGGTGCAATGGAGGCTTGAGTCTCCACCCAAAGGAAGGGATAGATCAGTGAAACAAGGGTTCAAGGATTCTAACTTCTATTTCACTGCTCTTCTCTGTGCTCTCCTATTAAATAATAAACCATTCAAGGAAGAACTAGAAAAACAACAGAACAGTTATGGGAATGGAGCTTAGAGACAAAGAGAAAAGGAGAAACTACATTAATCAGGTCTAAGCTCCAATACATTCGGAGAGGAACAAAGAAATAGGTCAAATGAGAAAAGGAGAGAAAAGAAGAGGAAAAATAGAAAAGCACATCAATTTTTAAATTAGAAAACTATGAGAAAGAAGAAACAAAAACAAAATGAAAAAGTTACACTTGGATCAACATTCTGAATCCATACTTCTTCCTCTGGATGTGGAAAGCATTTTCCATCACAAGTCTTTTGGAACAGACTAAGTTTTACTTGGGAGAGATCAGCACCCATCCTATGACATATTTTACTAAAGAATCTTAAAACACACACACACACACACACACACACACACACACACAGACCTTAACCTTTAGAATCATCCATCCCTGGCATCCACCTGTGCCCCTTCATAAATTTGTGCCTATAAATCATCTTATTTTGCCTAAAGGAAAATTGTTAGCATGCCAGAGAAAGGATTAGTCACTCCTGGAAAGTCTTTTATAGGTGCAAGAGGCCCAGCTCTTCTTTGCTCTCTCTAGAAGACCCTGATGCTGAAAGGGACTCAGGAATCTGTAGCCTCATCAAGAATCCCCCCCCTCAGAAAGCCCTCTTCCCAGATGACTCAGTCCCCTGCAGTTGGAATGGGGATATACAGGTTTCTGGGGATCCTGGCCATCCTCAGAAAGAATGGCTCAATAAAGCACCTGATGATTCCCCTCTCATGGGGACAGTGATCAGATCACCTTGCCATTCTTGTGGCTGGCGCTCTATTCCCCCAAGGCTGCCAGCCAGGTCCATCAGTCTAGAAATTTGACTTTTTGTTTCTAGAACAATGAGATGTTCATTTCTGGACACGATCAATGTGGGAATCTATTTTATGTGATTCTGAATATGAAAATTCGTTTCAAGGGTTTTATTTTTGCTTTTACTTTCAATAGGATGAGGAGAAGAGGTGGGAGGAAGAAAAATAGATTCTTGTTTATTGCAAAAATAAAATTTAATTTAAAAGCATAAAAGAGCTGTCATACTTCTTTCCCATGGTGGCAATAGCAGAAGAGAGCTATTAGAACAACAGACGACAGCTAGGTCATTAATGAGGCAGAGAAATGGGAAAACGGGAAGAGGAGAGTTGGTAGTGCAGTGGATGGAGTCTTGAGCTTAGAATCTGAGAAACTCATCTTTATGGGTTCAGATCTGGTCCAGATCTAGCTGTGTGACACTGGGCATGTCACTTAACCCCATCTGCCCCAGTTTCTGTCAAATGAGTTGGAGAAAGGAATGGCAAACCACCCCAGTATCTCTGCCAAGAAAACCCCAAATCAAATCATGGAGAATCAGACCTGAACAACAACGAAGACAAACACAATCTGAGCTGTCGCTAGCTTCAGTAGAAGTTGGACTAAACCACCTGGCCGTGGTTAGGGCAGATGGCAGGGGCAGGTGGACTTTTGCAGACAAGGCATCAGGCATGGGAGTGTGGGGCCACTTATTCCTGTCTATCATACAATTTTTTGGGAGAGGGAAAGATGTGTTCCAACCACTAGTGCCTTTTATCAATTGATTTTTCCTTATTATTTACCATTGTATTCTGTCTTCATTAAATAGATTGCTTTTTTTATTTGTGGTTCTAGTCTGATATGTTATATTTTTTAAAAGACTGTTAATGGGGCAGCTAGGTGGCACAGTGGATAAAGCACGGGCCCTGGAGTCAGGAGTACCTGGGTTCAAATCCGGTCTCAGACACTTAATAATTACCTAGCTGTGTGGCCTTGGGCAAGCCACTTAACCCCGTTTACCTTGCAAAAAAGTAGTCTAAAAGACTGTTAAATACTTTATAAATGAAAAAGAATATCTTACCAGACAAGCAAGTAGCTCCAAGGTGTAGCATGTGCAGCAGCCACATACAGGTAAAACCATCTCAGGAGACAATTGAGGGTAACCAACAGGCCTCAAACTTGTCAGTCTGTTAGGGGGTGTCCATCCCAAGCAGGTAAAGACTTTTCACCCCATGGAAAAAGGAGAGGATAATTTGTTGCAGTGGCCATGAAGCAGGTGCTCTGAGTTCTTAGAGCTGGGTCAGGCATCCAACACACCAAAGTCACCACTACATCTCAAGACATCACATCGTCCCGACCTTTATCCTGCCACTGGATGTTGATTAGTCTGGAAGAAAGAGAGAGGTTGATGACTTTGTATAGCCTTGTCTGATGGAAATCCAATTCACACTCAAATATGAATCCCTCCCCACATCCCCCAGCCATCTTTGGAGACAAAGGATGAGCATCATCCACAACCACCACCAGCCCGGCACTTGACGGCAGGCTCCAGCCAGAGAGTAGCCAAGTCCAAACCCAAGTTTGATGTCTGCCATATCAAACCAGTCATTGAGAGGGTGCAACCAGAAGCCAGATTCCAACAGATTGAGAATTAATCCAGAAAGGAGGGAGTAAAAACAGCAGATATAAAAAACTCCTCCTAAGACTGTGCTGTGAAAAAAAAATTCAAGAAATGGAGAACAGAGAGGACCTTCACTGCTCTGTAGGTCCAGTCCATAAGCAGAGGAATCCCCACTTGGCCCCATCTAACAGCCAGGGAGCAGAATCCACCCCTCTTGAAATGTCCACTCTGTGTCACGGCAGTTTTCACTGTGGAGAACTGGCTCCACTGGCTTCCTAACATGAAGCCAAAGTCTGCCTCTTTACAACTTCAGCCCTGTTCTCTTGGCTGAGAATCAAACAGAATAATTCAAAGCCTCCCCTATGGGACAGATCTTCAGATGTTTAAGAAACCATCATAGTCCCCAAATCTTCTCTTCTCCAGGCTAAACATGCACACCCAATGTCTTTTAATCAATACTACTACATCATAGACTCAATTCCCCTCTCCATCCTAGCTATCCTCCTCTAAACATGACCCTTTCTTACACCATAGAGAGCCAGAAAACTAAACATTACTAGATTGTGCCAGGGCAGGTTACAGTGGGACTCTATCAACTCTGGAAGCTGAGTCCCTCCTCACAAGAAATTAGGGCACTATCTTTGGGGGCTATGACATTACAGATGCATTTGGAGTCTGAGTGACTCTAAGACCCCCAGATCTTCTTCAGAACAACATCTAATTATGATGCCCCCCATCTTTTGGTTATAGATGGGGTTTTTTCTATTTATTTGTTCAAAATGTTACATCTATCCCTAATAAATGTCATCTTATCCCATTTAGTGGAGCAACAAGATGGCAGACTAAACATTTTCTCCAATCCCACAACCTCACAAATTTCCCCAAAACAGAAATTATGTACCAAAGATAAAAGCAACTTCAGCTATCTCCACAGTCTAGGAAACCAGGCATCAAAAAAATAAAGTTTTTAAAAATCCCCCCAATTCTAGAACTAATGCTCATGACCTTCGGTGAGCTCAGCTCCCCTTCCTCACCTATTTCATGCCAGCATTGAGGCCACACTGGTAGATGCAAGATCAAGATAGAGGCTTACATTAAAGCCACCATGCACCCAGTTCCCTTCTATCTTTCCAATGCCATGGAGACCCCCACTCCAAGCTCAAGAAGTTTGCTTAGACCTTGACAGCCAAACACTGCTGGGTACTACAAGATGGAAGCACCAAAGCTTCCAAGCAAGCTCTGCCTATGTCTGAACTAACGTAAAGAGGGAGTGGACGGGTCACCAAGACAGGACAGCATGTGTGTGGGCCTGGGGGGAGAGCTATGTGGCACTCATCACATCTGAGGATCTAGCACAGAATCCAACTGGGGCCAGTTCTGACCACCCAAAAAATCAACTGGGGCTGAGACCTAGCCTGGTGAACTGGGAAATGCCCATTGTGGGAGGAGGCTGAGATACTTTGAGATCTAATCCCCAAAGAAACCATTATCTGAGAGGAGGAAGTCAGGAAGTGAGTGATAAGGGAAATAACTAGGGGTGGGGGACTGAAAATACCTAAGATTTCAGGAAGCAGAAGACCCAAATGCCATAAAAGAAACAGAAACAGAAAATCAAAAGGAAAAACAGTAACAGCAGAAGGAAAACTGACCTCCAGATCTAGTAAGGAACCTCAGGCAGATCTACAAATAAATATTACAGAATAAAAGGAAATGATCCAACACTCAATGAGATAGAGGATACTACGGAATTTGAGGAGAACGTGGATCATTTAACACTCACCATACTTGAGTGATTTTTAAAAAAAAAAGAGTAAGAATTATGTGAGCAGAATTTATGGTCTGCACAGCGAAAAAAAAATGAACAGAATAGAAAAATTTGAATCTACCATGTCCTCCCCAAAATAAAAAAAAAAAGAGAGAGAGACTAAGAATGGTAAAAACACAGAAAGGAAGGATAACCTAGAAGAAAAGAAGCAAAGAATAAGAATATTAAAAAAAAATCCACCCAATGTACAGCAAGCACATACAGAGGCAACCTAAGGATCACAGAGCTGCCAGAAGAAATTGAAGGAAATAACAGAAGGGAACACCCATATTTTGTGACCATAGAAAATGAAATTCCAATGGAAAAAAATTCACAGATACCTCCAGAAAAAATCCCAGGGCTGAAAACCCCAAGACAGAGGTTAAGTTTAACAATTCAATCCCAAAACAAGTCGTTATGCAAGTCATCGGGAGAATCTTTTAATGCCAAGAAAAGGACATGAGAATAATTCAAGTCCATTCCACACTCACTAGAAAATGTGGGAAGGAATGGAATAATGTAGTCTGAAGAGCACTGGAGCTCAGGATGCAGTCCAAGGAGACCTAACCTGTAAATCTAAGTTTAGTCACATAGGACAACAGATAGATATTCAATAAATAGTTTGAATCGTTCTTAGAAATAAAATCAGAACTGAAGAGATGATCTGCCCCTCAGACCGCCTCAAACAAGAGAAATGCAAGAGAGGAACAGGGAGATCACAAGAGGCTTCTTTCTTAATACACACAAAAAGACAAGGTTCTGAAGGCAGAAATCTAGGCCTGGGGCTCATGGATAGAACCTGGAAACTTCATGCTTGCCTTCTTTTGTGGGACCATGGGAAGGGTCCATAAAGAGGGGGAGGGGAACAGGGGGAGAAGGTTAGCAATAAAGGGAAGGAGGAAGAAAGTAAAGAGGTCTCATTACATTTAGCCCCAAACTCCAGTATTTAACATCATTTTGTATACTGATTCCGCCATCCATCCAGCTTTGTAGCATCTGAAAATTGGACAAACTTACCTATATCCATGCCTTTATCCAAGTCATGGGAAAAAACATTGTTAAAGAGAATAGGTTCAACTACAGATTCCTAGGACATTTCACTTAAGACTCCAGTAATACTGATGTTAAACCATTAATAATTATTCTTTGAGTTCATCCATTCAACCTGTTTCTGGTTGCATTATTGTCTAATCTGTAAAAGCTTTGCCAAGATCTGTGATTGATCTCTATAACATTCCCCTCTTCTCCTAGCTTAGTAATTTTGTTCAAAAATAAAATAAAATAAAGTTAGTCTCACATAACCTATTTCTGATAAACCCATGCTAACTTCCTTTCTGAATGTCCAACAACCAATTTTCTCCAAAACAAAAATCAAACTTACTGGTCTACAAGTTTACAGATTCTGATCTCCTCCTTTTTTTTTTTTTTTTACAATCAAGACAACATTTACCCTTCTCCATTCTTATTGGTTCTTGGTACATTTCCCATGATCTTTCAAATAATACTAACAGAGACTAGATAGGAATATTTGTCAGTTCTTTGAAGACCAGAGAAGGTAGAACACCTGGGCTAAGAGACCTTGATTCATCAAGGGCAACTAGGCACTCTCTTACCACATCCTTAATGCATGGCCAATAGCCATTCATGGTTTTCAAAAGAGAAGCAATAGAGGGATTTTTTCCTCAACACAATAAAAAGCATATTCTTGAAATTTGGAATCAACACTGGATTCCCATTAATTCACTCATTGCTAGAGCTCCCCGCCCCCAGGACCAAGCTGACTAGTTGTCAGTAAACACCTTTCACTTTCCATCTCACCAGCCTTGCTATCCTGCCTGCTACAGCACCCATTCTCCTCAAACTGCACCCTCAGTTCTTTACCTCTTGCTTGGGGAACAATGACCAAGTCAAACACTACCAATACTTCTGGAAAAGTATGTCAGTCCATTCCTCTATGGCTCCATCCTACCATCTGAACAACCCAAAAAGCCTACTCTGGCCACCTCTTCTTTGTTCCTGTGGTCTCTCCTTTTCGAATGGAAACTCTTTAGGCAAAGACAGCCTCACTTTTCTATTTTTATATGTATGGTTTAGGACCATGATTGATCCCTAACAATTGCTTAATAAATGTTTTTCATGTATGCATGCTTTCAAAACAAAAATAACCAGTGGCAGCTAAGTGGTGCAGTGGATAGAGCACTGGCCCTGGAGTCAGGAGGACCTGAGTTCAAATCCGGTCTCAGACACATAATAATTACCTAGCTGTGTGATCTTGGGCAAGTAACTTAACTCCATTGCATTGTTTAAAAAAAATAAAAACAAAAAAATAATAACCAACTTTGATTATTTAGGGTTGGAAGGGGCATTCCAACTCCTCCTTGACAAGAAATCCCCCTCCAACAGCCCACCCTACATTTGGTCATCATGATTGTCCTTAAAAACCTTTATGAAGGGGCAGCTAGGTGGCGTAGTGGATAAAGCACCGGCCCTGGAGCCAGGAGTACCTGAGTTGAAATCCAGTCTCAGACACTTATTTCCCAGCTGTGTGGCCTTGGGCAAGCCACTCAACCCTGTTTGCCTTGCAAAAAAAAAAAAAACCTAATTAAAAAAACCTCTAGGAAGTGAAAGGCTTTGGGGTAACTAATTTGGGAAGTTTTTTCTCATATTAAACATATATCTGAAAAAAAAACCACATTATCTGATTCCCTATAATTCTTCCTTGTTTCTAGGTCTGGCCTCTTGGACCAAATAGAGAGAGTAAATTTCCTCTACTATCAGTATCCTCCAAAGAAAGCTGCTCTTCTCCACTTCCTTCCTTTAACCTGTTATTATCTGATAAGCACCTCTTGGGTTTTAGTATTAAGATAGGGTTAACATTTTGAGCCTTGAAAGGTCGGATTGTTAGGGAGTTTTCCTTACATTGGCTATAGTATTGGAAACGCCAAGAATAGCTGAAAGACTAGAAAAAAATAAGAAGTTAGAGAAACAGACAAAATACTTTAATTTGTAGATATCATAACTATTTCCCGAGAAAATCTGGCTTTCCTTCCTCATTGAAATAATAAAGGAAGTCTGCAAGACTGCAGATTACAAGATAAATCCACAAATATCATTTATATATGAGCCTTATCCCAGTAAAGGATTTTTTTATATATGAGAACTGACTCAATAATTATGGAAAGCCTAGACTCAGATTTATTATCTGATTTTGAACAAGGTTGTGACATCTCTATTGCATCAATCAACTAATCAAAGACATTTAAACTGTGTTCTATGTGCTCAGTAGATGGGAGTGCCAGGCCTAAAGGCAGAAAGACTCATCTTCCTGAGTTCAAATCTGACTTCAGGCACTTACTAGTTGTGTGACTTCCATTTGCCTCAGTTTCCTCATCTGTAAAAAGAGCTAGAGAAGAAACTGGCAATCCATTCCAGTATCTTTGCCAAGGAAACCCCAAATAAGGTTATGAAGACTCAGACACAACTGAAAAATGAATGAACAACATATCTCAACTATACAATAAAAGCAACAAATATGAGGAATATAATGAAATTTGAAAGGATTTACATGAAATAATATCACCACTACAATGACTATATCTACAAAGATGCCACCCTTGTAGGGTCAAGCAGGCTACTTCATCTTTCAAGGTTCCAAGGATGCCCCAAGGAGATGAAGAGGTGAAAAGATGCCTATCTCAAGACTTTTTGAAGATGGCAAGAGTTCAAGTTTCACAACAAACTGAAAAAGACTCCTCTGAGTAAAGAAATGTTAAGATATAGATGCAGGTCTTCTAAGACACTCCCATGATTCTCCCTTCATTTAAGGTCTGCACTTGGAAAGGGACTGAATCTGTGATTTCATTCACTGAAGAGGAAGCTTCTTCTACCAATGCAGCCAGCATCTTTTCTGTAATTTAGTCTTAGAAAGTTATTTAGAGCAATGAGAAGTTAAGTGATTCCTCCATGGTCACAAAGGCAATCTGTCCATGAGAGAAGGAACTGAATTGAGCCTTCCAGCTCTGAATCTATGATCCTCTCAGAATGGGCCAAAACAGAAAGGAACAGAAAGAATGGCAAGGGACCATTGATGTTAGTTCATTGGGGTGGGGAGCGGGGAGCTGTATCTGTGCATGAATTAACAAGGGACCAGGTTAAGGAAAAAAAACGGCACAACTGTTTATGAATGCCATTTCATTTTTCATTTTTTTATCTCCATCCTTCCAAATAAAAGCTCTCTCTCTCCTAACAATAAGCATAATTAAGCAAAACAAATCAACACACTGGCTATGCATAAAAATGCATGTCTCTTCTTACTCCCCACCCTATTGTTTTCTCCTACTTTACTTTAGTCATTCTCTGTTTCTTTGCTGAGTATAAAAGCAATTTTCTAAGACTTCAGAACTCACAGTGGCCAACTTAGAGGACCCATGATAAAGCACATTACCTGCCTCTTGGTGGTGTTTCAAAGATGCAAAATGAGAATTCTTTGGATATGGACAATTTAGGGATCTTTGTTGCTTGAACATGCATATCTGACATGAAGGGTTTGGTTTTTTTTGTTGTTTTCAAAGGGAGAAAAGTGGAAGGTACAAAAAATATGGTTGTAAATTGAAGAAATAAAGTTCAGATAGATAAATAAATGAATACTTTTCCTGGTTTTGTCCACTTTACTCTGCATAAATTTATCCCAAGTTACTCTGAATTTCATAATCATTGTTTACATGGCATAATAATACACCATTACATTTATCACAATTTGTTCAGTTATTCTCCATTTGCCACCACAAAAAGAGCTGCTATATTTTTGAACAAATAAAACCTATGACCTTTTTTTGATCTCTGTAGGATACAATAGTGGTTTTGTTGGGTCAAAAACTATGCAATTTGATTGTCCTTTAGGAACAGCTCCAAATTGTTCCCCAGAATAATTGGGTAAGTTCACAACACCACCAAAAGTACATTAGTGTCCCAATTTTCACGTAACTCCATTAATTATCCATTTCCTTTTCTGTCATATTATGAATCTGTTAGGTTGAGATGCTAACTCAAGAGGAGTTTTAATTTGCCTTTCTCTAATCAGTGGTGATTTAGATCATTTTTATGACTACAGATAGTTTTGATTTCTTCAATCTGAAAACTGACTCTTGATAGCCTTTGACTATCAATTGGAGAACGGCTCTTAAATTTTAATAAATTTGATTCACTTCTCTATATATTGAGAAATGAGGCCTTTGGCAGAGACACTTGCTATAAAAAAGATTTTTCCAATTTTTTGCTTTCCTTCTAACCATTGGTTTTGTTTATGCACAAAATAACAAAATTATTCACTTTACATTCTGAAATGCTCTCTACTTCTTATTTGATCATAAATTTTCCATAGATCTGCCAGGATATGTATTCCATGTTCCTCTATCACCCTATATGTCTAAATTAGGCACCCATTTTGATCTTATCTTGGTAAATGTTGTGAGCTGGCGATTTATATATATAGTTACTACTAAATGATTTTCCAATTTTCCAAACAAGTATTTTTTGTCAATAAGTGAGTGCTTGTCCCAAAAGCTTAGATCTTTGAATTTCTTAAACATTATATCTGCTATGGCCATTTTTAAAATTATTATTGTGTACCTAATCTATTCCACTGCATTTATTAACCAGTACCAGATTATTTTGATGATTACCATTTTATAATAGTTTGAGATCTGGTTCAGTTGGACTACCTTCAGTTGTTTATTTTTTCAGTAACTTCCTTGATAGTCCTTGACCTTTTGCTCTTCTAGATGAATTCTGTTATTTTTTTCTAGGTCTGTAAACTATTTTTTGGTAGTATGATTAGTATGGCACTGAATAAGTTAATTTAGGTAGAATTAAGTAAATTAGATAGATTTGTCATTTTTACTATAGTGGTTCAGCCTATCCATGAGTAATTAACATTTTTCCAATTGTTTGGATCTGACATTATGTTTGAAAAGTATTTTGTAATATATTCTCTAGTTTCTAGGTTTGTCTTGGCAGGGTAAAATACTGAATTTCTTTCCAGAATGGTTAGATCAATACACAGTTCCAATATATTTTTTACCTGCTCTTTCTCTATCCCTCCAATAACTGTCATTTTAAGCTTTCCTCATCTTTGCCAATTTGATGAGAATCTCAGAATTCTGTTAATTTTCATTTTTCTTATTAGTGACTGAAGAGCATTTTTTCCATGATTATTGGAGGCTTTCATTTCTTCACTTGTAAACTGATTGCTTATATCCATTAAGCATTTATCTATTGAGTATTGGCTCTTATTTTTTTATGTATTTGTATGAATTCCTTACACAGCTTAGATACCAAGAATAAATCAGAAATGTATAGCAAAGATTTTTTTTCTAATTTTAGATGTGTTGATCTTTTGTGCAAAAGTTTTTCAATTTAATGTAACTGAAATTGTCCATTTGATCTTGTACGATCATCTCTATCCTTTAAGATATTCCTCCTTATTCCCATCCCTATTTCTTTTGCTTTTTTAAAAATCATATAATCTTTTATATTTAAGTCTTGTATTCTTATGAAGTTTAAGTATATGGTATAAGAGTTTGAACTAAACCAAATTTCTGCCAAAGCATTTTCCATTTTTCCTTATAGATTTTTTAGAATGAGGTCTTTACTCTGTTAACTTGGCACCCCTGGTTGTTGAATATTATGTAAAATGACATTCAATTTTTTCTTCCCTTACATTTATCTCATCTGATCCAACTTTCTCATTTTTTTTAACCATTACCAAAAAGTTTTAATGATTATTACTGAATAGTATAGTTTGAGATATGGTTACTTCTTCATTTCTCCCTCTGTCATGAGGTTGGGGATTCTGTCTGGGTTTCCCACTGTAACCCACAACAGATGGGTATTTTAAAACAATTTCATCTACATTCTGGAGAACATTTGGCATCAATTTTGTTACTGAAAAAGTAATCATCAACGATACCTTCCATGCAACAGTCAAGGGAGGTGGGGCTGAGCCAACACAAACCATCAAAGAAAGCAAGAGAAGACTGGATGGGAAATTGCTTAACATTTCCATAGCCACACAATCATTATTCAAGGATAGCACTAACACTTTCTAAATCCACACCTTTTCTAGGGTTTGGAGTACCCTCAGAAGGCACATCAATGTGGAAATACTTTGAAGCTTAGATGGGACAATAGGTTCCAATCACATTTGACTGGTCACCTTCCCAACCTTTGGCAACAGAAGGAAGATGAGCATGAAGTGTCTGAGCATAGCTTCGAAATGCCAAAACATAGCTCAGTCATCAAAATGACAGAATTAGAAGAAGGAGCCATCTTATTAAACTGGCAAAGCTGATAAATACTTAGAACAGTTAATGTTACAGGAATTTTAAAAGACAAGAGCATATATATATATATATATATATATATATATTCATGGTTGAGCAGTGGATTGATCAATTATTTTGGGAAACCATTTGCAAATATGTGAGAAAAGTTACTAAAGTTCATATTCTTTGACCCAGGCATCTTACTATTGGATCCAAAGGAAATCAGTGACTAAAAGAAAGGTCCAATGTATATCCAATATTTATCCTAGTATTTTTGTGATAATAAATAATTACACGGTAGATGCCTATCATTTGGGGAACGGGTAAACAAATTTTGGTACATGAATGTAGAAGAAAATTACCATCAATCAATCAATCAAGAATTTATAAAAGCTTTTATCTGCTGGGCACTAAGCTGGGTACTTATGATACAGAGATATAAATGAAATGGTCTCTATTCCCAAGATGCTTACAGTCAATCAGAGAAAAGAACATATAAACAAATAAGCAAACACAAAATATATTAAGCAAATAATGTAATCTGGAAGAAAGACGTACTAATGGTTAAGAGAATGAGGAAAGATCCTATGTAGCAGATGGAGCCTAAACTAAGGTTTAAAGAAAGTTAGGAATTCCAGGAGCCAGAGGTAAGGAAGGAATCTAGTGATGCAAAAGAATGGGGATGGAAGAAAGAATAATGTTTAACAAGTAAAACAAGGAAGACACTTTGGCTGGATGACTGTAGAGTATGAGAAAGATGGTGACATCTAATGTGACTGGAAAGGTAAGCTGAAGTCACACTAGGAAGGGCTGTAAAGGCCATAAGAATGTCCTCTAAGAAAGGATGAATGTGAAGAATTCAAAGAAACCAAGAAGACATTTGAATAGATGTCAACTGAATAAAGAAGAATCAGGAGAAGAAAAAAGCCAATGACTTTAATCATGTGAATGAAAACAACATCCAAAGGATGCTGAATTCAAATTCAATTATCATGGTTCATTCATTACAATTCTTCATCTTTATGCAGATGACACAGATGGTCTCATCTTGCTTCAGGTCTCTGTTGAGCTCTACCTACACAGCAAATGCTAAGGGGGGATGTTGACCTAGATGTCGCAGAGTCATCTCCAACTTTATTAAACTTTCCTATTCTTCTCAAGGGTACTATTATTTTTCCCATTTCAAGGATTGCAAACCTAGATGCTATCAGCCCATGGATCAATAGTATTGACTGTACACCAAGCACTATGCTAAGATAATGGGAATAGAAAGAACAAAGTGTTTTGATTTCAAAGAAGTCACATTCTAATGAGAGAGAAAGGAGATCTTCCCAATAGGAGATATATAAAGATCTTGTGCCATCAGAATGTGAGCTCCTTGAGGATAGACACTGTGTGTGGGCACACACTCCTACAGAGAGAGACACATGCCTAATATACAGGAGAGGTAGATGGTAATCTCAAAGGGAAGACTAGCAGTGGAGACCAGAAAAAGCCTTCTTTCAAAAATGGAATTTGAGCTGAGGACTGAAGGTAACCAGAGGGGAGGGGAAGGAGCTCTCCAGGTCTAGGGGGGCAGTCAGGGAAAGGGTGGGGAATCAGGAGGTAGAGTGACCTCTGCAAGGACTAGCCAGGAGGTCAGTGCTGCTGGACCAAAGAGAATACTGAGGGGAGTAACGTGGACAGCAAGTGGAAGGGCTTCAAATACCAATCAAAAAACTCTATGTTCACTCCTAAAGGTAAGTGGGAGCCAATGGAATAGGTAGGAAAGTGACATGTTCAGAAATATGCTTTTGAAAGGTGACTTTGGCAGCTGAGCGAAAGGTGGAATGTGGTGGGAGAGACTGAGGGAGGGAGCCCAGCCAAAGGACCATTATATAGTCCAGGCTTGGACATGAGGTGATGAGGGTCTACACTAGGTCCAAATGTAAGACAAGAGATAAGAGCAGATATACATGGTAGAAAACTGTGGGACTCATAAATTTACAAATTTCAACAAAGTTGAAAAACTACCATTGCATGTAATAGAAAAAAATAAAATTTCAATTAAAACAAAAGAGTAGATATGCAACACACATTGTAGAAATGACATCCAACAACAGACTGGCCATGTGGAGTGAACATGGGTGAGAGGTTGAGGAGTGAAGATCTGCATCCAGATGAAAAGCCTGGGTGCCAGGAAGGAAGGTTATGTCCTTGACATAAGGAGGAAGGGTTTGAGGGGGAAAGATAAGTTCTTTTTTGAGTTTGAGAGGTCTATGAGACATTCTGCTCAAAATGTTCAATATGTATCCAATAGGCGATGCAAGTTCAGAGGTTAGGAGAGAAGTTAGGGCTAAGAAAAATCGATCTAAGAATCACTGGCATGGAGATGAATAGAACGCATGAGATCGGATGAAATTTCCAAGAAAGATAATATTGAGGGGTGGCTAGGTGGTGCAGTGGATAGAGCACTGGCCCTGGAGTCAGGAGTACCTGGGTTCAAATCCAGCCTCAGACACTTAATAATTACCTAGCTGTGTGGCCTTGGGCAAGCCACTTAACCCCATTTGCCTTGCAAAAACCTAAAAAAAAAAAAAAGATAATATTGAATAGAAGTGGATCAAGGATAGACCCCTGAGTCACAAAAAGAAAATCTTTAACACTGCCTACATCTCAGTAACCAGCACAGTTCAGCTTTGCAAGAAATCCAAACCATCCTTGGAAAAGATTGAAAAAGAGGGATGAGCTCTTCCCAAGCCCCCCGGTTCACATATTGGGCATTAGCCTTGTGTCCACTGATCCCACACATCCAATCTTGCCATGTCTATCTCAACAACATCTCTCCTATGTCTTCTCTACACTCACAAGGCACCAGGTCCATCTCACCTCATCAGTCCCCTACCTTGGACTCAATAGCAGGGGCCTCCCAACTGGTCACTCTGTGTCAAGTGCCTCCTCACTCCAGTCCATCCTCCACTCCTCTGCCAAAGTGATCTTCCTAAAATCTAAATCTGACCACGTCTTCTCTTTACCCAAGAAACTGCAATGGATTGCTGAAATAAAACAGCAACTTTCTTTTCAAAGAGGTTTCCAACTTCAGTATCCAACATCTCTTCCTTGCTGTTCACAGAATTCACAGAACACACAAAAGCCCATTTCTTGTCTTCAGAATGTAGCCCTGGCTACATCTCATGCCTACATAGAATGTTCTCCCTCCTCATTGTTTGTTCCTAGATCTCCCCAACCTCCAAGATACAGCTCAAGACACAAGCTTCAGCACAGCCATTCCTGATTCCCTCTACATACTAGTGCCCTTTCTTCAAATCACCTGTATTTAATTTGCAAGCATTATGCATATATAGCTATCCTGCATATATTCACAAATGCACACATGGGGAGATTTAGAGATTGTTTCCCCTTTGTGTCTTCCTGTCTCTTAACTTTCAGCACAGTATCTGAGACATGGCTGGAGAAAAGGGACTAGACCTGTGATTTCTTTCATATGTGGATTTCCCTGAAGAAATTCCCTTCACCAATGCAGGGAGCACCTTCTCCACCACTTACACTCATCATTGTTTAGAGTCCTGAGGGCTTGCCCAGGATCACAAGTCTGTGTCAGACTGAATCACAAGTTTCTTGACTTAGAAACCAGTATACCACACTGTCTCTTCCTAGACTACAGTATCTCATAAATATTGATTAATCATGATTGATCTCATGCCTGATTTGACTGTTCCCCAAGAACAAAACATTTAACATACATCTCACAGCTCAGCAGAGACTGGAGGGTTGTGGACATGGAACATACCATTTGTTAGTAGGCCTGCCCTTATCACTCTAAATTGCTTACCTATTTTTCTTTATTAAGGGGTCAGGGAAGGCAAAGAGGGGTCATTACATCAATATATCGAAGAGTGACAATAATATAAAAAATGGCATTGATTTTTAAATCAATGAAATCAGGAGGTAAACTTGTAAGAAGACTGAAGAATCAATCATAACAAGCCCATAATAGGCACCTACTATGTACCCAATACTGCTGGTTACAGGGTTCCAAAGACTTAAGGAAACAAGACCTCTCCTCAAAGAGCTTGCATCCTAACAAAGGAGACAAGATTATTTTACCGTTCTATAACTGGACAGAAAAGACTACACAAGATGGGACTACAGATGTATGAAACTAAACCATCATTCCCAAGTCATGATTCAATGGAAAGAGGACTGGATGTGGAGTCAGAGGGCCTGGGTTCAATTCTTGACTCCAAGTCTTACTACTAGTCTCTCAAAGTCTCTAGGTTCTTTCCAGTTCCAAATCTGTGGTCCTTGCATGCTACATGCACATGGTCAAAGAGGATCCTAATCAGGGACCTGAAAGGATCTGAGGTCATCTTCTCCAACTCCATAGTTACTCATCACCCCTGGTCATGCAGGAAAAATGTATCTGGAGCAAGATTAGAAGTCAGGTCCCCCAAGCACCATGTAAGGCTGTTGTTCTTTCCATCATGCTGTTCTTGTTCCAATGCCTTCAGTTGGTTTGTGGGTCACTTCTGAAAGGTTGTTTTTTAAATGTATTTTATCTTATTTTTCTCCAGTTACATGCAAAACCAATTTTCAACATCCCAAATTTTCTCCCTTCCTCCCACCCCAAGTTCACTCATTGAGAAAGCAAGTTACTTGATGTATGTTAAAAACGTGTTGTCCAGGGGCAGCTAGGTGGCGCAGTGGATAAAGCACCGGCCCTGGAGTCAGGAGTACCTGGGTTCAAATCCGGTCTCAGACACTTAATAATTACCTAGCTGTGTGGCCTTGGGCAAGCCACTTAACCCCATCTGCCTTGCAAAAAAAAAAACCTAAAAAAAACAAAAAAATGTGTGGTCCTGAAAAACATTACCAAAACAGTCATGTTGTAAAATTAAATATAACACTACCCCTCAAAAAAAGTATGCTTCAATCTATGTTCAGACACCATCAGTTCTGACTTTGGGATGGATAATATTCTTTATCATAAGTCCTACAGAGTTCCCTTGGGTCACAGCATTGCTGAGAAAAGGTAAATTATGCACAATTGATCATTCTATGACATTGCTCTTACTTTGTATTTAGTATATTTTTCCATTGCATTTGCTCCCAAGTTTTTTACTGAGAATCCTGTTCATTTCTTGTAACAGAATAGCAATCCATCATAATCACAAATCATAATTTTTAATTTTTTTTGGTCATTCTTCAACTGATGGGTATCCCCTCAATTTTCAGTTCCTTTCCACCAGAAAGGAGCTATTAACATCTTTTTTTTTTAGGTTTTTGCAAGGCAAATGGGGTTAAGTGGCTTGCCCAAGTCCACACAGTTAGGTAATTATTAAGTGTCTGAGACCGGATTTGAACCCAGGGAAGCCTTTATCAGAGAAATTTACTTAAATATTTTTTCCCGCAGTTGCTATTGCCATCTTTCCCTCCTTCCTATTCCATCCCCATTTATTCTGTTCTTCTTTCACCCACTCCCTCAAGAGTGTTTTGCAGCTAACTACTCCCCTCCCATCATCTTCCCTCCCATCTATCACCTACCCCTCTCCCACTTTCTGCCAACCCTTTCCTCTTCTATTTTTCCTCTAAGGCAGGTTGTCCAAACTGTGGCCAGTGGGCCAAATATGACCCACAGTGCAATTCTATGCGGCCCCCATGGATTTACTAAATGCTTTAGAAAGGGAAGCCAAGCTACTGCAGAGCTCTCAATAAATGGCAAATCAAATATATTGTCAAAAACTTTTAAAATTAAGGTTGGACAGCCCATTCTACCTCCCCTTTTCCCTTTCTCCTCATATATTTTCTCCCCCATTAACTCCATCTTTTTCATCTATTATCCCTTCAAATTCAACTCCCATGTGTGCCTTGTATCTATATATGCTCTTTCAAACTGACCTAATAAATGAGAAAGTTCATTTGAATTATCAGTAGCATCTAACCATGCAGGAATATAAGCAGTTCAACATCATTAAATCCCTTATAATTTGCCTTTCCATTTTACCTTTTTTATGCTTCACTTGAATCTTGTATTTGAAGATCAAATTTTCTGTTCAGCTCTGATTGTTTCATCAGGAAAGTGAAAATCACCTATTTCATTAAATGTCCATTCTTCTCCTGAAAGAATGTTAGCTTCGCCAGGTGGTTGATTCTTGGTTATAATCCAAGCTTATTGTCTTCTAGAATATCATATTCCAAGTTCTATAGATCCCTTAATATAGAAGCTGCTAACTCTTGTGTTATCCTGACTGTGGCTCCATTATAATTTTAATTGTTTCTTTCTGGTTGCTTGCAATATTTTCTCTTTGACGTGAGAGCTCTGAAATTTGGCTATTATATTCCTGGCAGTCTTCATTTTGTGATCTCTTTCAGGAAGTGACCAATGAATTCTTTCAATTTCCATTTTACCCTCTGCTTCTGGAATATCAGGGAGGTTTCCCCTGATCAATTCTTGAAAAATGATTTCAAGGCTTTTTGGTCATGGCTTTTGGGTGGTGTAATAATTTTTAAATTATCTCTCCTGGATCTGTTTTCCAGGTCAGATGCTTTTTTCCAGTTACATATTTCAAATTTTCTAGTTTTTCATTCTTTTGGTTTTGTCTTGATTTCTCACAAAGTCATCAGTTTCCCTTTGCTCCATTTTAGATTTTAAGGAATTATTTTCTTCAGTGAGTTTTTGTAACTTCTTTTCCATCTGGCCAACTGTTCTCATTGGCTTTTTGGATCTCTTTTCTCATTTAGCCCAGTCGGCTTTTAAGTACTTTTTTTGTATGTTCTTCATCAAGTTGCTGACTCGGTTTCCATTTTTCCTCATTCATCTCATTTCTCATTTTCAAAATCTTTTCTGAGTTTCCCCATAGCCTGAGCCCAATTCATATTTTTCTTGGAGGCTTTGGATGTAGACATTTTGACTTCATTATCTTCTAAGTGTATATTTTGATCTTCCATATATATATATAAAACAGTATAAGACTTTTTCCCCTTGGTTGTTTACTCATTTCCCCAATTTATTACTGATTTTACCTCTTTGTTAAGTTGGGGCTCTGCTTCCAAGGTGGAGGACATATTGTCCCAAGTTTTTGAGAGGTTTTGCAGCTGTTTTCAGAGATACCTCTAGGGACTGGCAAGTTTTCAATTCTTCCAAAGTCTTATGATCTAAGGAGAGGTTTGTACCACTCTCCTGGCCTGTGCTCTGGTCTATGGGTGACTATGAGCATCCCCCTCTGCTCTGGAACTGTAAGGAGGGTCCTTGCTCCACTGCAGCAATAAGCTCTATTGTACTTCTGCTCCTCTTCCTGGAACTAGGGTCCCAGATAGTGCGCAGATCCAGACTGTCAGTATGGGCAAAGAAACAGAGCTTCCCTCAGGGACAGCAAAGAGATCCCTGCACCATCTATGGGCTGAGAGGCTCCAGCAGCAGCTGCCACTTCTGATTCAGTGGCTCCCCCAGACCTGCCCCTGGTCTGCTGGGGTCAGGTCTGCACTGCTGAGAACTGTGCTGTACTGTACTCCAATCTCACCCTGATGTGGCTGAGGTTTTCTGCCACCCTTCCAAGTTGTCCTTGGCAATCCCTGGGCTGAGCAGTCTAGGAACCACCACCGCTGCCACTGATCCAGTCACCCAGTGTTCAGCCCTAAAAGAGCTTTAAGAAAATGACTTGTTACCTACCAAAGACATTTTCTCCATTTCATCTACTTTTCTCTTCTAGAAGAATTCCTCGTAGATGGGAAGGTCCTTCAGATGTTTCTGTTTGTGGGTGATATCATACCAAATGTGGTAAGATTCATAACTTTTGCAGGGTACAATCCATATTAACTGAAAAGAGACTTGTGAAGTAAGCCAGAGGAAAACCAAGACTTGACATGCAGGTGGATGGATGGTTAAGTGTATAGATGGATGGGTGGGCCAGTGAGTTAATACATCAAGATCCAGACGTCACTGTGGAAGGGTGATGAGAGGAAGTTGGATCACATTTGGAAAATAGTCAGGCTCCCTTGGGATCCTAAGTGGCACCAGATCCAAGATCTATATCATTAAACACAAATATTGTCCTGGAAACACCCTAATCTCTGAAGAATTCAAGTTGCAGGTGACAGTAATGACAAGTGGAGACACTCATGGTAGATTCAAGCAGGCTACAATATATTTTTTTTTGTTTGTTTTTCAGTTTTTTCAAAGCAATGGGGTTAAGTGGCTTGCCCAAGGCCACACAGCTAGGTAATGATTAAGTGTCTGAGGCTGTATTTGAACTCAGGTACTCCTGACTCCAAGGCCAGTGCTCTATCCACTGTGCCACCTAGCCGCCCCTTACAATACATTTTCAATGATAACCTACAAGAAGAATTTGTTAGGGTTATCATGTGGAAAGTATTAAGATCAGAAAAGGTGGGTTAGTCAAGGAACAAGGGGATGAGGAATGACAGTGCAAATGCTGTCAGTGTCAACAAAATTCAAAAAGTTCAAGGAAGAGAGGCAGCTAGGTGGTATAGCGGAAAGAGCACCAAGTCTGGAGTCATGAAGAGTCAAGTTCAAATCCAGTTTCAGACATTTTACGGGCTGGGTGACCTTGGACCTTCACCTGCTTGTTATTTCCTCAACTGCAAAACAAAGTCAGAAAGAGCACCTACCTTCCAAGATTGTTTTGAGGATGAAATATCTTTAAAGTACTTAGCACAGTATCTGGTGCTATATACATGCTAGTTATGATGATGATGATAATCAAGAACTCTAGGAGACAAGGTAATTCTTCAGGAACTGTCTCATTGGGTTTAGTATCTTCAGTGCTCAGTACCTCATGCAGTTGCTCACAGATGAACCCCACAAGATGAGAGCACAGGAACATCATGGTCATGGCATCCTCATCCCAGAGAGCACAGATCAAATGAATTATTAACAGAAGTGAGAGTATGGAATAATGCAATCAGTCATGAGTCTTTTGTCCACAGGTTCAAATGAAGCTTCAGCCCTTCACTACCTAGGTCCCTTCACAGGTCCTCAAGTTCCTGCTTTGGAAACGAATATGACTGCTCTGAACAGATGATTGTACAATCCTCCACAGCTCTTTTTCTTCCTGACTTTACTCCATGTGCAGTCTCTTTGCCAAGTTCTGCTGCTCCATTTAGGCTCTTGCCCAAGAAAATCTGGCCAGGTGGAAAGTAAGTGACCACCTAGCACAAAAAACAGAGTGTGGCAAAAGGGATGATCCATTTATAAATCACTTGGATTTCAGGTCACAAAGTTCTAGTCCCCATTGGCAGTAGGCCCTTATTTTATGAAGTCAATACATGGGCTACAGTGAAGGCTACCAGCCTCCAGGGGGCAGTAATGCACCTTCACAGAACTCCATGACGCTGAGAATTCAACACTAGGCCAAACTATACAGTAGACCCAAAAGCTCTTTGGAAATGTATTTTTTTTTTGTAGAAAGAAAAAGAATGACAAAGGTGTCAGAGGTGCATTGGGAATATAGCCAACATACTCAATGACCATAATAAAATAAATTTAAATTCTTTTAAAATTTGATGAATTTGAAATTATAGTTTAAAAAATAATCTTTTTCAATTAAACATACTTTTTAACTATTTAAATTTAAAGAAACTAATTTCAACACATGAAAATATTAACACCTGAATCAGTCCTTCCAAATTTTCATCAGGATGCCTTGCTTGGCCAGTCATTCTATTCATAGAAACAGTTGTGAGGATCAGCATAACAAGAACAAGATGTGGAGGACAGTCTACTACTTTAAGCCAAGAAGACCTGGTTTCAAGTGCTGCCTCTGACATGCACTGGACAAGTCACCTGAATGCTCATTGGTCTCTAGGCAACTCTTTAAGACAATAAGTTGTAGAGAAAATTCTGACCAGCATTAGTTTCCTGATTTAGGAGTTCTCTATGCCACCATTATTCCATATCACTATGACCAAAGTTTTTATGTTCTCAATGATGTTACAGCTTTTTAAAAACATTCCTCAAATGTGTTTGTTTTAATTATATTAGAGGGGCAGCTAAGCATTCTCTTATCACTGCTTCCATTTTTTTTGCAATTAAAAATAATGCTGCTATGAAACTTAATAGTTTTTATTGGTTCTGAGAAGAATGAGGTTATATTGCTAATGATAGAATTACTGGGTCAAAAAGTACAATTAATTTATATTTTATTGTATGTTAATACTAGGTTATCCACCAAAATAAAAAACCACAGGTGTGGAATTTCATCAGCAATGAGTGAATGTATCTGTTTCTTCATAATCTCATTAATAAAGTAATTCCGAGGTTTCACCTCTTACCTGGCAAAACAGATAAAAATAACACACACACACACACACACACACACACACACACACACAGCAAGTGAAAACAGGTATACATATACTATTTGTATAGTCACAAAAGTGACTATTCTGTTCTCAATTTGGCCCAAGAATTCCTATTATAGGAAATACAAAGAAGTAAAAGTCAGCAACAAAGGTCCAAGACATACAAGAATATTTATGATATCAGGTTTTCTAGTAATAAAGAACTGTGGAATGGTTGTAGAAACTAACGGGAAATTGAGGGGGAGGAACTAGGCAGCACAGTGGATAGAGTACCTGGAGTCAGGAGGACCTGAGATACTTAATAATTATCCAGCTGTGTGGCCCTGGGAAAGTCACTTAACCCCATTGCCTTGCAAAAAGAAAGTAATGGGGACTATAATGGAACATCATTCATGGGATCACAGACTGAGAGCTGGAAGGGATCTGAGCCTATCAAGTCCAACTTGCTCCTTTTTTACAAATGAGAAAATAGAGCCCCAAAAGATTAAGGGATCCACTCAAGGTCCAGCTACTAAGTGGCTGAGATACAAATTGATCTCAGGTCTTCCCAATTCCAGGCTACCTAGATGCTTTATTCTGTCACAAGAAATGACAAAAAAAAGTTGGGAAGATGTACATGAATTAATGCCCAGTGAAAGATGAAGAACCAAAAGGAAACATAGATATAATTTTTTTAAATGAATTCCCTTAGTAACTGAAAAACTAAGAATGGTCTTGAAGAACAAACAGGAAAATCTATCACCTTCTCAGCAAAGAGATGAGAACCCTGCAAGCAAAATACTGCATACACCATGATAGAATCATTAAATCAGCCATTTTTGCTTAACTTGTTCTTCTTTGTCATAAAAGTTCAATCTTGGCAGGGAAGAGGGCCAAAGAGGACTCCATAAGTAATATGTACAAAAAGCAGATAGAATTTTTCCAAAGAATATGATCTGCTTAAAGAGGTTATTAATTATTTTTAAAGAGAATTCCAACTTAGAAACACAGAAAAACCAAGGATGAAGAATGTTCCTCATCTCCTGCCAGAGAGGAAATGAAATAAATATGCAGAAAGAGACAAGTAATTTTGCAAATGATCAATATGGAAATTTATTTTGCTTGACTATTAGCTGTTATATGAATTTGAGGGGTTTTTTTCCTTTGTAGGGGGACAGTTGGTCAGAGAGAAGGAATAAAAAAATAATTATTTGATCAATGAAACTAATTTTTTTAAAGAAACACAAATACTGAATTTTATACAGTAAATAGAACTTTATTTTTTCCTCTGGTCATCCTAGATTGACATTGCCAACAGTCACAGATCAGTATATGATACAGTTATGTATTAACTATTTACAATTTACAATTTTTTTTCCTGGAAAATATAAGTACAAAAGCAAAGTAAACAAATGAGGTACTGCCATTTGGATCCATCAGAAGCAAAAACTTAAAGAACTAGTCTTTAGCCAAAAGAAAAAAAATCAACAAATCAATTTTTGATAATATAGTTAAATTCTTCTAATTCATCAGGAAAAAAAATCTATCAAATTTTACTTCAAAATGTATTGCACAAGTCATTTAAACAGATTTCCCCCCCCCAAAAAAAACCAAAATCACCCTAAAAATAAATAAATCAAAGAGGCAAACCATCAAGTTTAAATCTTAAGAGAAAGGAGGAAAAAGGGATCAGAGAACCACTCACGGGATCATCTCTGGGATTCATTCATTCATTATAGTCAGTACTCAAGCCCTTCCAAGTGTCGCCACCCAGCTGAAGAGAAAGAACCAACTGTTGCCAGTTCACCCTTCACAAGGTAGTT
Source organism: Macrotis lagotis (assembly GCF_037893015.1). Taxonomy (NCBI): domain Eukaryota; kingdom Metazoa; phylum Chordata; class Mammalia; order Peramelemorphia; family Peramelidae; genus Macrotis; species Macrotis lagotis. Next base: position 182,191,475 of record NC_133665.1, read on the forward strand.
TAGCTGTCTTCATGATCCAGTGTCATCTCTATGCCTCTCTCTAGGGGCCTGAAAAAGCAGCTTGTCATTCGTCATGCCTTTTCTCAAAGAAAAATAGAGACGTGGACAGTTTTTTAAGCAGCACAATCAAGGAACACTCTTCATCCCAATTTCTTCAAGATGACAATCGTAGCCATGACTAGAAAAGGATAAAAAGCAAGAAGTAAAATTTTCTGTTACCTTTTCAGACTAAAAAAGAACAAAGTATTTTTATCAGTAAAATTCAAATTGTAATATAAGGTCTAATAATTAGCCTAAAGGTCTAGAAAGATTTCAAAGTCAAATCCCACGATCTCTTTATCTAATTCTATAACACTTCAAAACTATTTGATGATGGTGGTTGTTTCATTTTTGAAAAAAATTAACAATCCAGAATCAAAACCTGCTAACCTCTACTAAACAAAAAGGTATCAAAAATATCTACCTCCTTTTGGTCCTGTTACCTCAAAAGATGCTTAATAATGGATCTATTATAAGCAAAAAGTCCTTATTTTCCCTAGCAAAAGGCAGCCACCAAATCTTGAGAATGATCTTTCCCATTAAAATTTGCTTGGTATTGCAGCCCTTCAGTTTGAAAAGTTAAGTTTCAAATAGTGGACTAGTTTCTAACCCTTGTGAAGAGCAAAAACTTTTAAACTGACGCCAACATTTCCTTCACAAGACTTAACAGATTAAACTATCAAGGAAGGGGATCCGAGAAAAATTTCTAGGCTAAATAAACTACTGGAGATAAATAAATGAAATTAAGAAATCAAGGGGAACCTTCAAAGATACCAGTCCCAGTTGTTCATCCCTTCTCCCACCAACACTGTATAAAACATAAAATTTAACAGGAGAGATAATAATCAGTGTTCTTGAAATTACAAGAGAAATGAGCTGATTTTCTAAATCGATTTGGAAAACAACATCTTATGTTTATAATAATTAGACTTTTACATATTACAACTGTATATTCATAATAAAGTTACTTTAATGATCATATTGATATTAAATTATCAGTATTGTTTCATCTTCTTGGTCTATAAACTGCCCTGTCAAGTTTGAAACATTTTTACAGCCACTTATGTTTCTGCAAAAACTCCCTGAGATGAAACCTCTCCAGCTCTTCATGTTACTCATGGTTTGCAAATGTTTGGGATCATGTCCTACCCCAGGAGAATGGAAGATCCTGGAAGGAAGGACTGGCTAGGGTTGACCTTGGTGGCCCCCGTGCTTACCAAATTATCTGATATATGACAAGTGCTTAAGAAAAAAAATGCAGAAGTGCATTATCAAATTAATGTATTCAAATGATAAAAAATCACAAATGTGAACACCTTAAGTTAATGCCTAGGTTCAATTTAAAAAAAAATTAGAACTTTGTAGTCTATTCACAGGTTATTACAACTCTTTAAAGAAATACTCAATAAATAGGAATGATACACATTAAAAACAGAATAAGGTCTAATATAATCACAGATGTCTTTAAATCAAAAATGTTTGGAAATGAAAAATAGTGAAAAGTCACCAGGATCAAGGTCATAATATAAGTCTAATTAAACTTCACTCATTAATTACTTCATTAATTCACACTTTGTGAAAATTCAGACAGACCAGAATGAACATTTTGGGAAGGGGGGGCACCTTGGGGATGGGGGGGGGGGGGTTATAACCAAAGACTTCAATAGAATGAACAAAATTACAAAGGGAATTTTTAGATAATAGAAGAGGTCTCTGTTGGGCAAAACTTGAAGCACATTTAGAGTTATTAAAAAGTAAAAAGAAAATTATTTTCCACAAATATTCTTTACATTTCCTCTAATTCAGGATTGTCTTCTACCACTCTGGGCACATTTTATCATATGCTAAATTTCAAATCTGTGATACCTGTAACTTTAATACTAATTTGCCATTTGCTTTACATTTTTCTCTCTTATTATCATTTCAAAAATACCCTGAGAATTTTGTTGTTGATGTCATCTTTGGAGGAAGGACAGGGAGCAGGGAGGTGGGCTGCACATTTTTTTACTCCTGTGCTAAAGGTTTCCAAGCTTAAAACATCCGATGAGTCCTTGAGAGGTTAATGTTTGACAAAATTAGAATAATCTAACCAAAGTAAATGTAGGCCTAAAATGAAGATCAGCTCATGATGAAAGATTTCCTTTAGAGAGGAGCAGAATTCCAGGGAAAGATTCATTTCATGCAGGCTATTTGATTTGGTGGAAAAGATACAGCAGAGAGTATTAGTATTCTTCACTCACCCACATGCTAACTAAGCACAGACTGACGACTTATTCAGAAGATACCACTGCGAGCTGAAGCAAACTACAAAGTCAGGAAGAAAAAAGCTCATTGAACAATTTTTTAAGAATGAACAATAAAATGCGTAAATACAAAGTTAATAGGATGAAATAAAATTCTACTTAACTTTTTCTCCCACAATATAAAGGAGTTAAAGCCAATTTTAAAGGACTTCCCCATGCTCAGCACCTGCATAACTGGATTTCTGAGATCCCTTTACAAATTGCACAAAACATTTTAAATGTGATAATGTCTACTGAAGGGAAGATGACTAAGATAATCAAGGTGCAATTCATTTTAAGCAAACCTGATGTATGAAAATCCAAAATTATAAGAAATTTGATGACTGTTTGCTATATAAAAGTCTAATCTTTAAGAGTTTTTTTAATAGAAGCATGACCAGTGCATTTAAAATATGATTTGATTTACAAAATAAAAAACTGAAAAAACTTAATTTTATAAATTAAGATACATCTGTATTTTGAAATTTCAATGCTGAACAAGTCATATAAAATTACTACTGGTTGAATGTCTTATATTTAGAGACAAAATATACAAAATAAAATGAAGTTTTGTCTAAAATAGTTACCAGAATAAAATTTCAGTTTAATTTCTTGACTTAAACCTTTGAGTCAAAGAACCAGGCCCAGATCACAATTCAGTACTATATTAAAACAAACTTGTCCAAATGTAATGCATGTGCTGTAATGTACAGGAAAGTATCCTAAGTACTGGGTAATTTTAAACTTTGAAAAGGTTAACCAAAAACTGTTATTAAAAATTGAATCCAAGAGCGCAAGAGTTAGTTCCATTCCAGAAGCTTAATTCTATTTACATTCAAATTCAATGGCAGAATTTGGGATGTTCCCAAACCCTAAGATTTAGTGACATGTCAGTAGTGATCCTTCATCCATTAAGAATATTATTTTCCTAATCTATAGTTTGTGGACCTATGTTTCAATTCCCTAGCAGGAATAAAGACTGATCTGGTCCACTGGGAATCCTTCTATGCAAAAAGGAGCATATTCAAACATCTTAGATATCAAACACAATTCAAAAGGTTCTACTAAAACAAGGTGAAGGTGCTTTTGGACAAGAAGAGAAGGGGGGGGGGAAGAAGAGGACAAAGACCAGTTGGTGCAACTTTTTTAAACCTTAAGAGTTTGAAAGTTAGAAATAAAATTGGATGACTATATGTATACAACAAGAAATAATACAAGTGTACAATCAACAAAATACTCAAGAGGTAATTAAGGAATTATGAATTAAACTAAATCTCTGTAACGTTGGTTGGACTTTCCTAACAGACCTGGACAATGAAAAGCAACAGTTCAGATTTTCATTAAACTTCAATTCTGGCTATCCAAGTAAATCTGAATTTTAAAAAAATGTTGTCTTATGATAGCTAGAGGGATGGAAACTGAAGGTCAGAAGACCTGAATTTGAATCCAGTCTCAGACACTTACTAGCTGGAGGAAACCAAGCATATCATCTCACCTGCCCTTCTGTTTTCTCATCTATAAGCTGGGGATACAAGGGCATCTACCTCCCAGAGTTGTATCATCCTTTAATATCCTATATAAATGCTAACTATGTTATAATTATTAGTCTTTGTTTTAACAAGGGATTTTGTAAACACAGAGGGAATGTAGCATGAGCCTGGCAATCCTAGATTCCAGTCTGGACCCTGATCCCAACTGGAAAGAGTCTTTCATTGCTCCAAGTTGCAGTATCCTCATCTTTAAACACACCCAATAAAGACTGTAAGGAATCATTCTGATAACATCAACATAGAAGGATAAGGCTTGTTTGTGAATATTTGGGTGCTTGAAGCAATGGAGAAAAAAAGTTATACCTGCTTAATATTCCTTAAATATATTTCTCTTTTTTCATTACCTTGACTAGGGGAAAGGGGCTGGTGACCAGTAAATTAGAATTATTTCTACTTCTATTAATTGTGGAAGTGAAGCATCCAACAAGCCAGTGACTGACTAGTTAAGGCACAATGTCCTGGGGTTCTAAAACTTAGCTAATGTCAATCTTATACCTGGGAGAGAAAACTCTTCTGAGGACCAAGAGCCATTCTCCTGTGGGACCAGAACTGAATTCAACATCTGAAGGTGGACCTCAAAAATCCACACAAATCAGGGTAGGCTAAAGGATTTAGACCAAATCCACATCTAGCTTCTTAGAGTAGATTTCTTATTTTCAGGCATTTATTAATATTTCTGTATACTATTCTTTTCCTTTATAAATAAACTATGGGAAACCAAACTTAGGATCTAAAATTTGCAGTAGAGAGGACAGAGGAATAGAGGATTTAGGACCAACAATCTCTTAATCCAAGATTTCTTGTTTTCAAGGTAACCAATTTTCAGAAATTCTCAGAATCTCAAAAATTGGAAGGAACTACAGAGAATAATTCATCTGAGTAGCTCAACACCTGAAGCCAGGACTTAGAGATTATAGGTTGTTAAATTATAGCACAAAGGAATTCCATTACCAAGGGGCAGTGCTATCTGGGTGACATATCTGGGAACTAATGATGGTGGTTGAAAACGAGAAATTTATAGAGTATTACAAATTCAAATTTAGAGTATTACAAATTAAATCACCTGGCTGAGTGTTGTTGCATTTTATCCTAACAACTCACTTAAGTAAGTGCTATGATTTATCATTTCACCCATTTTGCAGATGAAGAAATTGAAGCTGAGAAGAAAACTGTGAGTGTGTATCACACACACACACACACACACACACAAAACAGAGTAGGTATCAACAGGGTCTCTATTTAACTGGGTAAAAATGAAGACTGGTAACCCACTCTCTCATAAAACAATCCTGTTTAACCTCCTACAATATATTTTCACTGGCACCCAAGGAAGCCCAAGTGCCTGGGGCCCCTGACAAGCTCAATGGCAAGTGGCCCCAGAGGCAGGAAATGCACAGGGACATTGTGGGGGACAGAAGAAAAGACTAAATTTAGTCGAAGAAAGGGTCTTAGATGAGTTGTCAGTATAGATGAATTGGGCTTTCTCCTTTGGGGATATGCTGACCTGGTCTGACCAACAGCAACAGCAAAACAGGAAAATCAGAAAAGCAACCAATCAAAACAGAAAGGGAGGTGTCAAGAGAAGAGAAGGGGACAACCTCCCTACAATGACTCCAAAGCTTTAGGATCTTGGGAAGGATATGGATGGTCTCTGGCTTTTTCCTGGGATCTCTCTCATCAAAGGTCAGGGCTGCCTCCAGAAAAGACAAAGCCTCCAGAGGTTGGAAACTCACAGATCTCATGCCAATCTCCCAAGAACTTGGGCTAAGAGTTCTTTTCTCTCTCTTTTCTATATACATCATTTGGGCACCGTGCTTATCAGGAAAGGAAATAAGCATTGATCCATATAAGCCAGGTCCTGGGCTAGGTGAGCACTTGCCCATCATCAGTTATCCTCACACCAACCCAGGGGGCTAGAGGTTATTATTCTCCCATTTCACCAGTGAGGAAATTGAGGCAGATGGAGCATAAATGACAAGTCCTACAGGCTGCCTGTCAGGGCCCAAGTATAAAAAGCTCTCTTAGCCAGGTAGGGTTTTTTTTTCCTGTTACAATTTCCCCAAAATAATTAAAGAATCACTGTACATCTGAAGCAGTAGAAACAAGACTGACCAGAACCAACCTACCAAGATGAGCAACACTGGACAAGACTAGTTTCCAACTACCACTGTGGATCAGTCACTGGACTGGCAGGGGAAGTCTGGAGACCCAGTTTCAAATCCTATTCCCTCACCAACTGCATGACCTGACTCCTATCTGATCCTCAGTTTCCTCCTTTGTGAAAATGGGAAGAATAATGCTTGCCCTATCAAACTTCCAGGAATTGAGTGAGCTAATTCTGGGGAAAGCACCGTGCAAATGTAAACTAGTATGATAGAGCAGTCCTTCAGACCTGGGTTCAAATCCCTGTGTGCCCACAGACAAAACAGAAGCTCAACTCTAATCTGCAGGATGGAGCTGCCAGCTGGAATGCTGTGATGGGGAAGGCTCATGAGCAGGGGCTGCCATCATTACTTCAAATAGACCACTTCAAACCCCAGCTGATAGTTAATATCAGCAATCACTACAAATTAGGTCATGGTTTCTTGTTCTGATTGTCCAGATTTAAGTGGCAAAGAAAATGCTATTACTTAAAATTAAAGATAGGACCAGTTGTTTTAACAATTACACCCTTGCACATGATGATCAGAAATATGAACTCGATGGCCCAACCATCACCACAAGGAAACAATGACCCAAAAGATCTGGCCTAGTAAAGGAGAACAGAGGTACAAGGGAGGTAACAGTTTGTTTCTATACCACCACATTCCCAATTTTCACCTGAAATAAATCTAAATTAAGTTTTCAACATGGCAGAATTTTAAAGTTAGTGTTGGAAGAAGCCTTAACAATTATCTGGGATGCTCCTGGCTAGCTGGCCTCTTTTCTATGGAAATCCCATCCATTCTTTCAGCCCTGTTCAACTGCTCTCTCTTCCACCAAACCCTTCCTTATCTGCCTGACCGATTAAGCACCTTTATCACAAGTTCCTTTATGGCAGGCCCTGTGTACTTTACATTTGAATTTACCCAGTGGCACCAGCACAATGGCTTGCCCAAAGTAGGCATGTGATGTAGTTTAGGGCTAATATCTTAGGCACAGTTGTGTCTTTCCGTTTAGCACATATTTAGGAAAGGTAGACTATGTGCAAGGAACTGTGATGGGCACGAAAGGGGGAAAAGACAGTTCTACTCTCCACTGCCAATCAATCAACAAGCATGTGCCAGGCTAAGTGCTGGGATTCAGAAAAAACCAAGGAAATAATCTCTCTCCTTGAGAAACTGCCATTGCCCTGGGAAGACAGAGCCTCAAGGGTAGCAACCAGGTCTTGGGCTGCCTTAGTTCTCCCTAGGTTCCACTGTGACCTTTGACAGATCTCCAGCCCTCAGGACCTGCCTGGTGACCACTGCCCTTGCAGCCCTGGAGGAGAACACAAGAGAAGGAGAGAGATACAAGAAGAGTCAATGATGTCTAGCTTCGGACTGGGAGGCTGGAGACATCATGCAGCAAAAGCCCAGGCAAAGCACTGTGGGAGGGGCCGGTACTGGGGCAGGAGCTCAAAGGAAAGGTAGGAGGCAAACAGGAAGAGAGGAAAGAAAGCTTCAGGGTGAAGTCTTTTTGTTTTTGTTTTTCAAATAAAAAAGACTTTCGATTTCTAAGCATTCAACATTTTTAACCTAATTACATTTAGCAGATAATGGCTCTTTGAGCTCGAATACATTAGCAGAATTGAGCTCAGCTATAGAAGTAGTTATTAAAAACCAATTATTTTTACATTCTGACTAAATTTCTCCAGAGCATCAGGCATTCCCAGGGGATGGGAAGGAAGAGCAGAGAAATAGCTCACAAGCACAAATGGGAAACTTCATCAATGCAACAGCGCAAAAGTAAACATGCACTTGCTAAGGTCACAAAGGCAAGTTTCCCAAATGTAGTGCTGCCCAGTAAATAATGCAAGGTCCATTAAAACTTCATTGTCTGGGGTGGCTTGGTGGTATAGGGCACCAGAGCACCTGCCCTGGAGTCAGGAGTACCTGAATTCAAATCTGACCTCAGACACTTAATAGCTGTGTAGTTGTGTGACCTTGGGCAAGCCACTTAACCCCATAGCCTTGCAAAAAAAAAATCTAAAAAAAAACCTTATTGCACACCGTAGCAGCCAGCCATCAGCCCCCAAGAAAGAACAGCTGGCTCCAGGATGCATCTGGCCTTTCTTCAGGGCTTTTTGCCTGTTACATTAAACTAAAAAGATTGTCCAGAGGAACAAAGGCAATCAATTTTGCCTGACCTTCCCAATCTTTGTATTTTTCCTACAAATCTGACACAGAGTAAATATGCAATAAATGTTTGCTGACTGACTTTTCAAAATGAGGAAGGGCAAATTTATTGAAAACTTAGCTAGAAAACCCTTATTCTGAAAGCCCAAGCAAAGGCAATGGCCATTTGTCACAGGGATGTCCCAGAGGGAATTACCGTTTGGGTAGATGGTGGACCATGGGGCTTGAGGGGAAAGAGATAAGGGGAAAAAAAGAGGTGACCGAGAAGGAGAAGTCAAATACCCAAGCCTACAACTGAGTCCAGGGCTGCCCCACTGCCTTCACTAATCAGACCCAAAGAGAAGGTCTATAAAGACATTTTTCTCATAGCTATACAGAAAGGCAGGTTTGTTCAGCATGACTTGGGAGGAATTTTTTCCAGTCAACTGATTTTCACAAAGAAGCTTTGTCCAACGATCAATAACTAACTACCTCCTTCTCCCGTGAAGGGGTACCAAAGGTTCAGTAATTCTTGAATTCCATGATCAAGAATTTGTGAACCTCAATCATTTGTTTCTGGATTGGAAGCATAAACTCTAAGACATTAATTGAATTGGGGTCAGGAGATTAGTAATTATACTAGAAAAATATCACCCATCCTTTTGGCAATCCTCTTTGTGTTTGCACATAACTTACAAAGCAGAAATAGAAACAGCAATATCTAGTCCTTATGCGAAAATATCTTTTCTCTTCTAAAATACCCAGCGACATAGGATTTTAGGTCAATGCCCTCATGGTGAAATCCTTCTCAGTGTTTAGGCCTTTGAACAAGAAGAACTAAGGCAAAGTTAACTTATTTATAACTTAATGAAGCCTGTCTGCAAAGCCTACCATTGGCCGGGCATCTTCTCGTTCTAAGATTTTCTGAGTCTGATCAGCTGGAAACTTCAGGACTGTGGTTATGACTTTTGCCATCGTCTAAAAGAAAAATTAAAGGGATTAATGATAGTTATCATAGAAAAGGAAGCCCAACAATAACAACTTGATATGCACTAACTAGAAATCTGTTAACCAAGCTAAGAGTATTCTTCTTTAAAAATCTCAAAGAAAGCCATGACAAATGAAGTATGATGTGAAGATCATCAATCAAGGAAATGAGAGACAAAACTGAGTAATACATTATTCCAATCAGATGGCATCCCAAAAGTCTTTTGGTTGATCTATGATAAAAGGGTGCTTCTCAAAGAGCAGAAGCTACCTGGCACTACCCAGTTCAAATACTCTTAGCCGTTTTCATCTTGTTAAGATGAACTTTGGAATTCTGCAATATAAATGGCTCATCAATTAGTAAGGCCTTTTCCTTTGGAACAATCTATCTGAGAACTGATGCAATGACAAAATATATGTTCAAAGTAATCAGAAACGATGGTCACCCCAAGCCCAACTGAGACTCTATCACATCATAGATCTCACAAACACTGGCTACTGCATGAACATGAACATGCTCTGGGATATTTGGGGATTTTTCCCCCAAGACATGCAGCACATCAGCCTACTGAAAAAAACAACTTGGATTTTAAATAAACACAGGATGTATTGCTTTGCGGAAGACAGATGAATCAAAACATTATACATGGCAGCTTGCAAAACAAGACCCTAAGTTGTGCAGATCTGAATAAATATACCATAAGTCAGACTGTTACCCATAAGCTCCTGGAAAATTCTCCTCAAAGGATGAAACTTTCCCTATTTGGTTCTCAAGGTGAGGAGTTTTGAGGGAAACAGAGAGGAAAGAAGACACCACTCATGAAAATAAGATAACAAATTCAGTGTTTAAATATAAAATCATGCCCAGATGTCAAGGACGTATTAGAGACTGGTTTTAAATAGTGTAGAAAATTGGGAGATATAACCTTATAAGCGTTTGTCCTTTGCCTATGTGTATTTTTGCATTTACAGAGTACACCTCTACAGGTGTGCATTTTGTTCTCTGTGTCCAGAGACGTATGGGGTTGGGAATATCTGAGATAATAATACTGTCTATCACCAGCTAATTGTTTCTATAATCACATGACAAAAGCAATGTCATCATTGTTTCCCAATGTAAAAGTCTGTCCTTAGAATGCCTGTTTTTACTTCCAATGGAGTCAACAGAAGGCCCAGGTATATTAAAAATGTTCCACAAACCAAAACCTAATATTATAAATTATAAATTTGGGGTTTGTCAATTCTCCTATCCCTCAAGACCATCATGAAAACTAAGACTCAGAAAATAGAATTCAGTTCTCCAAAGGTTTTTAGAGACAGCTTGGACAAAGTTTCAACTCTTTCCCTTACTAATTAGAAGAGCATGGCCCAGTACTAGGTCTACAATTCAAACATGTTGGTATCTTCAACATGTCAAACTATTTCATTATAATAATTTCAGAGTCATTTCCCATCATGGTCCAGAAGGTCAAAATTCTTAAGAGAGCTTAAAGACCCATCTTAAGAAAGATCCTTAAAGAGAGAATTGGGGTTATGGTGGAGTTGACATAGGTAGCTCAAGGTCACAAAAATCTACTTGTGCTACTTAAATATTACAAATACCTTATGCACATGCAACATGAAAGTGCTAGCTAACCTGTTAGGAAGGCACATACTGGACACATGTGCATCCAAAAATCTGTTCGAATAAATGAAATGTAATTAACTATTCTACCCATTGTCAACTTTACTAAACACTTTATTCGACACCATGTGTGTGTGTGGGGGGGGGGAAGCAACATTCATTTCATCAGACAGTTGGGGTTTTATAGTGTGCAGTTGGTGAATTCACCATGATGTCCCCTTATAAAATTATGTAATTTACAGACTGCCCAGTTAGGGAGCCAAAAACTCTTGCCAAGTATAGCGGAAGATGTCATCTCAATAGAGTTGCCCCAGACCACTGCTACAGAACACTGGAAAAGGAGATTGAATGAACTGTTCTGACAACACATTTCAAGTACAGCAGGGAAAACATAGAAAGCTAAAATGGTTTGATCCCTTTTTCTGTAAGGAGAGGTCATTATACAACACTTGAAAGCAAAAAATGCTTTTTCTAACCTAAAAGAGGCAAGGGACTTTCTCTATTGACAATAGTTCAGATCAGGGTTGTCCAACCTTACTTTTAAAAGTTTTTATTGAAACAATAGACCATATATTTTGATTTGCCATTTCAATGAGAGCTCTGCCTTAGCCGTTTCCTTTCCTAAAGCACTGAGTAAACCCAGAGGCGGGATGAATAAAATCATCCTGTGGGCTACCTTTTGGATAGCCCTGGTTTAGATATTCAGAACCCAAGAAAGGACAGGAAGACACTGTGGATGCTGCTCTCTGTGGCAAACCCTTGACTCTCTAAAAATCACCTCCCATAAAAATGAAGGCCATCACGAGCAATAGCAATAGCAGATGAAGCAACACAGGTCAAAGAAAACGTGCATCCCGCAAAATGGGGCCTAGCTGCGCATGATGATGATATCATAGAGGGACAACACTCGTGGGCACCATCATTTGCAAGTCTCAGCTAATATCTAAAAAGTCTGTCAGCATGGACAGAGATGCTCAGCACAACCCAGAGAAGGAATGACATGGCTGGCTGTTGTTCAATACCAACTTGAGGGTATTACAGAACTATAACAGATCATCTTTCACTTGCAGTAGCCAGAAAAGTATAATAAAAGCTACATAATTTTTACTCGGGAAAGCAAAACAGACTTTCTCCTCAACTTCTGGCAGATTATGAATCACTAAGCTTTCTGAAGAAAGCTCTGGTAATGCAAATTCTTACATCTGGCTGCAAGGGCTAAAAAATGAGGACAACCTAATGTTCAATGACATAATGTCTTAGATCCTTTTCAGTTCCTCCTCATGCTGCCCCTCTCCCTCAGAGGGAGGCTGAGGACTGATGGAAGGCTAATCCATGTGTCAGAGCACCAGAGTAAAGCCACAGCCCATCCTCAGGGCACAAACAAGAACTGAAGGAGGGAAAGCCAAGATCCAATGAGAGAACAGAAGAGTCTAGTATTCCTAAGTTGTGTGGTAGATAATAAGAAAATGGAAGGGTCCTCTCCTTGACCCTGGAAGGCCATAATCTGGGAACACTATGGACAGGACCTTTCTGATATGTGATCTTCCATTCGTGCTCATGAGAATGTTAAGCCTTACACTGATTAGCTAATTGGTGATCCCATAGAGAATCATGGCCAAACAGATAACCTATGTCACTGAGCTGCCAAGAGGGTGGTCTGGGACACTGTGGAGTCCTGTAATTCTACTGCTCATCTGCATGTCATTCCAAGGGTTCCTGTGGAATGTGTTCTTGTGTTTTATTTTCAGGTCTCATTAGAAACCAAAGCCATAATTTGTTGCAACACACTTGTCCTCTCCTCTTCAAGCTATCTGAGTACAAATCTGGTAGGTTCAGAGAAACACGCATACCCGAGCTCTCCACATGCCCCAGATATGTGATTCTATTCCTATAACATCAAATTGCAAGTAAGAAGCTACTTACTCTAAGGAGCAGCCGAGGGTCTGGACATGGGGACACTTCCTCCAAAACAGATGGGCCAAGCCATTAGACGCATAGATAACTTTAATTCTAAGGTGATCAGCTATTTCCTGGGAACTGTTATTTTTCCCCTTAACCAGTTAACAATTCTTCCTAAACATTTGTTCTTTATTCTGGAACATTTGAAATAATGCTACAAAAACCAAAGCGTTTCAGAAATGGAAAAAATCATTTTCATATTTTTAGTAGAGCTGAAGTCACAAAATAAATTATTTCTGGCATAATTCAACATAAGAATACCTTCCAGGAATCAGCATTACCAAGAGAAATCATAAATTAATATTTACAGATGTAATGAACCTAAGCAAGATCTGCCAATTCATTTTGTTGCACCAAGAGTGAAATCCTGTATCACATAATCTTCCATGGCCTACAAAGAGCGCACTATGGGATGGACCAAAGAAAAGGCCATGGCAGGGGCATAAGGGACACATTCTCTCTTCTAAACTAAACACCCAACACATCATTGGAAACAAGTTTTCTTCCGTACCTTAGTTTCACGACCCATCATGTATTCAAAGAGCACTTTTCTCAAGTACTCAAACTCAGTTGGCTCTCCGAACAGAGAGACATCGGCATGGCACAAATTCCCCCCTGTCAAGAAATAAATCAAGCACTCATGTAAATAAACTGTTTAGTAATTAGAAGATTAATAGAATAGAAACAATAAGAAAATAAAACGATCATTTTTGCCTGATGCTATAATTATGTGAATAAAATCTAGCCAAAGAGCATTAGAATGCCTCTGCTTTATGTCAATCAGGTTTTCTGGTGTGGATTCTCACTTTGGAAGAGAAAACTTGAGCACTATAGCTATCATTCTTTTAAAAAAAAAATGCATATAGGGACTGCAGTAATTCAACATCCTAATTTTGTTTCATATTATTTAATTCATTCACTTACAACAGTTTATCTACCCTAAATAGTTGTAGAATGCTCTGCCTTTATTATTCTAGCAAGGTTCTTTTTGTCTGTGTAATATTCCAGAATGATATACTCCTTTTACAATGTGAAAGTTAATAGTTTTCAATTCACAATGACTTCATTTGAAAATGTGGCATAGGATGGAATAACTTTACTAAAAACAGTAAATGAGCTTTTCTCTTTTATTCAGGTTTTAAACATTCTCAAACAGAAAATATGACTGCTGATCCAAAAGCTATAGATTATCTGTCATCAAAACTCTATTTTGAATTTGAAATGTACCAAAGAACAAACATTTGAGATACATAATAAAGAAATCAACTTTTATCTGGGAACATAAATGTCTACTCAAATTGTGGAAGCCACCAGGATTTTAAATGAAAACATATTCAATGTAATTTTGTTTCTAGGAAATGTTTTCCAAAGAAGCACTTCTATCTGCTCTTATACTATCCTACATTCTAATTTAAACTTTCTCTTTTACTATGGTATGTGAAAGTTAAAGTTTCAAGTCATCAAGTGCTGATTATTGGACAAGAAAGCTTGCTCTAAAAATCTCTCTTGTTTCTGAGTCTTGGCTTTAAGTAACCACAGTGCAAATTATATTCATACAAATAAGCACGTTGTGTTGAGAGGTGCCATGATATGATGGGCAGAACATTAGGCCTGAAATAAAAACTTGGCTCAAAGCTTGCTACTAATAATGACTAGCTGTCACATGACTACTCTCAGGTTCAAGATGAAGATGCTGTTTGTCCTTCATCCTCAAAGAAGACCATGACAGCAAGGGAGGAGATGCCATGACAAGCACATGAACTAGATTTGAGGGAGGGGGACCATGCTAAGTCACCAGGATCTCCTCCAAGATCATCCAAGTTGATTGGAGATGGCCCTGGATGTGAGGCAATCAGAGTGAAGTGACTTGCCCAAGGTCACACAGTTAGTGAGTATCAATTGTGTGAGACTGGATTCAAACTCCCATCCTCCTGACTCAGGGCCAGTGCTCTAGCCACTGAACCACCCAGTTAACCTCAGGCTCAAGGAAACTTCCTAATCTAATAAATCCATAAAGAGTTCAGGATCGGGGCGGCTAGGTGGCGCAGTGGATAAAGCACCAGCCCTGGAGTCAGGAGTACCTGGGTTCAAATCCAGTCTCAGACACTTAATAATAACCTAGCTGTGTGGCCTTGGGCAAGTCACTTAACCCCATTTGCCTAGCCAAAAAAACCTAAAAAAAAAAAGTTCAGGATCTATAATGACTCTAACAAAGTCTTTTATTGTGTTCAAACATTTATTTGCAAAAAACTCATCTAGTGCTCCAAAAGATAGAATTTTTACAATCTGAAAAGCAAAATGGAAGCCATCAGGTTTAATCCATGCCAGAATAAGAAATCCTTATACAGTCAGTCAACAAGGATGAATCATTTCCTAATTATGAATCATGATTTACTAAGTGTTGAGGATAACCCTCTCTCCACTGCCCCTAACACCCCCCCCAAGAAGTTGAGATTCGAATGTGCAAATGTCACCCGGAGTAGATACAGGGTAATTTTGGCTTGGAAAGCCCTAGAAGCTGGCAAAGCTGAGAGGGGCTGTCTGTAAAAGATGGGCTTTGAGCTGAGTCTTGAAGACCTCCAGAGATCCTAAGATGTGGAAGGGAGGACACCCAGTCAGTGAGAGCACAAAGACACAGGGCTGGAGGCCAAATGCTGCACAAAGAAGAGCAGCGAGGTCACCCTGACTGGACTGCAGAGGGGAGGTAAAGAGGGCTGCAGGGGGATGGGGGAGAGATGAACAGAAGAGCTTCACATTTTATTCTAAAAACACCTAAGGTCACCAGAGTTTCCTGAGTAGAAAGAGGCCACCGTCAGACATGCAGTTTAGGAAATCACAGATGAGAACCAATTAAAGGCAAGAGACCTAAGCCAAAAGATCAAGTAGAAGGCTACACAATGAGAGCTTATGGTAGGGTGGCAGTTACAAGTGTCAAGAAAAGGGAACACGTGAGAGGTTGTCGGGACAGAAATGACACACTCAGGTAATTGTCTGGAAATTTGGAGAAATTGAAGGGGAGGAGAGCAAAGCTTCCACGTGAATGGAGAAACTCAAGAAGGGAGGGAATAGTGGCATTAGGGGAAAGGAAAAGAAAGTAATTTTTGCTTGCCAGGCTATCCAGTTTGAGTTGTCCAGAAGGTGCCTACAGTTCACGGGAGTCACTAGGGCTGGACCATAGATCAGCACAGAGATGATCACTGGAGTCCCACAGGAGAGGACAGAGAAAAAAGAGGAAGGAGTCCAGGACAGAGGTCTGCAATGGGGTCAGACAAGAGAGGTAAGGTAAGACAACAAGATGATGAGAAGTTAGAGAAGAGAAAAACCTCCATGAGGAAAAGGGGGGAAAGAGTCAAATGCTGCAGAGTGGTTAAATACCAGTAAGAATTCTGAGGGAAGTTCTTAGGATTTGGTGATTCAGAGACTGTGAGTCAGTTGAAAATAACTTTTTTTGAAAGTAAAGTCATAGGTAATTGCAGAGAGCAGTCTCAGTTGAATGAAGGCTTTGGAGGCCAGATCACAATAGGTTTAGAAGTGAGTGAGAAGAGGCAGCTAGGTGGCACAGTGGATAGAGCACCAGCCCTGGAGCAGGAGGACCTGAGTTCAAATGTGATTTCAGATTTGAAGAGTGAGAAGAGAGGAACTGAAAGTGCTGAGTGTAGATACCTTTTTGAAAAAACATAGCTGAGAACAAGAAGAAAAATACAGAATACTGGCCACAGCGATGGTAAGATCTAGGGAGGTTTTTTTAAGGTTGAGGAGACTTTGGCATATCTGTAAACACTAGAAAAGAATGAGTAGATGGGGGAGACTAAGATGGGCCCAAAGGGATGTGCACATGAGGAAGGACAGAGCCTCACACACTGAGACCCTTGTGGGAGTGTCCCAAAAGCTCAGGAAGCCCCCCAAAACCAGGCCCAGGCTGGGAAAATGAGCAAGCAGAGAAACAAAAAGAAGACTATTGAGAAATATTTTGCAAATGAGCCCAAGAAGGATCAAAATACTCAGTCTGAAGATGAGGAAGCACAAGCTCCTGAATCTAAGGACTCCAAGAAAAACAGAAATGGGCTCAGGCTATGACAGAGCTCAAAAGACTTTGAAAATCAAATGATCTAAAGACTCCAAGAAAAACAGAAATGGGCTCAGGCTATGACAGAGCTCAAAAGACTTTGAAAATCAAATGAGGGAGTTGGAAGAAAAACTGGGAAAAGAAAGGAGAGACATGCAGGAAAAACATGAAAATGAAGTCAGCAGCTTAGTCAAGGAAATCCAAAAAAATGCTGAAGAAAATAGCATGCTAAAAACCAGCTTAGGTCAAATGGATAAAACAATTCAAAAAGTTATTGAGGAGAAGAATGCTTTAAAAAGCAAAATTGGCCAGATGGAAAAAGAGATTAAGAAAACTCTCTGAAGAGAATAAATCCTTCAGACAAAGAATAGAATTCAGGGAGATTGATGAATTTACCAGAAATCAGGAATCAATACTTCAAAACCAAAAAAATGAAAAATTAGAAGAAAATGTGAAATATCTCATTGAAAAAACAACTGATATGGAAAACAGACTTAGGAATACCTGAAAGTCATGATCAGGAAAAGAGCCTTGACAACATTTTCAAAGAATTACTACAGGAAAATTGCCCTGATATTCTAGAAGCAGAGGGCAAAATAGAAATGGAGAGAATCCACCGATCCCCCCGAGAAAGAGATCCCAAAAAAACCAACCCCTAGGAATATTATAGCCAAGTTCCAGAACTCCCAAGTCAAAGAGAAAATTTTACAAGCAGCCAGAAGGACACAGTTCAAATATTGTGGAGCTGCAGTCAGGATCACACAGGACTTAGCAGCAGCTACATTGGAAGCTCGTAGGGCTTGGAATACAATATATCGGAAGGCAAAAGAGCTTAGAATGCAGCCAAGAATGAACTACCCAGCAAGGCTGAATGTCCTCTTCCAGGGAAAAAGATGGACTTTCAATGAACCAGGGGAATTTCAAAGGTTCCTTTTGGAATGGCCAGAGCTGAACAGAAGGTTTGATCTTCAGATACAGGACTCAGGTGAAGCATGGAGATTGGAGGAGAGGGGGGAAATATGAGGGACTTAACGAGGCTGAACTGCATGTATTCTTGCATAGAAAAATGACACTGATAATACTCATATGAACCTTCTCAGTTAATAGAGCAGGTAGAGGGAGCTTTTATAGTTGAAGCACAGGAGAAAGCTGAATTCGAAGATAAAATATGGTGTAAAAATGGAGTCAACAGAAAAAAAGGGAAATGGAATGGGAGAAAGAAAAAGGAGAGGGGGAATAGTCCAAGATATTTCACATAAGATTTTTTTTTATTACAATGAGCTATTGCAATGATATGGAAGTGGGGAGGCAAGGGGGAATGAGGGAACCTTTGCTCTCATCAGAGGTGGCTAGGAGAGGAAACAGCAAATATACTCAATGGGGTATAGACATCTGGAGTAAGAAGGAGTGGGGAGCAGGGGGAAGGGGTGGGGATGTGAATAAAGGAAGAGAGGATAGACCATGGGGGGAGAGTGGTCAGATATAACACATTTTCTTTCTTACTTCTTGCAAGGGGCTGGGATTGGATGGCCTGCCCAGGACCATAGGGCCAGGTGGATTCTGGGCCTAAGGGGTGGTATGGGGGCTCAGGGCTTCTTGGTCCCAAGACCAGGGATCTGTCTGCTGTGCCACTCAGCAACCCTACAGCAGAGTCAGAGTGAAAGGAGAGAGAAAATAGAGTACATGGCAGTGGAGAAATAAGAAAGGAGGGAGTTGCGATCAGCAATGGCAACAGTGGAAAAATATGGAAGTAACTTTTGTGATGGACTTATCATAAAGAATGAGATCCACCCATGACAGAGTTGTTGGTGTTGGAACAAAGACTCAAGCACATTTTTTGTTATTATTATTTGGGGGAGGGTGCAGGGCAAGTGGGGCTGAATGGCCTGCCTGGGGCCACATAGCAGGGTGATCTTTGGGTGTCTGGGGCCGGATTTGGACCCAGGTGCTCCTGGCTCAAGGGCCAATGCTCTGTCTGCCACCCAGCCACCCCTACTATTATTACTATTTTATTTTATTTGGGGTCTTTTTTTTTCTTTTTTTTGGTTTTTTGCAGGGCAGTGGGGATCGGGTGGCTTGCATGTCACACGGCTGGGTGATTGTTGGGTTTATGAGGCTAGATGTGGGCTCGTGGCTCCAGGGCTGGTGCTTTGTCCATTGCACCACCTGGCCATACCTACAATTATTACTATTATTTTTTTTATTTTAATTTTTTTCTCTCCCCTTTACTTTTTTCACCCAAGCAAGTCTATCTATATTCATGGAGGAGGAGGGGTATTTTGTTTACTTGTAAACAAGAATATTTTATTAATGTAAAAAAAATTTGTACAAAATGAGAATAAAAAATAAATTTAAAAAAAAACACGAGGAAGGGGCAGCTAGGTGGAGCAGTGGCCCTGGAGTCAGGAGGCCCTGAGTTCAAGTCCAGCCTCAGACACTTAATAATTACCTAGCTGTGTGGTCTTGGGCAAGTCACTTAACCCCATTGCCTTGCTAAAAAAAAGTAAAAAGCCAATGAGGGATATGTACAAAAATACTTATAGCAGCAAAGAACTAGAAACTAAAGATATGACCTCGTTTGGGGAATAGATGAACAAATTACGGTATGTGAATATAATTTAAAAAACTACTGTGCCATAAAAATGATGAAAGGCACTATTTCAGGGAAACCTAAGAAGATTTGCATGAAATAAAGTGAGCAGAAATAGAACATTTAAACAAGCAACTTTGAAAGTTGTAATGAAACACCTTTCCATGACTCCAAGAGTTAATATCAAAGCATGCTTCAAAGAGAGCTCTCTCTCTCGGAGAGCAAAACAAGTCATACATACAAACATTTTTAACATGGTCAATAAAGAATTTTGTTTTCCTTGAGTCACTCTGCCTATTTGTTACCATTTTTTGAAGGCAAGTGACTTGCTCAGAGTCACACAGTTAATAAGTATCTAAGGCTGGATTCAGATTCTCCTCCTGAACCCAAGACAAGTGCTCTTATCTACTGTGCCACCTAGCTGTGCCATAAGTAGTGTCCTTTTTTTGGCAAATCAATGGGGGACTTGCCCAAGATCACACAGCTAAGCAGTTTTAAGTGTCTGAGGCCGGGAGTAGAACTCAGGTCCTATTGGCTCTGAGGTCAATACTTTATCCACTGAGACACCTAGTTGCCCTCCTAGTTTATTTTTTCAAAAAAAAAAAAGTATGAGAGAAAAAAGTGGGTTTTATTCATTGAAAAAAAATTTTTTTAAGACAAGAGGCAGCTGGGTGGCACAGTGGATAGAGCACCAGTCCTGGAATCAGGAGGACCTCAGTTCAAATCTGGCCTCAGACACTTAATAATTACCTAGCTGTGTGACCTTGGGCAAGTCACTTAACCCCACTGCCTTGCCCAAAAAAAAGGCAACAAAAATAATTTTTCCTTTATTCTTTTTAATTTGAACAATTTAAGAAACAGTCTCTAAGAATAACAATGGCATAAAGTGTGCAAATAGGTCAGATTTTTAAAAAAATGCTTGGAGATTTTATCACAGCAAAGTCTTGATTACTCCCATATGCCTGCATAATCTGAGAGTCATCTCAGTATACCAACAAGTTGGCTTGGTCAAGGAAACATTTCACAAGGACAAGTTAATAAAGGTATGGACCTGTCCACGAAACATAGAGAGAGCTGGGTGTCAAATAACCCTATTAGGTGAAGTGTTCTTCAAATCAAATGTTGGGACATTATTTCTTCTACTGGCCATGTCAACATAATAGTAGGACTGATTTTGCTGCACCCCTCAACTAATTTGTGTGCTCAACAAACTGGCAGAAC